>NC_086450.1:223560244-224160244 GCF_028390025.1 Pseudophryne corroboree
AACAGCATCGCCCCCCCCCCTTATTCACAATAGAGCCAGTGTGCGCCGTAGGCGTGCTAAAAATATATAGGGGTGTGGCTTCATGGTGAAGGGGTGTGACCACAAAATAATACCAATTCATATTACGTTACACATTAAAATTACGCCGAACAGTAGCGCTACTACACCATGTAGAGTCCCTATTTTACACAGTATGGCAGACAGTGTCCCTCTTTTTACACAGTACGGCAGACAGTGTCCCTCTTTATACACAGTACGGCAGACAGTGTCCCTCTTTTTACACATTACGGCAGACAGAGTCCCTCTTTTTACAAATTACATCAGAGTCCCCATTTTACACAGTACGGCAGACAGTGTCCCTCTTTTTACACATTATGACAAAGAGTCCCCATTTTACACATTACAGCAGAGTCCCCATTTTACACAGTACGGCAGGTAGAGTTCCTCTTTTTACACATTACGTCAGGCTAGGGGTGTAAGTACATACCAAATCCCTGGAGGCGGAATAGACAATGGTGCCTCCCTCCCCCATACACATAACAACATATATGCACACAGCCACATATATACATATACACACAACCATATATATACATATATGCACACAGCCACATATATATATATATATATATATATATACACACACACACACACACACACACACACACACACACACAGCAAGACACACACACAGCCACATGTACTCATATAGAGGCAAATCCTCCTGGCACTCACCCCTGTCAGTCCCCTCTCTTCTCTTACCAGATCCTCCTCATGGCTGCAGCCACTGCTGTTGCTACTGGACCGCTTCTGCATGCGGGAGCCACTGCCGCTACTCGACCTGCCTCTGCCGGCGCGTCAGGAGGCAGGAGCCAGAGAGTGGGTGCGGGATCCATGCACCCGGGGAGCCATAAAGCAGGAGCCAGGCAGCCGGAGTGGCAGGAGACAGGCAGCTGGGGACAGGAGGTGGGAGCCGGGCAGCGGGGGACAGGTAGCGAGAACCGGGCAGCGGGGAATCAGGAGGCAGGAGCTGGGCAACAGGGGTCAGGAGGCAGGAGCTGGGAAGCAGAAGATCAGGACGCGGTATCCGGGCAGCGGGGGATCAGGAGGCAGGGGTCAGGAGCCAGGCACATTCACACTGCAAACATCACCTCTCCTTTAGATGCTGGCTGTGGCACACAGTACAGGCGGCTTGTAATGAGTCAGTCTGACTCATTACAATGCCGCAGACTTTGGGGTTGCAGGCAGTTGCG
This sequence comes from Pseudophryne corroboree, assembly GCF_028390025.1. Classification (NCBI taxonomy): domain Eukaryota; kingdom Metazoa; phylum Chordata; class Amphibia; order Anura; family Myobatrachidae; genus Pseudophryne; species Pseudophryne corroboree. The sequence goes on from NC_086450.1 coordinate 223,561,498, forward strand.
CCCTCAGGGTGACTGCGCTGTGTGCCAGGCACACCTGGGACACACGTCGTTACGGACCTGGTTTAGGGGGACTGATGACGGCTATTAGCAAGGATCTCCCTAAATGTAGAAGAATCTTTAAAAGTCAACCATCTAAACCAAGTATCTCTAAATTGTGTATAGCCATTGTCCACAGAGGAAATTATGTCATCCATTTCCATGTAAAGATCAATTCTATGGAACCAGTCTAACACCGTTGGAGGAGAGGGAGAGCGCTAGCGAACAGGAATAACTGCTTTGCAGCATTGTTTAGGTGACATAATAATGATGCTAGCAGAGCAGGAGATTAACTATTTTTTTATCGATTTTATACTACACCAGAATCCAAACCAAAACACTTTAGGTTGCTTTTGCAAAACCATGACAAAAGGATGAAATTAGTCAAAACCAAAACACAACACTCCGCTCGCATCTCTAGTTTATAAATATCCAAGCTGGATGTTCAAGCTTATAAATGGTTTGATTTTGGCAAGCTTTGATAATGTTTGATTAATTGTTGCCCATGCAAGTGATTATATATGATTTGGTAAAAGATTACACATTACACTGCCCACACACCCTGCAGATGTGGCACTCAGCTAGAAACTCAAGCAATACAACCAAACATTTTGTCATGTGCATAGGACCTGATCTGGCAACTTAGTAGTTTTTATTATAGATGTGGCCAACCTACATGTTTTGGTTTTGAATCTGTGTTTTTTAAAAAATTTATAAAAACAGCAAAAATCACATAATTTCAGCCTTTTTTTTTTGTTCCTACAGTATTATTAACCTCAATAACATTAATTTCCAGTAATTTCCAGTAGAGATGAGCGGGTTCGGTTTCTTTGAATCCGAACCCGCACGAACTTCACTTTTTTTTCCACGGGTCCGAGCGACTCGGATCTTCCCGCCTTGCTCGGTTAACCCGAGCGCGCCCGAACGTCATCATGACGCTGTCGGATTCTCGCGAGGCTCGGATTCTATCGCGAGACTCGGATTCTATATAAGGAGCCGCGCGTCGCCGCCATTTTCACTCGTGCATTGAGATTGATAGGGAGAGGACGTGTCTGGCGTCCTCTCCATTAGAATAGAGATAGATAGATTAGATAGAGAGAGATTGTGCAGAGTCGCAGACAGAGTTAGTTTACCACAGTCAGTGACCAGTGCAGTTGCTAGTTAACTTTTATTTAATATAATATATCCGTTCACTTCTCTCTGCTATATCCGTTCTCTGCCTGAAAAAAAAAACGATACACAGCACAGTCAGTCACACAGTGTGACTCAGTCTGTGTGCACTCAGCTCAGCCCAGTGTGCTGCACAGTCATCAATGTATAAATTAAAAGCTTATAATTAATTGTGGGGGAGACTGGGGAGCACTGCAGGTTGTTAGCAGGAGCCAGGAGTACAATTATATTAATTAACAGTGCACACTTTTGCTGCAGGAGTGGTGACCAGTGCCTGACCACCAGTATAGTATTGTTGTATACTACTAATATCTCTTTAAATATCAACCAGTCTATATTAGCAGCAGACACAGTACAGTGCGGTAGTTCACGGCTGTGGCTACCTCTGTGTCGGCACACGGCAGGCAGTCCGTCCGACCAGAATTGTATTATTTATTATTATATACCTACCACCTAACCGTGTTTTTTTTTTCATTCTTTATACCGTCATAGTGTCATCCTAATTGTTACGAGTATACTACTATCTCTTTATCAACCAGTGTACAGTGCGGTAGTTCACGGCTGTGGCTACCTCTGTGTCGGCACACGGCAGGCAGTCCGTCCGACCAGAATTGTATTATTTATTATTATATACCTACCACCTAACCGTGGTTTTTTTTTCATTCTTTATACCGTCATAGTGTCATCCTAATTGTTACGAGTATACTACTATCTCTTTATCAACCAGTGTACAGTGCGGTAGTTCACGGCTGTGGCTACCTCTGTGTCGGCACACGGCAGGCAGTCCGTCCGACCAGAATTGTATTATTTATTATTATATACCTACCACCTAACCGTGGTTTTTTTTTCATTCTTTATACCGTCATAGTGTCATCCTAATTGTTACGAGTATACTACTATCTCTTTATCAACCAGTGTACAGTGCGGTAGTTCACGGCTGTGGCTACCTCTGTGTCGGCACACGGCAGGCAGTCCGTCCGACCAGAATTGTATTATTTATTATTATATACCTACCACCTAACCGTGGTTTTTTTTTCATTCTTTATACCGTCATAGTGTCATCCTAATTGTTACGAGTATACTACTATCTCTTTATCAACCAGTGTACAGTGCGGTAGTTCACGGCTGTGGCTACCTCTGTGTCGGCACACGGCAGGCAGTCCGTCCGACCAGAATTGTATTATTTATTATTATATACCTACCACCTAACCGTGGTTTTTTTTTCATTCTTTATACCGTCATAGTGTCATCCTAATTGTTACGAGTATACTACTATCTCTTTATCAACCAGTGTACAGTGCGGTAGTTCACGGCTGTGGCTACCTCTGTGTCGGCACACGGCAGGCAGTCCGTCCGACCAGAATTGTATTATTTATTATTATATACCTACCACCTAACCGTGGTTTTTTTTTCATTCTTTATACCGTCATAGTGTCATCCTAATTGTTACGAGTATACTACTATCTCTTTATCAACCAGTGTACAGTGCGGTAGTTCACGGCTGTGGCTACCTCTGTGTCGGCAGTCGGCAGGCAGTCCGTCCATCCATAATTGTATTATTATTATAATATATACCACCTAACCGTGGTTTTTTTTTCATTCTTTATACCGTCATAGTGTCATACTAGTTGTTACGAGTATACTACTATCTCTTTATCAACCAGTGTACAGTGCGGTAGTTCACGGCTGTGGCTACCTCTGTGTCGGCAGTCGGCAGGCAGTCCGTCCATCCATAATTGTATTATTATTATAATATATACCACCTAACTGTGGTTTTTTTTGCATTCTTTATACCGTCGTCATAGTGTCATACTAGTTGTTACGAGTATACTACTATCTCTTTATCAACCAGTGTACAGTGCGGTAGTTCACGGCTGTGGCTACCTCTGTGTCGGCAGTCGGCAGGCAGTCCGTCCATCCATAATTGTATTATTATTATAATATATACCACCTAACCGTGGTTTTTTTTTCATTCTTTATACCGTCGTCATAGTGTCATACTAGTTGTTACGAGTATACTACTATCTCTTTATCAACCAGTGTACAGTGCGGTAGTTCACGGCTGTGGCTACCTCTGTGTCGGCAGTCGGCAGGCAGTCCGTCCATCCATAATTGTATTATTATTATAATATATACCACCTAACCGTGGTTTTTTTATACCACCTAACCGTGGCAGTCCGTCCATAATTGTATACTAGTATCCAATCCATCCATCTCCATTGTTTACCTGAGGTGCCTTTTAGTTCTGCCTATAAAATATGGAGAACAAAAAAGTTGAGGTTCCAAAATTAGGGAAAGATCAAGATCCACTTCCACCTCGTGCTGAAGCTGCTGCCACTAGTCATGGCCGAGACGATGAAATGCCAGCAACGTCGTCTGCCAAGTCCGATGCCCAATGTCATAGTACAGAGCATGTCAAATCCAAAACACCAAATATCAGAAAAAAAAGGACTCCAAAACCTAAAATAAAATTGTCGGAGGAGAAGCGTAAACTTGCCAATATGCCATTTACCACACGGAGTGGCAAGGAACGGCTGAGGCCCTGGCCTATGTTCATGGCTAGTGGTTCAGCTTCACATGAGGATGGAAGCACTCAGCCTCTCGCTAGAAAACTGAAAAGACTCAAGCTGGCAAAAGCACCGCAAAGAACTGTGCGTTCTTTGAAATCCCAAATCCACAAGGAGAGTCCAATTGTGTCGTTTGCGATGCCTGACCTTCCCAACACTGGACGTGAAGAGCATGCGCCTTCCACTATTTGCATGCCCCCTGCAAGTGCTGGAAGGAGCACCCGCAGTCCAGTTCCTGATAGTCAGATTGAAGATGTCAGTGTTGAAGTACACCAGGATGAGGAGGATATGGGTGTTGCTGGCGCTGGGGAGGAAATTGACCAGGAGGATTCTGATGGTGAGGTGGTTTGTTTAAGTCAGGCACCCGGGGAGACACCTGTTGTCCGTGGGAGGAATATGGCCGTTGACATGCCAGGTGAAAATACCAAAAAAATCAGCTCTTCGGTGTGGAGGTATTTCACCAGAAATGCGGACAACAGGTGTCAAGCCGTGTGTTCCCTTTGTCAAGCTGTAATAAGTAGGGGTAAGGACGTTAACCACCTCGGAACATCCTCCCTTATACGTCACCTGCAGCGCATTCATAATAAGTCAGTGACAAGTTCAAAAACTTTGGGTGACAGCGGAAGCAGTCCACTGACCAGTAAATCCCTTCCTCTTGTAACCAAGCTCACGCAAACCACCCCACCAACTCCCTCAGTGTCAATTTCCTCCTTCCCCAGGAATGCCAATAGTCCTGCAGGCCATGTCACTGGCAAGTCTGACGAGTCCTCTCCTGCCTGGGATTCCTCCGATGCATCCTTGCGTGTAACGCCTACTGCTGCTGGCGCTGCTGTTGTTGCCGCTGGGAGTCGATGGTCATCCCAGAGGGGAAGTCGTAAGCCCACTTGTACTACTTCCAGTAAGCAATTGACTGTTCAACAGTCCTTTGCGAGGAAGATGAAATATCACAGCAGTCATCCTACTGCAAAGCGGATAACTGAGTCCTTGACAACTATGTTGGTGTTAGACGTGCGTCCGGTATCCGCCGTTAGTTCACAGGGAACTAGACAATTTATTGAGGCAGTGTGCCCCCGTTACCAAATACCATCTAGGTTCCACTTCTCTAGGCAGGCGATACCGAGAATGTACACGGACGTCAGAAAAAGACTCACCAGTGTCCTAAAAAATGCAGTTGTACCCAATGTCCACTTAACCACGGACATGTGGACAAGTGGAGCAGGGCAGGGTCAGGACTATATGACTGTGACAGCCCACTGGGTAGATGTATGGACTCCCGCCGCAAGAACAGCAGCGGCGGCACCAGTAGCAGCATCTCGCAAACGCCAACTCTTTCCTAGGCAGGCTACGCTTTGTATCACCGCTTTCCAGAATACGCACACAGCTGAAAACCTCTTACGGCAACTGAGGAAGATCATCGCGGAATGGCTTACCCCAATTGGACTCTCCTGTGGATTTGTGGCATCGGACAACGCCAGCAATATTGTGTGTGCATTAAATATGGGCAAATTCCAGCACGTCCCATGTTTTGCACATACCTTGAATTTGGTGGTGCAGAATTTTTTAAAAAACGACAGGGGCGTGCAAGAGATGCTGTCGGTGGCCAGAAAAATTGCGGGACACTTTCGGCGTACAGGCACCACGTACAGAAGACTGGAGCACCACCAAAAACTACTGAACCTGCCCTGCCATCATCTGAAGCAAGAAGTGGTAACGAGGTGGAATTCAACCCTCTATATGCTTCAGAGGTTGGAGGAGCAGCAAAAGGCCATTCAAGCCTATACAATTGAGCACGATATAGGAGATGGAATGCACCTGTCTCAAGTGCAGTGGAGAATGATTTCAACGTTGTGCAAGGTTCTGATGCCCTTTGAACTTGCCACACGTGAAGTCAGTTCAGACACTGCCAGCCTGAGTCAGGTCATTCCCCTCATCAGGCTTTTGCAGAAGAAGCTGGAGGCATTGAAGAAGGAGCTAACACGGAGCGATTCCGCTAGGCATGTGGGACTTGTGGATGCAGCCCTTAATTCGCTTAACAAGGATTCACAGGTGGTCAATCTGTTGAAATCAGAGCACTACATTTTGGCCACCGTGCTCGATCCTAGATTTAAAGCCTACCTTGGATCTCTCTTTCCGGCAGACACAGGTCTGCTGGGGTTGAAAGACCTGCTGGTGACAAAATTGTCAAGTCAAGCGGAACGCGACCTGTCAACATCTCCTCCTTCACATTCTCCCGCAACTGGGGGTGCGAGGAAAAGGCTCAGAATTCCGAGCCCACCCGCTGGCGGTGATGCAGGGCAGTCTGGAGCGACTGCTGATGCTGACATCTGGTCCGGACTGAAGGACCTGACAACGATTACGGACATGTCGTCTACTGTCACTGCATATGATTCTCTCAACATTGATAGAATGGTGGAGGATTATATGAGTGACCGCATCCAAGTAGGCACGTCACACAGTCCGTACTTATACTGGCAGGAAAAAGAGGCAATTTGGAGGCCCTTGCACAAACTGGCTTTATTCTACCTAAGTTGCCCTCCCACAAGTGTGTACTCCGAAAGAGTGTTTAGTGCCGCCGCTCACCTTGTCAGCAATCGGCGTACGAGGTTACATCCAGAAAATGTGGAGAAGATGATGTTCATTAAAATGAATTATAATCAATTCCTCCGCGGAGACATTGACCAGCAGCAATTGCCTCCACAAAGTACACAGGGAGCTGAGATGGTGGATTCCAGTGGGGACGAATTGATAATCTGTGAGGAGGGGGATGTACACGGTGATATATCGGAGGGTGAAGATGAGGTGGACATCTTGCCTCTGTAGAGCCAGTTTGTGCAAGGAGAGATTAATTGCTTCTTTTTTGGGGGGGGTCCAAACCAACCCGTCATATCAGTCACAGTCGTGTGGCAGACCCTGTCACTGAAATGATGGGTTGGTTAAAGTGTGCATGTCCTGTTTTGTTTATACAACATAAGGGTGGGTGGGAGGGCCCAAGGATAATTCCATCTTGCACCTCTTTTTTCTTTTCTTTTTCTTTGCATCATGTGCTGATTGGGGAGGGTTTTTTGGAAGGGACATCCTGCGTGACACTGCAGTGCCACTCCTAGATGGGCCCGGTGTTTGTGTCGGCCACTAGGGTCGCTAATCTTACTCACACAGCTACCTCATTGCGCCTCTTTTTTTCTTTGCGTCATGTGCTGTTTGAGGAGGGTTTTTTGGAAGGGACATCCTGCGTGACACTGCAGTGCCACTCCTAGATGTGCCCGGTGTTTGTGTCGGCCACTAGGGTCGCTAATCTTACTCACACAGTCAGCTACCTCATTGCGCCTCTTTTTTTCTTTGCGTCATGTGCTGTTTGGGGAGGGTTTTTTGGAAGGGACATCCTGCGTGACACTGCAGTGCCACTCCTAGATGGGCCCGGTGTTTGTGTCGGCCACTAGGGTCGCTTATCTTACTCACACAGCGACCTCGGTGCAAATTTTAGGACTAAAAATAATATTGTGAGGTGTGATGTGTTCAGAATAGGCTGAAAATGAGTGTAAATTATGTTTTTTGAGGTTAATAATACTTTGGGATCAAAATTACCCCCAAATTCTATGATTTAAGCTGTTTTTTAGGGTTTTTTTAAAAAAACACCCGAATCCAAAACACACCCGAATCCGACAAAAAAAATTCGGTGAGGTTTTGCCAAAACGCGGTCGAACCCAAAACACGGCCGCGGAACCGAACCCAAAACCAAAACACAAAACCCGAAAAATTTCCGGCGCTCATCTCTAATTTCCAGTCAATTTTGACCACCTCACAGTTCACAATATTATTCTCAACCAGTTTAGGCCAAAAGATTGCACCAGTCTAGCTGGCTGACTAAGCAAATCCAAAAATACAAAAAATGGTGAGCTGCTCAATCAGATAGTGATGTCACTCAGGTGCTAAAAGGGAGGGGTAATTCTGTGTAGGAAAAAACAATGGTTCCCTAATGCACACCGAGTGAAAAATATTACTACATAATAGTCAGATAATACGGAGATCTTGGTTGCGTATATCTGCAGATATAGGGTTAAGCCCCCAGGCCGATCGACAAGGCCTCTCCGTCACTGGGGGTCCCTAATACTAGGTATGGGTCCGGGGTGCAGGACCCCATCATGTCGGCACAGGTCGGCTATCCCAGGTCAGCACACAGGTGAAAATTAATAAGGGTTAATAAGAAGCACAGAAGTGCTATGTAAGTGGTGTGATTAAAATAATACAAAAATATATACAAAGTGATAGGGAAAATCATAAGTGTTAATAAAGTGTTAGGGTGTGCCGACCTGAAGCAGCCCAGCCATACCGACACAGGGGCCACCACACCCCACACCCACCCCATAAATAATTACAAATATGTCTGGGTTGAATTCCCAGTGTAAGGCCACATGGTAATGGCTCCTACAGCATCTGAGAGCCAGCTCACCTGGAGATACCCCTAGCTTCTCCTATGGCAGTCTAGAGTCAGCAATCCCTCCCAATGCTGACCCATCCATGCCTCTCAATACAATACAAAAAATGGTGAGCTGCTCAATCAGATAGTGATGTCACTCAGGTGCTAAAAGGGAGGGGTAATTCTGTGTAGGAAAAAACAATGGTTCCCTAATGCACACCGAGTGAAAAATATTACTACATAATAGTCAGATAATACGGAGATCTTGGTTGCGTATATCTGCAGATATAGGGTTAAGCCCCCAGGCCGATCGACAAGGCCTCTCCGTCACTGGGGGTCCCTAATACTAGGTATGGGTCCGGGGTGCAGGACCCCATCATGTCGGCACAGGTCGGCTATCCCAGGTTAGCACACAGGTGAAAATTAATAAGGGTTAATAAGAAGCACAGAAGTGCTATGTAAGTGGTGTGATTAAAATAATACAAAAATATATACAAAGTGAAAGGGAAAATCATAAGTGTTAATAAAGTGTTAGGGTGTGCCGACCTGAAGCAGCCCAGCCATACCGACACAGGGGCCACCACACCCCACCCCATAAATAATTACAAATATGTCTGGGTTGAATTCCCAGTGTAAGGCCACATGGTAATGGCTCCTACAGCATCTGAGAGCCAGCTCACCTGGAGATACCCCTAGCTTCTCCTATGGCAGTCTAGAGTCAGCAGTCCCTCCCAATGCTGACCCATCCATGCCTCTCAATACAATACAAAAAATGGTGAGCTGCTCAATCAGATAGTGATGTCACTCAGGTGCTAAAAGGGAGGGGTAATTCTGTGTAGGAAAAAACAATGGTTCCCTAATGCACACCGAGTGAAAAATATTACTACATAATAGTCAGATAATACGGAGATCTTGGTTGCGTATATCTGCAGATATAGGGTTAAGCCCCCAGGCCGATCGACAAGGCCTCTCCGTCACTGGGGGTCCCTAATACTAGGTATGGGTCCGGGGTGCAGGACCCCATCATGTCGGCACAGGTCGTTTATCCCAGGTCAGCACACAGGTGAAAATTAATAAGGGTTAATAAGAAGCACAGAAGTGCTATGTAAGTGGTGTGATTAAAATAATACAAAAATATATACAAAGTGATAGGGAAAATCATAAGTGTTAATAAAGTGTTAGGGTGTGCCGACCTGAAGCAGCCCAGCCATACCGACACAGGGGCCACCACACCCCACACCCACCCCATAAATAATTACAAATATGTCTGGGTTGAATTCCCAGTGTAAGGCCACATGGTAATGGCTCCTACAGCATCTGAGAGCCAGCTCACCTGGAGATACCCCTAGCTTCTCCTATGGCAGTCTAGAGTCAGCAATCCCTCCCAATGCTGACCCATCCATGCCTCTCAATACAATACAAAAAATGGTGAGCTGCTCAATTTAGATAATGATGTCACTCAGGTGCTAATAGGGAGGGGTAATTCTGTGTAGGAAAAAACAATGGTTCCCTAATGCACACCGAGTGAAAAATATTACTACATAATAGTCAGATAATACGGAGATCTTGGTTGCGTATATCTGTAGATATAGGGTTAAGCCCCCAAGCCGATCGACAAGGCCTCTCCGTCACTGGGGGTCCCTAATACTAGGTATGGGTCCGGGGTGCAGGACCCCATCATGTCGGCACAGGTCGGCTATCCCAGGTCAGCACGCAGGTGAAAATTAATAAGGGTTAATAAGAAGCACAGAAGTGCTATGTAAGTGGTGTGATTAAAATAATACAAAAATATATACAAAGTGATAGGGAAAATCATAAGTGTTAATAAAGTGTTAGGGTGTGCCGACCTGAAGCAGCCCAGCCATACCGACACAGGGGCCACCACACCCCACACCCACCCCATAAATAATTACAAATATGTCTGGGTTGAATTCCCAGTGTAAGGCCACATGGTAATGGCTCCTACAGCATCTGAGAGCCAGCTAACCTGGAGATACCCCTAGCTTCTCCTATGGCAGTCTAGAGTCAGCAATCCCTCCCAATGCTGACCCATCCATGCCTCTCAATACAATACAAAAAATGGTGAGCTGCTCAATCAGATAGTGATGTCACTCAGGTGCTAAAAGGGAGGGGTAATTCTGTGTAGGAAAAAACAATGGTTCCCTAATGCACACCGAGTGAAAAATATTACTACATAATAGTCAGATAATACGGAGATCTTTGTTGCGTATATCTGCAGATATAGGGTTAAGCCCCCAGGCCGATCGACAAGGCCTCTCCGTCACTGGGGGTCCCTAATACTAGGTATGGGTCCGGGGTGCAGGACCCCATCATGTCGGCACAGGTCGGCTATCCCAGGTCAGCACACAGGTGAAAATTAATAAGGGTTAATAAGAAGCACAGAAGTGCTATGTAAGTGGTGTGATTAAAATAATACAAAAATATATACAAAGTGATAGGGAAAATCATAAGTGTTAATAAAGTGTTAGGGTGTGCCGACCTGAAGTAGCCCAGCCATACCGACACAGGGGCCACCACACCCCACACCCACCCCATAAATAATTACAAATATGTCTGGGTTGAATTCCCAGTGTAAGGCCACATGGTAATGGCTCCTACAGCATCTGAGAGCCAGCTCACCTGGAGATACCCCTAGCTTCTCCTATGGCAGTCTAGAGTCAGCAATCCCTCCCAATGCTGACCCATCCATGCCTCTCAATACAATACAAAAAATGGTGAGCTGCTCAATCAGATAGTGATGTCACTCAGGTGCTAAAAGGGAGGGGTAATTCTGTGTAGGAAAAAACAATGGTTCCCTAATGCACACCGAGTGAAAAATATTACTACATAATAGTCAGATAATACGGAGATCTTGGTTGCGTATATCTGCAGATATAGGGTTAAGCCCCCAGGCCGATCGACAAGGCCTCTCCGTCACTGGGGGTCCCTAATACTAGGTATGGGTCCGGGGTGCAGGACCCCATCATGTCGGCACAGGTCGGCTATCCCAGGTTAGCACACAGGTGAAAATTAATAAGGGTTAATAAGAAGCACAGAAGTGCTATGTAAGTGGTGTGATTAAAATAATACAAAAATATATACAAAGTGAAAGGGAAAATCATAAGTGTTAATAAAGTGTTAGGGTGTGCCGACCTGAAGCAGCCCAGCCATACCGACACAGGGGCCACCACACCCCACCCCATAAATAATTACAAATATGTCTGGGTTGAATTCCCAGTGTAAGGCCACATGGTAATGGCTCCTACAGCATCTGAGAGCCAGCTCACCTGGAGATACCCCTAGCTTCTCCTATGGCAGTCTAGAGTCAGCAATCCCTCCCAATGCTGACCCATCCATGCCTCTCAATACAATACAAAAAATGGTGAGCTGCTCAATCAGATATTGATGTCACTCAGGTGCTAAAAGGGAGGGGTAATTCTGTGTAGGAAAAAACAATGGTTCCCTAATGCACACCGAGTGAAAAATATTACTACATAATAGTCAGATAATACGGAGATCTTGGTTGCGTATATCTGCAGATATAGGGTTAAGCCCCCAGGCCGATCGACAAGGCCTCTCCGTCACTGGGGGTCCCTAATACTAGGTATGGGTCCGGGGTGCAGGACCCCATCATGTCGGCACAGGTCGTTTATCCCAGGTCAGCACACAGGTGAAAATTAATAAGGGTTAATAAGAAGCACAGAAGTGCTATGTAAGTGGTGTGATTAAAATAATACAAAAATATATACAAAGTGATAGGGAAAATCATAAGTGTTAATAAAGTGTTAGGGTGTGCCGACCTGAAGCAGCCCAGCCATACCGACACAGGGGCCACCACACCCCACACCCACCCCATAAATAATTACAAATATGTCTGGGTTGAATTCCCAGTGTAAGGCCACATGGTAATGGCTCCTACAGCATCTGAGAGCAAGCTCACCTGGAGATACCCCTAGCTTCTCCTATGGCAGTCTAGAGTCAGCAATCCCTCCCAATGCTGACCCATCCATGCCTCTCAATACAATACAAAAAATGGTGAGCTGCTCAATTTAGATAATGATGTCACTCAGGTGCTAATAGGGAGGGGTAATTCTGTGTAGGAAAAAACAATGGTTCCCTAATGCACACCGAGTGAAAAATATTACTACATAATAGTCAGATAATACGGAGATCTTGGTTGCGTATATCTGTAGATATAGGGTTAAGCCCCCAAGCCGATCGACAAGGCCTCTCCGTCACTGGGGGTCCCTAATACTAGGTATGGGTCCGGGGTGCAGGACCCCATCATGTCGGCACAGGTCGGCTATCCCAGGTCAGCACGCAGGTGAAAATTAATAAGGGTTAATAAGAAGCACAGAAGTGCTATGTAAGTGGTGTGATTAAAATAATACAAAAATATATACAAAGTGATAGGGAAAATCATAAGTGTTAATAAAGTGTTAGGGTGTGCCGACCTGAAGCAGCCCAGCCATACCGACACAGGGGCCACCACACCCCACACCCACCCCATAAATAATTACAAATATGTCTGGGTTGAATTCCCAGTGTAAGGCCACATGGTAATGGCTCCTACAGCATCTGAGAGCCAGCTAACCTGGAGATACCCCTAGCTTCTCCTATGGCAGTCTAGAGTCAGCAATCCCTCCCAATGCTGACCCATCCATGCCTCTCAATACAATACAAAAAATGGTGAGCTGCTCAATCAGATAGTGATGTCACTCAGGTGCTAAAAGGGAGGGGTAATTCTGTGTAGGAAAAAACAATGGTTCCCTAATGCACACCGAGTGAAAAATATTACTACATAATAGTCAGATAATACGGAGATCTTTGTTGCGTATATCTGCAGATATAGGGTTAAGCCCCCAGGCCGATCGACAAGGCCTCTCCGTCACTGGGGGTCCCTAATACTAGGTATGGGTCCGGGGTGCAGGACCCCATCATGTCGGCACAGGTCGGCTATCCCAGGTCAGCACACAGGTGAAAATTAATAAGGGTTAATAAGAAGCACAGAAGTGCTATGTAAGTGGTGTGATTAAAATAATACAAAAATATATACAAAGTGATAGGGAAAATCATAAGTGTTAATAAAGTGTTAGGGTGTGCCGACCTGAAGTAGCCCAGCCATACCGACACAGGGGCCACCACACCCCACACCCACCCCATAAATAATTACAAATATGTCTGGGTTGAATTCCCAGTGTAAGGCCACATGGTAATGGCTCCTACAGCATCTGAGAGCCAGCTCACCTGGAGATACCCCTAGCTTCTCCTATGGCAGTCTAGAGTCAGCAATCCCTCCCAATGCTGACCCATCCATGCCTCTCAATACAATACAAAAAATGGTGAGCTGCTCAATCAGATAGTGATGTCACTCAGGTGCTAAAAGGGAGGGGTAATTCTGTGTAGGAAAAAACAATGGTTCCCTAATGCACACCGAGTGAAAAATATTACTACATAATAGTCAGATAATACGGAGATCTTGGTTGCGTATATCTGCAGATATAGGGTTAAGCCCCCAGGCCGATCGACAAGGCCTCTCCGTCACTGGGGGTCCCTAATACTAGGTATGGGTCCGGGGTGCAGGACCCCATCATGTCGGCACAGGTCGGCTATCCCAGGTCAGTACACAGGTGAAAATTAATAAGGGTTAATAAGAAGCACAGAAGTGCTATGTAAGTGGTGTGATTAAAATAATACAAAGGCCTGGGGGCTTAACCCTATATCTGCAGATATACGCAACCAAGATCTCCGTATTATCTGACTATTATGTAGTAATATTTTTCACTCGGTGTGCATTAGGGAACCATTGTTTTTTCCTACACAGAATTACCCCTCCCTTTTAGCACCTGAGTGACATCACTATCTGATTGAGCAGCTCACCATTTTTTGTATTGTATTGAGAGGCATGGATGGGTCAGCATTGGGAGGGATTGCTGACTCTAGACTGCCATAGGAGAAGCTAGGGGTATCTCCAGGTGAGCTGGCTCTCAGTTGCTGTAGGAGCCATTGCCATGTGGCCTTACACTGGGAATTCAACCCAGACATATTTGTTATTATTTATGGGGTGGGTGTGGGGTGTGGAGGCCCCTGTGTCGGTATGGCTGGGCTGCTTCAGGTCGGCACACCCTAACACTTTATTAACACTTATGATTTTCTTTATCACTTTGTATATATTTTTGTATTATTTTAATCACACCACTTACATAGCACTTCTGTGCTTCTTATTAACCCTTATTAATTTTCACCTGTGTGCTGACCTGGGATAGCCGACCTGTGCCGACATGATGGGGTCCTGCACCCCGGACCCATACCTAGTATTAGGGACCCCCAGTGACGGAGAGGCCTTGTCGATCGGCCTGGGGGCTTAACCCTATATCTGCAGATATACGCAACCAAGATCTCCGTATTATCTGACTATTATGTAGTAATATTTTTCACTCGGTGTGCATTAGGGAACCATTGTTTTTTCCTGACTAAGCTAATCAACAGCAGTTGGCGGCAAAAACATGTTGCAGTTCAACTTCAAACATGGTACATCTAGGAAACAGAGTGGCAATGAAGTGGCAGACAGGATGGCAGTTCAATAAACTATACTACCACATAGAAAGTAACCAATAATGTTTTCATTTATCAAGAATAATAAGAGAATAATCGATTGATTAATTATTTTAACAAAAATTGAGACGTGGACTACATTGACCTTCTGTTTTGCAGCAAGTCAGGAGAGAAAAGGCCATAAATAATACAAAAATGATTGATTGATTGATTGATTGATTAATTAATTCATTAATTGAAATTAACATGTGTGAGGTCTAGAACAAGAGATAAAGGCTGCTCTGCAAGGAAAAAATAGGCCATAAAATACAAAAATGATTGATTGATTTGTTAAAATTAACGTGTGAAGCACCACATTTCTTGTTAAAATTGTGTTGCAAATTAATAATTCGAAAAGTGGTGGAGATGGAATTGTCCTTGGGTTCTCCCACCCATTTTTATGAAGGGCATGCACAGTTTAACACACCAAGCACATCAGCGACAGGGACTGACACTTTTGTGGATGAAGTGCTTGGTTTGTTTGGTGCCACCACATCCTTCAGATACCAGAAGTCCGGGGGCACTTGGCTTTTGGAAAATCAGAGTAACCAGTATTATAACAAACATTACAATAGTCTTACATTAACACAGGATTATAGGCATGATTCCAGGGCTGTAACTAGGTGTGTGCCAAAGGTGCCTTGCCAACAGCGCAATTGCACTGCAGGCGCACCATCTTGCAACACATCCGCACGGCCGCTATCTCCATCGTGCTGCACAGCACACAGCCACACTCACTGCTGCTGCTGCTGCTGGCGGCGCCGCCTATGTCCTGCGTGCGGCGCCGCCTGTCTCCACTACAGTGTGCGGCGCTGCCTGTGTTCCTACTCCCGCTGGCAGCGCCACTTGTGTCCCACTGGTGGTGGCGCCGCCTGTGTCCTGCTGGCGGCGCCACCGCCTGTGTCTTGCCGGTGCTGCCAGTGTTCATACTCCCGCTGTCGGCGGCGCCTGTGTCCCCTCACCCACCGCCGCCGCTGCTGCTGATTGTTTCTATAAGGGTCTGGCTGCAGGGGACTGTGAAGCTGCTGCTGTAGCCGGCGGTGAGTCAGTCTGCAGGAAGATGGGGCGGCTGTGTGTACATGGAGGAGCAGGACACTACCAAGAGGACTCGGAGCGCTGCCCTGAATGGTAAGTATCTCTCTCTCTCTCTATCAATTCTGTGTCCGTACTGTGTAAAAAGGGGACACTGTCTGCCGTAATGTGTAAAAAGGGGACGCTGTCTGCCGTAATGTGTAAAAAGGGGACGCTGTCTGCCGTAATGTGTAAAAAGGGGGACGCTGTCTGCCGTAATGTGTAAAAAAGGGGGACGCTGTCTGCCGTACTATGTAAAAAGGGATGATGTCTGCTGTAATGTGTAAAAAGGGGACGCTGTCTGCCATAATGTGTAAAAACGGGGTACGCTGTCTACCGTAATGTGTAAAAAAAGGGGACGCTGTCTGCCGTACTGTGTAAAAAGGGACGCTGTCTGCTGGAATGTGTAAAAAGGGGACGCTGTCTGCCATAATGTGTAAAAAGGGGACACTGTCTGCCATAATGTGTAAAAAAGGGGGACGCTGTCTGCAATAATGTGTAAAAAAGTGGACGCTGTCTGCCGTAATGTGTAAAAAAGGGGACGCTGTCTGCCGTAATGTGTAAAAAAGGGGGACACTGTCTGCCGTAATGTGTAAAAAAAGGGGACTCTACCGTAATGTGTAAAAAAGGGGAGACTGTCTGCCATAATGTGTAAAAAGAGGATGCTGTCTGCCGTAATGTGTAAAAAGGGGACGCTGTTTGCCGTAAGGTGTAAAAGGGGGACGCTGTCTGCCGTAAGGTGTAAAAGGGGCTCTACATGGTGTAGTGGCGCTACTGTGCGGCATATTTTGAATAATGGAGACTACTGTGGGGATCAGTACTAAATGCCGCCGGTCGGAATCCCGGCGGTCGAAATACCGACGCCGGAATCCCGACCACACAATCCCGACAGGGGTTGCGAGCGGAACGCAGCCCCTTGCGGGCTCGCTTCGCTCGCCACGCTCGGCACACTATTATATTCTCCCTCTATGGGTGTCGTGGACACCCACGGAGGGAGAATATGTCGGGATTGTGGCGGTCGGGATTGTGGCGGTCGGGATTCCGGCGTCGGTATTTCGACCGCCGGGATTCCGGCCGGCGGCATCTTGACCGCATCCCCTACTGTGCACCATTATATGAATTGGTATTATTTTGTGGCCACTCCCCTTTACTGTGAAGCCACACCCCTATATTTTTTGCACGCGTCTAAGCCGCGTACTGCCGCCAGGTTTGCGTTAAGGGGAGGGACACCGATGCCATTTCTTGCACACAGCGCTAAAATGTCTAGTTACGGCACTGCCTGATTCAGAGACTGTCACAAATGCCTTCACAACTGCTGGCCCATACACAACAGTTGTGCAAATATATGCTAATGTCGCTGGACTTTGTATTGATCGAGATGACCCCTGAAGAATCTCAGATCCACTGCTTGTGTATGAAGACACAACCATCAGATATTTTGAGTAACTAATGGTCACTGTCAGATTCTGAGAAACTGTTAGACCCGGACTACCAGAGAAAGCACTCTGGAGCCGTGGAGCATAGCAAGGTATTTTAATATAGTTCCCCCTCAGACAGGTTATGGCAATGTTGAATAAATAGCAACAATATGTTATACATAGTTCTTGAACAATGGTAAGAAGGTAGTCGGCTTTATACTTGTCCATGAAAGAGATGAAGTAGGTGGATGTCCGATTACTAGATGCCAAGACCTTGCTTGCTACTTGAACTCAGGTGTACTGTAGAGCTGAGGAGTTGGATAACAGAACAGCCAGGATTTGGCTGAATACTTGAACACTGGTGCACTGAAGTTTAGGGTAGCTGGAAAGCCGGGACATGGCTAGGTACTTGCACACAGGTAAATTGTAGAGCAGGAACACTGGAAAGCCGGGATGCGGCTAAATGCTTGCACAGAGGTATACCACAGAACAGGACCACTGGAAATCCGGGATGTGGCTAGGAGCTTGCACACAGGTGAACTGCAGAACAGGACCACTGGAAAGCCGGGATGTGGCTAGGTGCTTGCACACAGGTGAAATGCAGAACAGGGTAGAAGAATAACTGAAACAGCCCGAGCACAGCTGAATACTTGAACACTGGTGACTGCAGAACAGGGTAGCAGAATAGCTGGAACACAGCTAAGAGCAGAGTAAGTGATAGCAGCTGGTATTACTCTTGGATCCTTGCACAGAGTCCTAGAACAACCAGTCACGCTGGAGCCATGAGCAGGCAATGGACAAAAAGCACTGACACTGGAGAGACTTCCACTCACCTCCTTTATACCCTGGACTGTGCATTGGCTGGAGGAGTCAGCTTACACTGAGCCTGGCCGGGATTGGACTGAACCCTGTCACCTGACCAGAGGCAAGATGGCGACGTCCATGACTGCTCTTATAGGGAACTTTTGTTTGGGCCCAAACACCAGGAAGCAGAGAACTATGGAGACTCACTTATACCCCTTTCAGATCGCCTGAGGTGGGTTGAACCCAGGAGCCTGACACGGGCGCTCCCAGTATACAACCCGCCTCAGGCGCCCTGCTGCCGCTGACTGCAACCCAGCATATTGGCGGGTTAGTGGCATCAGCGGTCACTCGACCTGGTATTTCAACCCTAGCACCTTTCAGAGAGCACCTGAACACGGGTTATTATGCATGCTCATGTGCCAATAACCCATGTTCATAAGTGGCAGTATCAGGGGATAATACCCAGAATACTGAGAGTGCTGTGCAAAGACAGCATGAATAGACTTCACTGACAAATTGAGCAATGAGCAGGGAGAGGACAGCTGCTGATCACTGAATTCTACAGATTACTCTCAGAGAGGAATTCTCAAACAGGTGACTAATAAGGAGTTTGCACAGACTGTAGCTTGAGTGCAAAATTGCAGGAGAGATAGCAGAGGTAAGGCCCATGATAGAGTTGCTCAATAGTCCTTTCTGCACTATGGGCCCTATTTAGACTCAGACGCAGCTGCGCATTTCTATACAGCGGCCGCATCTATAGGTTGTGCGCACACGCTCCGGCCGCAGTGTGCGTGTGCAGGTTGTCATGATGCGATCACATCCCAGAATATGAGATTGCATCATGATTGACAGCTTCGGGCGTCGGGTGGGGGTGACGCTGCGGTATTTGATGGGCATGGTCTGGACAACACAAGCACGTCCGGACCATTTTCAGGGTGGCTGTGTGACGTCACATGCAGCCGCTGCGAGACAAAAGATGGCGCCGGATCACCTTCTAGTACAGCCAGACTGCGCAGGTAGGGGATGTCCTCTAATCAATGCATTTGAAATTAAATTGCAAATGCATCGCAGGGCGACGCAACACACATGGTGGGTGGCTTTGCCCTGTGCTGTGCGGTCCCCAGTATGTGAGTAGATGCGCCCATCTTTGAATAGCCACTTATATACAGCATTGTGTTCTTAAATCTGTGCTTCATCATCCATCAAAAAGGTCTGCATAGGCCCTTATTGTATGGCTGTACCATTATAAAGCACTGAGATCTATGGGAATGAAAAACTGCTTATATCCACTGCTTTACAGCCTTGCATATTTATAACAAATTATTTCTGTTCTAATGTGTGGCAATGTGCGAGCTCTGTGTTATATGGGATTGGGTAAAAGAATGCCGGACCGTACTGACATCCTGCAGCAAACGCTGCCATTCTGGACCTTGTAGTGCTCATCCACATCCAGCCAGTGTCCCGTCCATGTCTGTGACAGCTGTCGCCAAGGAGGTAGAGATTACGGGTTCACTACGATATGCCGGCGGTCGGGCTCCCGGCGACCAGCTTACCGGCGCCAGAAGCACGACCGCCGGCTTACCGACAGTGTGGCGAGCGCAAATGAGCCCCTTGCGGGCTTGCTGCGCTCGCCACGCTACGGGCACGGTGGCGCGCTACGCGCGGCACACTATTTTATTCTCCCTCCAGGGGGGTCGTGGAACCCCACAAGGGAGAATAAGTGTCGGTATGCCGGCTGTCGGGATCCCGACGCCAGTATACTGTGCGCCGGGATCCCGTCAGTCGGCATACTAAGACCACCCGAGATTACAGCCTCCCTGTATGGTCTGGAGACGGCTAATAACAGGAACAGACCAGACCATACGGGGAGGCTGTAATCTCTCCCTCCCCGTAACCCTGGTGACAGCTGTCACAGTCCTTCCCCCCCTTACAGGACACCCCCCCCCCCCCAGATGGGGATGGACAGGGATAAGCACTACAAGCTCCAGAACGGCAGAGTCTGCTGCAGCGAGCCAGTTCAGCATTCTGGGGTCCGGGCCGTTCCGTTTTTTTAATCTAATCCTGCATTATACTGTGGTTTTATTGACACAAACAAAATTGTAAAGATGCCCCCCTTCCGCCCCTAAGCGTGCCTCCCCAGTAACTGACCTGACCGCACGTCACTGCTGTACACATACCCTGAAATGGTGGAGACACACCTACATTCCAGTCACCACCAGTGGTGGCTCCAGAGATCAGCACCTATCTTACTTAAACCCAGCAGGCCTTGTTTTCAGAATTTCTTAAAACGTGGGAAGGCGGAGTATTTTTAGTAGCTTGATCAGTAATATTCCCACCTATGGTCAAAATGGAAAATATTTAAAACACAAATTATTGGGGGTATTGAAGTTAAATTGCCATTTAAAATGTTACCAAACACTGCCAGCTGGGACACTCTGGCAGTTGGTGTGGCTCCCCTATTTGAATTTTGAACTGTGCTGCAGCCCAACCTCTGAAGCCTCATTACCATTCACAAATGCTGCCAATCATGTTGCAAATAATTCATCACAGCGGCTGCTGTCGCAAAGGCCAACACTGCATGCCAGTGGCAAAAAATTGCTCCACTGTGTTCAACATCGACATTGTGTGTGCCTTATCCTGTTATTTTGCACACAATTAGCTCATTTAGCAGATCCACCTTATTAATGGTGGAAAGTACATAAGGCTCATCCTTCTATTTCACAACACAAGTACAATTTATGAGAGGTTAAATCTGACACACATGTATTCTTTCACCCTTACTAACTATATAACTTTTAGGTTGTAAATAATTACGATGTTTCAGAATGCTCAGTATCTCTTAATGTCACCTATAAACTTGCAAAAAAAAAAAAAAAAAACTGTTTCATTGAGTGTTACAGCAAAGTTTGTCCATTAGTCTGTGAGGTTTTGGTGCAATGAAATATAAATTTAATGATTGCTGAACATTATAGGAGCTGAAGTGAACATCTAAAAAGCAATAAAGGAAATAAGATGTCATTAATTTACAAATTATTGCAAGTCAAATGTCATAACTCAAAATGAATAAAAGAGAATGAAAATTGAATGCACTTAATGAATAACATAATTAATTTCATCCTCTGTATCGTTTCAGTCCTTGGAAAGGAATTTATAGCACGTGCAATCCATTTATGTACGGTTATTTTGCAATCATCATGGCGTGAAATACTCATCAAAAGATCCAGACGTGGAGAAGTGCAACTTGATTAATATACAATATTTCTCTAAAGTAAGAAGGGGACAACAATGTTCCTTAACTTCAGTACCCCCAATAATTTGTGTTTTAAATATTTTCCATTTTGACCATAGGTGGGAATATTGCTGATCAAGCTACTAAAAATACTCCGCCTTCCCACGTTTTAAGAAATTCTGAAAACAAGGCCTGCTGGGTTTAAATTAGATGGGAGCTGACTAAGCTTAAGGCTATATAAAAGTCCTTAGTTTTTTGTAATTGGTTTAGAACTTGTCAGCTGTTGCTAGGTAGATTAGGTTTGGGGAATTTTGTGATTGGTCAGGATTGGCCTATCAGGGAACTTTAAGGAGTGACTGTGTGCTTATAGGCTGGCGGTAAGCTTGGCATCCATCTTGCCAGATGGTGTTTGTCCTGGATGCCTCTCTGGATAAGTATCTTATGTATTCTTTGTTCTTTATTGCCCGCTTGTGTGTGTTTTCTGTTTTTTTCTTTTTCCCTCTTTTTTCTTTCTTCTTCCTACTTTTACTTTGTGCTCCTATCCCTGTCTCCTCTCTTTTTCATCCCCCACTGTCATGTTTTTGATGCATCATGCTCTTGCCCCAGATTTATGCTCCCCACCCCCACACTGCTTCTTGGATACCTTCCTCCCTCCTCCCTTCTCCCGGCCAGTGCTGCCAGTTTTTCTTCTCTCCCTCTCCAGTTTGAAGAGCTGTCTCGGTCCTTGAACCTGGCCACAACCCCCACCTCTATATCTTCCCAGTTGGGTGCGCCTCTCCTCTCGCTGCTGCTTGAGCCCACTCCGGATGCCTTCTTGCTGCAACTTCCTGGGCTCTCTACTTGCTCCCATCTCCTCCACCGGTCTGGGATGCCTCCCGCATTACTCCAGATGTAGCGTCGGGACCGGTATTTAACGCTGTCCCCCCTTGTCTTTTTGCCCCCACTACTTGTTTAAGCTGTGGCTGTCCCAGGGTTACCTGCTGTGGCCACTTGCCACTCACCTGCAAGGTACTAGTTAATTTTGCCATCTGGCGAAGCCCTCACCCCTGCTTCACTATCTCCATTGACTCCTGTGCAGTGGGTGGTAGTTTATGTTGGGGCTTTTACACAGTGCCCCCTTTTTTTCCACAGCTGGTTGGGTGATGTTTCCCCACCACCACCCTTTTTTTTTACTGCCCTTGCTTTTTCCCCTTCTCTTTCCATTGTTGTTTACTCTTCTTCTTCAGGTCTTCCCTGGTTTTTCCTCCTTTCACTTATCCTTCTACTACTCCCTTTCTGACTTGTTCCTACCCCCCATTTTTACCCATCTCCTGTCCATGGCAGCCATTTTCCTTGTTGTCGGGCACTTTTTTTTTTCCACCAGGAAACCTTTTTCCACCTTTCCCCAGTTTGATAACCTTTAAAGTTGTGTTTTTCCTTCCCAAAAATATTGTTTACCCGTCAGTTTTAAATAGCTCTCATTCAACAACTGGGGGTGTGGAGGGATTTTTTAAAACATTTTTCCTACGAGGGGGCCTTAATTAAATTGGCTTATAGTTCTCATGGTTCACAGGAGTTTGTTTAGGTTTTTTCCTCCACTTGGGTCTGCACTAACTTCTTCTTTTGGCCCTTCTCTACATTTTTTAGTTCTGTTTTTCTGTTGCAAGGAGCAAATAGCTCGACTAGTATTGTGTACAGATGTGCGGGTTCAGTTCCTGGGGAACCAAACCCACTGAAACATTGAGATCCAAGGCGAGGTCCGAGTCCGGCTTGGGACTTCCCGCCTTACTCTGATCCCAAAGTGAGGCTGAACGTCATCTTACCACTGTTGGATTCTTGCGGGTATTGGATTCTATATAACTACCCGTGTATTGGCGCCATCTTCACTCTGGCTGTGGAGAGTGTACTGGTCAGACGTGTCCATCTTAGTACTCTGTTGTCTGGCATGGTGAGGGTGCTCTGTCTGCTGTATCTGAAAGGGATGATTTTCTCTGTCTGCTGTATCTGAAAGCGGTGCCCTATCTGCTGTATCTGAAAGAGGGTGCTCTCTCTGTCTGCTCTATCTGAAAGGGGTGCTCTCTCTGCCTGCTGTATCTGATAGGGGTACTCTCTCTGTCTTCCATATCTGAAAGGGGTGCTCTCTCTGTCTGCTGTATCTGAAAAAGGAGTGCTCTCTCTGTCTGCGGTATCTGAAAGGAGTGCTCTCTCTGTCTGCTGTATCTGAAAAAGGGGTACTCTCTCTGTTTACTGTATCTGAAAAAGGGTGATCTCTCTGTCTGCTGTATCTGAAAAAAACCTGCTCTCTCTGTCTGCTGTTTCTGAAATGGGTGCTCTCGCTGTCTGCTGTATTTGAAAAAGGGGTGCTCTCTCTGTCTACTGTATCTGAAAAAGGGGTGCTCTCTCTGCTGTATCTGAAAAAGGGGTGCTCTGTCTGCTCTATCTATAAGGGGTGATCTGTTCGTCCATCCAGGGGCTTCGCCCCAGTATAAAATTAAAATAATAACAGCTATAAACAAAAAGCCTAAAATTATAATTATCAAAAATATATATTTTTGTTTTTGGTATACTACAGTGTACTATACAATTTTATTTTATTTTCATAAGTACTGTGACACTGCCATCTAGAATGCAGTATATTATTTCCTACTCATACACGTATTGTGCAATGCTGTTCATGAAGCTAAATCGCAGTGTGTAATAATACATATTTCTGACTCATTTGTGCAACACTGTAACCGCCAGTGTGATATAAAAAATAATACATATTTTTTACTAATTTGTGCGACACTGTAACCGCAGTGTGTGATATAAAAAATAATATATATATTTTGATATAAATTTATATTTTGTACTGTGTCATCCCAGTCTACATCCAGGGACTGTTCTGTCAGTATACATCTAGGGGTGTTCTGTCAGTCCATCCAAAATAAAAGACATCTTTTTTTTTATATTTTGTGCTGTATCCTCCCAGTATACATCCAAGCGTGTTCCATCTATTTCAGGGTGCTTTGTCCATAGCTCATATTTTTATGTTATAACGTATTGTCATATTTTCATAATTCTTCTTATCACCACATTTTGATTAATTAAAATTAATATTATTAATAATGATTATAAATTAACTTAATTTAAATTAAATTAATATAACTAAACTCTCAAAACTTGTATAGCGAAATTTATGCATATCAAAGATATCTTTGAGGAACAGAAGAATTTGATCCAAAATAAATTAAAATCATGATTACAGCATCTATAATATTGTCTTTTTTTATTCTTCTTTTCCCATTTCATCTTTTTGTGAACTGAAATCTTGAGCCTTGCCTAATGCATTGTTTTTTTATTTATTTTTTTATATATTTTGTGCTGTATCCTTCCAGTATACATCCAGGCATGCTCTGTCCATTTCAGGGTGCTGTGTAATTAAATCATATTTTTATGTTATAATTTATTGCCCTATTTTCATATTTCTTCTTATCATCACATTGTGATTAATTAAAATTATTATTATTATTATTAATAATAATAATAGTAATTATAAATTAACTAAATTTATATTAAATTAATATAACTAACCCTCTGCAAAGATATCTTTGAGGAACAGAAGAACTTAATCCTAATTTGAAAATAAATTTTAACGAATGATTAGCAAACCTCCATGTCAAATATATCTTTGAGAAACAGAAAAACTTGATCCTAATATTAAAAGAATTTTAACAGATGATTACAGCATTCAAATTGTTTACTGCCATGTGTTTGCTGCCCTTTGCTTAGCTTAGTCATTCAGCTACCTCGGTGCAACCTTTTGGCCTAAACTGGATAAAAACATTATTGTGAGCTGTGAGGTGTTCTGAATAGACTGGAAATAAATAGAAATTAATGTTATTGAGGTTAATAATACTGTAGGAACAAAAATCACCTCTAAATTCTGTTATTTTACCAGTTTTTTTAAAAAAGAATCCTGATCCAAAACCAAAACCCACATGGGTGGTTTTGGCAAAACCAATACAGATCAAAAACACGAAGGAGATCCAGATACAAAACACAAAACCCCAAAAATGGCCTGCTGCTCACCCCTAGTATGGTTTCTGACTGCAATGTTTACAGCTGTGAGTTCCGTACCAGGAATTACATTATGGAGAAATGCGTGTCTTGGGCTTGATTCATGTTTGAATGCAATGGGCGATAGTCATGCACGGATCAATTATCGTCAAACTGCACATGTGCTGCAATCGCAATGCACAAATGTGAGGGTGCTGCTGTGATTCCGCTTGCAGAGAGAATTTTGTGATTGACAGGAAGTGGCCTTTTGGAGGTGTTAACAGGGAGTTTAAGGGAAGTGGTTGGGAGAACACAGGCGTGTCATGGACATTTTCATGACACAACATTTTCATGACAGGGTGTGTATCTTCTGAAGTCTGGTGATTGTACATGCAAATACATGCTGCTTAAGTTGTTACTGCTTTGACCAGTGTACATAGCCATAGACCAACCCTTTGGTTCTCCGTTCTCCGTAATTGCATATAATCTGGTAATGTGTACGCAATTGTGATTGAGCTTGCAATGAATACGATGGGCATCTCATTTCATTTCATAGAGTATAGCAATTGCGTAGAAACATGAATTTAACCCTATGTAAGTGTTAGCGTTAAACTCAGCTTGTTATGAAGAATATATTTAGAAGGACTGAACTAAACAGTAACTTCTTATGAAGTTCTTCAGGGTTGGAATCGCAAACACAAAAACTAAAACATTCTACCCCCTCATTAAACCCATTAAGACATAAATTTCAAAAATAGACTACGGTACAATTATAATTTCCTAACACACTAATATATCATCTGGAGTAGCGGTGGCCGTGGCTCTTTCTTTATTCAGATGCGTCTCTCACCCGCACTTCTGAAACTGAAGATGCAGACTGCGCCGGCCATCCTCCTGCATCATAATTAGTCCCCCCCCCCTTCTGGTTATCCCCATCACTTGGTCCATTGCGGGCTGTGATGCTTTGTGATGTGATGCTCATGACAGCCCTACCTTGTTTGTCCCTGCCGCCATGGCCCAGGCCACCTAAGAATAGTAGCTTGTAGCTGAGCACGAAGAACCGGCAGGCACTGAGTCTGCTTTAGGAAGCCTAACTGTCTGAATGCTCCCTGTCATACAGGTATGTGTGGCTACCTGTTGCTGGAGGAGGGAGGGGGTAGATATAGAGGATGCTGACAGACACAGAGTGAAGGGGGAACAGGCAGAGAGACACAGAGTGAAGGGGGAGCAGACTGAGAGACACAGAGTGAAAGGAGAACAGGCAGAGAGACACAGAGTGAAGGGGGGGCAGACTGAGAGACAAAGAGTGAAGAGGGAGCAGAGGAGCAGGCTGAGAGGCTCAGAGTGAAGGTGGAGCAAGCAGGGAGACACAGAGTGAAGGGGCAGCAGGCTGAGAGACATGGAGTGAAGGGTGGGAGGCTGAGAGGCACAAAGTGAAGGGTTAATGAAACAGAATGAAGGGGGAGGCTGATAGGCACAGAGTGAAGGGGCAGACTGAGATACACAGAGGGATGGATTGGAGGCTGAGAAGCACAGAGTGAAGGGGGAGGCTGTGAGGCTCATAATGAAGGTGGGAATGCTGAAAGACACAGAGATGGGAAGCTTAGAGGTATAGAGTGAAAGGGGCTGGCTGAAAGACACAGAGTGAAGGGTGGAAGGATAAGAGGCACAGACTGAATGGGGAGGCTGACCTGTTTCAGTGTATTTTATGTGGATCCGCCTAGTGCCAGGTGCAGAGGAGGAGGCCCTGATGGAAGAGGATGGACACAGGTCTTCTACTCTGTTAATACACCCACGGACATAAGATATCCCACATTATACATCATGTACTGCACTAGAAATAATACAAAATTCAACAAGGTCAATAGATGAGGCGGGGGATAAGGGTGAGGGAGTGACTCACTTGCCTACAGCTTTATTGAAGGACAGACACATAAGAGATGGGTGTATAAATAGAAAAACACATCAACAAAACATCAGGCAATGTGAGGGGGGAAATTGTCACTGGCCTAAGCCTTAGTTGAACAGTCACACATATGGCGAAGGGAAGAAGGGGGTTTAATCCACTTCTTCCTCAGGAATGTCCACATATTTATTTATTAACAGTTTCTTATATAACGCAGAAAATTCTGTTGCGCTTTACAAAAGGAACAACAGTAATAGTACAAAACTGGGTAACGACAAACAGACATAGAGGTAAGAAGGCACTGCTCACAAGCTTACAATATATAGGGAAATAGGCATTGATACACAAGGATAGGTTATAGACTAGAGGAGAGTCTTATTGCACGTAAAAGACATCCAAGATGAAACATCAGAAAGGCATTCAGTGACATGAACCAATACTGATGGTGATAAATCTGGGGTTGATAAGTACTGTATATTTGAGTATCATCTGCCTAGGGATAATACTGAAATCCAAAATAGCTGATTAGTTTACCGAGAGATGTGTTATAGAATGAGAAAAGCAGAGGACCGAAGACCTGAACTTTGTGGTACTTCAACTGATAGAGGTAACAAAAAGGAAGCGGAATCAGAAAAGCAAACACCGAAAGAATGTCTCCTGAAGACCTAGGGATTGTAGTGTTTGCATGAAAAGAGTGGTAGACAGTGTCCAAGGCAGCAGAGAAATCTAGAAGCATAAGGAGTAATAGTCTTTAAACTTAGCAGTGACCAGATCTTCAATACTTTAGTCAGTGCTGTCTCAATGGAGTGTTGGGAACGAGAGCCTGACTGAAGTAGTTCCAATAAGTTGTGTGAGTTAAGAAAGTGTGTGAGGCGAGTGTAGGCAAGTCTCTCAAGTAGCTTGGAGGGGCATGGGAGTTGAGAGATGGGATGGTAGTTACAGTGTTGGGGTCAAATTTGTTTTTTTTCAGAATAGGAGTATGCGTGCTTACAGTGATGGAAAGATACCAGTAGAGATAGAGAGATTACAGATTTTCGTTAAGATTGGGATGAGCACATGAGACAATTCATTACTGATTTGTGAGGGTATAGGATCAAGAGGAAAGGTAGTGTAGTAAGAGGATGAGACGAGTGTTGATGCAGAGGTCTCTGGTAGGGAATTGAGCAGGTCACTGGCTGAGGAAGAGCATACCATTTCATTTTGGATCCTATCAATCTTGTCCTTCAAGTAGGAAGCAAGTGCTTGTGCACTGGTAGTAATTGGTGGTTTGGGTGAGGGAGGGTTAAGAAGTGATTTATTAAAAAGTCACTTGGGGTTAGTGTCTTGAGCAGAGATTGGCAATTATAAATGTGTTTGTTTGGCAGTGTCCAGGGCATAACAATAAGAGTGGTAAACAGTTTTAAACATTAGGAAGTTGCTATGAGTACAGTATTTACACCACTGACACTTTACTTTAAGTGAGAGTTTTCGTAGGTGTTTTGTTAATGTAGAATGCCCCAGTTGACATCTAAGCCTATGCGGAGTATAATTCTATTCGTGGGGGGGAGGGGGGATGTGCTCACTAAAGGGGGATAAATATGGGATGTGCTGTCGCTGAAACCTAGAGGTGTCCTGCCTCCTGTATTTCAATATTTTACAGATATTGGTCAGCGCACTCTACAGAGAAGGGTGTATCTTGGGAAAAGACAGGAGGGAATGAGAGGTCAAGGGAGGGGGGGGGGGGGAAAGAGGAGAATGTTATGTTATTGATGTTAGCAACTATTGTGGAAATGCTGATGCATCAATGATTCTCATGAAATGTGAATGTTTAGGTAAACCATCTTTTATTTATAAAGGTTTCTGTTACTGTCACTTGAAACTTGATGTAATCAGGTGTGTCTTGCAGATCACCCTTTTATTTGTATAATCTCCTAAATGGTATACCTGTGTTCAGAAGGTCCCCTACTAGGGTAAATGTCAGGTGTACCTTTTAGGGGTTCACTTTTACCATAGGTGCTGTCTATACTAGTGATGAGCGAGTTCGGTTTCTCCGAAACCGAACCCCCCCGAACTTCACCTTTTCCACACGGGTCCGAGGCAGGTTAGAACCTTCCCGCCTTGCTCGGCTAACCCGAGCGCGCCCGAACGTAATCATCCCGCTGTCGGATTCTCGCGAGATTCGGATTCTATATAGCAGCAGCGCGATGCCGCCATTTTCACTCGTGCATTGGAGATGATAGGGAGAGGACGTGGCTGGCGTCCTCTCCGTTTATTGTAGAAGTTGATTGGTTTACTTTATTTCTTATTTGTGGGGAGGATTGGGGAGCAGCTGTTAGGAGTACAGTGCAGAGTCATCCATTAAGTATACTATCCATCTACATTCTATACCTGTGGTGCATTTTAGACAGTTTTGCAGTTTGCTGACAGTGTCCACCAGTATACTATATATAGCAGTACGGTAGGCCACTGCTGTGTACCTACCTCTGTGTCGTCACTCGTCATCCATTAAGTATACTATCCATCTACATTCTATACCTGTGGTGCATTTTAGACAGTTTTGCAGTTTGCTGACAGTGTCCACCAGTATACTATATATAGCAGTACGGTAGGCCACTGCTGTGTACCTACCTCTGTGTCATCACTCGTCATCCATTAAGTATACTATCCATCTGCATTATATACCTGTGGTGCATTTTAGACAGTTTTGCAGTTTGCTGACAGTGTCCACCAGTATACTATATATAGCAGTACGGTAGGCCACTGCTGTGTACCTACCTCTGTGTCGTCACTCGTCATCCATTAAGTATACTATCCATCTACATTCTATACCTGTGGTGCATTTTAGACAGTTTTGCAGTTTGCTGACAGTGTCCACCAGTATACTATATATAGCAGTACGGTAGGCCACTGCTGTGTACCTACCTCTGTGTCGTCACTCGTCATCCGTTAAGTATACTATCCATCTACATTCTATACCTGTGGTGCATTTTAGACAGTTTTGCAGTTTGCTGACAGTGTCCACCAGTATACTATATATAGCAGTACGGTAGGCCACTGCTGTGTACCTACCTCTGTGTCGTCACTCGTCATCCATTAAGTATACTATCCATCTGCATTGTATACCTGTGGTGCATTTTAGACAGTTTTGCAGTTTGCTGACAGTGTCCACCAGTATACTATATATAGCAGTACGGTAGGCCACTGCTGTGTACCTACCTCTGTGTCATCACTCGGCATCCATTAAGTATACTATCCATCTACATTCTATACCTGTGGTGCATTTTAGACAGTTTTGCAGTTTGCTGACAGTGTCCACCAGTATACTATATATAGCAGTACGGTAGGCCACTGCTGTGTACCTACCTCTGTGTCGTCACTCGTCATCCATTAAGTATACTATCCATCTGCATTGTATACCTGTGGTGCATTTTAGACAGTTTTGCAGTTTGCTGACAGTGTCCACCAGTATACTATGTATAGCAGTACGGTAGGCCACTGCTGTGTACCTACCTCTGTGTCGTCACTCGTCATCCATTAAGTATACTATCCATCTACATTCTATACCTGTGGTGCATTTTAGACAGTTTTGCAGTTTGCTGACAGTGTCCACCAGTATACTATATATAGCAGTACGGTAGGCCACTGCTGTGTACCTACCTCTGTGTCGTCACTCGTCATCCATTAAGTATACTATCCATCTACATTGTATACCTGTGGTGCATTTTAGTTTTGCGCAGTAAATATAGTAGTAGGCCATTGCTATTGATACTGGCATATAATTAAACACATTAAAAAATGGAGAACAAAAATGTGGACGTTAAAGGGAAAGATCAAGATCCACTTCCACCTCATGCTGAAGCTGCTGCCACTAGTCATGGCCGAGACGATGAAATGCCATCAACGTCGTCTGCCAAGGCCGATGCCCAATGTCATAGTAGAGAGCATGTAAAATCCAAAACACAAAAGTTCAGTTAAATGACCCAAAAATCAAAATTAAAAGCGTCTGAGGTGAAGCGTAAACTTGCCAATATGCCATTTACGACACGGAGTGGTAAGGAACGGCTGAGGCCCTGGCCTATGTTCATGGCTAGTGGTTCAGCTTCAAATGAGGATGGAAGCATTCATCCTATCGCTAGAAAAAAGAAAAGACTTAAGCTGGCAAAAGCACAGCAAAGAACTGTGCATTCTTCAAAATCACAAATCCCCAAGGAGAGTCCAATTGTGTCGGTTGCGATGCCTGACCTTCCCAACACTGGACGGGAAGAGCTTGCGCCTTCCACCATTTGCACGCCCCCTGCAAGTGCTGGAAGGAGCACCCGCAGTCCAGTTCCTGATAGTCAAATTGAAGATGTCACTGTTGAAGTACACCAGGATGAGGATATGGGTGTTGCTGGCGCTGGGGAGGAAATTGACAAGGAGGATTCTGATGGTGAGGTGGTTTGTTTAAGTCAGGCACCCGGGGAGACACCTGTTGTCCGTGGGAGGAATATGGCCCTTGACATGCCTGGTCAAAATACAATAAAAATCAGCTCTTCGGTGTGGAATTATTTCAACACAAATGCGGACAACAGGTGTCAAGCCGTGTGTTGCCTTTGTCAAGCTGTAATAAGTAGGGGTAAGTACGTTAACCACCTCGGAACATCCTCCCTTATACGTCACCTGCAGCGCATTCATCATAAGTCAGTGACAAGTTCAAAGACTTTGGGTGACAGCGGAAGCAGTCCACTGACCACTAAATCCCTTCCTCTTGTAACCAAGCTCCTGCAAACCACACCACCAACTGCCTCAGTGTCAATTTCCTCCTTGCCCAGGAAGCCAATAGTCCTGCAGGCCATGTCACTGTCAAGTCTGACGAGTCCTCTCCTGCCTGGGATTCCTCCGATGCATCCTTGAGTGTAACTCCTACTGCTGCTGGCGCTGCTGTTGTTGCTGCTGGGAGTCGATCATCATCCCAGAGGGGAAGTCGGAAGACCATTTGTACTACTTCCAGTATGCAATTGACTGTCCAACAGTCCTTTGCGAGGAAGATGAAATATCACAGCAGTCATCCTGCTGCAAAGCGGATAACTGAGGCCTTGGCAGCCTGGGCGGTGAGAAACGTGGTTCCGGTATCCATCGTTAATTCAGAGCCAACTATAGACTTGATTGAGGTACTGTGTCCCCGGTACCAAATACCATCTAGGTTCCATTTCTCTAGGCAGGGGATACCGAAAATGTACACAGACCTCAGAAAAAGAGTCACCAGTGTCCTAAAAAATGCAGTTGTACCCAATGTCCACTTAACCACGGACATGTGGACAAGTGGAGCAGGGCAGACTCAGGACTATATGACTGTGACAGCCCACTGGGTAGATGTATTGCCTCCCGCAGCAAGAACAGCAGTGGCGGCACCAGTAGCAGCATCTCGCAAATGCCAACTCGTTCCTAGGCAGGCTACGCTTTGTATCACCGCTTTCCAGAATAGGCACACAGCTGAAAACCTCTTACGGCAACTGAGGAAGATCATCGCAGAATGGCTTACCCCAATTGGACTCTCCTGAGGATTTGTGACATCGGACAACGCCAGCAATATTGTGCGTGCATTACATCTGGGCAAATTCCATCACGTCCCATGTTTTGCACATACCTTGAATTTGGTGGTGCAGAATTATTTAAAAAACGACAGGGGCATGCAAGAGATGCTGTCGGTGGCCCGAAGAATTGCAGGCCACTTTCGGCATTCAGGCACCGCGTACAGAAGACTGGAGCACCACCAAACATTCCTGAACCTGCCCTGCCATCATCTGAAGCAAGAGGTGGTAACGAGGTGGAATTCAACCCTCTATATGCTTCAGAGGATGGAGGAGCAGCAAAAGGCCATTCAAGCCTATACATCTGGCCACGATATAGGCAAAGGAGGTGGAATGCACCTGACTCAAGCGCAGTGGAGAATGATTTCAACGTTGTGCAAGGTTCTGCAACCCTTTGAACTTGCCACACGTGAAGTCAGTTCAGACACTGCCAGCCTGAGTCAGGTCATTCCCCTCATCAGGCTTTTGCAGAAGACGCTGGAGACATTGAAGGAGGAGCTAAAACAGAGCGATTCCGCTAGGCATGTGGGACTTGTGGATGGAGCCCTTAATTCGCTTAACCAGGATTCACGGGTGGTCAATCTGTTGAAATCAGAGCACTACATTTTGGCCACCGAGCTCGATCCTAGATTTAAAACCTACGTTGTATCTCTCTTTCCGGCAGACACAAGTCTGCAGGGGTTCAAAGACCTGCTGGTGAGAAAATTGTCAAGTCAAGCGGAACGTGACCCGTCACCATCTCCTCCTTCACATTCTCCCGCAACTGGGGGTGCGAGGAAAAGGCTAAGAATTCCGAGCCCACCCGCTGGCGGTGATGCAGGGCAGTCTGGAGCGAGTGCTGACATCTGGTCCGGACTGAAGGACCTGCGAACGATTACTGACATGTCGTCTACTGTCACTGCAGATGATTCTCTCACCATTGAAAGAATGGTGGAGGATTATATGAGTGACCGCATCCAAGTAGGCACGTCAGACAGTCCGTACGTATACTGGCAGGAAAAAGAGGCAATTTGGAGGCCCTTGCAGAAACTTGCTTTATTCTACCTAAGTTGCCCTCCCTCCAGTGTGTACTCCGAAAGAGTGTTTAGTGCAGCCGCTCACCTTGTCAGCAATCGGCGTACGAGGTTACTTCCAGAAAATGTGGAGAAGATGATGTTCATTAAAATGAATTATAATCAATTCCTCCGTGGAGACATTCACCAGCAGCAATTGCCTCCAGAAAGTACACGGGGACCTGAGATGGTGGATTCCAGTGGGGACGAATTAATAATCTGCGAGGAGGGGGATGTACACAGTTAAAGGGGTGAGGAATCGGAGAATGATGATGAGGTGGACATCATGCCTCTGTAGAGCCAGTTTGTGCAAGGAGAGATTGATTGCTTCTTTTTTGGTGGGGGCCCAAACCAACCAGTAATTTCAGTCACAGTCGTGTGGCAGACCCTGTCACTGAAATGATGGGTTCGTTAAAGTGTGCATGTCCTGTTTATACAACATAAGGGTGGGTGGGAGGGCCCAAGGACAATTCCATCTTGCACCTCTTTTTTCTTTCATTTTTCTTTGCATCATGTGCTGTTTGGGGACAATTTTTTTGAAGGGCCATACTGACTGACACTGCAGTGCCACTCCTAGATGGGCCAGGTGTTTGTGTCGGCAACTTGTGTCGCTTAGCTTAGTCACACAGCTACCTTGGTGCACCTCTTTTTTTCTTTGCATAATGTGCTGTTAGGGGAGTATTTTTTTGAAGGGCCATCCTGCCTGACACTGCAGTGCCACTCCTAGATGGGCCAGGTGTTTGTGTCGGCCACTTGTGTCGCTTAGCTTAGTCACACAGCCACCTTGGTGCGCCTCTTTTTTTCTTTGCATTATGTGCTGTTTGGGGACAATTTTTTTGAAGGGCCATCCTGCCTAACACTGCAGTGCCACTCCTAGATGGGCCAGGTGTTTGTGTCGGCCACTTGTGTCGCTTAGCTTAGTCACACAGCCACCTTGGTGCGCCTCTTTTTTTCTTTGCATCATGTGCTGTTTGGGGACAATTTTTTGGAAGGGCCATCCTGCCTGACACTGCAGTGCCACTCCTAGATGGGCCAGGTGTTTGTGTCGGCCACTTGTGTCGCTTAGATTAGTCACACAGCCACCTTGGTGCGCCTCTTTTTTTCTTTGCATCATGTGCTGTTTGGGGACAATTTTTTGGAAGGGCCATCCTGTCTTGATTGACACTGCAGTGCCACTCCTAGATGGGCCAGGTGTTTGTGTCGGCCACTTGTGTCGCTTAGCTTAGTCACACAGCGACCTTGGTGCGCCTCTTTTTTTCTTTGCATCATGTGCTGTTTGGGGACAATTGTTTTGAAGGGCCATCCTGCCTGACACTGCAGTGCCACTCCTAGATGGGCCAGGTGTTTGTGTCGGCCTCTTGTGTCGCTTAGCTTAGCCATCCAGCGACCTCGGTGCAAATATTAGGACTAAAAATAATATTGTGAGGTGTTTAGAATAGACTGGAAATGAGTGGAAATTATTGTTATTGAGGTTAATAATACTATGGGATCAAAATGACCCCCAAATTCTATGATTTAAGCTGTTTTTTAGGGTTTTTTGAAAAAAAAACACCCGAATCCAAAACACACCCGAATCCGACAACAATTTTTCGGTGAGGTTTTGCCAAAACACGTCCGAATCCAAAACACGGCCGCGGAACCGAACCCAAAACCAAAACGCGAAAAATTTCCGGTGCACATCACTAGTCTATACCTATGTATCTTCTGAGTTCATGTGGGGCAATCAATGTGTTCTATGGGTGTAATGGCTAGTGCGGCATCCCACCTGTCATACCCCTTAGGTGGTGATAGTTGTGTGGACACCGCTGATGAGGAGACAGGGTTACGGGCTTTGTTCTTATACTTACTGCCGGGGGTGCGTTCGGCGCGCCTGTGCCAGCTCAGCTGCCGTACCTGTATCCTCCAGTGTCCTGCTTTCCCGAACAGTCAGTCTAATCTCGGTTCCCGCATGCATTCAATAAGGCACATTTTAGCAATATGGAGGGTGGGGTGAAACATCTGAATTTTAGGAGGTATATATTGTTGTCAGCGGTTGGGGCCTGGATTTGTTGATATGTCACCAGCTATTAAAGCAGGAGAAAAAGATAAATATAGTTATAGGAGGTTTGGGAATTTCTTGTTTTTTTGGAGTGAGAGGTTGCGGATGTTGCAGTCAAAGCAAGTATAAAGCTTATGAGTGTTATGCAATGTGCAAAGAGGGTTGAGTTGCAGGAAGAGTGAATGGCATAATAATATTGGAGCAAATACCACACAGTGATATGAGAAAAAGCAATTTGTAGTACACGGTGTGTTTGAATAAGTCTAAAAATATTTTGAGTTTGTGCAGATAAAGTTATTGTAAAAGTTTCAAATTCCTTTTTCTTTATATTGTTCAGTGTTTGTTCAACTGTTTTTTAAATTGCTGGTAAAATCAACGGGATTCTTTGTAGTATTGATGTTACTTTTGGGTAGAGCGATGGTACTGGATACACTAACGTCAGTTCTTGGGGTAGATTGCCTCATATTATCCTGCTGTATACATCAATTAGCCAAGGTCTAGAATAGATGTGATTTTGTCCCAACGATGACTGATACCACTCCTTGATCCGACGGAGAGTCAGGGCATACCAGGGCCCAAAAAGGGAGGGGAGCTTGATATCCCGTGGATTCATCTGTAAATTCAATTTGAGTCATCACATACCATAGATAAGGATACTTTTGGTCACTTAGACTCCATATCACAAGTCCATCAAATGGCAGTGGTGTTACATCAGAAAGATATTGTCGATACCAACTTTCAAAGATGATTAACACTTGTGACCCACTGTCCAATAATACTTGACATGCCTTTCCATTAATCAATGCTGGTACCATCGGCGCCTGTCCAATTATTCCACTAGGAACTAGGTTGGACCACCGGGTACTCCCCATTGCACATACAGTTATAATCTGGGAGTCGATGCGGGGTTCATCGGTGTCCCTTGCACGTTTTCCATCCGAGAGGCTGAACTTGACTTAGTACTGTTCAACATCATTCGGGAGCTCTCATTCTGTAGACATTCAAAAGAACGGTGTCCTATCTGTCCACATCTGTAACAAGTGAAGTTACTCCTATTATCCTGTCTTCTATTGAATCCTCTCCCTCTGCTCATTTTTTTCCTTGGACGAGGATTGTTCACCGGAGCCTGCAAAGATATCAGTTGATAATACTTCTTGCTTTGTTCTTCCATCATAGTATAAAAAAGTAGGTATTGTGTATAGAGCTAGAATATTTTTAATTTAAAGTAGGAATGTGATCAACACCTACAGTAATAAGAAGGCCATTAACTCGTTACACATACTTACCGTTGGTTTATAAAGTAATAGTACGTTTATTTAATGGTGTAGGAAGATAAAGTACTAATGTATCTGGCACTACTACAATGAACCCAATCTGTATGAATTGAAATATATTACTCTTTAGTAAAAAGTACACTCTTTAAGTGAATTTGATTTGTATGGTGTGTACTTACCTGTGTATCAGAGAAGTTCGTGGATTCGGAGTAAGCAGGTAATCAATATTGCCACCTGTAAAACAAGATACAATACACATAAGGTTTTCCCAAACTTATCCTATTATAGTAGGATACCACCTACAAAAGTTTGGGTGGAGGCACTAATAAAGGTTAACTCTCAGCTAAGTAAAAATAAAAAGGGTTACAGAAGCAGCTAAGCTGCTGTCCTCCCTTTAGCAGTGCTCTTCCAGAGACTCACACAGCAGCCAAGCAGCCAGTCACTATTGTTAGCGCTGGTACCCCAACGCGCCACATTATAGGGAAGAAGATGCACTCAATAAACTACAGCTCCCAGCAGCCCGTAGAGTCGTAATGATAAGGGCTGCTGGGAGCTGTAGTTTATTTAGTACATCTACTTCCCTGTAATGCAGCGCGTTGGGACACCGGCGCTAACAATAGTGACTGGCTGGCAGAACTGACTGACTCGCTGAATCAATTTAAAAGGTGAGAGTGCACTGCACAGCACTGTCACCTTTTACATTGATTCAGCGTACAGACATTACCCTCCTTGATATCACCCACTCTATCCGTTACATTAGCCATCTCGGGGCTTCCAGACCGGCAGCCCAGGTGCTGTGTTGCGGAGTCAGTACCTCTGGGGATCTGGGCACAGCTGTGGCAGGGAGGTACTTCTGTGACATCATGCGCAGAGGAGGCTCCGGGGCTCAGAGAGTATGCGGTGCAGGGAGGGCTATGAAAACCTTCTGCTGCATCGCTTTCATACACATATATGCCGGTGGCCGCAGCAGCTTTTGTTTCCCCTGCACCGCGGCTAGGAAGTGGGGATTATTGATGCCGGAGGGGGCAGGCGGACTGGCAGCAGGACATAGGACACTGCAGTAAAAGGATTTTTTTTAACCTATCTACAGCGCAGAGAATTTCTGTAGATGCAGTGGCATACCCTCCAGCTGTACCTTTTTGGCAGGTACTGTACCTTTATTTATGGTCGGTACCGATTTTTGGCTCTCCAAACTTCCATTGAAAGTATAGGAAAGGGGGCGTGGCCACACCACTTTACCCATCACCACGCCCCCTTTTTGAATTTGTATTGATTTTTATGTGTAAATTGTTGGAGGGTATGTTGCTGCAGATGCAGTGGTCCTATTTTGGGGTGTGGACCTGGAGCTGCAGCTCCATCAGCCCCATTGTTAATCCTGCTCTGGTAACACACAGCAGCCAAAGGGGATCCGGTCTGAAGATCGACAATGTCTAGGTCGACAATGTTTAGGTCGACCACTATAGGTCAACAGTCACTAGGTCGACAGGGTTTGAAGGTCGGCAGGGTTTCTATGTCGACATGCTCTAGGTCGACAGGTCAAAAGGTCGACATGAGTTTAAAAAAAAAATCTTTTTTTTTACTTTTTCATACTTAACGATCCACGCGGACTACGATTGGGAATAGTAACCTGTGCCGAGCGCAGCAGTAGCGGAGCGAGGCACCTTGCCCGAAGCATGGCGAGCGAAGCGAGTCATGCAAGGGGACACAGTGCTCTAACTGGGATTCCCGATCACTGTACGGAGAAAACGACACAAAAAACCATGAAAAATTCATGTCGACTTTTTGACCTGTCGACCTAGAACATGTCGACCTATAAACCCTGTCGACCTTCAAACCCTGTCGACCTAGTGACTGTCGACCTATAGTGGTCGACCTAAACATTGTCGACCTAGACACTGTCGATCTAATGATCCACACCCGCCATAGGGCAGAGCCTCCCATTGGATGTAACCTGTGTGGGAGGGCATTTCTCGGCCAATCAGCTGTGGACTGGGTGTGATAGACCTGCCGCTAACCCAATGAGAGCTCCTAGCCACGCCCAGCGTTATACACACAGTCACGCTAGGCTATTATATAGGAGATTTTATATATATAAATAAATATATATATATATATATATATATATATATATAGTGTTTGGGTGTATGTGTACCTAATACACAAGTTTGATTATACAGTCTCCAAGCGCCGTCT
This sequence comes from Pseudophryne corroboree, assembly GCF_028390025.1. Lineage (NCBI taxonomy): Eukaryota > Metazoa > Chordata > Amphibia > Anura > Myobatrachidae > Pseudophryne > Pseudophryne corroboree. Next base: position 223,600,830 of record NC_086450.1, read on the forward strand.
GTTACTTCTCTCTCTCTCTCTCTCTCTCTCTATCTATATATATATATATATATATATATATATATATATATATATATACTGCTCAAAAAAATAAAGGGAACACTAAAATAACACATCCTAGATCTGAATGAATGAAATATTCTTATTAAATACTTTGTTCTTTACATAGTTGAATGTGCTGACAACAAAATAACACAAAAATTATCAATGGAAATCAAATTTATTAACCCATGGAGGTCTGGATTTGGAGTCACCCTCAAAATTAGAGTGGAAAAACACACTACAGGCTGATCCAACTTTGATGTAATGTCCTTAAAACAAGTCAAAATGAGGCTCAGTAGTGTGTGTGGCCTCCACGTGCCTGAATGACCTCCCTACAATGCCTGGGCATGCTCCTGATGAGGTGGCAGATGGTCTCCTGAGGGATCTCCTCCCAGACCTGGACTAAAGCATCCGCCAACTCCTGGACAGTCTGTGGTGCAACGTAGCGTTGGTGGATGGAGCGAGACATGATGTCCCAGATGTGCTCAAATGGATTTAGGTCTGGGGAATGGGCGGGCCAGTCCATAGCATCAATGCCTTCATCTTGCAGGAACTGATGACACACTCCAGCCACATGAGGTCTAGCATTGTCTTGCATTAGGAGGAACCCAGGGCCAACCGCACCAGCATATGGTCTCACAAGGGGTCTGAGGATCTCATCTCAGTACCTAATGGCAGTCATGCTACCTCTGGCGAGCACATGGAGGGCTGTGCGGCCCCCCAAAGAAATGCCACCCCACACCATTACTGACCCACTGCCAAAGCGGTCATGCTGGAGGATGCTGAAGGCAGCAGAACGTTCTCCTTGGCGTCTCCAGACTTTGTCACATCTGTCACATGTGCTCAGTGAGAACCTGCTTTCATCTGTGAAGAGCACAGGGCGCCAGTGGCGAATTTGCCAATCTTTGTGTTCTCTGTAAGCTCAACCCCCACCTGTGGACATCGGGCCCTCATACCACCCTCATGGAATCTGTTTCTGATCGTTTGAGTAGACACATGCACATTTGTGGCTTGGTGGAGGTCATTTTGCAGGGCTCTGGCAGTGCTCCTCCTGTTCCTCCTTGCACAAAGGCGGAGGTAGCGGTCCTGCTGCTGTGTTGTTGCCCTCCTACGGCCTCCTCCAAGTCTCCTGATGTACTGGCCTGTCTCCTGGTAGCGCCTCCATGCTCTGGACACTACGCTGACAGACACAGCAAACCTTCTTGCCACAGCTCGCATTGATGTGCCATCCTGGATGAGCTGCACTACCTGAGCCACTTGTGTGGGTTGTAGGGAGGTCATACAGGCACATGAAGGCCACACACACTACTGAGCCTCATTTTGACTTGTTTTAAGGACATTACATCAAAGTTGGATCAGCATGTAGTGTGTTTTTCCACTTTAATTTTGAGGGTGACTCCAAATCCAGACCTCCATGGGTTAATAAATTTGATTTCCATTGATAATTTTTGTGTGATTTTGTTGTCAGCACATTCAACTATGTAAAGAACAAAGTATTTAATAAGAATATTTCATTCATTCAGATCTAGGATGTGTTATTTTAGTGTTCCCTTTATTTTTTTGAGCAGTGTATATATATATATATATATATATATATCAATTTGCATTTTATGGTATGTAATGTATGCATTATAGTCAGTGCTTAAAGTGGTCCTAGAGAGGTGGTGGAACTCACCCCCCTCCCCATGGCGCCCATGCAATAAAGGTATTGCGTGCGCCTACGGCGCGCGCGCAGCAAAAAGGGGGTGTGGTCTCAAGAAGAAAGGGGCGTGGTCACACAATAGTAATAATGCCCACAGTAGTAGTACCCAAGTGGAAATTTTGAAGTGGGGGTATGGAAAAGTGAAGGGTGCAATTATGTGCGCCGAAGGCGCGCGCACTCCTGACAAGGGGGCGTGGCCACGCAAAAGGGGGCGTGCCCTTCAGTGTAGTTTACCACACCATATACCCCTTATACACATTATGCACCACAATAGTAGGACCCCTTTCACATTATAGCTCACAGTATGAGCCGAAATTCACATTTATACCACACAGTATGAGCCACATTCATATTACACCACACAGTATGAGCCAAATTCACATTACACCACACGGTATGAGCCAAATTCACATTACACCACACGGTATGAGCCGAAATTCACATTACACCACACAGTATGAGCCGAAATTCACATTACACCACACAGTATGAGCCGAAATTCACATTATAGCACACCGTGTGAGCCGAAATTCACATTATAGCACACAGAATGAGCCAAAATTCACATTATAGCACAGAGAATGAGCCGAAATTCACATTATAGAGTGACAGAGTGACAGGGAGAGTGACAGCAGGGACATGGAAAGTGACAGCAGGGACATGGAAAGTGACAGCAGGGGAATACAGTAGGGACTAGGGAGAGAGAAAGGCAGCAGGTTAGATTACCTGTTTAGCAGCGGCGGTGGTCTGCGGTGCTGTGGATGAGTAGGCTGTGGTAGGCGTGACGTGGAGGAGGCTGTGGGCCTCGGAGATAGTGCGGAGGAGGAGGCTGTGGGTGCGCAGAGGTCCGAGGGCGGGGCGGCAGAAGAGGCTGAGGGCGGCTGCAGTGGATCTGGAACCAGGCTGGCTTTATTATCCCTGCCGCCGCATCGAGCTCCTGTGACCACGGCGCTAATATTTCAAAACTGCTGCGGACCGGCAGCCAATCAGCGAAAGATTTGAACTAGTAGTGCCGCGGTCACAGAAGCTCGATGCAGCGGCAGGGATAATAAAGCCGGCCTGGTCCCAGATCCGCTGCAGCTAGGAGTCTGGAACCTGGTCTTCCAGTGCGGCGGCGATGGTATGGGCGGAGCGTCGGAGGGCAGACCGGGAACGCAGCATCTTTGTCGGCCCATACAGTAATGCCCCCCAGCAGTAGCACCCCTTATACAATGCCCACAGTAGTAGTGCCCCTTATGCAATGCCCCCAACAGTAGTGCCCCTTATGAAGTGCCCCCTTTACAATGCCCTCATTAGCTGTGCACCCCATCAGTAATGCCCTTAATGGTAATGCCCCTGTGTAGTATTACCCCTAGTCGTTTAGCCCCTGTAGTTTAGCCCCAGTAGTCATGCCCATACTGGTAATGCCCCTGCAGTTATGACCCCAGCAATTTACTCCCCCCCCCCTTTAGTTTAGCCTCTGAGTGGTAATGCCCCCAGTAGTTTTGCCCTCATGTAGTTTGCCCCATGTAGTTTAGCCCCCAGTGGTAATGCCCCCTGCAGTTGTGCCCCCAGTTGTTTAGCCCCTGTAGTTTAGCCCCCATGTAGTTTTCCAAAGTTAGTAATGTCCCTAGTAGTTTGCCCCCTTGTAGTTATACCCCCAGTAGTTTAGCTCCTGTAATTATGCCCCCTTGTAGTTTAGCCCCCAGTAGTAATGCTGCCAGTAGTTTGCCCCTCTGTAGCTTGCCCCCTTGTAGTAATGCCCCCAGTAGTTTGCCCCTTGTAGTTTGCCCCAGCAGTAAAGCCCCCCAGTAGTTTGCCCCCAGTACTAGAGCCCCCCAGTAGTTTGCCCCTCTGTAGTTTGCCCCAGTAGTAAAGGCCCCCAGTAGTTTGCCCCTCTGTAGTTTGCCCCAGTAGTAAAGGCCCCCTGTAGTTTGCCCCCAGTACTAGAGCCCCCCAGTAGTTTGCCCCTTGTAGTTTGCCCCAGCAGTAAAGCCCCCCAGTAGTTTGCACCCAGTACTAGAGCCCCCCAGTAGTTTGCCCCTCTGTAGTTTGCCCCAGTAGTAAAGGCCCCCAGTAGTTTGCCCCCAGTACTAGAGCCCCCCAGTAGTTTGCCCCTTGTAGTTTGCCCCAGCAGTAAAGCCCCCCAGTAGTTTGCCCCCAGTACTAGAGCCCCCCAGTAGTTTGCCCCTCTGTAGTTTGCCCCAGTAGTAAAGGCCCCCAGTAGTTTGCCCCCAGTACTAGAGCCCCCCAGTAGTTTGCCCCTCTGTAGTTTGCCCCAGTAGTAAAGGCCCCCAGTAGAAACGCCTGTGGTACACATATAGGAGGGAGGGGTGGGGGAAGCACTATACTTACCAAGCCCCGCTCCCGCCGCAGTCCTCTCTCGCCGCCTGCTCCTCTGCACTATGAGAGAGACGTCATGACGTCTCTCCCATAGCGCGCACTGACAGAGCCGGAAGCCGGAGCTCAGTACTGAGCTCCTGCCTCCGGCTGCCGCTGCGGAGAGGGAGACGGGCGCCCGCTGGTAACGCGATCTCAGCGGGCGCCCGGCATCTCCCTGCAGCGCCGCCCGGGACATCGGGTTAGGTGAGCCGGAACTGCGTTCCGTCTCCTGGTGGAACTGACGGAACGCAGTTCCGGCCCGTTCCGGCTCACTTTAACCCCTGATTATAGTTATTATTTGAGTATATGAATTCCTCAAATATTACATTTCTTTAAAAAAAAAGTGACATCTTCAGAATCCTGCACTTTCCTTCAGTGTGAGTTCAATAGGTGACTTTTTTCTGCAAGGTCAAAACAAGGGCAGAAATATCCTCCAATACCAAGTGATGGAAAAATAAACAAACCTACAGTATACAGACTTTATTTTAATGCAAATTATTTGTCTGCTATTGCACTGCAGCTGGGACTGTGAAACATGTTCCAGAGGTGTCATTTTTATAATGATTCCCAAATAAGAAAACTGCTTCTAGGTGTCTAAGGTTTTCTTTTCCCTAAGACATTGTGAATTTTAAAAGTGCACTAGAAATTTTATTTTTTTACATTGGCAGCGGAAGAGGCCAGATGAGATAATCTGTCAGATAATCACCAGCAGATTGATGAGGCTCTCACACATTATTTTTGACAATAGCTGTTTTTGTAACCAGGTGACACAATAGTTTTGTTCCCATAAAGTATTTGCTTAAATCACTGGTGGTAATAATAATAATAATAATAATAATAATAATAATAATTATAATAATAATAATAATAATAATAATAATAATAAATTAAATCAATATATAATTAATGTTTTTGTTTATGTTTAATTTTGGTAATATGAATCCAGAGTTGCTAATCAGCAGCAACATTTTGCTCTAAAAGGCAAAACCTTGGGCCTGATTCAGGACCCAAGGTTTTGGGTTAGGCTGTGCGTTAGGCAGCAGGAGGGTTGGGTTAGGCTGTGGGAGGGGCCAGTTAGGGTAAGACTGCAGGAGGAGGTTGTTAGGGTTAGGCTGCGGGAGGGTTGTGTTAGGCTGTGAGAGGGGATGGTTAGCGTAGGCTGTGGGACAGTTGGGCTAGACAGTGGGTGCAGTGGGTAAGGGTTATGCTGTGGGAGGGTTGGGTTTTGCTGTTGGAGGGGATGCTTAGGGTTAGACTGTAGAGGAGTTGGGTTAGCCTATGGGAGGGGGCAGTTAGGGTTAGGCTGCAGGAGAGGATAATTATGGTAGGCTGTGGGCCAGTTGGGTTAGGCTGTGGGAGGGGTGGTTTAGGGATAGGATTAGGGTTAAAATACTCACTGGGATCCGTCAGGATGCTGATGTTGGCATTCTGACCATCGGGATCTCTCTACCGCCAGGATATCAATACCAGCCCTTTGTTTCAGCCTCTGTATAAAGAATCAGTAGCATCAGTATGACAACATACAGTACTGTACAATTGAGAAAATCATGCATGCTAAAACTATGCTGTCCAATCTTACAGTGCTTACTGTGATACATATATGGCTCATAATCAATATTGTCTCGTATTGTGGCACCTGCAAGTGTCAGAAGTAAATTATTTGGATAAGTGACTGGAGTCTAAATATTCATATGCTTCTCCTATTGTAGTAAACTTGTCCATAACAATGTTGTTGAGTAATTATAAATATTGTCAAATCATCTGGCTTCTATTCTCTGTAAATATTTACATTTGATAAACTAATGTTTTCTTTCTTATTCTACTCTCTTCTCTGACTTATCTACTTACCTGTGGTGCTGAGCATATTCAGCCTATTACCTGTGTTTTTAAGAGGTATAGGAATATATGTTGGTATAGGGAGTGTGTATCTGACCTATCTTCATAATGCTTGATAAGTGAAATATCTGTCCTTCACCAAAATGGCCTCTGCTAGGTCTTCTGCTCATGCACAATTGCATCTTCCCACTGTGTTTGAGCATCACAGTACTTAATGGACGTGTAGTAGTCTAAGAGACCCTACAATAGCCTGCTATTCATAACTGACTGGCTGGTCTACTATATGATCCGCTCCATCTCCACTGCCTATTGATGTTACTGTGAGTACGTACACCCAAGCTCCTGCTTAAGTATATCCGCCTAGTGTGCCTTTAAATATTTCTTTCCACTATTGTCTACTATTTGTCACCTGAATACATCATAAAATAGTCCAAACATATCAACGATATAATGATCACACAAGAGAAAAAGCTAATGCACTGCACAGAATTTGATCCTTGTACCTTGCAAACTATTCTGCTTTATTCCAGACCGTCAAGCCACATTGATTACAGTAAGTAAGGGCTTCTATATTGTTATCATTGATCTCTCTGCATTATACTGACACGTTTCCTGACCACAGACAGCCCTCTGTATACTGTAGCTGTGGGTATCTAAAACCTGATTATTATGGACTAATCCATACTGTAGCTGCTCTTTTTATTGTTGCCTTTTGGATTTCCTAGACTTCAGTCCTACTCCCCTTCCACTATTACTAAAGGCCATAATTATGAAATAGTGAAATGCCATAGGACTGCTTATTAGTTTGCTCTATACTGTACATTAAGGAGTTACAGCCAGCTATAGCTTTCTCATGCCATTGCATGGGATTCTCCATATAACAAGGATTGTGGAATATTTTCAACTGTCAATGGTTTTAAAATATCTTTACTTTAACCTTTCAAGATTTATCTGGAATAGTAAGACCCCAGTATCAAATTATCCCTCCTTAAGAAGTAAACTAACCAAGGAGGGAGTATCTTTCCAGATAAAAAAAACTTTCTACTGTGCTGGTTACTACTTCCAAATAATAGTTTGCTTTGGCCTTGTGAATTAAGTATCCTTGGCTGATGCTAAATCTATTTATCTTATTTACCATCTCTCTCTGGTATCTGAGAGCTGCTTAAGGTAAAAGGGCTTGTCTGGATTAATGCCCTCGAACCTGTGAAGCTCTAATCGTAGAATCATAGATTTGGGAGCCTTGAAGATCTTACTTATCTGTGCACTCTTCTCCCTTTTTCACCACTACCTTTTGGAACAATCTCATTCTCAACAACCCTCCAGGCCTGGATTACCTTTGTATTACAGTGTTATATGTACCTCACTTTCACTGGCAGATAACCCCTACACAGAACTACAGTATGGTGCAAGGTGTTTCACCAAAAACAGGGAGCCTTTCCCGGAACCACACTGTTCACTGGTACTTACTGTAGCTAGACCCCGTACTTGATCTCATTTGCGCATAGTTATTATAGCCTAAAAGAAAGGATGTGTCAGGGAGCTATGATGTCTCATACAGAGCAAACGATATACACAGCATACACAGCTGGCAAGTTCTGAAGGCATGAGAATGATACTGAACAGCACAATTACACTCAACACAGAGAATAGCAATATACTCAGGAACAGCAAGGACAGGAGAAAATGCAGATAAAACCTAACACCAACAAGGCACTGAATGCACTGAGTGCATTTGTGGGAGTAACACTCAATCAGCTGCTGGAATGAGGCCATGTGAACTACCACAAAAACATAGTTTTGAATTAAGCAGCTGTGAAATAGTAGCCCTGAGAACTGCCAGTCAGGGCAGATGCTGCTTAATTACTACTGAGCCAGAGTGGAAAGCAGTTGACTAGCAACCTCAGCACATGCAATCTCACTGAAACAGGCAGATCACAGGCAAAAGTGTAACATACAGTTTGTAGGTAAAACCAAGGAACTCTGCTTTTTTTTGAAGGCTTGCATGCAGAACATCCTAACCTCAGTCCAAAGTTTTATAAAAATGTAAAATTAATGCAATTTATGGGACCTCTCCTGATGCAAACATTCTCACCTCCAATTTCTCAATTCATTAAGCTTTGCCTGATTTCCCTCTGTGCTTCTTTAAACCCTATTTGAAACTGGAAGGAGGCATGATGGGGAGTGGGAGAGGGATCTGGGACCTCTGAAATGAGGATTCTGGAAAACAAGAGAAAAGGTGGCCTAAAAGCTCAATATCCATGCTGATCAAAAGTATTGTATATAAGATCTATTATAGATGGTACAGAACTGCTGACAATTTAACTGAAATGTATCCCATCTACCTCTCCTTTCAACTGATGTGTATGTGGTCAAATAAGATTTTTTTCCCCCACATTTTATTGTCATTTTTCAATATTTTTCCCTTTTAGGATAGGATCTTGGAGCTTCTCTCTTTTCCCGGAGCTGTGGTCCTTTCCCTTTTACCTTCTGCCACGATCTCCTAGTTCCCAGATAAAGCAATCTGATACCACTGTCAGTGTTTATGGTTCAGTCAAATAACTTTGGTTTGATACAAAGTTAATCAAAGTGACTCTGGCCTGTTACGCAATGATTACACTTCCCACAATACCTGTGCCATTCATAATTAATCTCATATACTTGCTCCCACCACTATGGGTTAATAAAGAAGCCCTTCAGTTTTCCTGAAGCTTACATTTATCGTAATTATTATAATTAACAATAATGTCACACATACACAATATGTAGAATGTACCTTGGAATTAGCCAGTTTATAGATTCCTTGGAAAAACTTCAGAATTCTTGCTAAAGGGGGCATAACCTGGCAGAAGGATGCATGGTGGTTGGGCTCTCTGTATTTAAATACATTACACTGGCCCTGGCCTCATTACGCAGCTTGTGGACCCCCATGGATGTTGAGGCATACATCAGGGACTGCACCTTTGTCAGTGGGTGACAGCCACAGAGCCGGAGAGGGCCTCCTACCCTCTTGCAGGCTGCGGCCTACCCACACAGACGGAGCTGGGAACTTGCATGCGGGAGCCAGAGTGCTGACAAGGATGTCTCCCCACTACAGCAGTATCCACACAGCTCCCATGACCTGCCGCCCGCTCAACACAATGTGCCTATTACCTGGTTCTTGCTTTGCTCCATAGTGGAGGTAGTTCATCTCACTCCCGGGTTCCTGGTGGCAGTCATCTTATCCTCCCTTCCAAAGAGGCCACACTGATAATGTATGGTAGTGAGACTGGAAGGCTAAAGTACTTGTGGGCCAGATAAAGATCTGTCTCAATATAAATATACATATCTGAATTGGGCTCTCCCTCTACTCTGCATTGAGAGGGTGGACGATATTATAGCTCCAGTTCAAGTTATTTCTGGGATTCTTGTTTTGTATGTTATTTCTACCTGCAGTTGTCCTGCTGAACAGAGTCCTATATAGAGAAGTGATATAGAATAAAAAGGAGGCACACAGTAATGTTGTTATTGCCCTTTATTTATCATTTACTCCTCAGTGTTCTATGTACAGTGCAAGGCCGCCATCTATTGTCTGTTGAGACACTCTGCACGTCTGTCTTCTCACTGCAGTTCAATTTTTACTCTTTTTTTTCTCACACCACCAAGATTGTCCAAATACATTATGTTTTTAACACCCCTTGAAGATACTGATGTTTACAGATATGTGCTTTTTTGGGGGAGGAATTAAAGGACAGATACGTCTCTATGTAACTATAGAAGCCATACTGCCTTACTAATAGCTCCTCTACTCAGATCTCATCAAATGAAGGGAAGGAAGTCCACTCATTGTAAGAGTAAAGGCAAACCACAAGATTCTCTGCTGTTACAATTAGAGATGAGCGGATTCGGTTTTACTCGGTTTTACTCGGTTCTCAAAACGGCATCTTATTGGCTCACGGATGTCACGTGTTTTGGATAGTCAATAAGATGCCGTTTTGAGAACCGAGTTCTCTAGTTACAATGCAAGTTGGAACATTTCCTCACCCCTATTGGTGTACCTGCCCCTCCTCCTCCCACCTCATTTTCTGATACAGAATACTCCATGGTGTCATCACCCTGATCATTCCCTCCAGTTTCTGCCAGCAACTTGGCTAATATTCTTCAAAGCTTTGATTTACTGTCTACCAAACAAGATTTATTGGCATCTGAACAACGACTCTGATGCTTTTAATAAAGATGTCTCGGCCATTCAGGCAGATATTTCTGACAGTGATGTGCGGTGGGGTGAGGCAGAGTCTTTCCTGTCATACTAACATTTGTGCAAGAGTTTTGACTGTATAAAGTATATGAAAAATACAAAGAATTTGTTTGGAATATCTTCTTTGCATTATTCTAATCATTTTTATAGCCAAAACTCTGGAGTAAAAGGTCCATGGCAGGTAAGGCAGTGCCTTCCCTACCTATCTTTTCTGCACATCTCTGATCAAAACTCACCACATTTCCAGGAGTTTATACTGCTACACCTGTGTATAATACGAACATGTACCCTTTGGCTCATATATTGTGTGTAAACCTGGCTCTGGTGCTAGTCAGTGCCTCCTGAGCCGTTTAGTTCACCACACGTCCCTGATTTCTGCAATAGCTGAATAGAGGACAGGGATGAAAAGATCGATGGATATCACCGATCTCTACATTCAATGGTCTCAGCACAGACCTCTGAGCTGGAGCTCATGTCAAACAGACTTAATGATTTGGACAATTGGGGTAGAAGAAACAACTTGCGGATTCGAGGGATTCCCAAAGACATACAGACTCAGGACATTGTAGCTGTTCTTACCAAATTATTTAATGAAGTCCTTGAGCAAGCTCCAGACACCCCAATTATATTTTCCAGAGGACATTTGGCTCTCAAACCCAGAAATGTACAGCGACACAAAGCTTGTGACATAATTTGCCGACTGCACTATTTTATAGACAAAGAGCTGGTGCCGCAAAGTGTGCTCTATTCAAGGTATCAACTCTAATGGCTGTTCGGTACAGATATTCCTGGACCTTTCCTGGAGTACAATGCAGCAAAGACATATGCTGAGCCTGCTGCTACTTGAGCTGCAGAAACATAACATCAGATACTGCTGGGGGTTCCCGTTAAGTGTTCTTGTTCATCACAATGGCAAATTATACTCCCTCAAAGAACCAGGAGATTTAACAGCATTCTGCAAAAATTTCCAAATTTCCAAAGTGAACTTACCATAATTGGCGGCTACTTTCTCTCACTGGGATCCTCCGCCACTGCCTCCTTTTCCTGTGATAAGCAATAGCATACAGCACAAGGGGGGAAAAACCCTCAATGGCGGCCTATCTCTTCTGAATGCATTACTTGATTTGCATTGTTTTTACTATCTTGAGGTTTTCTTTTACATATAAGCGCTAGTGATATGCTTTCAGGCTTCCATATACAGTATGTCATGTTTGTTTTCTAAGAGCCATTCCTAGTGGCTCCTATAGGAGTGGTAGCAGGTCACAGTCTAGTGTACCTTGAATCGAATATATTACTAAGTGTTATGTCTTTTAAATCGACTGCATTGCTTGTAACATTTAGAGCATATTTATAGGTATTGATTGTGATTGTTCCTAACCACCTTTCCTTCCACGGTTCTCAAGATGGGATTAGATGTGGCATTTATTTGGGTTATGACTTTTCCAAAATTGTTAATTTTTTATAGACTGTATTACAGGATGGATCTGACCTTATCTTCTCCTCCTTATGTTCTTTTTTGAACTTTTTGACAATCTTTTTTCAGACCATGGGAGTCCTTGGATTGTAGGGTGATTCCAGGGTGATTTTTTTCTATTGTTGTTTCTATTTTTTGGAGTATTGTCACTGGTTTCTGTATTTTGACTTGTCTTCAATGCCATGTTGATAGTGATGGTACGGCTTCTCCCCCTACTCTTCTCCTCTTTCCACTCAGGTCTCCACTGGTTTATTTGTTTATTTATTATTCAGAGTGTTATCCAGGTTGTCTATGTATACAGAAAGTTGCTGTGTATTCCATTATATTGCCAAATAATGTGACTTGTTCTCCTATCTGGTAAATATGTCAACGTCAGAATTATTGTCTTTCGCCTCTATTAATGCAAAAGGGGTCAATGTGCCTCAGTGTTACGAGATTTTCGTACTGGAAAATCAGATATAGTATTTATACATAAAACCCATTTTAAATGAGGCTCTGCCCCTTCCTTTAGTAAAAACTTTAATTATACGATTATCCGAATTTTTTTTGAATGACAATCCTGAAGGGAAATCTAAGTGAGCTGACATTTTATTTTCCAGACGTTTACCTCTCACTGAAGTCATTAGACATAACGTGGTTGATGGCAGGGCATTAGTTGCCATAGGAATTTTATTTTCCAGCAGATGTACACTTTTGTGAATCTTTCTGCTCCAAATTCAGGTCAACTTGCTTTCTTTTCTAAGGTGTTATCATTTGTAAATTCAATTCAACATTGGATTGTTGTTGAGGGCGTGGACTTTAGTTGGACATTTGACCCGACTTTGGATGCTTTCAGATCAGTTTCCAAGCTCCCGTAAAAGGATATATGCAATGTAAGGAAGCTTTTTCTTGATTATCAATTGTTTGATGTGTAGAGATTGCACACCCCAAAAAAAAACACAAAAAAAACCTTTTTCTCACACCCACACAATGTTTATTCCAGGATAGATTATTTCTTCTTGTCGCATAGACATCTTCATCTCTCTACTCACTCTTCTATAGGTTGTATCACATGGTTAGATCATGCACTTATATTTCTGCAGGTTTTGGTTCCTGACCCTAAATCCAAGAGTTGCTCTTGGAAACTAAATAAGCTTCTGGATCAGTTGCCCAAACATAAAGATATAATTGCCAAAACTATTGAGGATAACACTGTGCTCAATGATACTTCTTGAGCCAGGAAATGCTCTATTTGGGAGGCCCACAAATGTGTAGTTAGGGGGAAACTCATACAATTTGGTTACCTAGCGAAGAAACAGAGGGAAGCTCAGAAAGCAGCACTTAAGCTTCAAATTTGTTCTTTATAGATGGCTCATAAATCCTCAGTAGACATGTCTGTGGGCGTGGAATTTGCTCAGGCACGGACTGCCTTAAATAAATTATTATCTGATAAGACAAAATTGGCTTTTAGAAAGTGTTGGCACAATTTTTTTAATGGGGAAACAAACCTGGTAGGCTTCTTGCACACTCCCTGAAAGAGCAGCACTTTTATTGCTAAAATTAAGGACTCCTAAGATAATGTCAGCTTCTTGACTGATCAAAATGCGAGCACCTTTCAGAAATATTACTCTGCTCTTTACTCCCTTTATGATACGCTGTCTCCAGACCAGTCTGCATTGAGGGCCCAGGAAATATTGAACTATTTGTCTTCTATTGGCTTCCTCAAACTTACGGAAGAGAAACAACTTCTCCTAGTACAGCCAATTTCTTTAGATGAATTGTAATCCATAAACCAATCTACCCTGACTCAGAAAAGGCCAGGCCCTGATGGGTTTACTATTCTATATTATAAATTATTCCAGTCCTCCTTAGCACCTGTGCTGCTCCAGGCATTCAATGAAATTGATGGGAAGAAAAACTTTTCTGCCTCAATGTTTGAAGCTCATGTTACGGTACTTCCTAAGAGTGGTAAGGACCCAACCCTGTGTTTGAGTCATCATCCTATATCACTTCTTAATGTGGACATGAATTTGTATGAAAAAATACTAGTATTAAACCCTAGTTGGCAATGCTGATTCATGATGACCAAGCAGGATTTGATCCTGGACGAGAGGCATAGGACAATGCCACTAAGATAATTGACATAATACATTACTTTATGTCCTCGCAGTTGTCTACAATTTTGTTTTCCACTGATGCAGAAAAAGCCTTTGACAGGGTAGACTGGCAAGTTATATGGGGTGTACTTGAACACATGGGTTTGGGTCTGATATGTCTTGCAAGAATATTATCACTGTATAGAGGCCCTAATGCAAGAGTTAAGGTAAAAGGGACATTGTCTAAACCTTTTTATATTTTCAATGGGACTAGACAAGGGTACCCCTTGTCCCCTATTATTTTTATACTTTGTATGAAGGCCCTTGAATGAGCTATACGATCTAATCCAAATATAGCGGTTGTAAAATTTGGAACCAAACTGGCTTTTTTTGCCGACGACTTAGTAGCTATTGTCTCCAACCTTGTAATTTCACTGCCCAATCTCACTGGGGAATTTTAAAAATTTGGTTTATTGTCAAACTTGGGGCAGTACAGATGGTGTAATGGTTAGCATTACTGCCTCACAGCACTGAGGTCATGGGTTCGATTCCCACTATGGTCCTAACTGAGCGGAGTTTGTATATTCTCCCTGTACTTGCGTGGGTTTCCTCTGTGTACTCCGGTTTCCTCCCACAATTCAAAAATATACTGGTAGGTTAATTGGCTTCCAACAAAAATTAACCCTAGTGTGAGTGTGTCAGTGTGTACATGTGATAGGGAATATAGATTGTAAACTCCACTGGGGTAGGGACTGATGTGAATGGCCAAATATTCTCTGTAAAGCACTGTGGAATATGTGTGCGCTATATAAATCCCCTTGGTGCGAGCCTGGTGTCCTACGCAAGGTACATTGATGACGTATTTTTTGTATGGAGGGGTGGAAGAGAAATGTTCGAATCTTTCTGTAAGTCACTTAACGAGAATAATAAAGGTATAGTACTAACTTTTGACATACAGGAGACTAAGATTAACTTCCTTGACGTTACAATATATGTGGAGGAAGGGAATATCCAGTTTAAAAATTATACCAAACCAACGGATTCTGGGGGTTACATTCCACCTTCCAGTTGCCATCACGACAACTGGATAAACTCCATACCAAATGGACAGTTTAAACGCCTGAGGAGGAATTGCTCCACAGATGCAGTTTTCTCAACACAAGCAGAGGAAATGAGTAACCAATTCCTCGCCAGTGGATACAATAAAAATAAAGTCATGAAAGCCCTGGAGTCTGCAAACACAGTAAAATCTACTACCATACAAAACAACCAATTGAGGAATAAACCAAATAATGAATATGAATTTGCATTCATCACACAATATTCTAAAGAACATAAAGAGGTAGAAAAGGTGCTACGTAAACATTGGCATATTTTAAAAAAAGATACCATTTTGGGACCATTATTACCGGAAAAACCTAAATGTATCTACCGAAAGGCCCCTAATTTAAAATCAACTTTGGTATCAAGTATGTATGCTACCACACCACAAATTTCAACCATTAAGTCGATTGGTTTTTACCGATGCAGTAATTGTATCGGATGTAGGAATATTGCCGGGGGTGGTTGCAAAAAGACGGAAAAGATTAACATCAATGGGGTAGAAGTGAAGATAAAGGAATTCATAACATGTAACACGAAAAATGTAGTGTATGCAATCAAATGTGAATGCAACATGTATTATATTGGAAGAACTTCACGTCCTTTAAAGGTCCGTCTAGGCGAGCATTTACGGAATATCAAGAAGGGCATGGAGACTCATGCTCTTTCTGCACATTTTAAAAAGGAACATAATTGTGCAGTTTCTAAAATATCTGGCTTTTTTGGACTGAAGGCCATAAAGGAAAATATGAGAAGTAGGGATGTGGCCAAACAACTTGCCAGAACTGAAATGAGCTACATTTATAAATATAAAACTCTCAGTTCTGGCGGGTTAAACAGCGACTTTGAATTGAAATGGTTTTTATAAACCATTTATATCTTCAATCTCAAAGTCATAGTCGAGTAGAGAAACCAACTGATGTGTAATGATGATAAGACACCAATTGCATATTATTTTTTTCGTCTTTCCTAGGTTATTTTTCCATTAGTCCCTTCCTTTTGGTATATGAAAATGTAGAAGATGTTCATAAAGATATTAATACATACTGTCTTTGTTTCTATTACATGTAATGGAAGAGAGCGGTGATCAAGATATAACTAGTGGTGTGTTGCCAAGGCTACAGTATCCAGACCAATGAAAATGCATTATAACGTGCGGGCTCGTGGATTCCGGAATGATCTGTGTTTGCGTTCCATTAAAGTCTGAAATGACACGCAAGCACCTCCTGAACGAAAACCACATCACTTCCGGCCAACGTCAGCCGGTCAGCGTGAGACTCCATACACACAGTGGCTAGACGGAGCCTTTACTTCCGGTTGAGAGTCACCATAGTAACCCGACCCGGCTGATTCGTCACTTCCGGATTCATATCGCTATAGCAACCCGGTAGTTTGATACGAGGGGTAGGAATACGTTGTTCTCCCTCTTCTTACGGACCGGGGAGACATTGGGACTTCTGGCACAGGATATACTTGTGCACAGTTTAAGAACCACGCTATAGATTTCGGAATTATCATTGATGCCGGATGTAGCCATAGCAACGGCCATTTCCATGTTACTAATAATAATAACTACTGTAAAATGTCTACATAATGTTTGTGATATAAAAAACCACTTAGTGGGGACATTAATTCAGCTAACTTCGGTGAAATTGAATAAGAATAAAGAGATCTAAATAATGTTATATAATTTGTAACAATATGAGGTCATTTCCTGTGTATGATGATTGGCTGTTCATAGTTTAAATACTGGGTGTTTCACACTCCACCCATGTCTTGATAAAGGTCAGTTGGTGACCGAAATGCATTGACGACAGAAGGAGTGTGAACAGCCAGCTTTTTTCCACACCATCCCAACACAGATTGCTGACTCTGGAAGGAAGGTAATTTTTGACTATAAGTTTTGCTTTCTAATTATCCCAGAGATCAGCCGGTGTTTGTGTGGCAATTTTTATTTTTATTTTTTTATTTTTATTTTTTATTCATTTTAACTTTGGTGTATTTTTATGGTCATTTTTTTACCTGTTGAACCGTTTGGACTGTACCCTGTGTCTTAAATTGTTGGATCCTCCCAGACTTTGGGACTTTTTGTACAATAAAATTCTGTTATTTTACACTCGATTGGTGGATATAATATTTTCCTGGAGAAAAAATCGTGGAGGAACCTTTTGGGTGAAGGTTATTGAGGGAAAAGATACCTTGAAGTGCTTATAACAGAAACAACACTGTGAGTTGGGGTACGCAGATTGTGATCATAATTCAAAGAATCTTAAAGATACCTTGATGTGCTTGTTCTTTTCCGATTTATAGTAAGTCGGGTACGTTTGCCACTACTGTTACACAGTGGTGGAATAAATCTGATTAAAAGTACGCATAGCTTCTTGAAAAAACATTATTCTAGAAAGTGGTGGATGTTTGATGATACTACACATTGGATATTTTTTTATTTTTCCCTATGAATGAGTTCAATATTAAAACTGGGATAACCGGAGGAGATATAAGGGGACGAACGTGAAAGATACCTTGATGCGTTTCATAATCTCCAGTGACAGTGTGAGTGGGGTACGCCTACCTTCTTTTGGTTAAAGATACCTTTACAAGCTTCGACCCCCCATGTGTCTATAGTGAGTGTGGTACGCTCCATCTATTGAATTTCGTTTATAAACCCCCTTGTTTCATATATACAGAAGTCTGCACAAGACTGTATTACACTATATATCTTTTTCTCTTTCTTCTCATTCAAAACTCTGATTACATACCGCATCACTTTGAGTGGAATCAAGCGCAGAGTGGAATAAAAGAAAAGCACAAAGACACCCAATAACAAAGAGAAGGAACGTATTCTCATACACATGAACTTTTAAAGCGCCCAGGGTTGTATATCCCCCACTTGTATTGTATATTGTATTTCTTAGGTGTTTGGTGACATCTTTGGGAGATAGATACCTAGGGCAGCTGATCATAGCGCCAGTGCAAGGGAATCTTCCATTTTTTCTCGTGCGCTATATAAATAACTGGTAATAATAATAATAATAATAAAACTTCAAAATTAATTATTCAAAGTCGGCGGCTCTCAATTTTGCATGGTACAGGGTTTGCAAGTAGCCTTTCCTTTTCAATAGCATCCATCTAAAGTCCAAAATATAGGTATTTAACTGACTAAGGAGGTTAAAAACCTTTTCCGGGCTAATTTCTCCTGCCTATGACACTCTTTCGGCAAGGACCTCCGGGGCTGGCAGCCACTGACCTTTTCTTGAATTGAAAGGGTTAATATTGTTAAAATGAATATCCTTCCATGAATTTTATACTGCCTGCAAGCACTGCCTATCATGATACCTGTCTCCTTTTTTAGGAATTACAGAATTTGTGAGGGATTTTTTGTGGCATGGTAGAAAACTTAAGTTCTGCCATGAGATTAATATTCATATTAAATCCTCTGGAAGTCTACAACTTCCAATTTTTTTGTATTATCACCAGGTAGTGCATCTAAATAGCATGGTCCAGACCTACCCAGGACAGACAATGGGTTTTAGTGGAGTAATCATATTGTCCCGCTCCCCTACAAGCTTTACCCTGGTTGTCATCCATATCTTTGATTGATCATCCCACCATTACCCCTACAATTAAGGTTTGTCGGAAGCTGAGAACCCTTTCTACTATATCCTCAGTTCCTTCTCCCTTAGCTTCCCAGCTTGGAGTTCTGACTTCCTCCCAGGACTGGATGCTAATGCCTTTAAACTGTGGAATGCTAGGGAGACTCTTAGAGCATGCCACCTTGTTTGCGGTAAGGTCTTGCAAAGCTTACTGGAGTTGCAAGAGGAAATGGAGCTCCCTCAATCAGAATTATTGGCATTACATTCAACTAGCCTCTTACATTAAGAAGTTGAATAAGCAAGGTTTATTATGTAGGGACCTTACCCCTTTTGAAGCCCTATGTACATGACAGGCGCATACACCTCACGTTATCTCCTTATATAAGCTGCTTTTAGCAGACTTTTTCACTTCTCTCCCTAAATTCACATGGCCTGAAATACAGATCTGAATGTTTCTCTTAAGGCCCATATAGACGGGCCGATGCGGGAGAGATGTGTGCTGAGCGAACTGCTCAGCACACATCTCTCCCGCCGCTCAGCACAGCGCGATCTGTGCTGAGCGTGCGGGGGGAAATGGGGGGGCCGCTCATTTCACCCAGCGGGTGAAGTGAGCGACCCGCTAGATTGGCCTGCATGCAGGCCAATCTAGCACCAGCGATAGCGATGCGCAGGGTTGCGCATCGCTATCGCTGTAGGGGGTACACACAGAGCGATAATGCTCAAATTCTAAGCAATCTAGTCAGATTGCTTAGAATATCGCTCCGTAAGTACCCTCCTTAAATGAAAAGCAATGGCCTCAGGCCTTTCAATATTTACATGCCTTCTCACAGAGTGTGTCTGCCATAGAGACCTATTATAAGGAAATAACCAGATGGTATAGAATTCCTAGTGTTTTGAGCAAGATGTTTCCTGGCCTACCCAGTGTGTGTTGGTGGTATAATGGAAATCAAGGGTCCCCAGCCCATATCTGGTGGTCATGTCCAAACCTAACCCCCTTTTGGACTCAGTTATTCAAATTGCCAAGGATATTACAGGAGAGGGTGTCTCGGAGTGTCAAAAGTTTTGGATTCTTAATGTTATCTCCCATTTAAGGCAAATAAATAGTGTTGCCAAGGTGGTAAACCAGTTAAGTGGCGTTCACTCTCACCCCCAATTATCATAGATCAGATAATTTGTCTACATTTATATATGGCCATGAAAGAACCTTCTCTGGTTGCCACTGACCGCACCTCAGTGTTTATCTCTACCTGGTTCTACTGGTTGGAATTCCAAGAGTCAGAAAGATACAAGCCTGTTCTTTGTCTATCACTATATTTATTGTATTGGTATAGGTAGCCTTTAATCTGGATCTTTTGTTGCTATTTTCAGTAGAGACCTGAGTAAATCTCCCCTCCACCTCCCCCCCTGCCCCCCTCCCCACCCTCCTTCCTAACCTTGATCTTATCATCTCTGTTCTCCTTTCTTGTGGGATGAATCAATTTGATGTTAATGTCCTGGACATTCTGCTGTTGGCATATATGTGTACTATCCATCTATAAATAAACGAATATATAAAAAAAGAAATCATGCTAAAATGTAAGGATTTTTAGTTTGAGCACAATTATTCCAATGCTTAACAGTTATAAAAATAGCTACAAATAGACACACCCAGTTTAATATACAAATATTCTCAAGAAATAAAAAGAGAATAACACAGAATCTAACTTATAAAATATGGGCTAGAAAGCAGTTCATGTCTGGAATTGATTCTGGTGAATTTCATATTTAAGTCAGACTTTTTTTAAAATAGACACTCTCTTCTAGGTCTCCATTTTATTTATCTGTGTGAAGACTGCTCTTCACCCCACCCTTTCAGTGAAAATGTTAATAAGGGTCTTGGGGGGAATTTAATTAGGTGCCGGATGGATTCACGCAGCAAATCCGCCCAACTCTGCCGCACTTTATGGATTACCTCGCTCAAAAGTGCTCACTACCCCATAGGTAGTAAGCACTTTTAGGTGAGTGGGGCATTTGGCCGTCTGGGCAAAGAAAGTTAATTGGGCTGTCGTTGTCTGTGTTTACATGCTGCAGCAACAACTATTTACCCCCTTCGCCCATAATTTAATTCCTCCTTTGTGACTTCCTGCATCATACTTCCAGGGATTTATTGAAATTCATATACTCTTTTAGGACAGGAAATTTGGTTTCTAGATCAATATATCAGGAAATATGGGACATATTTGAAATTCAACCAGAATTATTAAACTTTAGGGCCATAAATCCACATACAGTTGGGCAATTTGAATGCCCTTTAGAACTACATCCCAGGCCCTTACATGTACTTTCTGTCACTGTCTTTTATAACCAGCCATAAGAGCTAAAGCATTGCTAGCCAGCTTTCCTTGGCAGATAAAAAACTGGCCTCTTATGCAATCTGAAATACTGTAGGTCACTGGCCTGTTAATCACAGTCTACATTTAATGCACACAGGAATTGATAGTTGATACAGTGATCAGAAACAAAGTTTTAAAAATTGCAATATCTTGTGGTTACTTCTAGGCAGAAACATGATGCTTCTGATTTCAAGGTAATGATGACCGTTCAGTTACAGTAAGTTGGCCTCCTACATTCTTCATGCTGTCCACTACATAATGGACTAGGCCTGAAAGCAGAGTAAACTTCCCTGTGTTTTCTTCCATGAAATCCTTTATATTGTATATTGCCAAATGGGAAACAAAACTCCCTATGTTTCTTGGCAAGGAAGGGAACCTTAACAAGATCAGCACTCTTTAGCTCTTTTGTAAGTAGTTCCTCCTTCACCTAATACAGGTGGTCATTCCGAGTTGTTCGCTCGCTGCCGATTTTCACAATGCAGCGATCAAGTGAAAAAATGGCAAAAATGCGCATGCGCATGGTACGCAGCGCGCATGCGCTAAGTACTTTCACACAAAACTTTGTAGATTTACGCAAGCTCGAGCGACGTTTTTCATCGCTCGAGTGATCGTAGTGTGATTGACAGGAAGTGGGTGTTTCTGGGCAAAAACTGGCCGTTTTCAGGGAGTGTGCTAAAAAACGCAGGCGTGCCAGGTAAAAACGCAGGAGTGGCTGGGGAAACGGGGGAGTGGCTGGCCGAATGCAGGGTGTGTTTGTGACGTCAAACCAGGAACTAAACGGACTGAGGTGATCGCAGTCTAGGAGTAGGTCTGGAGCTACTCAGAAACTGCAGGGAATTATTTAGTAGCAGTTCTGCTAATCTTTCGTTCGCTATTCTGCTAAGCTAAGATACACTTCCAGAGGGCGGCGGACTAGCGTTTGCAATGCTGCTAAAAGCAGCTAGCGAGCGAACAACTCGGAATTACCACCACAGTTCTCATAAAATATTCCCAAAGATTGAGCAGCTTTTCCCACAGACATTGACCCCCCTACATCAATGCTTCTAGACCTCGATCTTGATTTATTATTTATTTATTACCAGTTATTTATATAGTGCACACATATTCAGCAGTGCTTTACAGAGAATACTTGGCCATACACATCAGTCCCTGCCCCTGTGGAGCTTAAAATCTATGTTCCCTACCAAACGTACACACACACACACACACACACACACACACACATGCTAGGGTTAACTTTGTTGGGATCAAATTAACCTACCAGTATTTTTTTGGATTGTGGGAGGAAACCGGAGTACCCGGAGGAAACCCATGCAAGTACAGGAAGAATATACAAACTCCACACAGTTTGAGCCTGGTGGGAATTGAACCCATGACCTCAGTGCTCTAAGGCAGTAATGCTAACCATTACATCATCCGTACTTGATGCCTCCTTACTTTGACAATCAATTGATCCTCTACTTCTACTATTCTTACCTATATCCACCCTTTGACAATGGTAACTTTGTAATGTTACTCTTTATACCATGGATGTTTAGAAACTGTGTACAAAGCAGCATAGCACACAGATAGGACATTATCACGCCATCATGGGGCAGTGGTTACCCTCCAATTCACTCCAGCCTGGGTACACTGGGTATCCACCCCACCTACCTCTAAGCACCCTTGTTTATACCAATTGTACTTAATGATTTGTTTTATCTTTTTCTGAATTTATTATATGATTATATCATGATGTCACACCTAGGGAAATATGGCCACCGGTACTAGGAAACAAAGCACTGCCCGGAATGTCCTTAAGGCACTGCAAGTAGCTCTACAGGCTGCAGGGTGCATGCTGGAGGTTCCCTCGGATACTGCTGGCAGCACTGCTGTAATTCCACTGGCTGCAGGGTGCTATTCCAGACACCATGTAAGACACATGCAGTTGCCGTTGGACAGAGACTGCACCATTCACACACCCCTGATTATACTCGGTATTTGATCTGTCTTCATGTAATCCATGATTTATATATAAAAATGAATTCACATAAGGAAAACTGAAAGTCAAACTCTATGCAACACAAGCTAGCCATTCATATCTACTGTGACTAAACTGGTGTAATCTGGAGTCTGATATGTAATTTCAATTTAATATACAGTATGTTCCAATGCACCTAAGTACTATGGTAGAGATAGCTCTAGCTACACCCTAGCTGGTGACCCTTCTCCCATAAGAAATGCACATCCACTGCTCACCTTAGCCAAACACCACACTTCTAGTGCAGCATTGACAAGGAGGAGAAGCAGCTAGTAGCATCACATGCAGTGCCGTAACTAGACATTTTAGCGCTGTGTGCAAGATAGGGCATTGGCTTAAAACAGGGGCAGTACGCGCCATAGGCACGCGCAAAAAATATAAGACATGGCTTCATGGGGAAGGGGTGTGGCCACAATATAATACCAATTCATTTTACATATTATAGTAGTCTCCATTATTCAAATTACGCCGCACAGTAATACCACTACACCAGGTACAGCCCCTTTTACACATTACAGTGGACAGATTCCCCTTTTACACATTACGGCAGACGGCATCTCCTTTTACACATTACGGCAGACAGCTTCCGCTTTTTACACATTATGGCAGACAGCATCCCCTTTTTACACATTATGGCAGACAGCGTCCCCTTCTTACACTTTACGGTAGACAGTCCCCCTTGTTACACATTACGGCAGACATCGTCCCCTTTTTACACATTATGGCAGACAGCGGCACCTTTTTACACATTACAGCAGACAGCTTACCCTTTTTACACATTATGGCAGACAGTCCCCCTTTTTACACATTACGGCAGACATCGTCCCCTTTTTACACATTATGGCAGACAGTGGCCCCTTTTTACACATTACAGCAGACAGCTTACCCTTTTTACACATTACGGCAGACAGTCCCACTTTTTACACATTACAGCAGACAGCGTCCCCTTTTTACACATTACGGCAGACAGCGTCCCCTTTTTATACATTACGGCACACAGTTCCCAGTTTTACACATTACGGCAGATATTCCCCCTTTTTACACATTACGGCAGATAGTCCCCCTTTTTACACATTACGGTAGACAGCATCCCCTTTTTACACATTATGGCAGACAGCGTCTCCTTTTTTACACCTTACGGCAGACAGCCCCCCCCCTTTTACTCATTAGGTAGACAGACAGATAGATAGATAGATAGATAGATAGATAGATAGACAACAGATAGACAGAAAGAATAGATGATACTTACCATCTCTTCGCTGGCTCAGGCAGTCAGGCTCCTTGGTACTGGCAGCTCTGGGGGCAGGGGAGAAGGGAGGGGAGGAGGGAGCCGTAGCAGCGCACTGTAATTGCCAGCGGCGCCGCTGCAGTAGTCCCTCTCCTTCCGCATTGGCTGTCCACCGCCGCTGTGAATGCTGGTATGAGGGAAGCGCATTCCAGCATTCACAGCAGCGGCAGCCAGCCTATGTGGAATGAGAGGGACTGCTGCAGCGACGCCACCACCAATTACATAGCGCTGATGCGGCTCCCTCCTCCCCCTCCCTCCTCTTCCTTCTCCACTGCTCCTCTTATCCTCTGGCACAGACGGTTTGTAATGAGTCAATTTGACTCATTACAAGCCGCTGACTTTACGGAATGGGGGCCGTTGCGCCCTCAGTGTGACTGCGATGTGTGCCAGGCATACCTGGCACACACGTAATTACGGCACTGATCACATGTAAGAGATTTCTTAATGCTTCTTCAAGTCAGCGGTTAGCAATCTGTACGTCGGTGCTGCATGGGCATTATGGGCCTAATTCAGATCTGATCGCAGCAGCAAATTTGTTAGCTAATGGGCAATACCATGTGCACTGCAGTGGAGCCAGATATAACATGTGCAGAGAGAGTTAGATTTGGTTGGAGTGTGTTCAAACTGAAATCTAAATTGCAGTGTAAAAATAAAGCAGCCAGTATTTACCCTACACAGAAACAATATAACCCACCCCAATCTAACTCTCTCTGCAAATGCTATATCTGCCTCACCTACAGTGCACATGGTTTTGCCCATTAGCTAACAAAATTGCTGCTCCGATCAGATCTGAATTACCCCCTCATGTCACATATTCATGTGAGTTGGGAAAAAAGTAATAAAGAGCAAATGACTATGCAGCCTGGCAAAACCTAGGGGGTAATTTTAGCACATCTACAATCATCATGTACTCTGACATGCGGGGGACGCCCAGCAATGGGCTAGTCCGCCCACATGACATGCCCTACTGCCCCCCCCCCCCTTCCCCTACACAGGTGTAAAAGCATTGTACTGTGGCAATGCTTTTGCACCTGGTGAGTAGCTCCCTGCCAGCACAGCTCGTGCGCGCTGGCAGGCGGCCCAGGTCACAGTGGCTGCGTTGGATGTCACGCAGTAGCCATGGCCCGCCACCACAACAGTCCGGACATGCCTGCGTTGTCCGGACCGTGCCCCGCCAAATACCATTGCCACGCCCCGCGACCTCCTCTGCCTGTCAATCAGGCAGAGGCGATTGCAACTCTAAGGTGCTTTTAGCATCTCACTGGGCTCCCAGGGTGTGCACCCGCTGCACATGCGCACTCCACATCAGACTGCAATCTCTGCCACTGCAGAATTAGGCCCCTTGTTGCACTGCAGGTGGGGCAGATGTAAAATGGACAAATATATTTATATCAAAATTGCGGTGTAAAAATGAAGCTGTTCAGCAATTATTAGCTTCAGTAAATGTGAAAGCAGACAGTATTTACCCTGAATGCAAAAAATAAATAAACAAATTCATAGATATAGTGTTTTGGGTGTATGTGTACCTAATACACAAGTTTGATTCAACAGTCTCCAAGTGCCGCCTGTTACTTCTCTCTCTCTTTCTCTTTTATATATATATATATATATATATATATATATATATATGCACCCTTTGAAGTGCAACATGGTTTCTCCAGGTACACAGTTAATTTCTCTGTTTTCAGGCCCTCAGTGGCTTAAGCACCTCTTACCATTAGTGCTGTAAGCAACCAACTATGTTTGCCTAATGGTAACGGTAGCTCTAGAAGCAAGAGGAAATTCTATTTGGATAATTGTACAATAGGATACAATCTCAAGCATGCTTGGCTGAAGCTGTACAACACCATACAATCTCTATAACGCCAAGCAGAATATATTGTTACCCTGTGGTGTTTTAGTTTTCATTTTCAATGTTTAATCGTGCAGAACTTTATTCTTTTATTCCTCTTTTTATGTGAAACGGCTCCTCTCTTCTTTTTCTCTCTTTTTATTCTGTGGAATTTATTAGTCATGGTAAATATATTTCCATATGCTCCTATTACATTTTCCTATGTCCTGTCTAATATCACTAAATTTGATTTCACAGCTGAACAGGCAAACGACATTAAACCCTGCATACGTCTTCATCATTAACGCCATCAGAGCCGTTTCCCATCTCTTAATTGGGATGTTTGGAAAACAAATGCAGCCATATGTCTCATTACTTACATTGCCACATGAATTTAGTTGTATGTCTTAAAGAAACACAGTTATATTTTTCATAATTGTCGCTCTTGAAGAAAGAACTGTGTCAGTGGATATTTTCAGGTGTCAGCATAGCTTGTTATTAGAGATTCCATCACTGGGAGATGATAATGTGCTGACAATGGAGCTGGCAACAGTTTCAGACCGTAAGTCAATTTTAAGTCCAACCCTCACCATTCTTTATGTTACCAAACATTATTTTTATTATTGAATTAGACTAGTATAAGCCTGTAATGATTTAGCTACTGCATAGTTCCCTTCCATCCTTCATCCTGTGGGAGACTCCCATTTCAGTGTGTAATCTCCAGCTGCCTGGATTGTAAATAAAATACCCAGATTCTTCACTACAGCTCAACTCAGCCTGCTAAGGGGAAACTGAGGAGTTTCTGGGCAAGAACAGTGGTTTCATGCAGTCACTCTGACTGCTGCTGTAGTTGCTTAGGTGTCCCTGTGGATGACTCTCATTAGCCCCTTGTTAGTACCCTGAGGAGAGACAGCAGCAGAGCATCACATGATCACACAGTTCTTATCTGTGTCTGTTGCTGCTGCAAGTGTACTGTATGTGACTAAGGGTAATCATTTTTATTAGTAATCTTTCGTTTAACACATTTGTTTAGTTAGAGTATTTGGCATCCATAATGATTTGGGGGATACTATACTATATTACTATATATAAGATACTATAAACATATTAGAACAGCACAGCCAATACATATAGATAGGGCCCACAAATTGTCCAATGTTCACAATAAAATAACAGCCAATACACCAAAAAACATACTTTGGAAATTATTCTCAATCCACCTAGCAAGAAATATATGTTTAGGTATGAATACACACAAAGTCAAATTGCTTTTAGAATTTATTGAATATCACATTTATCATGTATATTGTACGGATTGAGAAGTAAATAAATATTACAGCGAATAGTTGCAAACAAGAAATCCTGTATTGCAGGTAGCAATGTTAGTATCAGTATTTCCCCAAATATATTATTACTAATGTTGCAAAGACATATCTTTCAACATGCATTTAAGCATAGATATGCCAAGACTGTATGGCACTAGATACAGTCTTTGAGTGGATCATGACATGCACCTCTCAATGTGTAATCTCCCAGAAACTATTTTTCAAAAGAAGGCAAGTATGAGCCTTCTTACATTATCAGCCAGTGTCATAAACTAACTTACTGGGAAGGTGTCCAATACTGTAGTCACTTGTTGTCAAGTTGTCTAGCTGCAGTGTTTCTGACCAATGCCCACGAATTAAGAGGTTCCCCCCTGAAACTACAGAACATAGAAATATATATGAGTAATGTCTAATAACTAGAGATGTGCGCTGAACCATTTTAGCTGGATTTGGAATTGGCTTTAATTCGTTGTCTGGCTTTCTATTTGTATTTGTATTTTACAAAAAAAAGCTAAAATCACTTAATTTGGATTATTTTCTGTTCCTACAGTATTACTAACTCCAATTACATATTACAATTTCCAGTCATTTCCAGTTAATTTTGACCACCTCACAGCTTACGATAATCTTTTTACCATTATTGAGCTAAGGCTGCAGTGACCTGCTTGGTTACTAAGCAACAGAGCAGTGGCACAAACACATGGCAGTTTATAGCCCATCTATGAAACACTGTTGCTCAGAAATGGCAGAAATGAAAGTTGGTGCAATATGGAATTGTCCTCGGGCTCTCCCACCATTATGTTAGCTGTTAAAAAGGGCATGCACAGTTTAAGAACCAAGCATTTCATCGACAGGAACTAACACTTTAGTGGCTTAATTGCATGCTTTATTTGGGCCTCCACAAGACAGTGTTGGCTTTAGTAGATGACGTTGCTAGACTAGAATTGTCATCGTGACTGGTGGCAGTAGATGCTGCACTAGTATTTGGTTGCTCTTCTCTAAACTGTTAAGGCCCATACACACTTGACGATAAAATGAGCGACGTCGTTCATTTCAGCCCTCATCAACGACGTCGCTCATTATATCGTCAAGTGTGTATGCATCCGACGACCACCGATGCGCGGCCCCGCGGGACGTTAACGACCCTCGCTAATCTGTGGAGCATGTATGCTCAATTTCCACTATGGTCGTTACCGACCAGAGACGTCGTTGAATGTGTATGGTGTGAACGACCAACGACCAAGCCACTGTTCACCAGCCCTGTTCCCAGCTCATTATTTTAATAAACTGTTCAGCTTGGATGCTTCAACGATGAATGGTCTTTGGTCTTTGGTCTGTGGTCTTTGGTCGTTGGTAGTGTGTATGCTCATGTCGTTTGCTCAGCTGTTCAAGGGAAGTCGTTAACGACGTGTGCATCGTCAAGTGTGTATGGGCCTTTAGTTATAAATTTGTCAAGTCGCAGATCACTGCGCGGAACACAGGGCTTAAAAGCACAATTGAGCAAAGCGCACCAACCAACCAGTAAAAAAAGATAGCTTTATATTTTTTCTTTTTCTATTTTTAAACTTGCAGCTTGGTACAAACTACGCAGATCACAGGGCTTAAAGATGCATGTGAACAAAGCACACTTAAGTAAAGCACACCAACCAACCACTACAAAAATAATAGATATCTATATGTTTCTATTTTTAAACTTGCAGATCAGCTCGATCTGCGCAGATTGCACACTTGAGTAAAGCGCACCAACCAACCAGTACAAAAACAATTGATATACAGTATATATGTAGTATTTTATTTTTCTATTTTTAAACTTACAGATCAGTTCAAACTGCGCAGATCATAGGGCTTATAGATGAACATGAACAAAACACACTTGCGTAAAGTACAGCCAGAGTACAGAGAAGTGTGCAGCGTGCCCCTATAGACACAGTAACTATACTGTAGTGTAGGCCCCTGGGCAAAGCAATGCACTGGGGTTCCACCCCATCCACCAGCGGCAGGGGTGGGGAGTGCTATTAGCTTCCGCTTTTCTAGCTTTCGTTCAGCATGTAGGACCTGCAGCAGTAATTTCTGCTAATTACTCCTTTACTGCACAGATGGTGGGAAATGAGATGGGGAGAGAGGACACTAAACTGTAGAAGGGGGCATTGGGCTTAATGTAGGGTACCCAGTACGTGACTTCCAGGGTGGTATGTGGGGTATAATATGCAGGGAAGGTGTGGATAGGGAAATGGGCTTAATATCAGTGGAGGATTTACCACAGTGCAACCAAAGTGGCTGCTTAGGGTCCTGTTGAGCAAGGGGGCCCACCGACAAGGCTGTTTTATATTTCCGGTGGACCACGAGCTTCACCAAACTTGTCTGAGAGCTGGCAGGCTGTCAGTGGCTAGACAGCTGTTGGGTGATGGTGCCAGCCTGCGTCTCCAGTCCTGCAGTACTGTGCATGTGACCAGTCATGACACGGGGTCAGTATGAAATGCCAGCAGACGGGATCCCTGCTGTCATGATCCCGACAGTGGGATCCCATCTGCCATAATGCCGGCAGCGAGATGAGCACTAGAAAGCCCCTTGGGGGCTCACAGCACCTGCCACGCTGCGGGCACGGTGGCATGCTGCGCTCTCCATAGGCTCTATTCTCCCTCTATGGCTGTCATGGATACCCACAGAAGGAGAATAGACTGTGACACCGGTATTTCACTGCTAGTCGGGATTTCGGCATCGGCATTGTGACTGCTGGGATCCCAACTGGCGGTATTTTAATCTCTTCCCCATGACACACGTGTGCATAGCATCAGATGATAAGAGAGAAGTATTACAGTATTTTATTAGTTTTATTTAACATTCACCTACATCAAATTCCAATCAGGTGGGAGTGGGGGATGGGGGGTGTACAGTGTTATTTTAAGTACAGTGTCTAACATCCGCCTGCTACAATCATGGCTGAGGAGGATGCACACACTGACTGGTGATATATTAATATGATATTATACTCTATTTTAAGTATTATACTGTGAGGGTGTCTGCATTATATATCAGTGACCCCCTCCCCACACTGATTGTCGCACGTCCCCCATCCCCTATTAGCAGGTACCCCATCCCTTATAATATCCATTATTGCACCCCTCAGTCAGTGACTGTATTGACTATATATCAGTGCCTTTATTGTGACTCCTTTATAAGAGGTCTGATAACTAAGTTAGCACACTCACCACTGTGCAGTAGTGGATTTACGACTAGGCAATCAAAGCAGTCGCAAGGGTCCGGCGGGTCCCAGGGGGATCACCGACAGATCATGGAGTCATGAAGGCATTTCTGATTTCTGCTGAAAATGTCCTAAGTGCTGAGCTGGCTGACTACTCCAGGTAAGCTGACAGTGACCAGATAGCTGCCAGGTGCCAGTTGCCTGCACCTGCCTGTGCACAGTGCCTACAGTGTGATTTTAATACACTAGTACAACTACTGTACCATCCACCTGCAATAATCAGGCCGGGAAGGATTGGCGAGCATACACTGACTGCGGGCGGAACAGTGAGTGGGGCCTAGCTGTTAAAATTGGTGAGGGGTTCACCCTGAGGATTGTTTGAGGAAAGGGGGGCCCAAATTGCTGTCTTGCTTAGGCCCCCATGAGGTCTAAAATCGAATCTGCTTAATATTCATCATGTTCAGGACAGAGGGCAGCTTGCTTGACTGCAAATATCTCCAGTTCCTGGAAATAGATTTATATGCTTTCAATTAGATAAAAAAAAAAAAAAAAAAAAGGATAACTCTAGTCAGACAGAACCAAAGATATCTGACTGGGATTAGCAGGCTCAGATGGGGTCCACTGCTTTGAAGTCCGTTATCCCTGGTTCTCCAGCGCTGATTTTCAGAAATCTGGTACTCCTGGAAAAAGGGGCCCCTCAGCTATAAGCCTAGGTAGTTTAACTTCTGGGGCCCTTGGGCAACTGGCCAATGAGCCCATGGCCCTGAGTTTGTAGTCTCTGGATGGACACAGCTAGCCAAAACATCAGAGTACAGAGCAGTGTGCCCCTCTATACAGTCACTATACTGCAAAGACACAATTAGTCTGGAGGCTCTGGATTGACAAACAGCACATCCTAAATAGCAGCTTATAGCGCAGTGTGCCCCTATATAGTCACTATACTGCAAAGCCATAATTAGTCTGGAGTCTCTGGATGGACACACAGCACATCCTAAACAGCAGAATACAGCGTAATGTGCCCCTATATATACAGTCACTATTTACTGAACAGCCACAATTAGGGGTCCCTGGATTGACACAGCACAGCCTTAACAGTAGAGTATTGCCCAGCATTTGTCAGTGTGCAATGAGTGAAATGGCACAGAGCCGCGGCCACAGCCCTATATATGTAATTTAGGTCTCACAAGAATCCGATGCCAAGAAGATGAATCCGAGTTGGATCCCAAGCTCAGATCTGTTTTACTATGAACTCCATGTCACAACTGAGGGCCTGAGCTGACGGGAGGCAGCCTCAGTTGTAGGGGCTGAGATGTACCGGAACCTGGGAGGTTGTATCAGACCCCTGGACATGTAAGTAACATGAATAATAACTGCCCGAAGGCGTGACCACGACAACTTGGATAAAAGTCAATGATGTTTATTATGACAACTCCGCAACACAGCAGCAGTAAAAGAAAACGTAAAAGTCAGCAAAGAATAAATACAGTTCCTGGGTACTACAGGATGGCAGGAGCCACAGGGCACTGGTAGTGTGAGATAGTTCTTATGATCTTCTAGATGGAAAGTCCTTACCAGGCCCGACTGTAGTAATGGAGATAACCCAGGATTGTGCCAGCTGGTGTTCCAGGAAAAGCTGGGTTGCTGAAGATAAAACAGCTGCTGTGGATACTGGCTGGAACCAGACTGTTGTTAGCACGGAGTGGATACTGGCTGGAACCAGTTAAATAATAAATGAACTTGGGAGCGATGAAATATGAACTGAAATGTAGAACTTGAGAGCGGAGAAATAATAATACCGGTGGAGAGTGGTAAAGTGTAGAAAGGACACCGGCCCTTTAAGGGAAGCTGTACTCTGCTGGAAGCTGAGCTGGAAGCAGGTAATGTTGTAGCTGGAAACAGATGAATCCACAATGGATTGGAGAGTCAGGCTACACCGCAGGTGGAATGCTGGTGCGGGTCTCTATGGTGGAAGTCTTGAGACAGGAGCTGGAACCTGGAAGACAATCACAGGAGAGAGACAAACAGGAACTAGGTTTGACAACCAAAGCACTGACGCCTTCCTTGCTCAGGCACAGTGTATTTATACCTGCGGCAAGGAAGGGATTGGCTAGGCAATTATGCAGATTATCAATACTGAGAACAGATTGGTGGAAATGATCAGCTGACAGAATCCAAGATGGCTGCGCCCATGCAGACACTTGGAGGGAAGTTTGGTTTGTAATCCATGTGGTAATGAAAACAGTAATGGCGGCGCCGGCCACCGGAGACAGGAGGCGCCAGGCTGACAGATGCACATCCAACCACGCGGACACAGCGGAGACCGCGGCTGACGTAATCGCCACTCAGACACTCTGCATGCAGAAGTTCAGGGACGGCGGCGGAGGCTGCGGGAGACGCCATGCCAGGTGTAATATGGCGTTTACTGTGACAGCGTCCCAGAGTGACAGGAGAGGATACAGGAATGTACACATCAGGATAACAGATGGGATCCGGTCCTGGAGCGCTGAGCCAGCCTTAGGAGGCATCTGATGGGTAAGAAATGGCGTCCAGATACCCGGATCGTGACAGCACCCCCCCCTTTAGGAGTGGCCCCAGGACACTTCTTTGGCTTTTGAGGAAACTTGGAATGGAATCTCCGGACCAAGGCAGGAGCATGGACATCAGAAGCATTGGTCCATGAACGTTCCTCAGGACCATAACCCTTCCAGTCAATAAGATATTGTAGTTGACCGTAACGGTGACGTGAGTCCAGGATCTTGGCCACTTCATACTCAACGCCTCGTTGAGTTTGGACTTTCGGAGTTGGAGGAAGTGAGGAATGAAACCGATTCAAGATCAGCGGTTTCAACAGGGAAACATGGAATGTCCTGGGTATTTTTAAGAAGGGAGGCAACTGGAGTCTGTAAGCAACAGGATTGATGACTTGTTCAATCTTGAAAGGACCGATATAGCGAGGTGCAAACTTCATACTGGGAACTCTTAACCTCAAATTCTTCGTGGATAACCATACCCGATCACCCACCTTGAGAGCAGGAACTGCTCGACGCTTCTTATCCGCAAACTTCTTGTACCTGAACGATGCCTTGAGCAGAGCTGATCGTACGCTCTTCCAGATATTGGCAAACTGATGCAAGGTGATATCCACTGCGGGAACAGAAGTTGCTGGAAGCGGTTGAAACTCAGGGACTTTAGGGTGGAATCCAAAGTTAGTGAAGAATGGTGTTGAAGCAGATGAAGAATGATACTGGTTGTTATGACAGAACTCGGCCCAGGGAAGTAATTGAACCCAGTCATCTTGAGAGGAGGACACATAGATGCGGAGGAAGGCCTCCAAGTCCTGATTCACCCTCTCGGTTTGACCATTGGTCTGAGGATGGTAAGCCGTGGAAAACTTTAGCTTGACTTGGAGGACTTGACATAAACTTCGCCAGAATTTGGCTGTGAATTGAACTCCTCGATCTGAGATAATTTCTTCAGGAAGACCGTGGAGTCGGAAGATCTCTTGTATGAATACTTGAGCCAACTTGGAAGCTGACGGAAGACCGGTGAGAGGAATGAAGTGTGCCATCTTGGTGAACCGGTCAACTACCACCCAGATGGTATTGAACTTGTTGCACATGGGTAAGTCTGTAATGAAATCCATCGACAAGTGGGTCCATGGTCGACGGGGAATGGATAGTGGAACCAGTTGCCCCGCAGGCGACTGGCGGGATACTTTATGTTGGGCACACTTTGGGCAAGATGCAATAAACTCCAAGACGTCCTTTTTCAGAGTTGGCCACCAATAGGACCTAGAGATAAACTCCAGGGTTTTTTGGATACCTGTATGTCCGGCAAAACGGGAAGCATGGGCCCAATGCATGAGCTTCTTCCTTAGCATCGGCTTCACAAAACTTTTCCCTGATGGGGGCGTAGAGTCCATCCCTACCGTGGAGAATGCCAACGGATTTATAATAGGATGCTTGTCTGAAGACTCTGACTCATTTTCTTGCTCCCATGAGCGGGAAAGGGCATCGGCCTTGCGATTCTGAGAGCCCGGACAGAACTGGAGTTTAAAGTCGAACCTGGAAAAGAAAAGTGCCCATCTGGCCTGACGAGGGTTGAGACATTGTGCGCCCTTCAGGTATAAAAGGTTCTTGTGGTCTGTAAGTATGGTGATTGAATGAGAAGCTCCCTCCAACAGATACCTCCACTCTTCTAGAGCGAGCTTGATGGCTAGCAACTCCTGGTCGCCAATGGCATAGTTGCGCTCAGCTGGGGAGAACTTCCGGGAGAAGAAACTGCAAGGGTGTAAATGGCCATCTTTAGCCCTCTGAGATAACACCGCTCCTACTCCAACGGAGGAGGCATCCACCTCTAAGATGAAAGGAGAGTCGATGTCAGGCTGTTTCAGAACAGGCGCAGAGATGAACCTTTGTTTTAAAAGATGAAATGCTTGCATGGCTTCTTCAGACCACTTGGACGGGTTAGCACCCTTCTTAGTGAAAGCAGTAATAGGCGCCACAATGGTGGAAAAGTCTCGTATAAACTTTCGGTAATAGTTGGCGAACCCTAAGAACCTCTGGACCCCTTTGAGGGTTAAGGGTACCGGCCAATTTTGGATTGCTTGTAGTTTCTCAGGATCCATCTCTAGTCCGGAACCGGACACAATGTACCCTAGAAACGGAATGGACTTGACTTCAAAGACGCATTTTTCTAATTTGCAATAGAGATGATTGACACGGAGACGGGACAGAACCTCTTTAACCCAAAAACGATGTTCCTCTAAATCGTTGGCAAAAATGAGGATATCGTCTAGATAGACCACGACATGACGGTATAGAATGTCTCTGAAGATCTCATTGACAAAATGCTGGAAGACAGCTGGAGCATTGCTCAATCCGAAGGGCATGACGAGGTACTCATAATGTCCGTCACGGGTGTTAAAGGCGGTCTTCCACTCGTCACCCTCACGGATCCGGATGAGATTGTATGCACCTCGCAAGTCCAGCTTTGTAAAGATGGTAGCTCCGCTAACTCTGTCAAAGAGCTCAGTAATCAGGGGTAAAGGATAACGGTTCTTGATGGTAATGTCGTTCAAACCTCTGTAGTCGATGCACGGCCGCAGACCACCATCTTTCTTTTTTACAAAAAAGAAGCCTGCGCCGGCTGGAGAAGAAGAAGGTCGAATGAACCCCTTTGCTAGGTTCTCTTTAATATATTCCTCCATAGAATGCGTCTCAGGCAGAGACAACGGATAAGTTCGGCCTCGAGGTGGAACCTTCCCTGGAACGAGATCAATCGGACAGTCCCATTCTCTATGAGGAGGAAGGATATCAGCAGAAGCTTTACCGAACACATCCGTGAAATCTTGATATGGAGGAGGTGGAACATCAGACGACCTGGAGGAGGAAGAACAGACAGGCAATACTTTAAACAAACATGTCTCAGCACAGGAGGAACCCCATGCCAGGATTTGCGTAGTCGTCCAATCAATTGTAGGATTGTGAAGACGGAGCCATGGAAGGCCCAGGACCACAGGATGTGTGGCTCTTGGAATCACTAAAAAAGAAATAAGTTCGGAATGAAGAACTCCCACTCTCAGACGAACTGGTAGAGTCCTTAAAGAAATAACTGCATCAAAAATTTTGCTGCCATCCACGGCAGTTAGAGAAATGGACGAAGGAAGTCTCTCGGTGGGTAGGGACCACCGTTTAACATAGGCTTCGGTAATAAAGTTCCCAGCTGCTCCGGAATCAAGGAGGGCAATGACGTTCCGATAACGTTGAGCAACTTGAAGCGAGACTGGGAGATTACAATCTTGAGGAGATGGAGAGGAGATCATTACTCCTAGCCGGCCCTCTCCTTGGCGAGCTAGGATTTGGAGTTTCCCGGACGTTTGGGACAGGCATTAATGGTGTGAGACGGAGCTGCACAATAGAGACAGAGAAACTCGGAGAGACGTCTTCGGCGCTCAGCAGGAGTTAAACGGGAACGGCCAAGTTGCATGGGCTCATCTTTAGATGGTGACAGTTGACGAGGAGGAGGAGCAGAAGATTTTGGAGCAGATGATCTTCCACGCTCAGTTGCTCTCTCTCTGAAACGTAAATCAACTT
Source organism: Pseudophryne corroboree (assembly GCF_028390025.1). Taxonomy (NCBI): domain Eukaryota; kingdom Metazoa; phylum Chordata; class Amphibia; order Anura; family Myobatrachidae; genus Pseudophryne; species Pseudophryne corroboree. The sequence goes on from NC_086450.1 coordinate 223,637,381, forward strand.
TCGTGCAGAGTGAGATTAGCTCATCTAACTTAGAAGGTAAGTCTCTGGTAGCTAACTCATCTTTAATACGCTCAGATAAGCCATGCCAGAATGCAGCATACAGGGCCTCGTCGTTCCATGCCAGTTCGGATGCCAGGATCTGGAACTGTATCAGATATTGTCCTACAGTACGTGACCCCTGGCGTAAACGGAGAATCTCGGATGAAGCTGAGGTTACCCGGCCTGGCTTGTCGAAGATGCGCCTGAATGTTGACACGAAGGCAGTGTAGGAAGATAGCAGGGTGTCGGACCTCTCCCATAACGGTGATGCCCAATCAAGGGCTGAGCCACTGAGAAGAGAAATAATGTAGGCAATTTTTGTACGGTCACTGGGAAAATTGCCAGGTTGTAGCTCAAACTGAATCTCACACTGGTTGAGAAATCCCCTGCAGAATCTTGGAGATCCGTCAAACTTTGCTGGCGTTGGAAGATGAAGACGTGGAGCAGAAATGGGTAAGGTGGGTGGGGTTATAGCTGGAGTCACTGTGGTTGACGCACCAGACGCGCCTGATCCACGGAGAGTTGTCTGAATCCCATCCAGCCGAGTAGAGAGATCCTGGAGACAGCGGATGATGTGGCCCTGTGCAGCCTCCTGATGTTCTAGTCGGGCTGCCAGTTCTTGCATCGGCCTGGCCGCTTGATCCTGGTCTCCGGCTGGATTCATTAGGTCAGTGCTTACTGTCACAACTGAGGGCCTGAGCTGACGGGAGGCAGCCTCAGTTGTAGGGGCTGAGATGTACCGGAACCTGGGAGGTTGTATCAGACCCCTGGACATGTAAGTAACATGAATAATAACTGCCCGAAGGCGTGACCACGACAACTTGGATAAAAGTCAATGATGTTTATTATGACAACTCCGCAACACAGCAGCAGTAAAAGAAAACGTAAAAGTCAGCAAAGAATAAATACAGTTCCTGGGTACTACAGGATGGCAGGAGCCACAGGGCACTGGTAGTGTGAGATAGTTCTTATGATCTTCTAGATGGAAAGTCCTTACCAGGCCCGACTGTAGTAATGGAGATAACCCAGGATTGTGCCAGCTGGTGTTCCAGGAAAAGCTGGGTTGCTGAAGATAAAACAGCTGCTGTGGATACTGGCTGGAACCAGACTGTTGTTAGCACGGAGTGGATACTGGCTGGAACCAGTTAAATAATAAATGAACTTGGGAGCGATGAAATATGAACTGAAATGTAGAACTTGAGAGCGGAGAAATAATAATACCGGTGGAGAGTGGTAAAGTGTAGAAAGGACACCGGCCCTTTAAGGGAAGCTGTACTCTGCTGGAAGCTGAGCTGGAAGCAGGTAATGTTGTAGCTGGAAACAGATGAATCCACAATGGATTGGAGAGTCAGGCTACACCGCAGGTGGAATGCTGGTGCGGGTCTCTATGGTGGAAGTCTTGAGACAGGAGCTGGAACCTGGAAGACAATCACAGGAGAGAGACAAACAGGAACTAAGTTTGACAACCAAAGCACTGACGCCTTCCTTGCTCAGGCACAGTGTATTTATACCTGCAGCAAGGAAGGGATTGGCTAGGCAATTATGCAGATTATCAATACTGAGAACAGATTGGTGGAAATGATCAGCTGACAGAATCCAAGATGGCTGCGCCCATGCAGACACTTGGAGGGAAGTTTGGTTTGTAATCCATGTGGTAATGAAAACAGTAATGGCGGCGCCGGCCACCGGAGACAGGAGGCGCCAGGCTGACAGATGCACATCCAACCACGCGGACACAGCGGAGACCGCGGCTGACGTAATCGCCACTCAGACACTCTGCATGCAGAAGTTCAGGGACGGCGGCGGAGGCCGCGGGAGACGCCATGCCAGGTGTAATATGGCGTTTACTGTGACAGCGTCCCAGAGTGACAGGAGAGGATACAGGAATGTACACATCAGGATAACAGATGGGATCCGGTCCTGGAGCGCTGAGCCAGCCTTAGGAGGCATCTGATGGGTAAGAAATGGCGTCCAGATACCCGGATCGTGACACTCCACTTGTGGCTGATTAGGTGTCAGCTGGGCATTCCCACAAAGACGAATGGCCTGTTTCTGAGTCGCACAAAATCTGCAACAATGCCAAGGTTCCTGTATTTGAACTTTTTTTGCGACTGCACCTGTGTAAATATTTTCTGAAAACCGGCACAGTGCATGCGTTACACAGAGTGTATGCACAAAGTTGCTGTTGCAATCAGGACACACGTTATCAGAAATACTGTGGAAAAGTGATGGGAGGTGGCTAATAGTGGACGTAAAAATCTATTACAGCGAGCACAAATGTTAAGTGAACAGTTCAGTCCTTGCACATTTGGAAGAACAGATGTACACAAAGGGTAGGAGTTTATGGCAGCATTTTTTCAAAATCACAGGCAACCCTCAATAGACCCTGCTGAGTACTCTTTTGCCTATGATTCAGGCCCAAAATGTTCTAAATGAGTGTTGCGGGGGCATCTAGGCAGAGCTATGGACTATGCAGAAGTGAGTGTACTCATTTGGTAACATTTCTCTTACCCTGGATAAGACCAGTGCAAATGTGTGCTGCCAGTGGTGACCTACAACTACAAAAGCAGATGGTGAGGTTGCGTCTATGCGGCTTACTCTAAATATAGGCATAGATCTGCATTTATTACCAGGTACTAAATGCAGCCACACCTGTGTCTGATTAGCATTAAACTCTGAATATGGGTGTACCCATAGAGCGATTAGAATAATACAAAGAAGATATTTAAAACATAAACATCTTTTTTTATTGTGATCCTTTTTATAGCTAACCCTTACCAGCTTTATGGAGATCCCTGGAGCTGTAGGGAGATGAGAGATGAGGCAGCAATAGCTATGCCTATGTTCTACAATCAGACACTGCTTTGCAGAGCTTGTGGTAGGGCCAAACCATGAGCAATAAAGCTGCAAAGAAAGGGAGCTAACAGAGGCATGCCTCTGAGTGTGGGGGGTGTGCCTTGTGCAAATGTGCACTGATGGACACTTGGATGTATCATGGGACCAGTAAGTGCACTGTAGTCGGACCTCAGTCGACAGCATAGGGATGCAGGTAGGAGAGTCAATGGACACTGTAGCTTAGTATAGTGAGGGGAGAGTCACAGTGAGTAGGGGATGAGACAGACTCTCAGCATTCAGACACATATCCTCAAGTGTGCCTCCCCAGCTATTCACCTCATTGCAAATCAATGCCATAGAGTATGGCCTGTGCACCATCCAGGGCCTATGATTATTTGAATACACTGCTGCATCTTTGTTTTTCCTATGACAGCAGTGCTTATTGATAGTGCAATTCTTCTACATTACAGCCTCCACATTATTGTCTTACTGACAATGACTTAATGACAACTCCATGTAGGATGCAGAAACAATGTCATTCCCAGCTGCACCCACATGCTCTCATCACTCATATACTGGCTGCTCTGACCTCCAGTGCTGCAAATTAATTAGGACAAAGTAAGGTTTTGTGGTTGTGTTTTTAAATGTGGGTACTAGTCAAAAAGCAAACAAAAATGACTGTCATATTGAGGACTATGTAAAGCCTTTTTTAAAACCTGATATAAAGGAAGACATTAGCGATGGTACCTTAAATACTGTGGAGACTTTATGGGTAGAAATTGCTTGCCGGGGTAAGGGAACTAAAAAGATACTTACTTATGTTACAAGCTGCCTGATATTAATGTGTCTTATGAGGAATTGTTACTGAAGCAAATTGAAAAAGCAGCAAGATTAGGAGACGTAATAGTGATGGAAGATTTTAACTATCCAGAGATATATCGGACAAATGATTCATGTGATACTACTAGGGGTAATAGGTTTTTAAACACACCAAATGATCACTACTTACAGTACTTCAACTAATCGAGGAACCAACTAGGTACAATGCAATCTTAGACCTGGTACTAACAAACAATGGAGATTTAATATGAAATATTATAGTTGGGGAGCCCATGGGAAACAACGACCACAATATGGCCATATTTATTATCAGTTTTCACAAGAAGCCCTATATAGGCTCACCTAAGTGTCACAGCTGTGGTTATTTGTGAATCTAGTCTAGGTCTATTCTCTGGGTCTGGACTTCCGAGTTGTGGACAGAATTGCGCAGGCTTAAGAGACGATCTCTTCATGCAGACATGGCAGTTCACTGAGGAATGTACTGAAACACTGGTGGCGTGAACCACCAGTGCAATAGGTAGCTGGATGGTCACTTAGAAAGGAAAGACTATGAAGACTAGCAGTAGGAATGCTGGGAGTCACCAGCAAACAGATTTGCAAAAGGCTGAGTGGAACCGGCACGGCAGGTTTTCCAGATGCTGGACGGAACCAGCGCAGTAGATTTGCAGAAGGCTGGACGGAACCAGTGCAGCAGGTTTTCCAGATGTCAGGATTGGCTTTCTGAAAAGGCAGGTTTTCCAAATGTTGGGATTAGCTTTCCGAAAAGGCAGGTTTTCCAGCTGTCGGGATTGGTTTTCGGACAAGGCAGGTTTTCCAGATATCGGGATTGGCTTTCTAAAAAGGCAGGTTTTCCAGATGTCGGAAATGGCTTTCTGACAAGGCAGGTTTTCCAGATGTCAGGAATGGCTTTTCGACAAGGCAGGTTTTCCAGATGTCGAGAATGGCTTTCCGACAAGGCAGGTTTTCCAGATGTCACGATTGGCTTTCTGACAAGGTAGGAGTTCAGAATGCTGGATGGAACCAGCAAAGCAGGCGTTCAGAATGCTGGATGGAATGAGCAAGGCAGGTTTGTAGAATGCTAGATGAAGACAGCAATACAGGTTTTCTGGAATTCTGGATGAAGACAGCAATGCAGGTTTTCTGGAGTGCTGGACAGAACCAGCAGAGCAGGTTTGTTGTGAATGCTGGATGAAGACAGCAATGTAGGTTTTCTGGAATGCTGGATGAAGACAGCAATGCAGGTTTTCTGAATGTTGGAAGGAACCAACAAGGTAGGTGTTCAGAATGCTGGACGGAACCATCAAGGCATAGGTGCCGCAATGGAAAGCAGAACAGTCTTTAGGTGCACTGGGATGGCACACCAGTGCACTTGGACATGCTGTAATGGAAATAGCGGTATGGCCCTTTAATATCAGCCAGAGAGTCAGGTGGTGCTGTGATGGTAATATTACTCTGACTAATACAGCTGAAGATGCAGGCACTCACTACAGACTGAGAGACAACAAAGCACTGACAGCTTTCCATTGCTGGGATTTGGAACTTATACCTCTTCCTCATCGCTGACTAGATGAAGGAGTCACGTGACAAGGAAGTGATTCCGGATTGGACACAGGAAGTCAGCTGACCAGGAACTGTCAGGGCAATGTCCATAGCTGGTTTTGGAGGGAACGCCGGTGTTGTGTAGTTTGCATAGATAGACAGTAATGGCCACAGGCCTGAGTGCACAGAGAGTTGTATCTGGTGACCACTGGACTTGTGGATGCTGGTACGGAAGCATAGGACAGCATGAGGAGAATTGCTGAATTTAGCATTCTCACAGAAGGTTAATCAACACAAGTGCATCTTGTTAGCAATTCTCACTTTCCAGATAGATAACTCAATATTCAGTGAACTCAGGGTACTGTTGAGATGTTTATTCCAGCAATCAGAAAACCGACAGGATACAGGACAGATGGCAGGGGTAAGTCACCAAATAATATGATTTTAGTCAGGATTGTGACACTAAGGGGTAAATTTACTAATATGGGAGTTCTATTTAAAATGGGATGTTGCCCATAGCAACCAATCAGATTCCAAGTATTATCTTCTAGAAGGTGCTAGATACATGAGAAGCAGAATCTGATTGGTTGCTACCCCAACCCATCTTAAATAGAAATCCCATTTTAGTAAATTTACCCCCAAGACTCTAAACTTTAGCAAAGCCAACTTTGACATGATGAGGGAAGCTTTAAGTGACATTGACTGGGAATTTTTTTTTCAAGGCAAGAATACTACAGAAAAATGGGATGTATTAAAAATATTGCTCGCTAGTTATACTCGAAAGTTTATTCCCATGAGTAGCAAACAAAGGAGTAATAATTCCAAACCAATGTGGCTTAACAAAAAGATTAAGGAACTAATGGCAAAAAACAGGTGAGCTTTCAAAAAGTATAAATCAGACGGAAAGGTGGAGTCATTTCAGTACTATAAGGATTGTAATAAAATATGCAAAAAATAAATCACAGTGTCTAAAATTGAAACGGAAAAGCTAATAGCAAAGGAAAGTAAAACAATCTCCAAAAAGTTTTTTAAATACATCAACAGCAAAAAATTAAAGAAAGAGATTATAGGCTCTATAAAAAGCAATTTGGGTGTCATAATCAAAGACAATAATGATATAGCGGACAAATTCAACAAGTTTTTCTCATCTGTATTCACGGAAGAGGACCAGATGGTGGGATTGACGCATAACCCCAACAATGATAATGTGATAATGTCCCACTGTTTATTGCATATTTAAGTGAGGAAGTAATCTGTGTCCGATTAAAAAAAATAAGATTAATAAATCACCTGGTCTGGATGTAATTTTCCCAAGGGTTCTCATGGAGCTACACTCCAAATTAGCAAGACCCCTATATTTGATTTTCAATGACTCATTTACATCAGGCTTGGTCCCCAAAGACTGGCATAGCGGAAGTAGTGCCGATATTTAAAAAGGGAAGTCAATCTGAACCAGGTAATTATAGACCAGTGCATCTTACATCTATAGTGGGGAAAGTACTGGAAGGTATTTTAAGAGATAGAATACAGGAGTTCCTTGAAACCAATAAGGTTATTAAAAGGAAACAACACAGATTTGTGAAGAATAGATCATGTCAAACTAACTTAATAGGCTTTTATGAAACAGTTAGTGCGAACCTAGATCAGTGTAAAGAGGTGGATATAATCTTTTTAGACTTTGCAAAAGCTTTCAATACAGTGCCTCTCATGAGACTTATCTACAAATTAAGGGAACTTGGGCTAGGGAGCACAATATGCAATTGGTTAAGAAATTGGTTAGATAAGAGGGAGCAGCGAGTGGTGGTAAATGGAAAATTTTAGAATTGGTCTGAAGTACTAAGTGGTGTACCACAAGGTTCTGTACTTGGACCACTATGTTTAACATTTTCATAAATGATCTAGAAGCATGTCTAGAGAGTACAGTGTACATTTTTGCAGATGACCACAATTGTGTAAGGTTATAAATTCAGGGGGGGGGGGATGCTAAGTCTCTATAGAACGACTTATTTAAATTGGAATCATGGGCAGCAAAATGGAGAATGCTGTTCAATATAGACTAATATAAGGTAATGCACTTTGGTAGCAAGAACAAAAATACTACCTATATACTAAATAGGGAGAAACTAGGGGATTAGGGGATTCTGTATTGGAAAAATATTTAGGTGTTCACATAGATAACAAACTTAGCAGTAGTACCCAAATCAGGAATGCAGCAAAAACAGGCAAACAAGGTATTAGCATGCATAAAGCGGGGAATTGATGCAAGGGATGAGAGTGTTATACAGGTTGAGTATCCCATATCCAAATATTCCGAAATACGGAATTTCTTGAGTAAGAATGAGATAATGAAACCTTTGTTTTCTGATGGCTCAATGTACACAAACTTTGTTTAATACACAAAAGTATTAAAAATATTATTTTAAATGATCTTCAGGCTGTGTGTATAAGCTGTGTGTGGAACATAAATGAATTGTGTGTATGTACTCAAACTTTGTTTAATGCACAAAGTTATTAAAAATATTGGCTAAAATTACCTTCAGGCTATGTGCATAATGTGTATATAAAACATAAATGCATTTTCTGTTTAGACTTGGGTCTCATCACCATGATATCTCATTATGGTATGTAATTATTTCAAAATACGGAAAAATCTGATATCCAAAATACTTCTGGTCCCAAGCACATTGGATATGGGATACTCAACCTGTACTCCCATTATATAAATCACTAGTGAGGCCACATCTCAAATACTGCAAACAACTATGGGCACCTTACTTCAAAAAGGATATCCTGGAACTAGAAAAGGTGCAGAGAAGGGCAACCAAATGATTAAGAGAATGGAGATGCTAGAATACGAGGAAAGGCTTGATAGGCTAGGCATGTTTACATTGGAAAAAATGAGATTAATAGGGGACATGATTAACATTTACAAATATATAAGGGGTCAATACACAGAGCAAGCGGGGGATTTGTTTTTGGTAAGATCATCACAAAAGACACGTGGTCACCCGCTTAGGTTAGAGCAGAGAAGAGTTCACAAAAAGAGACGGAAAGGTTTCTTCACAGTAAGGACAATACGTTTTTGGAATTCCCTACCTGAGAGAGTAGTAATGGCGGTTTTTGTCATTACTTTTAAGAAAGGGCTAGATAAATTCCTAATGCATAAGGATATACAAGGATATGGTGGGTATATCATGCACCATAGTAAATAAAATAGAATATAATAAAAGAAAAAAAAAGGAGTACTTGACATAATGGCTAAACATACCATAGTTAAAATTAGTTTTAAAAATATTACAGTCTAGGAGGTTACTAACAGGTTAAACTCGATGGACAATTGTCCTTTTCAACCTCAGCTACTATGTTACTATGTTACTATTGTAGAGAATAAATCTAATGTTACTTAAAACTCATAGCAAAATTGTATCACCGAAACAAACGGGGAAATAAAGATGGTAATTTAAACAACATCCTGAATTTTCAAAGAAAAGGACATAGAAAGAGATCCACAAATATATATATGTATATATATATATAGAGGAAAATAATATATATACAGGGTGAGTATCCCATATCCAAATATTCCGAAATACGGAATATTCCGAAATACAGACTTTTTTGAGAGAGAGTGAGATAGTGACACCTTTGTTTTTTGATGGCTCAATGTATACAAACTTTGTTTAATACACACAATTATTAAAAATATTGTATTAAATGACCTTCAGGCTGTGTGTGTATAAGGTGTATATGAAACATAAATGAATTGTGTGAATGTAGACACACTTTGTTTAATGCACAAAGTTATAAAAAATATTGGCTAAAATGACCTTCAGGCTTTGTGTATAAGGTGTATATGTAACATAAATGCATTCTGTGCTTAGATTTAGGCCCCATCACCATGATATCTCATTATGGTATGCAATTATTCCAAAATACGGAAAAACCCATATCCAAAATACCTCTGGTCCCAAGCATTTTGGATAAGGAATACTCAACCTGTATATATATATAGTGTAGGAGAGCATTCCCAAGTAAGTGATAGTTACCGTCCCAATACCTGCGGCAGGTATTTCAGCCGAAATCCAATTACAAGTGCACAAAATCCGCAGCACACGGCAAGAACAACAATTAGAAGCGGCAGGTAAACTGCAACATATCGATAGTTATTAATATCGTCGTCAGGCACAATATTAATAAATATCGAAATGTTGCAGTTTACCTGCCACTTCTAATTGTTGTTGTTACCGTGTGCTGTGGATTTTGTGCATATATATATATATATATACCAAACCAGACGGGCGGCACTCAGAGCAGTTAATCAAATGAAAGCGTGCAGTGACTTTATTGTCATGAAGACATCAACGTTTCGGGGTCGCAGCCCCGTCGTCAGGATAAGTGCAAATAGGCAAAAAAAGTGATTTAAATACCTTAGTTGTAGGAGACACTCCTCCCGCTCGTGGAGTCCACGCCGCCCGGATCCCGGTCGAGACATACCTCACATCCGGAAGTGACGTAGTGCCGGTCCGTCCAGCTGACGTGTTGCCAGTGAGGGGGAGATCACCATGGTTACTGGGCACACATACAAATAAAAACGTGAAATGAGTTTACATAAGTGAAATAATTACAACAGTAAATATATATGCATTGCTGTAGTTGATAAGAATTAAAAGTGCAGTGTGTAAAATTATCCAATCATAAAAATACAAGCAACGTGTTAAAAAACTGTGAACACAGAAAAACATATATCATAGAGCAATGCAATGTGTGAAAAATATATAGATAAATAGAGCATGTCAGTAAACCTGTGACATTAATATGAGAACACCTTATAAAAATTATTTAAATTTTTTTAAAACTGGAGAGCAAGTATAAACTCTCTTCATAATGAACTGTAATGTTATGGTAATAAACCTTATTGCCTGGAGTTTGTGAGTCATTCTGACATATAGAGGTAATAATTAAATACTATAAAAGTACAAAGGTACAAATATACAAAACCTACTGCATGATAATAATATATAAGTACGGGAGAAACTTAATAATTATTAATTTATAAGAAACATCTCAAATTCATATGTTCATTTAAACCTTTCGGATGGATAGTATTTAATCTGTGAATCCATCTAGATTCTAATTGCAGAAGTTTCTTAGAGCGATCTCCTCCTCGTAGTGATTTGGGTACCTGGTCTATTATTTTGTACCTCAATGTTGCCATGCCATGTTTGGCTTGGGCAAAGTGCCTGGCTACAGGTTGTTCACTGTCACCTGTTTTAATGGCCTCCCGGATTGCATACCTGTGTTGCGCCATGCGTATTTTAAACGTGCAATCCGTTTTGCCCACATACGTTAATCCGCACGGGCAAATGATGAGGTATATAACAAATTTAGACTCACAGGAAAGTGGGTATTGTATGGTGAATATCTTTCCTGTGTATGGATGTCTAAATTTGTCACCCGGGGTGAGATAGCTGCATGTTGTGCAGCCACTACACCGAAAGCAACCCGGTTTCCTACTAAGGAAGTGTCGTTTATGTGTTTCAAAATTGGATATGTCTGTTTTGACCACATAGTCCCTGATGCTTTTATTTCTGGTGTGGCTGACAAGGAGTTTAGAATCGAAAACTTCACCAAGTTCCTTATCCGTTGCCACTATGGGCCACAGTTGTTTCATTTTTTTAGTAAGATGTATACTACTGGTGTTATATTGTGTGACCCATGGAAATCTACCTGTCAGCGTTTTTTTCTCTTTAGGGGCTAACAGTTGTTCTCGTGAGTGGTCAAGAGCTTGTATCCTAGCTTGTTGTAGCTCATTAAGTGGATATCCTCGCTCTAGAAATTTTTTCAGCATCATATCCAAATCTCGATCTCTTTTTTCTGGTGTGCTGTCAATTCGACACACCCGAAGGAATTGAGAAAAAGGTAAACTACCTGTGGTTGATCTGGGGTGGAAACTGTCTCGCTTAAGAAGATTGTTTCTGTCCGTAGGTTTGACATAGAGTGATGTATTGATTACGCCATTCTGTACGGTGATTTGTACATCCAAAAAAGTAATTGTATTTGTATTGGACTCTATGGTAAATTTAACCGGACTGGATGTCAAATTGTGTGCTTGTATCAATGTGTGTAGTTGATCCAGGGGCCCTGTCCAGAATATCAACACATCATCTATATACCTAGTGTATAGTTTCAGGTGGCAATTGATGTGTTGGTCTTGTAGAAATAGATCTTTTTCTACTTCCCACATGTAAATATTTGCAAAGGCTGGGGCTACCGCTGACCCCATCGCACAGCCTGTGCGTTGAATATAATATCTTTTATCATGTAAGAAGTAGTTATGTGTCAAGGTATATCTGAGTAGTTGTAAGAAAAACTCAGTTTCTGGACCTTTAAATAGCGGATTATTAGTAATAAGACGTCGCACTGCAAGTAGTCCCGCCTCATGCGGTATGCATGTATATAGACTAGTAACGTCTATCGTTGATAGTATCGTATCAGGGGGAAGTATACCTGCTGTCTGCAACATCCTAAGTAGCGAGGATGTGTCTTTTAAATGGGTACTGGTCTGCTGGATACAGGGTTGTAAAAAAGTATCGCAATATACAGCCAGTGGTTCACATAGTGATCCCCGAGCCGAGATAATCGGTCTACCAGGGGGCTTAATGGGGTCCTTGTGGATTTTTGGGATGCAATAAAAAATGGGTACAATGGGGTTTTCTCTACTTAAAGCTTTAGATGTAGATGTCGATATAATCCCTACAGAAACAGCTTCAGACAGAATGGCATCTAGTTCACGCTTAAAAACATTAGTAGGGTCATTCTGCAAATATCCATACGTACTAGAGTCTGACAATAAACGTGTACATTCTGTTTTGTATGCATCAGTATCAAGCACCACAATACCACCCCCTTTATCCGCACCCCTAATGATAATGTCCTGCCTTTTACTTAGTCCCTTCAGGGCAGCAAACTCATCCTTGGACATATTGGGGTGTGGATTGTAGTGGGGTTCATCATCTAAATGTTCCATCATCCTGCTAAAAGTCTTGATGGAGGGATTAAGAGAAGTTGGTTCAAATGTAGATTTATTAAGTTTACTCACCTGAGAGGGGATCTCATTAGCAGCCGTGTTGGTGTGTCCCGGTGATTGTTTATGAAAGAATTCCTTTAATTTGAGGGATCTAGATAGTTTATATGTCTCTATCTTCCATTGAAAGGGATCAATAGACCTGGTGGGGACAAATCCAAGTCCTTTGCTTAACACCTTAGTTTCCACGGGTGTTAACACCTTGGTGGATAAATTAAAGATCAGTTGCGTCCCCTCCTCGGTGGCTTTGCGTTGTTCTTGGGTCCTCTTCTTCCGCCTCGTTTGTCCACCTCTCCTCGTGAACGTGCTCCTCTGCCTGCGATAATGGCCCTGGTGCGAACCCCTAAAGGGGCCTCTCCTGCCTGTTGTGTGTTTGTGGGGGTCTCATCCATTTCGCTGGCTGATGTACTGGAGTATGGTTGACGTTGTTCACGGCGTCTGGTAAAATGTTGTCTTACTGGAGTATATCTGGTATTGCTGTTATAAAGCCATGAATATACTCTATGTTGAGCATAGTCTTGTTGTACTTTGATCAACTTTTGTTTTTTAAACTTGATCAAGTTGATCTTATATTGCTCAACTTCTCCTTCCAGTTTAATCATCCAGTCTGGAGGTGGGGAGAGCGGTATGGCGTGCTCTGTGTTAAAAGCTCCAATTTTTTGTTTGGTGATATTCATCTCCCGTGTTGCTTCTTCAATCACGAGGAGTAGCAGGTCCATGGAGCATTTATTTAACACAGAGATCCATTTTCTGCAAAAAGTCACGTCATATCTCCCAATTGTGGGCATATTGTGAATGCGAAATCCGCGTGGGATTTGCTTAGCCCTGAAATAGTCCGACAGTGTCATACCATGATAGAGATAGTCGATCTCCCGTTTGCGTAATTTTAGTAAGTCTCTATACAGATCATCACTTGAGGTTCCTGCCTCCGTTTCAAATGCCGAGGTTTTGAAGAGGATATTCTCTGCCTCAGCTTCAGAGAAACTGAGTGTGTCAGAATTGTCACATTGTAAAAAGTGTGTAGCACCATCAGCTACTTCATCATCCAGTGCAGCCATGTTGCTCAATAAATAATGTCCAGGTAAAGAGACAATGTGATATAAAGTGCTGAGTGCTGTGCAATAATTAGTAAAGTGCAAAACCGCAACCTGTGCGTGTGTTGCGGGTGAAGAGAGTCCTCCTGAGTAAAAATATATAGGATATGCGTGGTGCCCTGGTCAACAAATGGTTAACCCCTGCCAGGAACCAATTTGTAATACAAACAGACAGTGTGACCCGGCACTCACAGTTCCTGGATGAAAGCTTCCTTGGCTCACGGTGCCCTCCCACGGGTAACGACCCGACAATACACCAAACCAGACGGGCGGCACTCAGAGCAGTTAATCAAATGAAAGCGTGCAGTGACTTTATTGTCATGAAGACATCAACGTTTCGGGGTCGCAGCCCCGTCGTCAGGATAAGTGCAAATAGGCAAAAAAAGTGATTTAAATACCTTAGTTGTAGGAGACACTCCTCCCGCTCGTGGAGTCCACGCCGCCCGGATCCCGGTCGAGACATACCTCACATCCGGAAGTGACGTAGTGCCGGTCCGTCCAGCTGACGTGTTGCCAGTGAGGGGGAGATCACCATGGTTGCTGGGCACACATACAAATAAAAACGTGAAATGAGTTTACATAAGTGAAATAATTACAACAGTAAATATATATGCATTGCTGTAGTTGATAAGAATTAAAAGTGCAGTGTGTAAAATTATCCAATCATAAAAATACAAGCAACGTGTTAAAAAACTGTGAACACAGAAAAACATATATCATAGAGCAATGCAATGTGTGAAAAATATATAGATAAATAGAGCATGTCAGTAAACCTGTGACATTAATATGAGAACACCTTATAAAAATTATTTAAATTTTTTTAAAACTGGAGAGCAAGTATAAACTCTCTTCATAATGAACTGTAATGTTATGGTAATAAACCTTATTGCCTGGAGTTTGTGAGTCATTCTGACATATAGAGGTTATATATATATAATTATTTCACTTATGTAAACTCATTTCACGGGCGGCGTGGACTCCACGAGCGGGAGGAGTGTCTCCTACAACTAAGGTATTTAAATCACTTTTTTTGCCTATTTGCACTTATCCTGACGACGGGGCTGCGACCCCGAAACGTTGATGTCTTCATGACAATAAAGTCACTGCACGCTTTCATTTGATTAACTGCTCTGAGTGCCGCCCGTCTGGTTTGGTGTATTGTCGGGTCGTTACCCGTGGGAGGGCACCGTGAGCCAAGGAAGCTTTCATCTAGGAACTGTGAGTGCCGGGTCACACTGTCTGTTTGTATTACAAATTGGTTCCTGGCAGGGGTTAACCATTTGTTGACCAGGGCACCACGCATATCCTATATATTTTTACTCAGGAGGACTCTTTTCACCCGCAACACACGCACAGGTTGCGGTTTTGCACTTTACTAATTATTGCACAGCACTCAGCACTTTATATCACATTGTCTCTTTACCTGGACATTATTTATTGAGCAACATGGCTGCACTGGATGATGAAGTAGCTGATGGTGCTACACACTTTTTACAATGTGACAATTCTGACACACTCAGTTTCTCTGAAGCTGAGGCAGAGAATATCCTCTTCAAAACCTCGGCATTTGAAACGGAGGCAGGAACCTCAAGTGATGATCTGTATAGAGACTTACTAAAATTACGCAAACGGGAGATCGACTATCTCTATCATGGTATGACACTGTCGGACTATTTCAGGGCTAAGCAAATCCCACGCGGATTTCGCATTCACAATATGCCCACAATTGGGAGATATGACGTGACTTTTTGCAGAAAATGGATCTCTGTGTTAAATAAATGCTCCATGGACCTGCTACTCCTCGTGATTGAAGAAGCAACACGGGAGATGAATATCACCAAACAAAAAATTGGAGCTTTTAACACAGAGCACGCCATACCGCTCTCCCCACCTCCAGACTGGATGATTAAACTGGAAGGAGAAGTTGAGCAATATAAGATCAACTTGATCAAGTTTAAAAAACAAAAGTTGATCAAAGTACAACAAGACTATGCTCAACATAGAGTATATTCATGGCTTTATAACAGCAATACCAGATATACTCCAGTAAGACAACATTTTACCAGACGCCGTGAACAACGTCAACCATACTCCAGTACATCAGCCAGCGAAATGGATGAGACCCCCACAAACACACAACAGGCAGGAGAGGCCCCTTTAGGGGTTCGCACCAGGGCCATTATCGCAGGCAGAGGAGCACGTTCACGAGGAGAGGTGGACAAACGAGGCGGAAGAAGAGGACCCAAGAACAACGCAAAGCCACCGAGGAGGGGACGCAACTGATCTTTAATTTATCCACCAAGGTGTTAACACCCGTGGAAACTAAGGTGTTAAGCAAAGGACTTGGATTTGTCCCCACCAGGTCTATTGATCCCTTTCAATGGAAGATAGAGACATATAAACTATCTAGATCCCTCAAATTAAAGGAATTCTTTCATAAACAATCACCGGGACACACCAACACGGCTGCTAATGAGATCCCCTCTCAGGTGAGTAAACTTAATAAATCTACATTTGAACCAACTTCTCTTAATCCCTCCATCAAGACTTTTAGCAGGATGATGGAACATTTAGATGATGAACCCCACTACAATCCACACCCCAATATGTCCAAGGATGAGTTTGCTGCCCTGAAGGGACTAAGTAAAAGGCAGGACATTATCATTAGGGGTGCGGATAAAGGGGGTGGTATTGTGGTGCTTGATACTGATGCATACAAAACAGAATGTACACGTTTATTGTCAGACTCTAGTACGTATGGATATTTGCAGAATGACCCTACTAATGTTTTTAAGCGTGAACTAGATGCCATTCTGTCTGAAGCTGTTTCTGTAGGGATTATATCGACATCTACATCTAAAGCTTTAAGTAGAGAAAACCCCATTGTACCCATTTTTTATTGCATCCCAAAAATCCACAAGGACCCCATTAAGCCCCCTGGTAGACCGATTATCTCGGCTCGGGGATCACTATGTGAACCACTGGCTGTATATTGCGATACTTTTTTACAACCCTGTATCCAGCAGACCAGTACCCATTTAAAAGACACATCCTCGCTACTTAGGATGTTGCAGACAGCAGGTATACTTCCCCCTGATACGATACTATCAACGATAGACGTTACTAGTCTATATACATGCATACCGCATGAGGCGGGACTACTTGCAGTGCGACGTCTTATTACTAATAATCCGCTATTTAAAGGTCCAGAAACTGAGTTTTTCTTACAACTACTCAGATATACCTTGACACATAACTACTTCTTACATGATAAAAGATATTATATTCAACGCACAGGCTGTGCGATGGGGTCAGCGGTAGCCCCAGCCTTTGCAAATATTTACATGTGGGAAGTAGAAAAAGATCTATTTCTACAAGACCAACACATCAATTGCCACCTGAAACTATACACTAGGTATATAGATGATGTGTTGATATTCTGGACAGGGCCCCTGGATCAACTACACACATTGATACAAGCACACAATTTGACATCCAGTCCGGTTAAATTTACCATAGAGTCCAATACAAATACAATTACTTTTTTGGATGTACAAATCACCGTACAGAATGGCGTAATCAATACATCACTCTATGTCAAACCTACGGACAGAAACAATCTTCTTAAGCGAGACAGTTTCCACCCCAGATCAACCACAGGTAGTTTACCTTTTTCTCAATTCCTTCGGGTGTGTCGAATTGACAGCACACCAGAAAAAAGAGATCGAGATTTGGATATGATGCTGAAAAAATTTCTAGAGCGAGGATATCCACTTAATGAGCTACAACAAGCTAGGATACAAGCTCTTGACCACTCACGAGAACAACTGTTAGCCCCTAAAGAGAAAAAAACGCTGACAGGTAGATTTCCATGGGTCACACAATATAACACCAGTAGTATACATCTTACTAAAAAAATGAAACAACTGTGGCCCATAGTGGCAACGGATAAGGAACTTGGTGAAGTTTTCGATTCTAAACTCCTTGTCAGCCACACCAGAAATAAAAGCATCAGGGACTATGTGGTCAAAACAGACATATCCAATTTTGAAACACATAAACGACACTTCCTTAGTAGGAAACCGGGTTGCTTTCGGTGTAGTGGCTGCACAACATGCAGCTATCTCACCCCGGGTGACAAATTTAGACATCCATACACAGGAAAGATATTCACCATACAATACCCACTTTCCTGTGAGTCTAAATTTGTTATATACCTCATCATTTGCCCGTGCGGATTAACGTATGTGGGCAAAACGGATTGCACGTTTAAAATACGCATGGCGCAACACAGGTATGCAATCCGGGAGGCCATTAAAACAGGTGACAGTGAACAACCTGTAGCCAGGCACTTTGCCCAAGCCAAACATGGCATGGCAACATTGAGGTACAAAATAATAGACCAGGTACCCAAATCACTACGAGGAGGAGATCGCTCTAAGAAACTTCTGCAATTAGAATCTAGATGGATTCACAGATTAAATACTATCCATCCGAAAGGTTTAAATGAACATATGAATTTGAGATGTTTCTTATAAATTAATAATTATTAAGTTTCTCCCGTACTTATATATTATTATCATGCAGTAGGTTTTGTATATTTGTACCTTTGTACTTTTATAGTATTTAATTATTACCTCTATATGTCAGAATGACTCACAAACTCCAGGCAATAAGGTTTATTACCATAACATTACAGTTCATTATGAAGAGAGTTTATACTTGCTCTCCAGTTTTAAAAAAATTTAAATAATTTTTATAAGGTGTTCTCATATTAATGTCACAGGTTTACTGACATGCTCTATTTATCTATATATTTTTCACACATTGCATTGCTCTATGATATATGTTTTTCTGTGTTCACAGTTTTTTAACACGTTGCTTGTATTTTTATGATTGGATAATTTTACACACTGCACTTTTAATTCTTATCAACTACAGCAATGCATATATATTTACTGTTGTAATTATTTCACTTATGTAAACTCATTTCACGTTTTTATTTGTATGTGTGCCCAGTAACCATGGTGATCTCCCCCTCACTGGCAACACGTCAGCTGGACGGACCGGCACTACGTCACTTCCGGATGTGAGGTATGTCTCGACCGGGATCCGGGCGGCGTGGACTCCACGAGCGGGAGGAGTGTCTCCTACAACTAAGGTATTTAAATCACTTTTTTTGCCTATTTGCACTTATCCTGACGACGGGGCTGCGACCCCGAAACGTTGATGTCTTCATGACAATAAAGTCACTGCACGCTTTCATTTGATTAACTGCTCTGAGTGCCGCCCGTCTGGTTTGGTGTATTGTCGGGTCGTTACCCGTGGGAGGGCACCGTGAGCCAAGGAAGCTTTCATCTAGGAACTGTGAGTGCCGGGTCACACTGTCTGTTTATATATATATATATATATATATATATATATATATATATATATATACTATGCGCTATATCGGACAGAACTGCAGCTCTCAATAAACTCTCTGTTAGGGTTCAAAAACACAATGCAACCTACACAATTGGAGGGCGCTATAATAAAGTGTGACTGGACAGCCTATAGCCTACCAGAATGGCAGTCCTCTACCAGGTAGAGTACTGTCATTCTGGTAGGCTATCCAGCCAAACCTTATTATAGTGCCCTCTGATTTTGTAATATATATAGTGAGTAAATACATTTTTGGTTTGAACAGGGGTGTCCAAACTTTTTGCAAAGAGGGACAGATTTGGTGAGGTGAAACTGTGTGGGGCCGACCAGATACACAAATGTCCCCAGCAGTACTGCCAGATACACAAATGCCCCCAGCAGTGCTACCAGATACACAAATGACCCCAGCAGTGCTGCCAGACAGATACACAAATGCCCCCAGTGCTGCCAGATACACATTATATGCCCCCAGCAGTGCTGCCAGAAACAAAAATGCCCCCAGCAGTGCTACCAGAAACACAAATGCCCCCAGTGCTGCCAGATACACATTATATGCCCCCAGCATTGCTGCTAGATACACAAATGCCCCCACATTGCTGCCTGATACACATTATATACCCCCAGCAGTGCTGCCAGATACACATTATATGCCCCCACAGTGCTGCCAGATACACATTATATGCCCCCACCAGTGCTGCCAGATACACAAATGTCCCAACAGTGTTGCCAGATACACAAATGCCCCCAGCAGTTCTCCAGATACACAAATGCCCCCAGCAGTGCTGCCAAATACACATTATATGCCCCCACAGTGCTGCCAGATACACAAATGCCCACAGTGCTGCCAGATACACAAATGACCCTAGTGCTGCTAGATACACAAATGCCCCCAGTGCTGCCATATACACAAATATCTCCAGTTCTGCCAGATACACAAATGCCCCAGTGCCAAATACACATTATATGCCCCCACAGTGCTGCCAGATACACATTATATGTCCCCAGCAGTGCTGCCAGATACACAAATTCCCCCAGAGTGCTGCCAGATACACAGTATAATCACCCCTATACCTACAGTATATGTAACAGGCCAGTAGTGGTGGAGTAGTGGTGTGTGAGTAGATCGAGTGGTACCTGCGTTTCCTGATCTTCTTCCTCGGCCTTCTGTATACTCTCTCTTCAGGCTTCCTCGGTGATTAGGCAGAGAGACAAGGACCACCAAAGAGCCCAACAAACAAGTCACCACGTGTTAGGACAGTGACTGGTATTTTATTATAAGGAGCAAGGTGTCACTGGTGTTCAGGATGCTACAGTTAACTTTACAAAATTGAAAAGAAGTAATGCAGTAATGCATAAGTCAACAAATAACAGTACGGTAGTATATGGTACAATTAATTACGTTCCGCAAACAATACAGTCAATTAACCACGGTAGCAATTTATTATTAAGAATCATCTCATGGCATCAATCTACTAGCTTCTAATTCTAAGCTTTTAATTAAGAGGGTCACTGTAATGTCTTCTATGTTTACCAGGTGGGCCATTGCAAGTCCCTTAGGGGAGCTGGTTATTACACTCCATCTGACAGTGTCAAGTTTGGCCTAAAATCTGTCTCTCTCTTTTATGAGTCTCTCGCTGGACTGACACCCTGGCCTAAATAACAGTGGACTAGCTTGCTGTGGTTCCTTTTGTCTATGGCTAGCTGACACATTCTGGCTTCAATGAGTTTCCCATCTTAAGTGAGGCAATGTATGCTGCACTGAATCCACGCCTGGCTTTATGATTATTTACTCCAATTTCTGGCTGGCTGTTAACTGGGTGCTGGTAAGGCGATGTCTCTCTGTCTGATCAATTCTCGTTGGGACACTGATGTGTGCTGGTTGACAGGCTGGCTTATCCAGCTGTGCTTTGGGCTAATTGACTGACAGACACAGGCTGGCGAGTGTGGTTAGAGTCTGAAGGCTCCCTGTCTGGATTACATATTAGTCTCTCTCTCTCTCTCTGTTGTTTCCGCACTGACAGGATTTACACTGCACTGAGGTGAGCTAGTGCTGAGAGGAACTTAGGGGTACTTCAGAGTTGATTGCAGCAGCAAATTTGTTACCAGTTGGGCAAAACCATTTGCACTGTAGGGGGGGGGGGGGGGGGGGGAGATATAACATTTGCAGAGAGTTAGATTTGGGTGGGGTGTGTTCAAACTGAAATCTAAATTGCAGTGTGAAAATAAATGTATGAATGTCAGCTAGAGATGTAATTTTTATCTGAAACCACACCGACAAGGCAGACATGTGAACCTTGAGGAAGGTCAGACAAAGGCCTAAGTCCAGGCCTTGTTGCAGGAAAGCCAGGATTCTGGAAGTTTTGAATCTGTACACATCATAGTTCTTATCAGCACACCAGGTGAAGTAAGAATTCCAGACCCTGTAATAGATCCGGGCAGATGTCAGTTGGCGGGCTTTCAACATAGTTTGGATAACCACCTCAGAGAATCATTTGGCCCTCAGGAGTGATGCTTCAAGAGCCATGCCACCAGAGCCATTCTGGCCAGGTCTGGATAGACATGGGCCCTGTACAAGGAGGTCTGGTCATTGAAGAAGAAGAAGACGCACTGTTGATAGACTCTGCAGGTCTGAGAACCAATGCGGTCTGGGCCATGCCGGAGCGACTAGCAGTAGTATTCCTCCTTCTTGCTAGAACTTCCACAGGACCCTGGGCAGGAGTGACACTGGAGGGAACACGCAACACTGGAGTGACACTGGAGGGAAAGTTCCATGGAATCGCTAGTGCATCCACGAACGCTGCTTGAGGATCCCTGGTCCTTGATCCGAAGACCAGAACTTTGTGACTGTGTCGAGACGCCATCAGGTCTACATCCTGAGGCCCCACGTGTGCTCCTCTTGGAGTTGAAAGTCTTCTGGATGAAGACTCCACTCTCCGGCGTGTACGTCCGAATGACTGATGAAGACTGCTTCTCAGTTTAGGACACCCAGAATGAACACTACCGATATTGCTGGCAGATGGCGTTCAACCCAGCAAAGGATTTTTGACACTTCCAACATTGTCTGACCGTATTTGAACAGACCTGTTCTGTACCAGACGAAGGGCGAGAGATAACGTATTGAACACCGCCCGCAGCTCCAGAATGTTTATCAGGAGGAGAGATTCCTCCTTGGTCCAACGACCCTGGAAAGAGTGTTGCTCCAACACCGCACCCCATCCCCGCAGACTGGCATCCATCTAGAGCAGGACCTAGTTGGGGATCCATAAGTGACGGCCCTTGCTCAATTGCTGGTCCTGTAGCCACCAGGTCAGCGATTGACGAATCTCCGGAGTCAAAGCAATCATGTGAGATTTGATCTGATGAGGTAGGCCATTCCACTTGGACAGAATTTACCTCTGCAGAGGGCGGGAATTAAATTGAGCGTACTCTACCATGTCGAATGCCGACACCATCAGGCCAAGTACTTGCATCGCCGAGTGCATCGACACTCTGGGGCAACAAAGGAAGCATCTTATCCTGTCCTGAAGCTTCAGGACTTTCTCCGGAGACAGGAACAGGCATTGACTGTGTGTGTCCAGGAGTGCCCCTGGACCAGTGAGGATTTATTCCAATTGATGAGCCGCGTGTGAGCTTGTAGGAAGCTTATATCAGTTGTAGATGATTGAGGAAAGGAGGACATCATGGAAGTTTGCCAGGATCAGCAAGTCATCCAGATATGGCAGGATCCTGACTCCCTGGCGATGGAAATATGCCGTCATTACGGCCATGACCTTGGTGAAGATCCGAGGAGCTATAGCCAGTCCAAATGGCAGTGCCTGGAACTGATAGTGCAGGTTGCCAATAACAAACCGCAGATACTGCTGATGTGACATAGCACTAGGAATATGCAGGGATGCATCCTGAATATCCAGGGATACCATATAGTCCAATTGAGTGCAGCATCTCCATATGGAGATTGGACACGCTCACAAACTTGTTTAGTGATTTGAGGTTGAATATAGGCCAGAAGGACCCATCGGGTTTCGGGACTAGAAAAAGGGTTGAGTAGTAACCACTCCCCCTTTGAGACAGAGGTACCGTCACTACAACTCCTGTATCCAGAGAGAACTCACAACCTGCTTTAGATCTTGCGCCTTTAGTGGATCCGAAGGGATGACCATGGTGCAAAACTGGTGAAGTGGGTGTCTCTTGAAAGACAGTGCGTTTTCATGAGAGACTTTTTGCACCCATGCATCTGAAGTGGTCTTCAACCAGAGTCAGCCTCCTACCATAGGGTCCCCCAGGGGGAGGCCCGCCTCGTCATGCGGCAGGCTTGTCTTGTTTAAAAGCAGCCTGGTGGGCCGCCCAGGACTGCTTTGTCTTGGGCTTAGTGGTTTTGGAAGCACGAGATTGTCTCAGATATGCCTGACCTTTTACTTTCCCTTGAGGTCGAAAGGAACGAAAAGTGGTACTTTTGCCTTCTGTGCAGAAGGATTAGTATTTGGGAGAAAGGCAGTCTTGGCAGCTGCCAGTTCAGACACAATTTTATTTAGGTCTTTCCCAAACAATATGTCTCTCTTAAAAGTAGTACCTCCAAGGTCTTTTTGGAGTCCAGGTCCACCTTCCATGACCTCAACCACAGAATACGGGAGCCAGGACAGACGTAGTTGACAGGTATTGTCTGGCATTGTTAGATATATCCTCAGGCAGCTCTTCCTCTAATGCCTGAACCCATGCTTCAATACCTTTAGCAAACTAGGAGGCAGCAATAGTGGGTCTATGTACAGCACCTGTCAGGGAGTAAATAGATTTCAGGCATCCCTACAAACGCTTATCTGTTGGTTTTTTCAGTGAAGTGACAGTGGTGACAGGCAGAGTTGATGACACCACTACGCGGGTTACATGAGAATCCACCGTCAGTGAATTTCCCCACTTTTTACATAACTCTGCAGGGAGAGGGTAGCGCGCTAAGGCCCGTTTAGAGAGAGGGAATTTCTTCCCTGTATTAGACCACGGTTCCTACCTGATGTCCACCAAGTGGTCAGAATTGGGTAACAGATTTTTAGCCACCATCTGCCGTTTAAACATGTCAGTTTTCTCGGTGACAGTAGTGGGTTCCTCATCATCAGTGATTTGTATGATTTACTTAATAGCAACCACTAAAGGAGGGACGTCAATTTGCATTGTAGAATCCTCATCAGAAATGCCTGATTCAGTGTCTGACAGGCCAGTATGCTGCCCCTCCTCTTCAGATGACACATCTGAGAGATTTGTGGATTGTGAGGATTAAGCATTCTCTAAGACGACCCAGTGACACGGTAGTGACCGATGTAGAGTTTTGTCTGACCAAGAAATGAGTCAACTGCTGCAACTGGTTAGACAAGTTGTCTGCCCAAGGCGGATTAACCATAGGGACTATTTGAGGCTGTAATGGTACAGGCAGTCCCACAGGGGGCATTATGCGTTCCACTAGAATACCCAGTAGGCTTGAGAACATGACCCAGGGTGGCTCCTGATTGGATACAAGAGTTGTGGACTGACTGAAGAATGTATGACACATGGTACACAGACCATCATACACAGCTTCACCCTCTGGTTAATCCTTGGCGCATACTCAACTTGATGCTGGAGCGTCCACAGATTTACTGGCCTTCCTGTTAGACATTGTACACAAATGCAACAGAGAGCGGTTTAGTACGATGAAACCAGACAAAGTATAATACCTGCAAATAAATCGAACAGTATGTGACTGAGTCCCCAGTACACAACACCTGTGCATAAATCCGGTATTATGTGACTGAGTACACAGTAGAATACACTGAATAGGTAAATACTGTGACGCATTATATAAACGACCCTGACACACCTAGTTCCTTAGGGTACAGAATATAGTGATAGATATCTGGGAAACACTGAAAGTGAAACCTCACAGCAGATACAGGCACACACAATAACACTGCACTGAACTAATATAAATAAATATATATAAATATATATAAATATATATATATATATATATATATATATATATATATATAGCACGAATTGGTGGGCGGCACTCCAAGGATTTGAAAGAAGAATCACAGCTACACAAGCTTTTAAGTCATCAACGTTTCAGACGCCTTTTATTTGCGCCTTTCGTCAGGATACAATTCATATAAAACTTACATACCTTTATACCCCCAGGGCGTGAGAAATCCCTCCTGCCGCTCTCGTGCTTCCGGTGCCAGCGCCATGACGTCATACGCACGTCTCCATTCCTGCTTTCCCCGTTTTGTGAGTGGGATGGGAATTAATTAATTAGTGACTGTTGAGTCAGTCCATAGATGCCTGGGCCATGATGATAACACCCTCACCTGGAGCGGGTAGTTCTCACACATTTGGTCTCTAATGAGGTGGTTGGTGGTGGAGGGAACACTCGATATTGGGGATACACTCCTGGAGCCACTTGGGCCGCGTGTTTGTGGTTGCGCAGGTACGATGTGGCGGGTAAGGGAGTGTGGTATGTATTTCACGGTGGTGTCTTTTCTATTAGGCATCTGTTCTTGTTGCTCCTGGTTTCCGTAGCCAGCGCGGCTTTTGCGGGGCCGGTGGGCCCGGCTGTTTAGGTATTCATGTTTAGCTGTGTTGCCGTGGAGATAGTTCCGCCCACGATTCCTATGGTTACCGTTGGTATGGAGACGTGCGTATGACGTCATGGCGCTGGCACCGGAAGCACGAGAGCGGCAGGAGGGATTTCTCACGCCCTGGGGGTATAAAGGTATGTAAGTTTTATATGAATTGTATCCTGACGAAAGGCGCAAATAAAAGGCGTCTGAAACGTTGATGACTTAAAAGCTTGTGTAGCTGTGATTCTTCTTTCAAATCCTTGGAGTGCCGCCCACCAATTCGTGCTGTCTGCTGGGCCTTGTAGTGCCACGGGAAGGCACCCAGGTATTTACATGGTGTTGTTGGAGTGCCGGTCATACATGCATGTTAGAGGAAGACTTGTGCATAACAAGGACTATCTATAGACAAGGCAACCACGCTGGAATATTGTATAACGTCAGTGCTGGGAAATTGTGTTGATTTAAAAAAATTTTCACTAACGGTGATATGTGTCCTCTTTGATTGAGACCAATTGGAGGAATTGCCTGTTATAAGTATAGAGATAAGTGTAAATATGGAGCCTGAGGTGGGCAGTTCACAAGCTTTTGGCTTTCAGGCAATTAAATTAAATACGGGTGAATTGCTTAGTTTCTCTGAATCAGAGGCAGAAGCAGTGTTGGTGAAGGACACTTTTCAGGCTACGGCCGGGGGGGATTCTGCTGAGGACATTTTCTTTGCATTGCTCAAACTCCGTAAACGAGAGATCGACTATCATCTACATGGGGTTACGATTTCCGATTATTATAGAGAACGTAAGATCCCTTGGGGGTTCAGGATAAAAAATATCCCTACAATTGGGAGAACCAATCCTGAATTCTGTAGGCGATGGGCAGCAGTACTGAACAAGTGCTCACTTGATCTAATGATCCTGGTGGTTGAGGAGTCAACCAGGATTCTGAATGAGACAAGGGTAAAGATCAGTGAGGTGGAGCGTACATCCAACCATATATTGGTGAATGATACCAAAGAAAACTGGGTGCAGAAATTACAAGGTAAAATTGACTCCTACAAATACGAGTTGATTAAATATAAAAAGGCTAAGCTGGCAACAGTAAATAAGGATTACGAGGATCAGACGGTGTACCCCTGGGCGACAGGGAGGTATCCCCCTCGAAGTAAGAGGTTTTTTCCGAAACGCAATACTAGGAAGTTCCTGACTGATACGGAGGGATCGGCAATGGATAGTTCAGCCACCGACTCCGATCAGGCAGCCAACACCAGCACGGGGAAGCCCCCTTTAGGGACCTCAACACGGGCAAAAATCGCACCCCGAAAAGATGCCGCGGCAAAACAAGGCGGAGCAAGCAGTGGGAGAGGCAGAGGAAAACTTTGATTCCAAGAAGTGATCTGATTATTAATCTCTCCTCCCATGTTTTGACGGAAGATGAGAAATCATTACTTAATAAGGGTTTATCGTTTGTTCCAGTTACAAAATTTAATAGGTTTGATTGGAAAGTGGACTCTTGGAAGCACCAAAGAAATTTAAAATTAAAAGAACTATATGGAAAAAATACAGATTTGGAGGAACCAGCAAGGGGGAAACAGCCCCTACGAGCTAAGTCATCGTTTGACCCCCAAACACATAATGCTGCAATTAAAAGCTATGCACGTATGTTAGAAGGCAGTGTTGATAATGAGGCCACTAAGTTATCTAGGGCCCCATCTAACTTGACTAAAGGGGAGTTCCAAGCTTTGCGGGACTTGAGTAAGAACAAATCAGTGGTCATTAGGGCCGCAGATAAAGGGGGTGCCATTGTTTTGCAGGACCTGGCAGTATATAATGAAGAAGTGTATCGTCAACTGAATGACCAAACGGTGTACTGTAAACTAAACACTGATCCAACAATGAGGTTTAAGCAAGAAATCGATGCGATTTTGACAAAAGCGTATCAAGATTCTGTTATAGATAAGCAAACCTTTAAAGTATTGGTGGTGGAATATCCAATTACACCGATCTTATATACACTCCCGAAGGTCCACAAAAAATTGGATAACCCCCCGGGACGCCCCATAATATCTTCTCGTGGTTCCCTGTATAGTAACATCTCTAGATACCTGGATGATTTCCTTCAGCCTGTTATACAGGCAGAACCCACTGTGCTTTTAGATACAACTCAGCTGTTACTGTTGCTACAGAACTTGACACATCTCCCTGATATATGCACACTGGGGAGTGCAGACGTAGTGAGCCTCTACACGAACATTCCTCATGCTGAAGGAATAGAGGCGGTTAGACGTCTACTCCAGGGGAATATGCATTATAAGGGACCGGACATTGAATTTTTTCTCAAATTATTGGAGAAGACCCTCACTAGAAATTTTTTCTATTTCGATGGCCAGTTCTACCTTCAGCGGGTAGGCTGTGCCATGGGGTGTAACGTGGCACCGGCCTTTGCGAATGCCTACATGCTGGAGATTGAGAAGCGGCTGTTTTTGCAGAATCCAGCGTTCTCGGATGGGCTACTTCTCTTCACCCGCTACATAGATGATCTGCTTCTAATATGGGCTGGCACTCCAGAAGATTTTGAAATTCGGATGCAAGCAGTTAATCATCTTGACAATAATATCAAATTCACGTTTGAATGCAGTACTGATGTTATACACTACTTGGATGTTCCAATATCCAGGAAGGGGGATGGCTTGCAAACTTCGGTGTACCATAAATTGACTGATAAAAACACGTTGTTACACGCCAAAAGTTTCCATCCTGTGGCCATGAAGAAGGGTCTCCCCTTCTCGCAGTTCCTCCGAGCAAGACGCATCATCAGCAATCAGGAAGACTGCGAAGCAGAGGTGGATAGGATGATATCCAAGTATGTGGAAAGGGGTTATCTAATGGAAGATCTAATGAATGCTAAAACTAAAGCATTGGCACTACCACGCGCTCAATGTCTGCTTAGGAAAGAGAAAGTCTCAAAGAAGGTGATTCCACTGGTAACTACTTACAATACAGCGAGTACGATTGTAAGGAATAAAGTGAGGAAGTTGTGGCCAATTATCAAAACGGACAAGTCCCTTCCAATCCTTAACCAATTTAAGGTATTGAACTGCCATCGGAGGGGGCGTAACCTTAAGGACTGGCTGGTCCATAATGATACCACTGCGCTGGGAAGAGAACTAAGATCACACTTCCTTACGAAGGCACCGGGATCGTACAAATGCATTGGTTGCACTACCTGCAGATATTTGGAGACCGGATCAGTTGTACTGCACCCGCATTCGGGGAAGAAGATTGCGATCAAGCATGTGCTTACTTGTACATTTAAATTCGTAATTTACATCATTAAGTGCCCATGTGGCTTGGCCTATATTGGCAAGACTACCTGTACGTTTAGGGAAAGGGCAGCACAGCATAGGTCAGCCATCAGACAGGCCTTGGAAGGCAAAGAAATCGACCAGCCTGTAGCTAGGCATTTTAAGGAGGCAAGGCATACAATGGCAGCCCTACGTTATAAATTGATCGACCACGTTCCATCGATGATAAGAGGAGGAGATCGCAACAGAAAGTTGTTGCAGCTAGAGGCACGATGGATTTTTGAATTCAATACTGTGGCGCCGTTTGGCCTCAACGAGAACTTGTCTCTCCTTTGTTTTCTTTGAGTAAACTGCTCCATCTTTTGACATATTTTATTTTATTTGATTGTCAGTTCCGGCATTTCAGCCCAAACTTTGCATGCAGTTGGGGGGCTACTACCTCCTATACTATACATTTTTTCTGCGAGTGGGGGGTTATCACCATGGCTGACAGGGGTAAGCTTTCCCCGTTTTGTGAGTGGGATGGGAATTAATTAATTAGTGACTGTTGAGTCAGTCCATAGATGCCTGGGCCATGATGATAACACCCTCACCTGGAGCGGGTAGTTCTCACACATTTGGTCTCTAATGAGGTGGTTGGTGGTGGAGGGAACACTCGATATTGGGGATACACTCCTGGAGCCACTTGGGCCGCGTGTTTGTGGTTGCGCAGGTACGATGTGGCGGGTAAGGGAGTGTGGTATGTATTTCACGGTGGTGTCTTTTCTATTAGGCATCTGTTCTTGTTGCTCCTGGTTTCCGTAGCCAGCGCGGCTTTTGCGGGGCCGGTGGGCCTGGCTGTTTAGGTATTCATGTTTAGCTGTGTTGCCGTGGAGATAGTTCCGCCCACGGTTCCTATGGTTACCGTTGGTATGGAGACGTGCGTATGACGTCATGGCGCTGGCACCGGAAGCACGAGAGCGGCAGGAGGGATTTCTCACGCCCTGGGGGTATAAAGGTATGTAAGTTTTATATGAATTGTATCCTGACGAAAGGCGCAAATAAAAGGCGTCTGAAACGTTGATGACTTAAAAGCTTGTGTAGCTGTGATTCTTCTTTCAAATCCTTGGAGTGCCGCCCACCAATTCGTGCTGTCTGCTGGGCCTTGTAGTGCCACGGGAAGGCACCCAGGTATTTAGATGGTGTTGTTGGAGTGCCGGTCATACATGCATGCGTATATATATATATATATATATATAATAAAACAGCCGGACCTAAACCGGAGGTATATATGAGAATACTCGTACAATATATTCATGTAGAATACTCAAGTGTTTGTAAAGTCAAAGCGCTGTATACAGGTGGCTTTACAAGGGAGACCTTGCCCTGCAGTCCCAGAGACTAGACACAGCTATACTTCTAAGATGGCACCCAGCGACTCAGTCAGTGAGTGTGGGAGAGTATGAGGAAGCTTCAGGGCAGAAAAATCAGCAGTAGATGTCACCCTGGACCAGGGAGAGGCTACAGGTCAAGCACCGAATCCCCTATGCTGGACCCCAGTACTATGGAGCCTTATCAATAGGGGCATTAGTACACCCGACCTGTACTCCTATGCCCTGGCAGATATAGTGGGGTCCCTGCTCGGTGACAGTGTCCACGCTAGTGTTGCAGTCTGTCTCCCTAGACTGCGATCAGGAAAGCGATTTAATGCTGGGTCCCACCTGGGAGACCCTCTTACCTCCTCCCCGTAGGAGCTACACGAACCAGGAGAGGGTCTGCGACTGTGTGCATAAAGCCGTAGCATCTCCGCCGCAAGTACCCAGGAACTGAGTAGCGGGAGTTTGCAACGCCGCTTGGGAGGTGATGAAGCTGCAGCTCTGAAATGTCGAAATGACATACAGTGCTGACAGCCCAGTTTTGAAGAAATTTTCTGTCAGAAAATGCTTTTTTAGGGCTGCCCAGTGCAGCCTTTCTGTTAGGTGACCTGCTGCTACAGGCACCAACTTGAAGCTGAGTTCACAGTTCCCGGAGGCAGGATTACAGAGGAGGCCCCAATGCATCCTGGCACAGCCTAAAGCTTTAGCCTTTTGGTGACTTTGGATCAAGATCCACTCTACACCCCAATGTTTTACTGTGGAACACAGTATACCCCGCTGCAAAAATAAATATATTGTTTTATTGTTTGTTCTATTTTGCCGCACTGTACCCATGTGCATTTCTTACTCATATACATATAAAAGCTGCAGTGTGAGGTGAGCTGTGAAGTGAAAAAAATAGATTTATGGTAAGAACTTACCTTTGTTAAATCTCTTTCTGCGAGGTACACTGGGCTCTACAAGGACAGACATTGGGTGTAGAGTAGGATCTTGATCCGAGGCACTAACAGGCTCAAAGCTGTGACTGTTCCCAGAATGCACAGCGCCGCCTCCTCTATAACCCCGCCTCCCTGCACAGGAGCTCAGTTTTTAGTTAACCAGCCCAATACAGTAGCAGGAAAAGAGATGACAACGGTTAGTAGCCACATACACCACACTCTCACGACAAGAGAAGTGTTAGCGGCTAATGCCATACCAACCCACAGAAGCTAAGTGCATCAGGGTGGGCGCCTTGTGGAGCCCAGTGTACCTCGCAGAAAGAGATTTAACAAAGGTAAGTTCTTACCATAAATCTCGTTTTCTGCTGCTTGGTACACTGGGCTCCACAAGGATATACATTGGGGATGTCCTAAAGCAGTTCCTTATGGGAGGGGATGCACTGTAGCGGGCACAAGAACCCTGCGTCCAAAGGAAGCATCCTGGGAAGTGGCAGTATCGAAGGCTAAGAACCTTATGAACGTGTTCACAGATGACCACGTAGCCGCCATGCACAATTGTTCAAGGGTCGCACCACGGCGGGCCGCCCAAGAAGGTCCCACAGACTGAGTAGAATGGGCCGTAATGTGAGCAGGAGCCGAGAGGCCAGCCCTCACATAAGCATGTGCAATCACCATTCTAATACATCTGGCCAAAGTTTGCTTGTGAGCAGGCCAGCCCTGTTTGTGAAATCCTAACAGCACAAAGAGAGAATCAGATTTCCTAACAGAAGCAGTTCTCTTCACATAGATACGGAGAGCCCGTACCACATCCAAAGACCTCTCTTTGGAAGACAGATCAGGAGAAACAAGTGCCGGAACCACAATCTCCTGGTTAAGGTGGAACGAAGAAACCACCTTTGGTAAGTATCCGGGACGAGTCCTAAGAACTGCCCAGTCACGATGAAATATCAGATATGGGGAACTACAGGACGAGGCACCCAAATCCGACACTCTTCTAGCTGAGGCAATAGCCAGCAGAAACACCACCTTAAGGGAAAGCCACTTAAGATCAGCTGAACCAAGAGGTTCAAACGGAGACTCTTGTAATGCCTCCAAAACCACCGACAAGTCCCAAGGAGCCACAGGCGGGACATATGGAGGTTGGATACGCAACACACCCTGAGTAAAGGAATGCACATCAGGTAAGGTCGCAATTTTTCTCTGAAACTACGCCGACAAGGCAGATATTTGAACCTTGAGGGAGGCCAGACGCAGGCCTAAGTCCAGGCCCTGCTGAAGAAAAGCCAACAACTTGGCTATACTAAACTTGGATGCGTCATAATCGTTAGATGCGCACCAAAGTAAGAATGCCAGACCCTATAGTAAATCCGAGCCGAAGCCGGTTTCCGGACCTGCAACATAGTTTGAATGACCGCCTCAGAAAACCCTTTAGCCCTTAAGACGGAAGCTTCAAGAGCC
This sequence comes from Pseudophryne corroboree, assembly GCF_028390025.1. Taxonomy (NCBI): domain Eukaryota; kingdom Metazoa; phylum Chordata; class Amphibia; order Anura; family Myobatrachidae; genus Pseudophryne; species Pseudophryne corroboree. The sequence continues at coordinate 223,669,869 of NC_086450.1, forward strand.
ACGCCGTCAAAGACAGCAGAGATAGGTCCTGGTAGACACAGGGGCCCTGAACGAGGAGGTCTGGGTGTTGTGGATGTAGAATTGGACGCTCTGATGATAGGCCTTGCAGGTCTGAGAACCAGTGCCGTCTGGGCCACGCTGGAGCTATGAGAAGCAGATGTCCTTTTTCTTGCTTGAACTTCCAAATTACCCTGGGCAGGAGTGACACCGGAGGGAACACATACGGCAGCCGAAACCTCCACGGCACCGCCAGCGCATCCACGAATACTGCTTGAGGATCCCTTGTCCTTGCTCCGAAGACCGGAACCTTGTGATTGTGTCGAGACGCCATCAGATCTACATCTGGAAGGCCCCACTTTTCCACTAGGAGTTGAAAAACTTCTGGATGGAGGCCCCACTCGCCGGCATGTACGTCCTGACGACTGAGAAAGTCCGCTTCCCAATTCAGGACTCCCGGAATGAATATTGCCGATATGGCCGGTAGATGGCGTTCCGCCCAATGTAGAATCCGTGAGACTTCCTTCATTGCCAAACGACTTCGAGTGCCGCCTTGATGATTTATGTAAGCCACTGTGGTGGCGTTGTCCGACTGTACTTGAACAGGACGGTTCTGTATTAAATGCTGGGCCAGGTTCAACGCATTGAAGACCGCCCGCAATTCCAGAATGTTGATCGAGAGGAGGGATTCCTCCTTGGTCCACCGACCCTGAAGGTAGTGTTGCTACAGAACCGTGCCCCAACCTCTTAGACAGGACCCAGTTGGATATCCAAAATGGACGGCCCCTGCACAATTGTCGGTCCTGGAGCCACCAGAGCAGCGACAGACGGACCTCCGGAGTCAATGAGATCGTGTGAGACCTTATCCGGTGAGGCAGGCCATCCCACTTGGCTAGAATTAGCTTCTGGAGGGGGCGAGAATGGAATTGAGCATACTCCACCATGTCGAATGCTGATACCATGAGGCCCAGCACCTGCATCGCAGAATGTATTGACACTTGCGGATGAGAAAGGAAGCAACGAATCCTGTCCTGAAGCTTCAGGACTTTCTCCTGAGACAAGAACAACTGCTGGTTGTGAGTGTCCAATAGTGCTCCCAGGTGCACCATGCTCTGAGCAGGGACCATGGAGGATTTCTTCCAGTTGATGAGCCACCCGTGGGCTTGTAGAAACTGGACAGTCATATCCAGATGACGCAGGAGAATTTCTGGGGAATTTGCCAGGATTAACAAGTCGTCCAGATACGGCAGTATCCTGACCCCTTGACGGCGGAGTACCACCGTCATCACCGCCATGACTGGTGAAGACTCGCGTAGCCGTAGTTAAACCAAAAGGTAACGCCCAAAACTGGTAATGGAGGTTGCCAATCGCAAACCTGAGGCATTGCTGATGTGACTCTGCTATAGGAATATGCAGGTAAGCATCCTGTATGTCCAGGGAGACCATGTAGTCCCCAGGTTCCAAGGCCAGAACTATAGAGCGAAGGGTTTCCATACGGAACTTGGAAATCTTCACAAACCTGTTCAATGCCTTGAGGTTGAGAATGGGCCGAGAGGACCCATTCAGTTTCGGGACTAGAAACAGCGGAGAATAGTACCCCCGGCCCCTCTACGCAAGAGGCACCTGTACTACGACTCCTGTATCCAGGAGGGTCTGTACCACCGAATGTAGAGTGTTTGCCTTTGTCTGGTCCAATGGGACGTCTGTTCGGCAAAATCGATGAGGGGGTCGGTTTTTGAAGGCTATGGCGTAACCTTGAGTGACGACTTCGCGTACCTAGGCATCTGAAGTGGTCTTCAACCATTCCTGGGTATACCCTAGAAGCCGGCCCCCCACCCTGGGATCCCCCCTGGGGAGGCCCGCCCCGTCATGCGGCAGGCTTATCGGTCTTGGAAGCTGGCTGACGGGCCGCCAAGGCTCTTTTGGGCTTTGGCTTACCAGGTTTGGAAGTGCAGGCCTGCTTGTTGTACGCCTGACCTTTTGCTTTACCTGAAGGACGAAAGGGGCGAAAGGAAGTACCTTTAGCCTTCGACACAGAAGGAGCGGTACTTGGCAGACAGGCAGTTTTGGCAGTAGCCAAGTCAGCCACAATCTTATTTAAGTCCTCCCCAAATAGAATATCTCCCTTGAAAGGGAGTACCTCCAGGGTTTTTCTAGAGTCCAGATCCACAGACCAGGATCTCAGCCACAATATCCGGCGAGCCAGGACTGACGTAGTAGAGGCCTTGGCTGCTAGGATACCGCCATCAGAAGCCGCCTCTTTAATATAGCGAGAAGCTGTGACAATATATGACAAGCATTGCCTAGCATGGTCAGAAGAGATTTCAGCTTCTAACTCCAAGGCCCATGCTTCAATAGCCTCTGCAGCCCATGTTGCTGCAATAGTGGGCCTTTGTGCAGCACCCTCCACACGTTTATCCGTAGGCTCTTTTAGAGACGTGACGGTAGTGACAGGTAGAGCTGAGGAAACCACCATCCTAGCCACATGTGAGTCTACTGGAGGAGGCGTTTCCCAATTCTTAGACAGCTCTGGTGCGAGGGGATAGCGAGCCAGCATCTTCTTTTGAGGCACAAACTTCGTACCCAGGTTTTCCCAGGGTTCCTGACGTATATCCACTAGGTGGTCAGAGTGAGGTAAAACTTGTTTAACCACCTTCTGACGCTTGAACCTATCTGGTTTCTTAGGAGGAACGGATGGCTCGGGATCATCCGTAATCTGCAGAATCAACTTAATAGCCTCCAAAAGATCAGGAACATCCACATGTGAACTACCCTCCCCATCAGCAGTATCTGTGTCAGAATCTGTGGGGTCAGTGTAAGTGCCATCTTTATCAGACGAGGTGTCAGTGACAGCAGTGGATTGTGAGGAGAAAAGAGCTCGCTTAGGGGACCCCTTGGGCTTAGGCGAGCGATGGTCAGACTTTTTAGTAGTCAGGGACTGGTTCAACTTCCTCAATTGAGCAGATAAATCGTCCGCCCTTGTCGGGTTAGCTGCAGGGACCACATACGGCTGTACCGGCATAGGAGTCCCATAGGGGGTGTTAGTTTATTAACTGGCATATGTAGAAGCGTGGAAAAAACGGCCCATGGTGGGTCATTATGTACCCCCATTGCCACAGTCCCACTGGGGGGCAGTGAGCCCCCAGAACCAGAGCCCCCAGCTGCTATATTTTCCTCATAGGGGTCTGTGGCTTCAGCAACACCTGTAGTGTGTTCAGCCCCAGAACCGTTACCCTCAGAAGCAGACATGATATAACTTGCAGTATCAGGTAACACAGTACAATTATCAGCAGCACAATACCTCTTACCCAAACCCCTGCGCAGTGTAGTCAGCACTAGCAGAGATAAAGGAGAGATACGGTGACTAAATCACAGAGAAAAACACGTATTAAAGTATATCTTTGTGAAAATCCTATATCAATATAAAACCTGATGCACCAAGCCCCCTCAGGTTATAGAATATAAGGATAGCAAGTTGAGTGAAAGGCACAAAATGGACACCACTCAGCTAGCTAATGCACACACAGATAGTCACAGTTTGTACAATGCAGAGGTTATTACTAACAATAATACTGCACTGGACTAGCTTATACATATAGCTATGTAGTCAATAGATATAACACTGCACAGTAAGAACTGGATGAATGTCACAGGGTAATTGTACTAGACAATCCTGACTAAATGCACTCTTTTTTTTTTAAATTATATTTATTGGGTTTTTTCCACAAAAGACATAGAAAAACAATGCAGTACAATACAAAGTGCAGATGAAATATATGCCTGGTACAGGTAGGCAACAGAGGGTAAGACTAAGCATTGAAAACCACCACTGACGCCGTGGGTAAATTTAAACAGCGTGGGAAACCATGTCAATGCAGTTTCACAATAACAGTAGTATATATAGTCAAAAGTCCAGACCCAAAGTGCAATATACAGTATAAAATCTGCACACTAATACATACTAACGAAATTAATAATACAGCAACAGAGAAAGAAAAAGAGCAGAACAACAGAGACATGGATATGAATTAATAGGGAGGAGGAGGGGGGGGGGGTTGTAGATGCCAAAACCTGTGAAGCACGGCACACACATAAGTAGCGAAGGGACCATCCCGCTCCGTGCCAATGGGAAGGGAACGAGTGTCACCTAGGGGCCAGAAGGGGATTATCACCAATAGAAATACATAATTTGCGATAAGAATCCCAACTAAGGGAGTCAAATATTTTTAGAACGTGGAGTTGTTGGGGAGATGGCAGACAGTCAATATACGGTCCCCACTTTTTGTAGAAACGCAGAGCATTACGGTCAAGGTCTTGGAGAGTAGATTGATGCTCAAAATATAACGTAGTAGTAAGAAGGGACTTGAGGTTAGCAAGAGAGGGAGAAGTTCTATATATCCAATGATTTAAAATTAATTTCTTTCCTAAAGTCAGCAAAATATACAGAAACGGAACATAATGAGCTTGAGAGGGGGGTAAACACCAGGCTGTAGTGTTAAGGCCAAGGAGCGCTGCTGGGTCCAGAGGGAGCACAATCTGGAAAGTAAATCTTACATACCACAGTATCTTATTCCAGAACCTTTTAATCTTAGGACAGTGCCAGAAATTGTGCATAAAAAGGGTGTTCGGTTCTTTACACTTGAGACAGTGTCCAGAGTCTGTAGAGACCATATATTTATGCTGTCCTGGAGCAATATAAGCCTGATGTAAGAATTCAAAGTGGATTTCCTGAAGCTGAGCAGAATGCAGGGCTTTCAGGATAGAGGGGAGGGGGTAAAGGAAGCAGTTCACCTCCGGATCCCAGGACCACTCACTTGATCATTTAGATAACATAGGGCGCCAGAGAACATCAGGCTTGCTAGGTTACAAATCCTGGTACAACCAGCTGACTTTGTATGAAAGAGTCGGTAATGTGACCAATAAGGGGGACAAGAGGGTCCATCCTCCGCTCGTGCACAGGAGGGATGGGGAGAGATTGTACAAAATGACGAACTTGGAGAAACATAAAGAAATCAGATGAGGGCACACCGTGTCTCTCAGCTAATTTCGCAAATGACAGCACAAGTCCACCCGGGTCAAATACGTCACGAATAAGGGCAATGCCCCTAGACTTCCACGCAAGGAATTTGGTATTGTCAAAAGGTGGAGTGAAACAGGGGTTTCCGCAAAAAGGAATAAAAAGGGAATATTCTGGGTTTCGGTGTAGAGCTTTGTTTATGGCTCCCCAAGAGCGGTAAGTATCCCAAAAAAGAATATTAGAACGCGCCAGAGATGGGAGGAGGGTTTTTGGGGTGTGTAGCAGCGCTCTGAGATCATAGGGATACACAAGATCTTGCTCTACATCATAATTAACATATGAGGAGGTGCCTAATAGCCAATCCGAGATATACCTAAAATTCACAGCCCGGAAGAATGCCAAGAGGTCAGGGACAGCCAGCCCACCCTTAGCGCGAGGAAGCTTAAGCTTAGGAAGGGAGATCCGAGATCTCTTATGGTTCCAAAAGAATTAGAAAACAGTTTATCATATAACAATAAATCTTTGCTAGGGGGGCTGGATAGGGATCATCTGGAGGAGATAAGAGATTTTAGGGAACACAATGCTCTTCAGGATGGCTACTCTCCCTAATAGAGAGACAGGTAGAGAGGACCAGGTGGACAGCAACTGTGACACCTTGTTAAAAACCTCTGTATAGTTGGCCGAATATAAATCTGAGATATTTACTGGAAAATATATACCCAAATATTTAAGTTTCGTAGTATTCATCTGGAATTGAGTAAGGACAGGTGAGGAGGTGCGCGTACAAGCAGCCGGAGTGAGTGGGAAGAGTTCAGACTTGGAAACATTAACACGATACCCTGCAAAGGTACCAAACTCAGTAATGACTTGCATAATTGGTGGGATAGAGGTCTCAGGATTTGAAATAAAGAGGAGCATATCATCCGCGAATAAACTCACACGAAGCTCATGGTCACGGACCAGAACTCCAGAGTATCCGGGAAGGTGACGCAACTTAATAGCCAAGGGCTCTATGGCGATGGCAAATAAGAGTGGGGAGAGGGGGCAGCCCTGTCTGGTGCCCCTGTGAAGGGGAATGGGTACAGATAAGTAGCCATTACACATAATACGGGAAGAGGAGGGGGAATATAAATTTCGGAGCATGTTGATCAGGTCCAGCGGAAACCCAAACCTCTCCAGCGTGGTATGCAGGTGATCCCAAGTAACAAGGTCAAACGCCTTCTCCGCGTCCAATGAAAGGACGTATTGGGGGTCTGGGTCTCCGCTGGAGTGCAACCAGCTAGCCGCTGCAAGAACTTTATGGATATTATTAGTGGAATGCCTACCCGAAATGAAACCGGTTTGATCTGGATGAATAATTGAGGGAAGCACTCCCTTTAATCTGTCAGCAATAATTTTTGTAAAAAGTTTATAGTCAACATTGAGGAGAGAAATGGGGCAGTAGGAGCCGGGGAGATGGGGATCCCTCCCGGGCTTGGGAAGAAGACGGACCAGAGCATCATTAAAGTATAAAGGGAGGGAGTGAGAGGTTATAATTGCATTAAACACCAGAACTAAAATATCCAGCAGTTTAGGCTGGAGCATTTTATAGAATTCGCCAGAGAACACATCAGGTCCAGGGCTTTTAAGGGTTTTAAATGTTTTATAGCAGCCTCCACCTACCAAGCAGTAATCGGGGAGCAGAAGCCCTCAGCAAACGAAGGCGGGATTTGAGGTAGGGAAACAGAATGCCAGAAAGAAGTTTTTGTGGGGACATCAACAGGGGAATGGGCATAAATGTCCGTGTAAAATTCTGAGAGGAGTTGTGCCATGTCCACAGACTTAGTAGCCAACGAGCCATCACCGCGTTTAAGCAACTGGATCACCGAGGAAGGCACAGATCCCCGCAGAAGATTAGAAAGGAGACGGTCTGTTTTTTTGCCAAATCTGTAAAAATGGTGGTTTTTGTGAAAGGTATGACGATCTCCCATTAGTGCTAATACAGTGTTGAATTGGGATTTACATTCTAAGTATGTTTTCTTTGAGGCAGGAGAGGGAGACTGTTTAAATTGTTGGTAAGCATCCGTTAAGCATCATTGAGATGTTTTAAATTCAGAAAGAAACAGTTTCTTTCTCGAGGAAACATATTCCACAAGCCTACCCCGGAGAACTGCCTTGGAGGTCTGCCAAAACAGTAAAGGATCAGTCTCAAAAGTGCTTGCATTATCCATTCTGAACTCCTCCCAAAATACCTCCAACCTATTCCGAAACTGCAATGAGGAGGTGAAGGAAGTCGGGAAACGCCAACACTTAAAAGAGCCGCGATCTAGCAAAGTAGTTAAGCAAACCCAGACCAAAGCATGATCAGAAAGGGATATAGTTTCCATCTGAGACTCACTACTTTGAGGGATCAGAGAATCCGACAGCATTAAAAAATCAATTCTGGACAAGGTGCCATGGGCAGCCGAGAGACACGAGTACTCCCTATCAGTAGGGTGAAGGAATCTCCAAGCATCAGTCAGATGTAATTGCTGAGCAAAGAAGGGGACACCTAGGGCAGGGGGAAGGCATGCACGAGCGGAGGAATTCGAGTCCATATAAGCGGAGACCACAACATTGAAGTCTCCGCCCACAATCATTTGGAGAGACATAAATGGGCACAATTTAGTAATAAGACTCTTGAAAAATACCTTCGAATAAGAATTTGGGGCATAAACAGTACATAAAACATATTTGGTGTTATGAAGTAAAATCTCAAGAATAAGGAATCTACCAGCAGGATCACACAAAGAGGTGAGAACCTCTATATGCAGGTTGCGTTTAGCAAGGATAAGTACACCCCTCGCCTTGGAGGAGTAAGGAGCATCAGAAAGCACCTGCCAACCGAGGACACCCGGCTTTTGGGCCTCCGGGGAAAGAAGGTGCGTTTCCTGCAAAAACATTAGATCCATATGCATTTTATTTAAATAAAGCAGTATTTTGTTCCGTATGACAAGAGAGTGAATACCCCCCACGTTCCACGTACCCACTTTAATGGCAGACATAAGACATATGACTGGGGGCAATCACAAATGAAAACATCCTACAATCCCACAGGTAATGGAGAGGAGAGAGAGACACAGGAGGGAGGGAGGGAGGGAGGGAGGGAGGGAAGGGGTAGACAAAAAGGCAATATAGACATAGAAACGAGAAAAAGAAACAAGACACACCGGGGGGTCCCGCAATAACAATGAAAATGTAACTTCACGGTAAGTCAAATGGGACAGTAACCATATACAGTGAGGAGGACATTGCTCCTAGCCAATACCACTATATCGAGCAGCATAGGGGAGGAGGGGGATGGGAGGAGAAGGGAGAGGGAGATGGGGGCATGGAGGTGAGGGCCAAAATAATTTCAAACAGGTGGAGGTTGAACACAAAACAGATAGCATGGACATATAACTTCACAAGAACAAACATGTATACATGGGAACGCATAACAGAGAATGCACTTATGTTACTCCAGAGGTACATATACATCACCTATAGGACCAGCGTGGATGTGGTGAACAAGTCCAAATAGACCAACAGAGGATCACATAGTCCACAAGTTTAGGGAAAGAAAAATATGCGGCAACAGAGCAACAAGGGGAGAGGAGAGTTCAAGATCAGATTCAGGAGAGCACAGCTATTTCAGCGATGGGTCAGAGGTGGCGGCTTCCAAAAGATAAGCAGCAGCATCCTCCGGGGTATGAAAGTCCTTAAAGGATGTGCCGTCAAAGATTCTCAGGCGCGCAGGTTAGAGCAGTGCGAATTTTCGGCCCTCCTGGACCAATTTAGAGCATATAGGTGAGAATGCCTTGCGGAGTCTGGTGAGCTCCGGAGAAAAATCCTGGAAGAGTAACATTTTAGCATCTTCCCAAACAAGATCCCATACACGACGGGAAGCCGACCAGAGAGCCTCTTTATGGAGAAAGTTGAGACACCGGAACAGCACAGCACGCGGTCGTGATGAAGTGGAGGAGGGGCGGGTGTGGCCCGTTCTATGTGCACGTTTCACCACTAGGTCCGAGCAGACATCTGGTATTCCAAGAAGAACAGGAAGAGTATGTCGGAGGAAATGATAAAGAGCCTGTCCCTTAACCGACTCTGGAAGCCCGATAAGCCAAAGTTTTTGCGAAATGACCTATTTTCCGGATCGTCGATCTTTGACCATACCAGGTTTTCAGATTTCTGTAGTTTAGCAGAGATATCAGAAAGTTTGCCGATTTGTTGGAAATTCTCACCAGCAGTATGTTCCACTTGTAAAACACGTTTAGACAGCTGTTTGTATTGACTTTTGATATCCAAGACAGCCTGCTGTAATGCAGCAGCATGCAACTGTGTTTGTTCCTGGAATAAAGGCTGGACAGTTTCTTTTACTGCCCTGACAATGTCAGCATAGGATAATGGGTGCCCAGGTACATCTTAGAGCGATGGGGTCCCCGCAGCCGTGGAGCCCACCAGGGCAGGAGAGCTGGAGGGGGAAGGGCTGCAGGAGCAGAGGGTGCAGCCGCTGAGCGGGCTCCGGCGTCTATGGAGGCCGCCGCGGCCATTTTAGAAGCTGAGTCGCGGACCTCAGACCTGGCGCGGGAGTTCTTTCCCTGCATCACGGGGGCCAGAAAACGGTCCATACAGGGTGGCCGGAGCTGCAGGGGGTGAGCGGGTATGGCTGGCCGCTCAGTGGATGCCCAGAACGGGCGGTATGGGGTTGTTAGTGGCGGCAGGCACCGGAGCTACATGAGCTGCGTGTCACTCCATGCAACGCCGGAACCGGAAGCCAAATGCACTCTTTCTTAACTAGCACTGTCTAAAAAGGCAGGTAGAATACTTAAGTGTCATGTAAAGTCACAGCACTGACAACCAGGCAGCTTTACACAGGAGGATTTGCCCAAGCAGTCTCAGGAACAGTGAAGCAGAGAGATAATGGCGCCCAGACACTGACAGTGAGTGAGGGAGAGACAGATATGCAGCTCCAGGGCGGTAACATTTGCGGGAAATGGCGCCCTGGGGCTGGGGGAGGGGCTTCAGGTCTAAGCCTTATCCCCCTGCTGGCAAAACCACCGGGTACTGTGGTCTACTGAAAATGGTTTAGAGAGAAAACCTGACCTGCACCCATGCCCTGGTGATCTAGTGGGATCGCCTGTACTGCCACAGTGTCCACCGCCAGCGCGCGTGGCCCGCCTCCCACTGACCACGCCGGATCGCGATAAAGACCGGGTCCCGCAAGCGGGACCCACTTACCACCTCCCGAAGCGCAGCCACGCGATCCCGGAGAGCCCCCGTTGTGTGTGCCTGACTGTGAAGAAAACCGGAGCCTCCTGCTGTAGTTACCCGGCAACCACGGCTCGGGAGTGTACAGCGCCGCTGGGGAGAGTTGGAGCTGCAGCAGTGAATTTCTTCTGACATTTACCACCGCTGCTGCCCTTGTAGTCTTCACTTTTTTCTTCAAAAAAAGCTCTTCTTAGGGCTGCCTGGAGCAGCCCCTCTGTTATTTGCCTGCTTACTGCAGCACCAACTACAAAATCGAGCTCCCGTGCAGGGAGGTGGGGTTATAGAGGAGGCGGCGCTGTGCATTCTGGGAACAGTCAAAGCTTTGAGCCTGTTGGTGCATTGGATCAAGATCCTACTCTACACCCAATGTCTATCCTTGTGGAGCCCAGTGTACCCCGTAGCAGAAATAAATATATTGTTCTATTGTTTTTCTGTTCTTTTCTTATGCATGGTTCCACTGTGCATTTATTATTCATGTACATATAAAAACCTTTTAAATTGCCGCAGTACAAGTTGAGCTGCAAAGTGAAAAATATATTGTTCTATTGTTTGCATTGTTCTGGTGCACTGTACCCCTGTGCACTTATTACATATGTACATATACAAGGTAACAGCCCTCTAAATCACTGCAGTGGTCTGTGAATTAAAAAATGGATAATGATCACTTTAGAGAAGAGCAACCAAATACTATCACTGCAGTGTTAATTTTGTCAATAACATTTGTTGACTAAAAGTATTGTGAACTGCAGTTTATTTCTAAGTAAGCGATTAAGACTGACTAAATTGAAAATCCTTGTCAAAATTAACACTGTATCACTGCAGCAGCTGCCACCAGTCATGATGACGATACCAGTTCTTCAAAGTCATCTAATAAAGCCGATGTTCAAGAGCATAGAAGGTTTAAGTCAGGGCATCTAAAAGAAATATACAGTGGTAAAGAAAAAAACACCTCTAATAAAGGGAAAGTTGGGTGCAGAAAAAAATAAAATTGTGAACATACCATTCACCACATGCAGTGGCTAGAAAAGACTCAAGCCGTGCCTTTATTTATGAGTGGTGGTTCTGCAAATGTCAGTGAGGTATCTTCTTCTGCCTCTCATGATGATGCAAAACATTTTCACTCAGAATCTAGAAGAGGTGCAAAAAAATTAAAAACCCTAAGGCAGTATATCAAACTGTGCATTCAAGAACAGAATTGTCACAAAGAGAGTCTAAGTGTGTCCATTTGTGTAAGTCTGACCTTTCTGATACTGTACTTGCAGAGAAGATGCCTTCCACCACCATTTCTGCACCCCCTGCAAATGTGGGGATAAGCAGCAGAAGTATAGCTCATGACATAGAAACTGAAGATACCACTGTGGAAGTGCAAGAGGATGAGGGGTTTATTTTCATAGCTGGCACCAGCACCAATAGGGATGTTGAGAATGAAGATGTTGTTTGTGTAAGTCAGGCACCAGTGGAAGCAGTTCCTGCTGATGATAAGAAGAAGGTCATTGCCATGCCTGGGCATAGGATCAAAAATTCCACGTCTTACTGTTTTTGGAATTATTTTTACTCAAATCCAGACAATTGTCAAGCCATCTGTAGTGTTTGTACAACCACAGTAAGTAGAGGTAGGGATGTTAAGCATCTAGCAATCTCCTCCCTGCAATGTCATTTGCAGTGAATTCATAAAAAGTTTTTGTCAACATCACAAATGTCTACTAAAAAAATACCATCAAGCAGTCCAGCATCAGCTAGCTCCCTTCTCTCAACTAGATCCCAGCACTTGAAATCTCCACTGCCAACAACACGTTTACTGTCATCAATATCTTTTTGGCATTCGGCAGCTGCATACAGGAGATTGCAGAGGCTCTGAGAACAGTTCAATATGCCTTGCCACTAACTGAAGCAAGAGGTGGAATTCCAAACTTTACAGATTTCAGTGGATGGAAGAAAAGCATAAACGAGTTTTATGGTAAGAACTTACCTTTGTTAAAACTCTTTCTGCGAGGTACACTGGGCTCCACAAGGATAGACATTGGGGTGTAGAGTAGGATCTTGATCCGAAGCACCAACAGGCTCAAAAGCTTTGACCTTCTTCCCAAGATGCATAGCGCCACCTCCTATATCACCCCGCCTCCATGCACAGGAGCTCAATTTTGTTAACCAGCCCAATGCAGTAGCAAGTAAAAGAGACGACAACTGCAAGTTGCCACAAACACCACACTCTCCTGACAGGAGAAGTGTCAGCGGCTAATGCCATACCAACGCAAAGAAGCTAAGTGCGTCAGGGTGGGCGCCTTGTGGAGCCCAGTGTACCTCGCAGAAAGAGTTTTAACAAAGGTAAGTTCTTACCATAAAACTCATTTTCTGCTGCGGGGTACACTGGGCTCCACAAGGATAGACATTGGGGATGTCCTAAAGCAGTTCCTTATGGGAGTGGACGCACTTTAGCGGGCACAAGTACCCGGCGTCCAAAGGAAGCATCCTAGGAAGCGGCAGTATCGAAGGCATAGAACTTTATGAACGTGTTCACTGAGGACCACGTAGCCACCTTGCACAATTGTTCAAGTGTCGCACCACGGCGGGCCGCCCAAGAAGGTCCAACGGACCTAGTAGAATGGGCCGTAATGTGAGCAGGAGCTGATAGACCAGCCTACACATAAGCATGTGCAATCACCATTCTAATCCATCTGGCCAAAGTCTGCTTGTCAGCAGGCCAGCCCCGTTTATGAAACCCAAACGGAATAAAGAGAGAATCAGATTTCCTAACAGAAGCAGTTCTCTTCACATAGATACGGAGAGCCCGTACCACATCCAAAGACCGCTCTTTGGGAAACAGATCAGGAGAGACAAAGGCCGGTACCACAATCTCCTGATTAAGGTGGAACGAAGAAACCACCTTAGGCAAATAACCGGGACGAGTCCTAAGAACCGCCCGGTCATGGTGAAATATCAGATATGGGGAACTACAAGACAAGGCACCCAAATCTGACACTCTTCTAGCTGAAGAAATAGCCAGCAGAAACACCACCTTAAGGGAAAGCCACTTAAGATCAGCTGAAACAAGAGGTTCAAACGGAGACTCTTTCTAGAGCTGCTGTGAGCAGCTCTTCCTGTTACATGCTTGCACTGCAAGCACCAACTACAAAACTGAGCTCCTGTGCACGGAGGCGGGGTGATATAGGAGTCAGCGCTATGCATCTTGGGTAAGAAGGTCAAAGCTTTTGAGCCTGTTGGTGCTTCGGATCAAGATCCTACTCTACACCCCAATGTCTATCCTTGTGGAGCCTAGTGTACCCCGCAGCAGAAAAACCATCCACAGCTATACAACAATCCATTACATTGGGAGAAGAGCGGGAATGTACCCTACTCCAGCACAGTAGAGAATGCTTTCTGTGTTGTGTGAAGTGCTGAAACCCTTTGAAGTAGACACCTGTGAAGTGAGGTCTATCATTGCTAACTTGAGTCATGTGATTCCCCTAATTAAACTTCTGGAAAATTAGCATGAGAAATTGGAGGAGATGAAACAAAGCAATTCTGCTAAGTATGTTGGATGCGTACAGTAGATCAAATCCTTTATTCATTTTACCAGGATCCAAAGGTTGTCAATATCTTGAAATCAGATCATTACATTTTGGCAACCATGCTTGATCCTAGGTTTAAGTCATACATTGTGTCTTTCCAACTGACACCGATCTTGAGATGTAAAAAGCTCCTGGTGAACAAGTTGCCCGCTCAAGTGACAAATGGCACTATAACGACTCTTCCTTCAGTTTTTTCAGCAACTGCTGCTGCCAGAAGAAAACTCAACTTTCCCAAAAGACCTAGTGGTTATGCAGAGTCATCACAAAATTTTGCCATCTAAAAGAATTTCCCAAAAATAGTGACAGCTCTACCGTAACTCCATCTAATATGGGGAGTCATTCCGAGTTGATCGTAGCTGTGCTAAATTTAGCACAGCTACGATCAGGCACTCAGACATGCGGGGGGGATGCCCAGCACAGGGCTAGTCTGCCCCGCATGTCAGTGCCGGTCCCTCCGCAGAAATGCAAAAGCATTGCACAGCGGCGATGCTTTTGCATTTCAGGAGTAACCTCCTCGCTTCCCGGGTTGCAGCGGCTGAGTGTGACATCATGCTGCCGCCACGCCCGCCCCTCAATCGGTCCGGCCAATGCCGCCGCCACTGCCATCCAGCCCCCTCCCGCCAGCGACCGCCTCTGCCAGTCAATCAGGCAGAGGTCGATCACTACACTACAACGGCCTTCGGCTGCCCAGCATGCGCCGGCGCATACACAGATCCGACCTGATCACTGTGTTGCGATAAACTGCAGCAAGCGATCGGGTCGGACTGACCCCCTTGGTCACCATCCAAAAAATAGTAAAGGGTATGACAGTATACAAATAGGCATATCACAGAGTCCCTTTGACTACTGAAAGGAAAAAAGGCAAATTGGAGGCCTTGGACAACTGGTTTTGCATTAGTTAAGCTGCCCACCCTCCAGTGTGTACTTAAAAAGACTTTCAGCACAGCTGGGAACCTTGTTAGCAATCGGCGTAGAAGTCTACTTCCTCAAAATATGGACAAGGTGATGTTCATCATAATGAATGACAAATTCTATGAGGAAGGCCTTTACCAGCAATAACATCAAAGTACAAAGACTTCTGTAATTGTGTATTCCAGCGGGGATGAATTGATATTGTGTGAGGATGATGTACACACTGATGAGGGCGAGGATGAGGATGGTAGTGACAATGACATCTTGCCACTACAGATCTGTCAGCTTAGCTGTCTTAAGGGGTGGTATTCAGTATGCCGGCTGTCGGGATTCCGGCGCTCAGTATACCAGCACCGGAATCCCGACACCCGGCATACCGACAACTATTCTCCCTCTTGGGGGTCCATGACCCCCCTGGAGGGTGAATAAATAGTATGGCACGCATAGCGCACCACCGTACCTGCAGTGTTGAGAGCGAGCCCGCAAGGGGCTCCTTTTTGAGCTCACCCAGCTGTCGGTATGCCTGCGGTTGGGATTCCGGTGCCGGTATGTTGCCCGCCGAGATCCCGGCCGCCGGCATACCATACTACACCCATCTTAAACCCATTGGTAGCCTGTTTTGTGGGGACCCAAACAAGCAAAGCACTTCAGCCAGGGGTGTAGGGAGGGTAGAACAAGTGGAGCTTGAGCTCCAGGCGCCACTGGGGACAGAAGGCGCCGGCTCACTGCACAGCTGAGAGCTGGGATCTCGGGCATGGGTAGGAAGAGATGACTAGAAGAGAGGGAAGCGGTGGCCACCACACTGCCTGCATGTTGCATATCACTGATTGCACAGTACAGAGAGTCCAGTGCAGTGCAGTGCAGTGTGTTGTTAGGGAAGTGGGGAGGTTTGGAGGCTTGTCAGAAGAAATTTACTGGCTGTCAGGGATTTGCATTCAGTGATCTGGAACATGCAGGCAATGTGGTGCCCACCCTTTCCCTCTACTCAGTCCTTTCCTTCTACCCACGAAGGTCTAGCCTGTCAATCACATAGAAGCTCCACCCCACCAGGCTAGAATGAGGAGCTGCTCTGTTGCTGCCCTCTTGGTGAGAATTAATGTGTGTATACTGTGTGTTTATGTCTGTGTATACTGTGTGTTTATGTGTATAAGTCTGTGTTTGTGTGTAAATGTGTGTGTTTATGTCTGTGTGCTAATGTGTATACATGTATGTGTGTTTATGTGTATGTATATATATATATATATATATATATCTTTGTTTACAGTATGTGTGAGTATATGTGTGTGTTTATGTATGTCTGTGTGTATATGTGTGTGTATATTTCGGTGTTTATGTGTGTGTGTGTGTGTGTGTGTGTGTGTGTGTATATCTGTGTATATTTGTGTGTTTATGTATGTCTGTGCCTAAATGTGTGTGAATCTATGTATGTATGTATGTATGTATGTATGTATGTGTGTGTGTGTGTGTGTGGTGGTGGGTGGGGGCGCCGTGACATGACCCTGCACCGGGTGTCATGTCTCCATGCTACGCCTCTGACTTCAGCCATAAAAGTGGCAGTCTCTGTCACAGAATGGCTTTGTTTGTTAAACTGTGCATGTCCTTTTTAATATCCAACATAATTCTAAGGACAATTGCATCTTGCACCAAATTTCATTTCTGACACTGCTGTCTGGCAATGTTTCACAGATGTGCTATAAACTGCTGTTTGTTTGTGGTTAATACTACTGTAGGAATAAAAATAAAAATAAAACTATTCACAATTTTTGAAAAAAATACACAAACAAAGCCAAAACCAGCATTTTTAAAACCAAAACCAAAGAGTGTATTAGAACCAAAACCAGCAAAAATGGTCTAGCGCCCCGCTCTAGAAAATATAGTCATTAGTGAATTATGACGACTTAGAATCTGACAGCAGTAAAAAAAAATCATATTTTAATATTGCTCAAATTAATAACAAAGTAAGAACTGAATCTTTGAAGGGATTACATTTTCTAAAAGTCTCTAGTGGTCTTTTATGATGATAAGTGCATTGAAAATTTAAAGGACAGTGTTATATGGCTGGATAGTACTGAATGAATGATACAAAACACTCCATAGAATATTTATTTAAAAATTAATTAAATGGAAATTAATCTGAAAGAGAGACATTGAATCATATGATATGAAAATGACACCAGGACAGGAAAGTAAAATGAAATGAAGGATAAATGATTGAATTTAAAGATCCATTGAATGTTTTGCTAGACACATTAAGAAAAATTAATGATAGTTCAACTGAAACATCTGAATCAGCAGTTCAACTTTGGTGCTAGTTTCCTTAGATTAAAAAATAAAAATGCTGGTTATGGGTCCTTTCTATAATGTGGAATATGAATTGTGCTGGTACAGAAAACTACATAATCAGAAAACAGAACACAAATAGAATACTGTTATTTTTTTTTTAGATCCAAACAATGGTTGCAAATTGTTGGTTCACTAATCAAAGATATAAACCATCAGAAATAAGGGCCTTATTCATGTTTTTAAATAAAGAAAAAACAAACAAACAAGCAAGCAACTGGGCGAAACCATGTTGCACTGCAGGAGGGGCATCCAAGCCTTAGTAGATAGTCCCCTAAGGGGGAGATGTACTAAGCAGTGATAAAAGTGGTTAAGTGAGCCAGTGGAGAAGTTGCCCAATGCAACCAATCAGCTGCTCTGTATACTTTTATAGTATGCAAATTATAAATGTTACATCAATGCTGATTGGTTGCCATGGGCAACTTCTCCACTGGCTCAGTTCTCCACTTTTATCACTGCATAGTACATCCCCCTTTAGGGGTCTATTTACTAAGGCTTGGATGGAGATACAGTGGATGGAGATAAAAGACCAACCAATCAGCTTCTAACCGTCGTTTTTTAAACTCAGCCGTGACACGGCAGTTAGACACTGTCAGGTAGATGTATGAATTTGTCTTTTTGCTGCGTTATGGGTGCTGGGGCATATTGGCTTTTTTTTTCGGCGAAATGCTCCCGCACTTCACCTGCATGTATGTCCCGCTGGCGAGGTCTGTTACCGCTGCGTTATGTTGGTCTGCCGGTGAAGTGTGCTTCTGTGTCATAGCGTGCATCGGTGCGTCTCTGCGCATGCGTACGACATCTCCTTCCCACTGACCACCGCGCCTGTAGTTGTGCGCATGCGCGTCCTCTGTTCTGAGACGCTGTGAGTGACTGCACACACCACTAGGGATGCAAGAGTGTCACGTGATGCAAATAACTTTATTCACAATTAAACAACAAAACATGTCCGTCGCCAAGATAGCAGAGGAGAAAGGAGCCGCACCGCAAGCAAAGGAACGTCGAAATCGAAGACTGCAGGTGACGAAGCTGACATCCGTAAAAGCAGTTCATACATCTGGTAAGTTCCGCTCCCGCTGTCAAGAGGATGGTGACGGCGAAAAGGAGAGGGGCCCGTAGCGCAGCACGAAAACAAAACCTAAATCTTCATTCATACATTGGGAGGTGCGGTAACTGCAGCACATAGCGTGCTGTGTCACCGTTCTAACACAGAAACAACGTTCATACATCCGCCTATGATTGTCTGATACTTTATCTCCGTCTACTTTATATCCATCCAAGGCTTAGTAAATAGACCCCTTAGAATTGGATGGGTTATATTTTTTTTTACTGTGCACGGTAGATACTGGTTGCTTTGTATGTAACCCACAAATGTTAGACAGCTTTATGTTTACATTATCATATAGATTTCAGTTTGAGTACACCAGTTTGGCAGGACTCCATGTTATCAGTCCCCAGTCACTTGCCTTATTTCTCAGATTACAGTATTTTTCACACAGCTATAGCATGCAAATCCACAATATTGTTGTGCGCAGTATACATTCCTCATATTAGTGGTGAAAAAGAAGCAAATTAAGTTTAATACTGAGTGAAAAAGACACCAATAGTGTCATCTTTTCTTCTTTTTTCTTCCTGACATGGTCTTCTTGCTTTTCTATGACATTTGCGGAGATTCAATTGTTTGAAAAGTCAGTTGGGTATCTGTTTTTTCCTATCTAATAGACCTGAAAAAACAGACACCCAACCGACTTTTCAAACATTTGAATTCCCCCCATTGTGTCTTATCCTCTTTACTAGTATAGGAAAATTTAGTAAAAAACGGCTGCGCAAGGTAGCAGGGAACGTTGTGATGACAAACAGCCGACATGTATAAATAAAAAGGGGTTTATTTAAACAAGAAAGTTTAAAACATATATACAAACAATGATTAATAAAGCTTAATTAGATACCATGAGATAATAATATTGCTTTGCACCCTGATGGTATAAGACAAGGTCTGTCAAACCAATAGTACTAAATGAATAGCAGCAAGAGACAATATAACAATAAATATACTCTGAAGAAATAATGAATAAATGAGTGAGAGTCCACAATCACAATAAGTGGATAAAATTCAGTTTGCCACTAATTAGCAGTGTGTGATTGTTGCAGTTCCGTGATACAATGTGATTGCCGTGCTAGAGAGAAACTCAATGTATTGTACTGTTAGAATACCTCTCATGTGGACTAGTACAACCGAGCGTCCTCGGTTGAAAGTCCTGCAGTGCCCACAACATAGCTGCTTGGGTAGAGGATTTATTCCGTCCGGCAATCGCGGGAGGCAGAAATTTAAACAAGAGCAGCTACATTTCTTTTCACAATACAATAGCTCCTCCTCAAAAATTAGGAACATCATTTGTAAGAATCATCCCATACTTCTTGCAGACCAAATTCTTAAAACTGAATTGAGAGATACTCTGTGATTTTTTTATTTTATTGACAAAAGAAACTCAGGTCCGTCCTCAAATACTGGTCAAACCTCGCAGTGGCTTTCTAGAACAAAAGGTTGTTTTAAATGCAGCGCTCACCAGTGTATCACATGTTCACACATTCAGAACAATTCCAAGACCTTCACATCGTCCAATGACACACGATTCGACACACAATCCTTTATTAATTGCAATAGTTCTTACGTTATATACATTCTGGCTTGTAGCTGCAACCTTTTGTATGTGGGTAGGACCACACGTAAACTTAGAATTAGATTCTTAGAACATAGATGCAATATCCTCAAGGGCTTCATGTTCCATTGTGTGTCTAGACACTTTGCTGAAACACACCAAAAAAATCCTGACGGAATTCTTCTAATAGGTATTCAGACAATTATGCCCACTGCACCGGGAGGTGATAGGTATAGAAAACTCTGCCTTAGGGAAAACTGCTGGATACTTAAATTGAGAACCCTCGTTTCCGAGGGGCTCAATGAATCTATTGAATTTGATCTATAATAATTAGGCCCTTTGGTTCCACTCCTCAATCATCCTTAGCAGGGCCGGCTCCAGGCACGTTCGACTAGAGCGGCCGCGCAGGGCGCCACCCTTAATGGGCGCCGCGCGCTGGCGCCGCCATCTTTGTGCCTGGAGCCAGCCTGCAGTGCTTCATGGCCTGAACTCCTGTGTACGCGGCTGTGCGGCGCCGGCGTCTGACGTTAGACGCCGGCGCCGGGCAGCGAGCATAGCGCGCACACAGGAGTTTTAGAAGAGCCGCCCGCGTCCTCGGCGGCACTCACCCTCCCGCCACCACCGCAGGTACATGTGATGGATGGAGTGCAGCAGCCAGCTGCTAATGCATGTATGAAGGCTGTGGCACGTACTATGTGTAACGTGTCTGCCTTTGGTCCTGGATTAATAGACTGTAGATAAGGGTGACATGGATTTCCATCTGTTATTACACGAGCAAGGTACTGAAGCCTACTGCCACAGCGTTCTTGGCTACTCTTCTGATTAATGTCACCTTTGTGTGAACCTTAGGGAGATTTACATTTAATACCATTTGTTGCATACATGTGACATGTACACTGATTTATTGTATGGTGAACGATGCTCAGTGTTTATGTGATTGCTCAGTGCTTGTGATGCTCATGTGTATTATGTCCTGGTGATGTGGGTCTGTTCACAGCAATCTAGAAACAATTGCCGTCACTCCAAGTTAGATGCAAAAGACCGGCCAGTGCTGACAGAGTATCAGGTTGGTTACAGTATATTCATATGGATGTGCTTCCCTGGTCACCAATACATGTAGGAAATGCAAGAGCAATGGTCAAATTAAATGAGCACTTCCAGTGCTGTAAAAGGCTGGTTTAAGGTCAGTGTCTGCTACTACCAATGATATTGTCAATATATGCTCCCAGAACAACTAATGGGCCAAACCCACTGTAGTGCCCCCATTTCATATTATGCCACTGTGCCCCAAACGCCAGTGATGTAGTTTATGGAGTCGTGTGTGAGCCCCTGGCTGCCATGCTGTTATTCCAGCACTGGGGCAACAGCAGAGTTACATAGACCACCAAATAGCCCCCCTGTCTGTCAGTGGCTGTTCCTGTACCACAGCTGCTGACCATTGCACTGGGAAATCCTCAGTAATACACCCAGGATATACTAACTGGCCTAAGAAGGAGGGATGTATCTGTCTTGTGGAGCAGATCATGTGAGATGATCCTCCTCCAAATGCCTTAATAAACTTGTTAGTCCGGTTACAATTAACCCCTACACCTCTGTCTGCCTTTCAGCAATATGATCAGTACTTCTCCCTGTGGGGAGTAGTAACATCCCTTTCTGCTAGCCCTGGTTACAGATGATGTTTGTTTGGGGATTTCTTCTAGCTAATTGCTCTTCATAAAGGGAGTACATCAGATGAGATGCAGGCAGTAGACCAGTCCTATTGATCTGCTTTGATGCAATTTAACGTGCCATGTAGACTCTCAGGCATTGGCGCAGAGCTTGATGCTTTAGGTTTCTGCAGTATAGCTATTGGATATGT
This sequence comes from Pseudophryne corroboree, assembly GCF_028390025.1. Lineage (NCBI taxonomy): Eukaryota > Metazoa > Chordata > Amphibia > Anura > Myobatrachidae > Pseudophryne > Pseudophryne corroboree. The sequence goes on from NC_086450.1 coordinate 223,691,490, forward strand.
AGAAAGGCAAGTTGTCCAACAAATTACAGTTTATACATTTAGCCACATGCAGCAACTTTGTTCATTAAAAAAAAAACGCATTTCAAATTTGTAAAGCAATGCAAACAGTAAAACTTATTTTGTTAAATACATTACCCTACTAGATGGCTTTCCTTGCTCGGAAAAGAAAGTGCACTGACATGACTGAGAGATGCCTCATTCAGAGGTTATGCTTGGTGGTAAACTGCTGTACCTGGTCGTTTTGGCTTCTGTGTTGTAATCAGAGGCAGAACTCTTGCACTGCATATCTTGCACTGTGGGGGCATATCTTGCACTGTGGGGGCATATCTTGCACTGTGGGGGCATATCTTGCACTGCATATCTTGCACTGTGGGGGCATATCTTGCACTGTGGGGGCATATCTTGCACTGTGGGGGCATATCTTGCACTGTGGGGGTATATCTTGCACTGTGGGGGCATATCTTGCACTGTGGGAGTAATTATGTATCTGGAATTGTGGGTGCATATCTGCACTGTGGGTGCATTTATGTATCTGGCACTGTGGGGGCATTTATGTATCTGGCACTGTGGGGGCATTTATGTATCTGGCACTGTGGGGGCATATCTTGCACTGTGGGGGCATATCTTGCACTGTGGGAGTAATTATGTATCTGGAATTGTGGGTGCATATCTGCACCGTGGGGGCATTTATGTATCTGGCACCGTGGGGGCATTTATGTATCTGGCACCGTGGGGGCATTTATGTATCTGGCACTGTGGGGGCATATCTTGCACTGTGGGGGCATATCTTGCACTGTGGGAGTAATTATGTATCTGGAATTGTGGGTGCATATCTGCACCGTGGGGGCATTTATGTATCAGGCACTGTGGGGGCATTTATGTATCAGGCACTGTGGGGGCATTTATGTATCAGGCACTGTGGGGGCATTTATGTATCAGGCACTGTGGGGGCATTTATGTATCTGGCACTGTGGGGGCATATCTGCACTGTGAGGGCATTAATGTATCTGGCACTATGGGGGCATATCTGCGCTGTGGGGGCATTTATCCATCTGGAACTGTGTGGCCATTTATATAGCTGGCACTGCTGGGGGGCATGTCACGTGTAGCTGGCACTGCTGGGGGGCATGTCACGTGTAGCTGGCACTGCTGGGGGGCATGTCATGTGTAGCTGGCACTGCCGGGGGGAATATCATGTAGTGTTCCCGCTAGGCGTCTGTGGCTGGGCAGTGTGTCTCAGTGCTCTACCTGGCGCAAAGTGTCTAACGTGCTTTGCCTGGCGCAAAGTGTATAGGAGGTTCTACCTGGTGCAATGTGTATTAGCTGCACTACTGTGTGGTGTAATGTGAATTGCCACTATAATGTGGCTACGCACCTTCCCCACGAAGTAACTCCCCTAAATTTTTGCTGCGCGCCTTCGGCGCGCACTGTCCATGCTTTAGCGTGTGGAAATGGGAACAACAAGCATTACAGTATGTACATCATTTTGCCCACCTAACTTAAAAATGTGCCCTCCCTGTGATCAGCAACCTGCCCTAAAAAGTGAACACTATCATGTGTAGCTGGCACTGCTGGGAGTCATGTCACGTGTAGCTGGCACTGCTGGAGGGCATGTCATGTGTAGCTGGCACTGCTGGGGGGTGAGACCACGTCCACTTTTTCAGGAGGCCACGCCCACTTTTACAGGAGCGCGCGCCGAAGCCGCGCGCATGGGGGTTGGGGGGGGGGGGGGCACTTTTACATATTCTCGCTCAGGGTGCTAGTAGGCCTGGAGCCGGCCCTGATCCTTAGATCACTTTCTAGTCTAAGAGTTCTTTGGTTCTAGCCATCCCTCTCTTTCTTTGTGAAAATGTTAAAAGGTAAAAATGTTAAAACATTAAAAAGTTTATACTGGTTATTATACTTTTTACTTCTTCACTAGTGAATGTACTATTTACTCCCTTAGATCTTTTTATGCCTCTTGCCTGTTATTTGGTTAAAACTCCTTTAATATTTTTATGTCTATACTAATAAATGGACTACCCATTTTTTCAGCTGTTTTTTTCCGAATCTCCTTCTTTTTCTTTTCTCCCTACTAGCTATGCATCTTCTGATCATAATCTCTGCTGACTAGTTCTCTTTCTAAATGACTCAATTTAATATATCAATGGCAATTATATCATAGCACACCTCATCATTGTCTACATGTCATCCTGTCAGGGCCGGCTCGAGGCATGTTCGACTCGAGCGGCCGCGCAGGACGCCACCCATAAAGGGCGCAGCGCGCTGGCGCCGCCATGTCGGAGCCTGGAGCCGGCCCTGATCTCCCCTGCTGTCCTCCCGGCTCCCGCTGTGTGCGCCGCCGCTGTGTGCGCTATGCGGCGCCGGCGTCTGATGTCAGACACCGGCGCCGCACAGCGCACACAGACAGCGGCAGACAGCACAGACAGTGGCCACAGCGGCGTGCACAGCAGCACTCCCAGCAGCACTCCCCCTCCCTCGGCACAGCAGGTACTGGGGGCATATGTGGCACTGTGGGGGGCATTTATCTGGCACTGTGGGGGCATTTATCTGGCACTGTGGGGGGCATTCATTTATCTGGCACTGTGGGGGGCATTCATTTATCTGGCACTGTGGGGGGGACATTTATCTGTGCACTGTGAGGGGGCATTAATGTATCTGGCACTGTGGGGGCATTTCTGGCACTGTGGGGGCATATCTGCGCTGTGGGGGCATTTATGTATCTGCACTGTGGGGGCATTTATGTATCTGGCACTGTGGGGGCATTTCTGTATCTGGCACTGTGGGGGCATATCGGCACTGTGGGGGCATTTATGTATCTGGCACTGTGGGGGTATATCTGCACTGTGGGGGCACTTATTTATCTGGCACTGTGGGGTCATTTATTTATCTGGCACTGTGGGGGGCATTTATTTATCTGGCACTGTGGGGGGCATTTATTTATCTGGCACTGTGGGGGCATATCTGGCACTGGGGGCATTTAATGTATCTGGCACTGTGGGGGCATATCTGGCACTGGGGGCATTAAGGTATCTCTCACTGTGGGGGCATATCTGGCACTGGGGGCATTAAGATATCTGGCACTGTGGGGGCATATCTGGCACTGGGGGCATTAATGTATCTATCACTGTGGGGGCATATCTGGCACTGGGGGCATTAATGTATCTGGCACTGTGGGGGAATATCTGGCACTGGGGGCATTAATGTATCTGGCACTGTGGGGGCATATCTGGCACTGTGGGGGCATATCTGGCACTGGGGACATTAATGTATCTATCACTGTGGAGGCATATCTGGCACTGGGGGCATTAATGTATCTGGCACTGTGGGGACATATCTGGCACTGGGGGCATTAATGTATCTGGCACTGTGGGGGAATATCTGGCACTGGGGGCATTAATGTATCTGGCACTGTGGGGGCATATCTGGCACTGGGGGCATTAATGTATCTGACACTGTGGGGGCATATCTGGCACTGGGGGCATTAATGTATCTATCACTGTGGGGACATATCTGGCACTGGGGGCATTAATGTATCTGGCACTGTGGGGGAATATCTGGCACTGGGGGCATTAATGTATCTGGCACTGTGGGGGCATATCTGGCACTGGGGGCATTAATGTATCTGACACTGTGGGGGGCAATAATGTATCTGGCACTGTGTGGGCACTTATGCATCTGGCACTGGGGGCATTTATGCATCTGGCAATGTGTGGGCATTTATGTATCTGGCACTGGGGGCATTTATGTATCTGGCCCTGTGGGGACATATCTGGCACTGTGGGGGCATTTTTATATCTGGCACTGTGGGGACATATCTGGCACTGTGTGGGCATTTTTATATCTGGCACTGTGGGGACATATCTGGCACTGTGTGGGCATTTTTATTTCTGGCACTGTGGGGGCACTTATGTATCTGGCACTGTGTGGGCACTTATGTATCTGGCACTGTGGGGGCATTTATGTATCTGGCACTGTGGGGGGCATATCTGCACTGTGGGGGCATTTATGTATCTGGCACTTTGGGGGCATTTATGTATCTGAACTGTGGGTGCATATCTGGCACTGTGTGGCCATTTATGTAGCTGGCACTGCTGGGGGGCATGTCTCGTGTAGCTGGCACTGCTGGGGGGGCATGTCACGTGTAGCTGGCACTGCTGGGGGGCATGTCACGTGTAGCTGGCACTGCTGGGGGGCATGTCACGTGTAGCTGGCACTGCTGGGGGGCATGTCATGTAGTGTTCCCGCTAGGCATCTGTGGCTAGGCAATGTGTCTCAGAGCTCTCCCTGGTGCAATGTGTCTCAGTGCTGTGCCTGGCGCAAAGTGTATAGGAGGTTCTACCTGGTGCAGTGTGTATTAGCTGCACTACTGTGTGGTGTAATGCAAATTGCCACTATTATGTGGCCACGTACCTTCCCCACAAAGTAACTCCCCTTAATTTTTGCTGCGCGCCTTCAGTCCATGCTTTGACATATGGGTATTGGAACAACAAGCAGTATGTACATCATTTTGCCCTCCTAACTTAAAAATGTGCCCTCCCTGTGATCAGCACCATGCCCTAAAAAGTGAACACTATCATGTGTAGCTGGCACTGCTGGGGGACATGTCATGTATAGCTGGCACTGCTGCGGGGCATGTCATGTGTAGCTGGCACTGCTGCGGGGCATGTCATGTGTAGCTGGCACTGCTGCGGGGCATGTCATGTGTAGCTGGCACTGCTGGGGGGCATGTCATGTCTATCTGGCACTGCACATTATGTGTATCTGGCACTATACTGGAGACATTGTGTGTAAGGAACACTACTGTGGCTATGTGTAAGGCTGCTAATTGTGTGAAAATATATTTATAGTTTGATGATATGAAGTTACGAGGCCACGCCCACTTTGCCAGAGGCCACACCCTGTGGTTCACCTGGTTTGGACACTGGTCTGCTATACGAGAAAACTACAGTTCTATCCCCAGTACGGCATCACATGCCGATTTTCTATATATATTTTTTTTCACCCTCTAATCTTTTATTAATTTGCCCACCTACTATATATTTTTTATTTTATTTTTCTCTAATTCACCAGGATAAATCTATTTGGTTATGTTTATATGTTATCCTGTTATGATAAAACTATACGACTGAAATATATACACTGCATATATTAATTATGCATTCAGTATTCTGACCCACTAAGTTTAGTTAGAACTATCTATATCCCTCTGGTGAGCCTAGTGGCGCACCTGGTTTGGACACTGGTCTGCTATACAAGAAAACCACAGTTCTATCCCCAGCACAGCATTATATGCCGATTCTCTCTATATACATTTTTCATCCTCTATATATATTCTTTTATCAACTTGTCTACCTACTATATATTTTTATTTTTTATATCTTTGCAAGTTATATTAATTCAGCAGGATAAATCTATTTGGTTATTCTCTTTCCTTTACGCCTTATGCACTATCATAATTATCCCTTAATTACAAACCAACATGAAGTAATAATAATAAAACATCATATGCTATATATGTATGGTTTCCTCTATATACAACCCCCTTTTTTATGATTCGGCAAAGTTTTATCAATATAGATCACTTGATTTCTGACTATCTTTACCAGTTAATTGACCAAGTCTGGTTTCTTTATATTTATAAATATAAATATCTTTGCCATTATAAATATCTTTGCCATTAATGTATTAAATAATAAGCCTCTTTCTCTTTTACATGTGTATGTTTATTTTTATATTCTCTTTTATATTCATTCTTTAGGGTACTATTATTGTTGTTTTATATATTGATGGATTTTTATATCCCTTTTGATAGCTGAGTGATCTTTCTTAATTAATTATTTGTTTCACCTGTTTGAGCCTGACTACTGGCTTTAAATACTGAGACCGCCAGATCAGGGAATGCACCTTTGAAAAAAGTCATGGGACACGTGACGAGTTGCGTTAGGACTCTGTATCTGGCGATACCCTGAACCCTGCACCCGCCACAACAGCATTCTGTCTCTGAGCAGCCGTATCCATCCCTACACCGTGACTGCCGAAAGCCGCCTCTCCATAGCACGCGGCCAACAGCCTCCTGCAATTGCTGGACGGCATCAAGCTACAGCAGCTCCTTGCCCCTGAGAGGCATTGCACTGACACCGCGACCTCGGCAAAGCCGCCTCTCTTCAACACGCGGCTCCCAACCTCCCGCGATTGCCGGATGGAATAAATCCTCTCCCCAAGCAGCTACGTTGTGGGCACTGCAGGACTTTCAACCGAGGATGCTCGGTTGTACCAGCGCACATGAGAGGTATTCTAACAGTACAATACATTGAGTTTCTCTCTAGCACGGCAATCACATTGTATCACGGAACTGCAACAATCACACACTGCTAATTAGTGGCAAACTGAATTGTATCCACTTTTTGTGATTGTGAACTCTCACTCATTTATTCATTATTTCTTCAGAGTATATTTATTGTTATATTGTCTCTTGCTGCTATTCAGTTATTACTATTGGTTTGACAGACCTTGTCTTATACCATCAGGGTGCAAAGCAATATTTCTCTAACGTCCTAAGTGGATGCTGGGACTCCGTAAGGACCATGGGGAATAGCGGCTCCGCAGGAGACTGGGCACAAAAGTAAAAGCTTGAACTAGCTGGTGTGCACTGGCTCCTCCCCCTATGACCCTCCTCCAAGCCTCAGTTAGATTCTTGTGCCCGAACGAGAAGGGTGCATGCTAGGTGGCTCTCCTGAGCTGCTTAGAGTAAAAGTTTATTTTAGGTTTTTTATTTTCAGTGAGTCCTGCTGGCAACAGGCTCACTGCATCGTGGGACTAAGGGGAGAAGAAGCGAACTCACCTGCGTGCAGAGTGGATTGGGCTTCTTAGGCTACTGGACATTAGCTCAAGAGGGACGATCACAGGTTCAGCCTGGATGGGTCCCGGAGCCGCGCCACCGGCCCCCTTACAGAGCCAGAAGAACGAAGAGGTCCGGTGAAATCGGCGGCAGAAGACGTTCCTGTCTTCAACTAAGGTAGCGCACAGCACTGCAGCTGTGCGCCATTGCTCTCAGCAAACTTCACACTCCGGTCACTGAGGGTGCAGGGCGCTGGGGGGGGGAGCGCCCTGAGACGCAATAAAAACTGAAATACCTTAGGATGGCAAAAGAAATACATCACATATAGCTCCTGGGCTATATGGATGTATTTAACCCCTGCCAGTTTTCCAGAAAAAAGCGGGAGATAAGGCCGTCGTGAAGGGGCGGAGCCTATCTCCTCAGCACACAAGCGCCATTTTCCCTCAGTTCCGCTGGAAGGACGGCTCCCTGACTCTCCCCTGCAGTCCCTACAGAATCAGGGTAAAAACGAGAGAGGGGGGGCACTATTGGCAGCTAAATTATAAACAGCAGCTATAAAAGGGAGTAACACTTATATAAGGTTATATATATATATATATATATATATATATATATATATATATATATATACGCGCGCTCTGGTGTGTGCTGGCAAACTCTCCCTCTGTCTCCCCAAAGGGCTAGTGGGGTCCTGTCCTCTATCAGAGCATTCCCTGTGTGTGCTGGGTGTCGGTACAATTGTGTCGACATGTATGAGGAGGAAAATGATGTGGAAGCAGAGCAATTGCCTGTGTTAGTGATGTCACCCCCTAGGGAGTCGACACCTGACTGGATGGTTGTATTTAAAGAACTACGTGACAATGTCAGCACTTTACAAAAAACTGTTGACGACATGAGACAGCCGACAAATCAATTAGTGCCTGTCCAGGCGTCTCAGACACCGTCAGGGGCGATAAAACGCCCGTTACCTCAGTGGGTCGACACAGACCCAGACACAGATACTGAGTCCAGTGTCGACGGTGAGGAGACAAACGTAATGTCCAGTAGGGCCACACGTTACATGATCACGGCAATGAAGGAGGCATTGAACATTTCTGACACTACAAGTACCACAAAGAAGGGTATTATGTGGGCAGTAAAAAAACTACCAGTAGCTTTTCTTGAGTCAGATGAATTAAATGAGGTGTGTGATAAAGCGTGGGTTTCCCCCGATAAAAAAGTGCTAATTTCTAATAAATTATTGGCACTATACCCTTTCCCGCCAGAGGTTAGGGCGCGTTGGGAAACACCCCCTAGAGTAGATAAAGCGCTCACACGTTTATCTAAACAAGTAGCGTTACCGTCTCCTGATACGGCTGCCCTCAAAGAACCAGCGGATAGAAGGCTGGAAAATATCCTGAAGGGTATATACACACATACTGGTGTTATACTGCGACCAGCAATCGCCTCAGCCTGGATGTGCAGTGCTGGAGTGGCGTGGTCGGATTCCCTGACTGAAAATATTGATACCCTGGATAGGGACAGTATATTACTAACTATAGAGCATTTGAAGGATGCATTACTATATATGCGTGATGCACAAAGGGATATTTGCACCCTGGCATCAAGAGTGAGTGCTATGTCCATTTCTGCCAGAAGAGCGTTATGGACGCGACAGTGGTCAGGGGATGTGGATTCCAAACGACATATGGAAGTATTGCCGTATAAAGGGGAGGAGTTATTTGGGGCCGGTCTATCGGACCTGGTGGCCACGGCAACGGCCGGAAAGTCCATCTTTTTACCCCAAGTCACCTCTCAGCAGAAAAAGACACCGTCTTTTCAAACTCAGTCCTTTCGTTCCCATAAGTACAAGCGGGCAAAAGGCCACTCATTTCTGCCCCGGGGCAGAGGAAGAGGAAAAAGACTGCACCAGGCAGCCTCTTCCCAGGAGCAGAAGCCCTCCTCTGCTTCTGCCAAGTCTTCAGCATGACGCTGGGGCTTTACAAGCGGACTCGGACACGGTGGGGGCCCGTCTCAAAAATTTCAATGCGCAGTGGGCTCACTCGCAAGTGGACCCCTGGATTCTGCAGGTAGTATCACAGGGGTACAAACTGGAATTCGTGACGTCTCCCCCTCGCCGGTTCCTGAAGTCTGCTCTACCAAAGTCTCCCTCCGACAGGGAGGCAGTTTTGGAAGCCATTCACAAGCTGTATTCCCAGCAGGTGATAATCAAGGTACCTCTCCTACAACAGGGAAAGGGGTATTATTCCACGCTGTTTGTGGTACCGAAGCCGGACGGCTCGGTGAGACCAATTTTAAATCTAAAATCCTTGAACACTTACATAAAGAGGTTCAAATCAAGATGGAGTCACTCAGAGCAGTGATAGCAAACCTGGAAGAAGGGGACTATATGGTGTCTCTGGACATCAAAGATGCTTATCTCCACGTCCCAATCTACCCTTCTCACCAAGGGTACCTCAGGTTTGTAGTACAAAACTGTCATTATCAGTTTCAGACGCTGCCGTTTGGGTTGTCCACGGCACCTCGGGTCTTTACCAAGGTAATGGCCGAAATGATGATTCTTCTTCGAAGAAAAGGCGTTTTAATTATCCCTTACTTGGACGATCTCCTGATAAGGGCAAGGTCCAGGGAACAGTTAGAAGTCGGAGTAGCACTATCTCAGTTAGTGTTACGTCAGCACGGGTGGATTCTAAATATTCCAAAATCGCAGCTGATTCCAACAACACGTCTCCTGTTCCTAGGAATGATTCTGGACACAGTCCTGAAAAATGTGTTTCTCCCAGAGGAGAAGGCCAGGGAGTTATCCGAGCTAGTCAGGAATCTCCTAAAACCAGGCCAGGTGTCAGTGCATCAGTGCACGAGGGTCCTGGGAAAAATGGTGGCTTCTTACGAAGCGATTCCATTCGGAAGATTCCATGCAAGAACGTTTCAGTGGGATCTTCTGGACAAATGGTCCGGATCGCATCTTCAGATGCATCAGCGGATAACCCTGTCGCCAAGGACAAGGGTGTCTCTTCTGTGGTGGCTGCAGAGTGCTCATCTACTAGAGTGCCGCAGATTCGGCATTCAGGATTGGATCCTGGTGACCACGGATGCCAGCCTGAGAGGCTGGGGAGCAGTCACACAAGGACGAAATTTCCAGGGCTTGTGGTCAAGCATGGAAACATCTCTTCATATAAACATTCTGGAACTAAGGGCCATTTACAATGCCCTAAGTCAAGCAAAACCCCTGCTTCAGGGTCAGGCGGTATTGATCCAATCGGACAACATCACATCAGTCTCCCACGTAAACAGACAGGGCGGCACGAGAAGCAGGAGGGCGATGGCAGAAGCTGCAAGGATTCTTCGCTGGGCGGAGAATCATGTGATAGCACTGTCAGCAGTGTTCATTCCGGGAGTGGACAACTGGGAAGCGGACTTCCTCAGCAGACACGACCTTCACCCGGGGGAGTGGGGACTTCATCCAGAAGTCTTTCAAGAGATGGTAAACCGTTGGGAAAAACCAAAGGTGGACATGATGGTGTCCCGTCTCAACAAAAAACTAGACAGATATTGCGCCAGGTCAAGGGACCCTCAGGCAATAGCGGTGGACGCTCTGGTAACACCATGGGTGTACCAGTCAGTGTATGTGTTCCCTCCTCTGCCTCTCATACCAAAAGTACTGAGAATCATAAAAAGGAGAGGAGTAAGAACTATACTCGTGGTTCCGGATTGGCCAAGAAGGACTTGGTACCCGGAACTTCAAGAGATGCTCACGGAGGAACCGTGGCCTCTACCTCTAAGAAAGGACCTGCTCCAGCAGGGGCCTTGTCTGTTCCAAGACTTACCGCGGCTGCGTTTGACGGCATGGCGGTTGAACGCCGGATCCTGAAGGAAAAAGGCATTCCAGAAGAAGTCATCCCTACCCTGATAAAGGCCAGGAAGGATGTAACCGCAAAACATTATCACCGCATTTGGCGAAAATATGTTGCGTGGTGTGAGGCCAAAGAGGCCCCTACAGAGGAATTTCAACTGGGTCGCTTCCTACATTTCCTGCAAACAGGACTGTCTATGGGCCTAAAATTAGGGTCCATTAAGGTTCAAATTTCGGCCCTGTCGATTTTCTTCCAAAAAGAACTGGCTTCAGTGCCTGAAGTCCAGACGTTTGTCAAAGGGGTACTGCATATACAGCCTCCTTTTGTGCCCCCAGTGGCACCTTGGGATCTCAATGTGGTTTTGGGGTTCCTAAAATCACATTGGTTTGAACCACTCACCACTATGGAATTAAAATATCTCACATGGAAGGTGGTAATGCTGTTAGCCCTGGCTTCAGCCAGGCGTGTCTCAGAATTGGCGGCTTTATCTTATAAAAGCCCTTACCTGATTTTTCACACGGATAGGGCAGAATTGAGGACTCGTCCTCAATTTCTCCCAAAGGTGGTTTCAGCGTTTCACGTGAACCAGCCTATTGTGGTGCCTGCGGCTACTAGGGACTTGGAGGACTCCAAGTTACTGGACGTAGTCAGGGCCCTGAAAATATATATTTCCAGGACGGCTGGAGTCAGGAAATCTGACTCGCTGTTTATCCTGTATGCACCCAACAAGCTGGGTGCTCCTGCTTCTAAGCAGACGATTGCTCGTTGGATTTGTAGTACAATTCAGCTTGCACATTCTGTGGCAGGCCTGCCACAGCCAAAATCTGTAAAAGCCCATTCCACAAGGAAGGTGGGCTCATCTTGGGCTGCTGCCCGAGGGGTCTCGGCTTTACAACTTTGCCGAGCAGCTACTTGGTCAGGGGCAAACACGTTTGCTAAATTCTACAAATTTGATACCCTGGCTGAGGAGGACCTGGAGTTCTCTCATTCGGTGCTGCAGAGTCATCCGCACTCTCCCGCCCGTTTGGGAGCTTTGGTATAATCCCCATGGTCCTAACTGAGTCCCAGCATCCACTTAGGACGTTAGAGAAAATAAGAATTTACTTACCGATAATTCTATTTCTCATAGTCCGTAGTGGATGCTGGGCGCCCATCCCAAGTGCGGATTGTCTGCAATACTTGTATATAGTTATTGTTACAAAATTCGGGTTATTATTGTTGTGAGCCATCTTTTCAGAGGCTCCTTCGTTTATCATACTGTTAACTGGGTTCAGATCACAGGTTGTACGGTGTGATTGGTGTGGCTGGTATGAGTCTTACCCGGGATTCAAGATCCTTCCTTATTATGTACGCTCGTCCGGGCACAGTATCCTAACTGAGGCTTGGAGGAGGGTCATAGGGGGAGGAGCCAGTGCACACCAGCTAGTTCAAGCTTTTACTTTTGTGCCCAGTCTCCTGCGGAGCCGCTATTCCCCATGGTCCTTACGGAGTCCCAGCATCCACTACGGACTATGAGAAATGGAATTATCGGTAAGTAAATTCTTATTTATTATCTCATGGTATCTAATTAAGCTTTATTAATCATTGTGTATATACACTGCTCCAAAAAACAAAGGGAACACTTAAACAACACAATGTAACTCCAAGTCAATCACACTTCTGTGAAATCAAACTGTCCACTTAGGAAGCAACACTGATTGACAATCAATTTCACATGCTGTTGTGCAAATGGAATAGACAACAGGTGGGAATTATAGGCAATTAGCAAGACACCCCCAATAAAGGAGTTGTTCTGCAGGTGGTGATCACAGACCACTTCTCAGCTCCTATGCTTTCTGGCTGATGTTTTGGTCACTTTTGAAAGCTGGCGGTGCTTTCACTCCGCCTTTGCGCAAGTAGGAACAGGAGGAGCACTGCCAGAGCCCTGCAAAATGACCTCGAGCAAGTCACAAATGTGCATGTGTCTACTCAAACGATCAGAAACAGACTCCATGAGGGTGGTATAAGGGCCCGACGTCCACAGGTGGGGGTTGTGCTTACAGCCCAACACCGTGTAGGATGTTTGGCATTTGCCAGAGAACACCAAGATTGGCAAATTCGCCACTGGCACCCTGTGCTCTTCACAGATGAAAGCAGGTTCTCAATGAGCACATGTGACAGTCTGGAGACGCCAAGGAGAATGTTCTGCTGCCTGCAACATCCTCCAGCATGACGGGTTTGGCAGTGGGTCAGTAATGGTGTGGGGTGGCATTTCTGTGGGGGGCCACACAGCCCTCCATGTGCTCGCCAGAGATAGCCTAACTGCCATTAGGTACCGAGATGAGATCCTCAGACCCCTTGTGAGACCATATGCTGGTGCGGTTGGCCCTGGGTTCCTCCTAATGCAAAACAATGCTAGACCTCATGTGGCTGGAGTGTGTCAGCAGTTCCTGCAAGATGAAGGCATTGATGCTATGGACTGGCCCGCCCGTTCCCCAGACCTGAATCCAATTGAGCACATCTGGGACATCATGTCTCGCTCCATCCACCAACGCCACGTTGCACCACAGACTGTCCAGGAGTTGGCGGATGTTTTAGTCAAGGTCTGGGAGGAGATCCCTCAGGAGACCATCTGCCACCTCATCAGGAGCATGCCCAGGCATTGTAGGGAGGTCATACAGGCACGTGGAGGCCACACACACTGCTGAGCCTCATTTAGTTGGATCAGCCTGTAGTGTGTTTTTCCACTTTAATTTTGAGTGTGACTCCAAATCCAGACCTCCATGAGTTAATAAACTTGATTTCCATTGATAATTTTTGTGTGATTTTGTTGTCAGCACATTCAACTATGTAAAGAACAAAGTATTTAATAAGAATATTTCATTCATTCAGATCTAGGATGTTTTATTTTAGTGTTCCCTTTATTTTTTTGAGCAGTGTATATATGTTTTAAACTTTCTTGTTTAAATAAACCCCTTTTTATTTATACACGCCGGCTCTCTGTCATCACAACTTTCCCTGCTACCTTGCACAGCCGTTTTTTTACTAAATTTTCCATTTCTGTTTAAACAGTGTTTATTTACGACAGCGCATAGTACCAGGGCGAATATATATATATATATATATATAATATATATATATATATATATGACATTCCTATAACATGAGAATCCCTCCTCAGCCACAAGAAAGAAACCAGCACACCAACAATAATCAATCCAAAAGAAGCTCTATTTCAGCATGGCAACAGTCAGAGTTGAAACCACATTATTTTCCAGTAAGGATAAACATGATACATCACATGTCCCTCTGGTGAAAAGGAGAATCCTGATCCCCTCTGCCCAACAGCTGTTTCGATTGTCACCACCTTCCTCAAGGGCATCCATACTAACACTGAGCCAAACGCTGCCATTTATCCACAGCCTGACGCCTGTCAACAACCTCATAATCCAACTCACCTGTCCACACTAACCACCGCCACCTGAGACCAGTCACGTCCGCACCACTCAGGACCGGAAGTCCCTGTCTTGGAACGCATTCAGTCCGCGGTGGAACGCACTTCCTGTCCCGGCTTCCGTCACGGAAACACTATACATCCGCATGACGCGGCCGGGCGCTCGCGTGAGCCAGTCCAGTGCGTGTGTAAAAAATTCACCTAGGCAACCGGGGTAAACACAGCCTTCTCATAGTATAGGCTCATCTAGAACCATACTTTGGTTATCACAATGTTGAGATCCCAATATACCCGTAAACCTTAATGTGACAGGGACTGAGGCATGCCTGACAGGCGCCATACTGCGGAACCTATGTCGGATCAATACAGAACCCACAATCAACAGAAAACAAAATCAAAAAAAGCATACATGACATTATATACATACAGATCAAAACATAATAGTGAATAATAACCTTTAAGCAGCCCTCAGAGTCCAATTATCTGAACTAGCTATAATAGTCATATGACTAGCAAAATCCACGGCAAAAGTAAGATCAAAACTTCTCCATTCGTTTATAAGAAACAAGTAAAAGTTAATTCCTCGTTTAACCCGTGTGGTGAGACAGTATTAAAGTTATAGATCAGTTCACACTCTCTCTGTAACAGCCTCTTATGCCGATCACCCCCTCTCTTCCATGGTTTAATCTGATCCAATGGCATAAACTTAAAGTCACGCAGTGTGTGACCATGAGTCACAAAATGTCTCACTACTGGAGGTGTAGCTTGTTCAACCTTGGACATAGCTTTTTTTAATCGAAGAACGATGCATGGCTATAGGTTCCGCAGTATGGCGCCTGTCAGGCATGCCTCAGTCCCTGTCACATTAAGGTTTACGGGTATATTGGGATCTCAACATTGTGATAACCAAAGTATGGTTCTAGATGAGCCTATATTATGAGAAGGCTTTGTTTACCCCGGTTGCCTAGGTGAATTTTTTACACACGCACTGGACTGGCTCACGCGAGCGCCCGGCCGCTTCATGCGGATGTATGGTGCTCCCGTGACGGAAGCCGGGACAGGAAGTGCGTTCCACCGCGGACTGAATGCGTTCCAAGACAGGGACTTCCGACCCTGAGCGGTGCGGACGTGACTGGTCTCAGGTGGCGGTGGTTAGTGTGGACAGGTGAGTGGGATTATGAGGTTGTTGACAGGCGTCAGGCTGTGGATAAATGGCAGCGTTTGGCTCAGTGTTAGTATGGATGCCCTTGAGGAAGGTGGTGACATCGAAACAGCTGTTGGGCAGAGGGGATCAGGATTCTCCTTTTCACCAGAGGGACATGTGATGTATCATGTTTATCCTTACTGGAAAATAATGTGGTTTCAACTCTGACTGTTGCCATGCTGAAATAGAGCTTCTTTTGGATTGATTATTGTTGGTGTGCTGGTTTCTTTCTTGTGGCTGAGGAGGGATTCTCATGTTATAGGAATGTCTCATTATATTCTTTATATGGAATTACAGCACCCGGACTGAGCTATGGAAATGTGTGCGGCTTTTCCGTCCTGTTTTTATATATATATATATTTATTTATTTTTTGTATAATTTAGAGGCACTGTTAAAGCAGTTATTTGTTACTTGTGGTCAGAGTCACATAGGGATGCTGAGAGTCACAGGAGAATGCTGACTGCTGAGGGACATGTGGGGGGGGAGGGGGCAAATACAGTAGATGGGGATGAGGCTGAGAAATATTGAGTGAGATGGAGAAACACATGGTGAGACTGGAGACACAGGAATGGTGCTAGAGATACACAGGCAAACCTGAGGCTGGGGTGACACAAGTAGGGGTTGAGGCGTGTGTGGTGTATATAGTTCCCATTGCTGTATATGTGTTCTGGTGGAAGGTTACAATGGATCTTATTTTGTATTTGTATTAGTTGGTATATGAATCTATTTCTGTGTTCTTTGGTTTCCTGTTCTTCTCCAGTAAAGAAGCATGCAACACTCCCTGTGTCCTGGTTACATAAAAAAACCTCTTATTGAACTATAAGTAACAGATTTAACAGCTTGGGTGACTGGGGATAGAGGACAGATCAGACTTTACTCCTCTTAATTATGAAAAGCAAGAAGTAATAACAAAAAATTATATAGCATAATATGTACCTTGGAAAGAGCTAATCAAACACTATGAAATATAGCATATTTCTCATCATTTGAGGCTGATGTCTTGTCTGTTTTTTTTTTTTTTTTTTTTTTGTGGTCATATCATATAATAATTAGAAATGTGCGGCTGGCACTTTTCGTGTTTTGGATCTGGATGATTTTTAAAAAAAACATAAAAACCGCTAAAATCACATAATTTGGGGGTAATTTTGCTCCTACGAACACCTCAAACCTCACAATATTGTTTTTAGGCCTAAAAGTTGCACCCAGGTGGCTGTATGACTAAGTTAAGCGACACAAGTGTGCTGCACAAACACCTGGCCCATCTAGGAGTGGCACTGCAGTGGCAGACAAGATAGCACTATTTAAAAACTAGTCCCCAAACAGCACATGATGCAAAGAAGAAAAAGAGGTGCAAGATGGATTTGTCCTTGGGCCCTCCCACCCACCCTTATGTTGTATAAACAGGACATGCACACTTTAACAAACCAATCATTTCAGCGACAGGGTCTGCCACATGACTGTGGCTGAAATGAGTGGTTTGTTTGGGCCCCCACCAAAAAAGAAGCAATCTCTCCTTGCACAAACTGGCTCTACAGAGGCAAGATGTCTACCTCATCCTCCGATTCCTCACCCCTTTCACTGTGTACATCCGCCTCACAGCGTATTAATTCGTCCCCACTGGAATCCACCATCACAGGTTCCTGTGTACTTTCTGGAGGCAATTGCTGGTAAAGGTCTTCCCGGAGGAATTTATAATTTTTAATCTTCTACACATTTAGTGGAAGTAACCTCCTACGCCAATCGCTGACAAGGTTACTGGCTGCACTAAACACTCTTTCGGAGTACACACTGAAGGGGGGGGGGGGGGGGTGCAACTTAGGTAAAATAAAGCCAGTTTGTGCAAAGGCATCCAAATTGCCTCTTTTTCCTGGCAGTATACATACGGACTGTCTGACATGCCTACCTGGATGCTGTCACTCAAATAATCTTCCACTATTTTTTCAATGGTGACAGAATCATATGCAGTGACAGTAGACATGTCAGTAATCGTTGGCAGGTCCATCAGTCTGGACCAGATGTCAGCTTTTGGTCCTGACTGCCCTGCGTCACCGCCAGCGGGTGGGCTAGGAAATCTTATCCTTTTCCTTGCAGCCCCAGTGGCGGGAGAAATTGAAGGATGAGCTGTTGACGGGTCACGTTCCGCTTGAGTTGACAATTTACTAACCAGCAGGTCTTTGCACCTCTGCACACTTGTATCTGCTGGAAAGAAAGATACAACGTAGGCTTTAAACCTAGGATCGAGCACGGTGGCCAAAATGTAGTGCTCTGATTTAAACAGATTGACCACCCTTGAATACTGGCAAAGTGAATGAAGGGCTCCATCCACAAGTCCCACATACTTTGTGGAATCGCTCCGTCTCACCTCCTCCTCCAATTTCTCCAGCTGCTTCTGTAAAAGCTTGATGAGGGGAATGACCTAACTCAAGCTGGCAGTGTCTGAACTAACTTCACGTGCGGCAAATTCGAATGGTTGCTGAACCTTGCACAAGACAGAAATCATTCTCCACTGTGCTTGAGTCAGGTGCATTACCCCTCCTTTGCCTATATCGTAGGTGGATGTATAGGCTTGAATGGCCTTTTGCTGCTCCTCCATCCTCTGAAGCATATAGAGTGTTGAATTCCACCTCGTTACCACCTCTTGCTTCAGGTGATGGCTGGGCAGGTTCAAGAGTGTTTGCTGGCGCTCCAGTCTTCGGCACGCAGTGGCAGAATGCCGAAAGTGGCCCGCAATTTTTCGGGCCACATACAACATCTCCTGCACACCCCTGTAATTTTTAAAAAAATTCTGCACCACCAAATTAATTGTATGTACAAAACATGGGACATGCTGGAATTTGCCCAGATGTAATACACGCACAATATTGGTGGCATTGTCTGATATCACAAATCCCCAGGAGAGTCCAATTGGGGTAAGCTATTCTGCGATGATGTTCCTCAGTTTCCGTAAGAGGTTGTCAGCTGTGTGCCTCTTAAGGAAAGCGGTGATACATAGCGTAGCCTGCCAAGGAATGAGTTGGCGTTTGCGAGATGCTGCTACTGGTGCCGCTGATGTTGCTGCGGGAGGCCATACATCTACCCAGTGGGCTATTACAGTCATATAGTCCTTAGTTTGCCCTGTTCCACTTGTCCACATGTCCGTGGATACTGGATACAACTGCATTTTGTAGGACACTGGTGACTCTTTTTCTGACGTCTGTGTACATTCTCTGTATCACCTGCTTGGAGAAGTGGAACCTAGATGGGATTTGATACCGGGGACACAGTACCTCAAACAATTTTCTAAGTCCCACTGAACTAATGGTGGATACCGGATGCACGTCTAACACAAACATAGCTGTCAAGGCCTCAGTTATACACTTTGCAAAAGGATGACTGCTGTCATATTTCATCTTCCTCACAAAAGACTGTTGGACAGTCAATTGCTTACTGGAAGTAGTACAAGTGGTCTTCCGACTTCCCCTCTGGGATGACGATCGACTCCCAGCAGCAACAGCAGGCGTACCAGTCAAGGATCCTACGGAGGAATCCCGGTTAGGAGAGGACTCCTCAGTCTTGACAGTGACATGGCCTGCAGGACTACTGACTGTTAGGTGCCGCGGTCCGTGGCGCCGCTCGGTCTGCTTCCGAGCGACGCTCACGGCCGCCGCACCTCCCTTCCTGCCCGCCCGGCACCTAGCAACGCCAGGACGCCGTGCGTGCTGAGCCGCCGGGTCCCTGGCAACGCCAGGACGCCGTGCGTGCTGAGCCGCCGGGTCCCTGGCAACACTGGGACGCCGTGCGCGCTTAGCCACCGGACCCTTAGCAACGGGGACGCCACAGACGAACTGCGTTCCCCGTTGCTTCCTATCAATCAATACACCTGTTAGCTCTGGTCGTGCAGCAGGGCAGCTGCACGACATTACTAATTAAGCTTCGCTGCAGCTATTGGAGGGCTCCCTGTTATATTCTCCCTCACTACCTGGCACAGATGCCGGTGATAGCTTCCTGTATGCTGTTCCTGCCTTGTAACGTCTGTTCCTGGTCAGCTGTATCTGGTCGATCCTGCTCCCTGTGCTCCTGAGTCCTGGAGTTCTGAAGCCGGTCCAGGGAATCCTTCCTGTTCAAGTGAACCTGTTGCAGTCATCTGGGGGTTCTCGTTTGTTGGGGTTCTCTCCCGGTTTCGTGAGTAGCTGCTTCTGCCGCGTGTTGCGGCCTAGGCCGCTTAGTCCTTTTGGTACTATTTTTGTATTGGTGGTTTTTGCGGAGGTTTCCGCTTTTCACTGTCCTCCCTGGAACTCTGCGGTGCCGTGTGGGGGAGTGGACAGTGATATCTTATGTTCTTTTCCTTTGGCGGCGTGCCGCACATATATTTAGTTTTAGGGTAGTTAGTAGCCCCTAGCTTCTGTTTGCTTTAGTTAGAGGTCCCCTTGTTGTTATCCTGTCTCGGTTCACGCTTTGTCTCACTCTAAGACCTGGGGGCATCGGAGTTGGGCAGACCTAATCCGCCCTTCAAACGCGGCTGCCGTGGGCCCAAGAAACCATAGTCACTCAGGCATGAACTGACCACAACGGAGGTAGGGTGCTAGGGGCTATTCCCGTTCCCTCCCTATTTCAGCGTCACGTCCTGATGCTCTGGACTCACTTCGCAACATCTTTCTAGTTCTGAGCATCAGGAACGTAACATTGACGTTCCTGACTGAGGAGAAAGTTGACGTTGAGGGAGATGGTGGTGTGGCTTGCAGGAGCTTGGGTACAGGAGGAAGAAGGGATTTAGGTGTCAGTGGACTGCTTACATTCTTATCCAAAGTTTTACAACTTGACACTGACTTCTGATGAATGTGCTGCAGGTGACGTATAAGGGAGGATGTTCCTAGGTGATTAATGCCCTTACCCCTACTTATTACAGATTGACAGAGGCAACACACGGCTTGACACCTGTTGCCCGCATTTGTGGAGAAATAATTCCATACCGAAGAGGTGGATTTTTTTGTAGTTTGCCCAGGCATCACAATGGGCTTCTTCATCCCACGGACAACAGGTGTCTCCCCCGGTGCCTGACTTCAACAAACCACATCACCATCAGAATCCTCATCGTCAACTTCCTCCTCAGCTCCAGCAACACAGATATCCTCATCCTGGTGTATTTCAACAGTGACCTCTTCAATTTCAATATCAGGAACTGGACTGTGGGTGCTCCTTCCAGCACTTGCAGGGGGCTTGCAAATGGTGGAAGGAGCCATCTCTTCCCGTCCAGTGTTGGAAAGGTCAGGCATCGCAACCGCCGACGCACTTGGACTCTCATTGGGGATTTGTGATACCATCTCAAAATGCACAGTTCTTTTTCTGTGCTCTTTCTAGCTTAACTCTTCTAATTTTTCTAGCGGGATTATGTGAATCTGAACCACTAGCCATGAACATAGGCCAGGGCCTCAGCCGTTCCTTGCCACTCCGTGTCGTAAATGGCATATTGGCAAGTTTACGGTTCACAGACTATTTAAATTTCTTTTTTTTTGGTTCTTTTTACTGAACTTTGGCTTTTTGTCTGCCAAGGCCGATGCCCAATGTCATAGTAGAGAGCATGTAAAATCCAAAAAACAAAAGTTCAGTAAAATGACCCAAAAATCAAAATTAAAAGCGTCTGATGAAAAGCGTAAACTTGCCAATATGCCATTTACGACACGGAGTGGCAAGGAATGGCTGAGGCCCTGGCCTATGTTCATGGCTAGTGGTTCAGATTCACATGAGGATGGAAGCACTCATCCTCTCGTTAGAAAAGTGCAGTGCCACTCGTAGATGGGCCAGGTGTTTGTGTCGGCCACTTGGGTCGCTTAGCTTAGTCACACAGCTACCTCATTGCACCTCTTTTTTTCTTTGCATCATGTGCTGTTTGGGGACTATTTTTTAAATCTGCCATCCTGTCTGACACTGCAGTGCCACTCCTAGATGGGCCAGGTGTTTGTGACGGCCACTTGGGTCGCTTAGCTTAGTCATTCAGCGACTTTGGTGCAAATTTTAGGACTAAAGATAATATTGAGGTGTGAGGTGTTCAGAATAGACTGGAAATGAGTGTAAATTATGGTTATTGGTTAATAATACTATGGGATCAAAATTACCCCCAAATTCTATGATTTAAGCTGTTTTTGAGGGGGTTTTTTTGTAAAAAAACACCCGAATCCAAAACACACCCGAATCCGACAAAAAATTTTCAGGGAGGTTTTGCCAAAACGCGTCCGAATCCAAAACACGGCCACGGAACCGAATCCAAAACACAAAACCCGAAAAATGTCCGGTGCACATCACTAGTTATAATTATACGGCAGCAATGGACATATAGCAGCAGAGTATATCGTCACTGGAATGACTGATGAACAGGAAACTACCACTGGTCTGATGCGCACAACACAACAACACTGTAAGGGACTTGTGGTTGTTATAATTATTACACGGCAGCAGTGGACATACCTGTATAGCAGCACCGTAATTCGTCACTGGAATGACTGATGAACAGGACACTGCCACTGGTCTGATCCAGCACAACACAGCACTACTTTATACAGCTACACTGGATGCATGGCAGCAGAGAACACCAACACTGACTGGCTGGACTGATGCAGCACAATAGACTGATTACACTGGACTGGAAAGCACAACACAGCACAACTTTATACAGTTACACTGGCAGGAGTGGATACCAACACTGTGACTGGCTGTAATGATGCAGCACAATACACTGACTACACTGGACTGAGCAGCACAACACAGCAACAAGACTCGCCACCCCACTTTCCCGCCCCCCACACAGACACTGAACACTGACGACACGTCCTCTCAATACACTCTGAGACTGGAGTGAAAATGTCCGCGACGCGCGGCTCCTTATATGGATTCCAAATCCCGCGTGAATCCGACAGCAGGATGATGACGTTTTGCCGCGTTCGGGTTTCCGAGTCAGGCGGGAAAACCCGAGCCTGGCTCGGAACCGAACTCAGAAGGCAAAGTCCGGTAGGGTTCGGTTCTCTGAGGACCAAACCCGCTCATCTCTAATAATTGTTACTGAAGTGCATTCAGTGTCCACTCAATATAATCTGTATGGACCAAGGATCACGGCAGTGGTTTTCAGCTATTTTCATATTTATGTATAGGTGTACTAGCTGAATACCCGTGCGTATAACTTTAATTTTGAAGGACTTCCTAGTAAACTAATTAGCCTTACAACAGGACATGCTCTGACTGCTGCTGCCAATCTTTGTCAGGCCGCACTTCAGGTGAAACTTCCCCGGATAGATGCTGTCAAAAGGCTGGCGCTGAGGAGAATAATCCACCCCCTTCTCTGCCCCATCCTGTGATGCTGCCCTGCTCAGTGCTTTAAATGCAGGGACGACAGGCCAAGCTATACCCGCTGTATGTTAATTATGTTAGGTTTTCAGGAATAGGCTGACTCTATCCAAAGGCCCCTAGGTCACCTTGCTTAGCTTCTCACTCTCCTTAGGGCTCCTTCTTTTGAGGTTAAAAGGTTAATATTTTTGAACAACACTTAAGGGAAAGCTGTTGGTACTTTCTACACAGCAGATAAGCAGTTGCTGAGTGTCAAGCTTTCCTTAAATGCATTTAAGAGTCCAAAATATCTATGGGGGTAATTCAGATCTGATCGCAGCAGCAAATTTGTTAGCTAATGGGCAAAACCATGTGCAGTGCAGGGGGGGGGGGGGCAGATATAACATGTGCAGAGAGAGTTAAGGTGTGTACACACGGTGAGAGATTTTCTTTCGATTTTAACTATATAGTCAAAATCGCAAGAAAAGTTAGTGGAAATCGCAAGGTGTTATGCCGCTTGCGATCCCGATTCGATCCCAATGCGCACTGCCGCAGGGCCGGCATCGCAAGAAAAGATAGACTGTGCAGGCAAGTCAATCCTTGCTAGATCGGTTTACTATCTAGTTCATCTCGCATGTCAATTACATCTCACATAAGCCAAAATCTCACATAAGCCAAAATCGTAAGCACACATAGTCCATATCTCAAGAAAAGTTAGTCAAAATCAGTGGTGCTGGGCTCCGGGGAGTTCAGGGGAAATCGCAAAGTGAAAATCGGACATAGCAAGGATCTCGCCGTGTGTACACACCTTTAGATTTGGGTGGGGTGTGTTCAAACTGAAATCTAAATTGCAGTGTAAAAATAAAGCTGCTGCGATTAGATTTGAATTTGCTGCTGCGATTAGATCTGAATTAGGCCCTATGGGGGTCATTCCGAGTTGATCGCTCACTGCCATTTTTTTGCAGCACAGCGAACAGGTTACTACTGCACATGCGTATGCACTGCATGCATGCGTAGGCACATCGTACAGGTACAAAGCGAATCGTTGCTGGGCGATGGATTTAACGAAGAATCCATTCGCACAGCCGATCGCAAGGAGATTGACAGGAAAAGGGTGTTTGTGGGTGTCAACTGACCGTTTTCAGGGAGTGTTTGGAAAAATGCAGGTGTGTCCAAGCGTTTGCAGGGCAGGTGTCTGAAGTCCATTTCAGGACCAAAAAGACTGAATTGATAGCAAGGGCTGAGTAAGTCCAGAGCTACTTAGAAATTGCTAAAAACTTTTTCGTCCCGCTCGGCTGCACACGCGTTCGCACACTTGCAGAGCGAAAATACACTCCCCCGTTGGCGGCGACTATGCGTTTGCACGGCTGCTATAAGTAGCTAGCGAGGGATCAACTCAGAATTACCCCGTATGTCTCCTTTCCTCCTATTGTTCTCTGAGAAGTTTGGCAATGTTTAGTTCAAGTGACAGGTTTTACCCTCTGATAATTGAGACACTATCCTTTTCTGACTGGAAACAGGTTGGTTAAGTACTTAAGTATCTGAAATCTATATGTAGAAATACATATACATATATATATATATATATATATATATAATATATATTAGTGATGAGCGGGTTCGAATCCGAACCCCCCCCGAACTTCATCCTTTTTTGCACGGGTCCGAGCAGACTCGGATCCTCCCGTCTTACTCAGTTAACCAGAGCGTGCCCGAACGTCGTCATCCCGCGGTCGGATTCTCGCGAGATTCGTATTCTATATAAGGAGCCGTGCGTCGCCGAAATTTTTCACTCATGCATTGGAGATGATCATGAGAGGACGTGGCTGGCGTCCTCTCAGTTTCTATGTTCAGTGTGCTGCAAATATCTGCTCAGTGTGCTGCAAGTGCAAATATCTACGTTCTCTGCCTGAAAAACGCTCCATATCTGTGCTCAGTGTGCTGCAAATATCTGTGCTCAGTGTGCTAATTGCTTTATTGTGGGGACTGGGGACCAGCAGGAAGGTGAAAAAGGATTATAGAGATTTGAAGGTTTACCCTTGGTTATTTGGACCAACCAATAAAAAACAATGGAGAGTGGGACAGGGTCAGCGTAGACGACCCATAAGACAGTTCACGGATATTGAATCCAACACATCCCAAAGTGATTCAGATTGCTCAGGTAAACAGAAGCAGCAGCATTTTTTAGGGGCAAAGGTTTATACACGCAGCAAGAAAACATCAGACAAAGAACTAGGAAGCACTGCAGGAGAGGGGGGATCAAACACAAAAAATCCAAAAGAGACCAAGGGCAGTCGGAGATGGTAATTTACAATCTCTCTACTTACACTTTTTTCAGATTCTGTTAAATTGTATTATCTAGAGGTTTATCATTTGTACAGACACACCAACAGAAACCATTCGATTTTGAAATTGAACTATATAGATTTCACAGACAGTTACGCTTGAAAGTTTTTTTTTTTTTTTTTTTTAATAAAAGAGCTAATGTGTCTAGCAGTACGACTTGTAATAAGGAAGACACCCCATTTAGGGTCCCTAGTACCTTTGACCCTCCCTCAAATAATGCGTCCATCGAAACATTCATGAGGTTAGTTCGGTTAGATACGCTGCCTTTAATTCATAAAACCAGGATTAAACACTCGAATCTGAGTAAAGATGAGCTTGCAGCGATCAAATCTCTACATGACAACATCAATATAGTTATCCGCCCCGCCGATAAAGGTGGGGGGATAGTAATATTAAATAGAACTGATTATGTAAGGGAAGTCATGCGACAGCTGACAGATGAGACGTGTTATAAGAAACTCACCTTTGATCCCACTGACAAATTCAAGAGAGAGATAGATTCTGTGATCAATCTGGGTCTGACTAATGGTTGGATCAATGACCAAACTGTCGGTTTCCTTACCCAGGACTACCCGAGGATCCCGCTCCTGTATATCCTGCCCAAGGTTCACAAGAGCCTGGTGGATCCCCCGGGTAGGCCCATCATTTCCTCTAATAGCTCATTGAGCCAGCCGTTGTCCCAGTTTGTGGACTACTACCTTCAACCGGTGGTACAGAACACTCCTTATTTCATAAAGGACACATCAGACTTTATAACCAAATTATCTCGCAGTGGGCCCCCACCATGTGGTAGTCTACTGGTGACCATGGATGTCACCAGTTTGTACACCAGTATTAAGCATTGTGAGGGGGTAGAAGCAGTGAGACAGGCTATCACCACCAGTCCACATTACTTAGGTCCACGTGTGGATTTTCTTTTACTGTTGATTGAACTTATTTTGCATAAAAATTATTTTTTGTTCAACAATTCCTTTTTTTTGCAGCTAAATGGCACTGCGATGGGGTCGAATATGGCCCCATCATATGCCAATTTATTTATGTATGAGTTTGAACGTAATTACATTATGCAGGATTCTGTTTTTTTCAAGATACATTAGTTTTTATGTTCGATTCATAGATTTGTTTTTTTTTGTGGACTGGTGGTGTAAAACTTCTAAATGAATTTGTTGATAAATTGAATGCTGGTCCTGGATCAATCACGTTTACCCACAATTATAGTGATACCCAGATTGATTATCTAGATGTACTGGTGGGCATTGATCATGGGAAATTTACCACCAATATTTTCAAGAAACCAACGGACAAAAACACTCTTCTGTTGGCATCCAGCTTCCATCCGCAGCCTTTAAAGAAGGGATTGCCATTCTCTCAGTTGTTGAGAGTGGCACGCATTACATCAGACGTCGCTAAGTTACCTGAGGCTTTGGCAGAGATGGGACAGACCTTCATTGACCGGGGCTATGATAAACAAGAGGTACAGAATGCGGTTACCAGATGCCTTGAACGGAAGTGTGAGGACCTACAGATACCTTGTAAAAAGAACAAGGAGATGGATCGCATGGTTTTTGCCAGCACGTATGCCATCACTTCTGGGTTGGTAAAGAAGTCAATACTGAAACATTGGCACATTTTGCGTACAGATCCGGCACTGAGCGGAGCATGTGAGAGGACTCCCTTGTTCAGCTACAAGAGGAGCAAGAACCTCAAAGAACGTGTAGCGTACTCCGACATTAGCCCAAGAGTGGCAAACAATATGGGCTGGCTCAATCTACAAGTGGGATCATATAAATGCGGCTCTTGTGCCAACTGCAGTCATATGTTGACAGGGAACAAATTTGTTCATCCGACCAGGAGTGATGTATATGCTTTGAGACACAGAATGACATGCGAGACTAAATTTGTCACATATGCGATTGTATGTCCATGTAAAAAACTTTATATTGGCAAGACCATTCGCATGCTTAAGGAGCGAACCTCAATGCACCGATCTTCGATTAAGAAGGCTATTATGAAAATAGAACCAAGCACTCCCCCCGTAGCCAAGCACTTTGCTCAGTGTGGACACACCGTGAAAGACTTTAAATGTATACCTCTGGATCATATCCCACCATTGAGGAGAGGTGGTGACAGAGGTAGGATGTTGCTGAGGCAAGAAAGCAGGTGGATTTATCAATTGAAATCACTTGCTCCGGAAGGTCTAAATCAGGCATGTCCATCCTGCGGCCCTCCAGCTGTTGAGAAACTACACATCCCAGCATGCCCTGACACAGCTTTAGCATTCTCTGACAGCAAAACAGTGTCCGGGCATGCTGGGATATGTAGTTTCACAACAGCTGGAGGGCCGCAGGTTGGACATGCCTGGTCTAAATGAAGAATTTTTGCTGACATCTTATTTATAGGGTAGATATTCGGTGGGCACTTGGATTGATTCAGGTCCGGCATAATATCATGACTAGTAAATGTGATTGATTATATAATTGATAGGAATAGGTTATGGTTCTAATAGGGGTGTCTAGTAGTCATTTACTCCATGATGATGTGTATGGTTTTTATGATGTTGGTTTGTTTAGCATAAGTGATCTGTCATGAATTGACAAGTAGGCTGCACATTGGTAGTTTAAAGTATTGTGAGATTTATTATTATATTGGACATTAATACTCCAGTGCATACCTACAGTTCAATTCTGACAGGGTACGCATATTCTGATCGGCGCCTGTCCCTGATGGGAAGTTATGTGGCTGATTGGAAGAATAGTATATAAGCCCATGTTTAGTGCCGATCTGATTATATGTGAATTTTTATTGTTACTTATTGGTACCTGTGACTTTCGAGCCTTTCCACATATCAGCTAGGGTGAATGTAGCCCTGTTGCTTTGCAGCGGGGAGAAATACACCCTCAGCGTCACTGTGTCTTTGAGTGACGCGCCTCTCTGTGTTGAGCATGCCCGTTGCCTAGCGACGCGGGTGCCGGCGCGGCCGCGTCACAACGTGATGACGGCGGCAATGGGCGCGGCGTCTGGAGCTGACTGGTGTCTCACCACGTGTTGCCTAGCAACCCGCAGCTATCATCAGGAGCGGCGCACTTTGTGACGTCATCTTGATGTGCTCCGGGGATGCGGGCGTCTCGTGGAACGCGAGTGGTAAGTTGAGTGGCGGGAAGGTTTGAAATTACCATACAACAGGTGAACGCAGTGTGGGATAATTAGTAAGGGTAGATAAGGACATATCTGTGATTAGAAGTTTGGATTCTCCCCTGATGACGGCTTTGCCCGAAACGGCTGTTGGGAGCCATTCCTGGTTAGGATCATGTTCCCCAGGTTATGCTGAATATTGAAAATGACAAGTAACTTTTCACGCTTATGCATATGTGACTTAAAGAATAAGGACAATTAAAGCTTCTTTTGTGCATTATGGAGTGCTGGTTCTTCCTGATCATAGCCCCGGTTGGAGCCTAGTGGTGAGGATTATTACATATTCAATTACACTTACCGAGCACCCTTGGATTAACCTGAATGTACTTGGCGTCTGTGCGGTCTATTGAGATGTATGTATGTATGTATGTATGTATGATGAGCGGGTTCGAATCCGAACCCCCCCGAACTTCACCCTTTTTTGCACGGGTCCGAGCAGACTCGAATCCTCCCGTCGTACTCGGTTAACCCGAGCGTGCCCGAACGTCGTCATCCCGCGGTCGGATTCTCGCGAGATTCGTATTCTATATAAGGAGCCGTGCGTCGCCGAAATTTTTCACTCATGCATTGGAGATGATCGAGAGGACGTGGCTGGCGTCCTCTCAGTTTTTATGTTCAGTGTGCTGCAAATATCTGTGCTCAGTTTGCTGCAAGTGCAAATATCTACGTTCTCTGCCTGAAAAACGCTCCATATCTGTGCTCAGTGTGCTGCAAATATCTGTGCTAATTGCTTTATTGTGGGGACTGGTGACCAGCAGTATTTTATATAGTAGGAGGACAGTGCAGAGTTTTGCTGACCAGTGACCACCAGTATTATACGTTCTCTGCCTGAAAAACGCTCCATATCTGTGCTGCATTGTAGTATATAGTAGGAGGACCGTGCAGAATTTTGCTGACCACCAGTATAATATCTATATCTATATCTCGGTACGGTACAGTACCACTGCTCTACCTCTGTGTCGTCAAGTATACTATCCAGCCATACCTGTGGTGCATTTCAGTTTTGCACAGTTGCTGACCACCAGTATATATAATATATAGCAGTACGGTACAGTAGGCCACTGCTGTACCTACCTCTGTGTCGTCAAGTATACTATCCATCCATACCTGTGGTGCATTTCAGTTTTGCACAGTTTGCTGACCACCTGTGTGTGTGTGTGTGTGTGTGTGTGTGTGTGTGTGTGTATGTATGTGTGTGTGTATATATAAATATAATATATAATATAATATAATATAATATAATGTCAAGCGGAACGTGACCTGTCAACAGCTCCTCCTTCACATTCTCCCGCAACTGGGGCTGCGAGAAAAAGGCTAAGAATTCCGAGCCCCCCCGCTGGCGGTGATGCAGGGCAGTCAGGAGCAAGTGCTGACATCTGGTGCGGACTGAAGGACCTGCCAACGATTACTGACATGTCGTCGTCTACTGTCACTGCATTTGATTCTCTCACCATTGAAAGAATGGTGGAGGATTATATGAGTGACCGCATCCAAGTAGGCACGTCAGACAGTCCGTACGTATACTGGCAGGAAAAAGAGGCAATTTGGAGGCCCTTGCACAAACTGGCTTTATTCTACCTAAGTTGCCCCTCCCCCCTCCAGTGTGTACTCCGAAAGAGTGTTTAGTGCAGCCGCTCACCTTGTCAGCAATCGGCGTACGAGGTTACTTCCAGAAAATGTGGAGAAGATGATGTTCATCAAAATGAATTATAATCAATTCCTCCGTGGAGACATTCACCAGCAATTGCCTCCAGAAAGTACACAAGGACTTGAGATGCTGGATTCCAGTGGGGACGAATTAATAATCTGTGAGGAGGGGGATGTACACAGTGAAAGGGGTGAGGAATCGGACGATGAGGAGGAGGTGGACATCTTGCCTCTGTAGAGCCAGTTTGTGCAAGGAGAGATTAATTGCTTCTTTTTTGGTGGGGGCCCAAACCAACCAGTCATTTCAGTCACAGTTGTGTTGCAGACCCTGTAGCTGAAATGATGGGTTTGTTAAAGTGTGCATGTCCTGTTTATACAACATAAGGGTGGGAGGGCCCAAGGACAATTCCATCTTTCACCTCCTTTTTTTTTTTTTTTTTCTTTTTTTTTTTCTTTCGTTTTTCTTTGCATCATGTGCTGTTTGGGGACTATCTTTGGAAGTGCCATCCTGTCTGACATTGCAGTGCCACTCCTAGATGGGCCAGGTGTTTGTGTCGGCCACTTGGGTCGCTTAGCTTAGTCATCCAGTGACCTCTGTGCAAATTTTAGGACTAAAAATAATTTTGTGAGGTGGTCAGAATAGACTGGTGAGTGGAAATTATGGTTATTGAGGTTAATAATACTATGGGATCAAAATGACCTCCAAATTCTATGTTTCAAGCTGTTTTTGAGGGTTTTTTTTTTTTTTTTATAACACCCGAATCCAATAAAAAAATTTTCAGGGAGGTTTTGTCAAAATGTGTCCGAATCCAAAACACGGCCGCGGAACCGAATCCAAAACACAAAACCCGAAAAATTTCCGGTGCACATCACTAAAATATATATATATATATATATATATATGTGGATGGATGCATACCCTTCTCTATTAGAACCACTTTCGAGAGAGATATATATATATATATATATATATATACATACATACATACATACATACATACATACATACATACATACATGTATGTTGAGTATCCCTTATCCAAAATGCTTGGGACCAGAGGTATTTTGGATATCGGATTTTTCCGCATTTTGGAATAATAGCATTCCATAATGAGATATCATGGTGATGGGACCTAAATCTAAGCACAGAATGCATTTATGTTTCATATACACCTTATACAGACAGCCTGAAGGTCATTTTAGCCAATATTTTTTATAACTTTGTACATTAAACAAAGTGTGTGTACATTCACATAATTCATTTGTTTCATATACACCTTATACACACAGCTTGAAGGTCATTTAATACAATATTTTTAATAACTTTGTGTATTAAACAAAGTTTGTGTACATTGAGTCATCAAAAAACAAAGGTTTCACTATCTCACTCTCACTCAAAAAAGTCTGTATTTCGGAATATTCCATATTTCGGAATATTTGGATATGGGATACTCAACCTATATGTATATGTATAGTATAGTATAGCATAGTATAGTCCTACGAAACTGGCATGTTTTCGGCTTTGAACATTGTTATTCCGATTTTAAAGCTGCGTTTAAGTAACCGCTGGTCCTATGCATTGTTTAACGATTGCACATTTTGAAATATGATATCGTACTGCCTTTCTTGAAAAAGATCCTGTGGAAGGATCGAAACGTCGATTTATGAAGGCTGCTATAAAGAACATTGGATATTAAACAAAGTTTGTGAACATTAATGTGTGAGAGTGCGCCCGCCACCTTCGTGGACATCTCATATATATATATATATATATATATATATATATGTATGTGTGTATATATATATATGTATGTATGTATGTGTATATATATGTATGTATGTGTGTGTATATATATATATATATATATATATATATATATATATATATATATATATATATATGTGTGTGTGTATATATATATATATATATATATATATATATATATATATATATATATATATTCTCTATCAAATAACACTGACTCATCACAAAATCTCCTGAACCATGCAGCTGCACGTCCTTGCCAGTGGCATTATTCAAATAGGGGAGCCACACTCAGCGATATTTGATGGTGTTTAGGGGTGGCAGTTGATGTGGCTCCCCTATTTGAATAATGAAGTGCTCGGCAACTGCCACTGCAAGGAAGTCCAGGAACAGAACATTGTGTCCTCTCCCCTTCGCGACTTGATATCGCCAGCACCATGTTCTATTTATAGGCCTGGCTGTGTGGGCTGTCTTAACTCGCCTTTGTGAGGGGGGGAATTATGTCACCCATTTTAAATAGAGATGTGCACCGGAAATTTTTCGGGTTTTGGATTTGGTTCCGCGGCTGTGTTTTGGATTCGGACACGTTTTGACAACCTCCCTGAAATTTTTTTATCGGATTCGGGTGTGTTTTGGATTCGGGTGGTTTTTAAAAAAAAAAAAAAAAAAAAAAAAAACCCCTCAAAAACAGCTTAAATCATAGAATTTGGGGGTCATTTTGATCCCATAGTATTAACTTCAATAACCATAATTTCCACTCATTTCCAGTCTATTCTAAACACCTCACACCTCACAATATTTTTAGTCCTAAAATTTGCACCGAGGTCACTGGATGACTGTGCAGCCCACTTGGGTTGCTTAGCTTAAACACCTGGCCCATCTAGGAGTGGCACTGCAGTGTCAAAAAGGATGGCACTTAAAAAAATTAGCCCCAAACATCACATGATGCAGAGATAAATAAAAAAAAGAGGAGCAAGATGGAATTGTCCTTGGGCCCTCCCACCCACCCTTATGTTGTATAAACAGGACATGCACACTTTAACAAACCCATCATTTCAGCGACAGGGTCTGCCACACAACTGTGACTGAAATGACTGGTTGGTTTGATTGCTTCTTTTTTGGTGGGGGCACAATCTCTCCTTGCACAAACTGGCTCTACAGAGGCAAGATGTCCACATCATCGTCATCGTCATCGTGTACATCCCCCTCCTCACAGATTATTAATTCGTCCCCACTGGAATCCACTATCTCAGGTCCCCGTGTACTTTCTGGAGGCAATTGCTGGTGAATGTCTCCACGGAGGAATTGATTATAATTCATTTTGATGAACATCATCTTCTCCACATTTTCTGGAAGTAACCTCGTACGCCGATTGCTAACAAGGTGACCGGCTGCACTAAACACTCTTTTGGAGTGCACACTCGGGGGCAACTTAGGTAAAATAAAGCAAGTTTGTGCAAGGGCCTCCAAATTGCCTTTTTCCTGCCAGTATACGTACGGACTGTCTGACGTGCCTAATTGGATGCGGTCACTCATATAATCCTCCACCATTCTTTCAATGGTGACAGAATCATATGCAGTGACGGTAGAAGATGACATGTCAGTAATCGTTGGCAGGTCCTTCAGTCCGGACCAGATGTCAGCACTCACTCCAGACTACCCTGCATCACCGCCAGCAGGTGGGCTCAGAATTCTTAGATTTTTCCTCGCAGCCCCAGTTGCGGGAGAATGTGAAGGAGGAGCTGTTGACGTTCCGCATGACTTGACAAGAGTCTCACCAGCAGGTCTTTGAACATGTGCAGACTTATGTCTGCCGGAAAGAGAGATACAACGTAGGCTTTAAACCAAGGATCGAGCACGGTGGCCAAAATGTAGTGCACTGATTTCAACAGATTGACCACCCATGAATCCTGGTTAAGCGAATGAAGGGCTGCATCCACAAGTCACACATGCCTAGCGGAATCTCTCCGTTTTAGCTCTTCCTTCAATCTCTCCAGCTGCTTCTGCAAAAGCCTGATGAGGGGAATGACCTGACTCAGGCCTGCAGTGTCTGAACTGACTTCACGTGTGGCAAATTCAAAGGGTTGCAGAACCTTGCACAACGTTGAAATCATTCTCCACTGCGCTTGAGACAGGTGCATTCCCCCTCCTTTGCCTATATCGTAGGCAGATGTCTAGGCTTGACTGGCCTTTTGCTGCTCCTCCATCCTCTGAAGCATATAGAGGGTTGAATTCCACCTCGTTACCACCTCTTGCTTCAGATGATGGCGGGGCAGGTTCAGGAGTTTTTGCTGGTGCTCCAGTCTTCGGCACGTGGTGGCTGAATGCCGAAAGTGGCCCGCTATTCTTCGGGCCACCGACAGCATCTCTTGCACGCCCCTGTCATTTTTTAAATAATTCTGCACCACCAAATTCAATGTATGTGCAAAACATGGGACATGCTGGAATTTGCCCACATGTAATGCACGCACAATATTGGTGGCGTTGTCCGATATCACAAATTCCCAGGAGAGTCCAATTGGGGTAAGCCATTCTGCGATGATGTTCCTCAGTTTCCGTAAGAGGTTGTCAGCTGTGTGCCTCTTATGGAAAGCGGTGATACAAAGCGTTGCCTGCCTAGGAACTAGTTGGCGTTTGCGAGATTCTGCTACTGGTGCCGCCGCTGTTCTTGACGTGGGAGGCAATACATCTACCCACTGGGCTGTCAGTCATATAGTCCTGAGTCTGCCCTGCTCCACTTGTCCGTGGTTTAGTGGACATTGGGTACAACTGCATTTTTTAGAACACTGGTGACTCTATTTCTGACGTCTGTGTACATTCTCGGTATTGCCTGCCTAGAGAAGTGGAACCTAGATGGTATTTGGTACTGGGGACACAGTACCTCAAGCAAATCTCTAATTCCCTGTGAATTAACGGTGGATACCGGACATATGTTTAACACCAAAACAGCTGCCAAGATCTGAGTAATCCGCTTTGCAGCAGGATGACTGCTGTGATATTTCATCTTCCTCACAAAGGATTGTTGGACAGTCAATTGCTTACTGGAAGTAGTACAAGTGGTTTTCCGACTTCCCCTCTGGGATGACTATCAACTCCCAGCAGCAGTAGGCATTACACTCAAGGAATCCCAGTTAGGAGAGGACTCATCAAACTTGCCAGTGACATAGCCTTCAGGACTCTTGGCATTCCTGTCTAAGGAGGAAATTGACACTGAGGGAGTTGGTGGTGTGGTTTGCAAGAGCTTGGGTACAAGAGGAAGGGATTTAGTTGTCAGTGGACTACTTCCGCTGTCACACAAAGTTTTTGAACTTGCCAATTACTTCTGATGAATGCGCTCCAGGTGACGTATAAGGGAGGATGTTCCTAGGTGGTTAACGTTCTTACCTGTACTTATTACAGCTTGACAAAGGCAACACACGGCTTGACACCTGTTGTCCGCATTTCTGTTAAAATAATACCACACCGAAGAGGTGATTTTTTTTTTTTTTTTGTAATTTGACCAGGCATGTCAATGGCCATATTCATCCCACGGACAACAGGTGTCTCCCCGGGTGCCTGACTTAAACAAACCACCTCACCATCAGAATCCTCCTTGTCAATTTCCTCCTCAGCACCAGCAACACCCATATCCTCATCCTGGTGTACTTCAACAGTGACATTTTCAATTTGACTATCAGGAACTGGACTGTGGGTGCTCCTTCCAGCACTTGAAGGGGGCTTGCAAATGGTGGAAGGCACCACCTCTTCCCGTCCAGTGTTGGGAAGGTCAGGCATCGCAACCGACACAATTGGACTCTCCTTGGGGATTTGTGATTTAGAAGAACACACAGTTCTTTGCTGTGCTATTGCCATCTTAACTCTTTTCAGTTTTCTAGCGGGAGGATGAGTGCTTCCATCCTCATGTGAAGCTAAACCACTAGCCATGAACATAGACCAGGGCCTCAGCCGTTCCTTGCCACTTCGTGTCGTAAATGGCATATTGGCAAGTTTACGCTTCTCCTCAGACACTTTTAATTAAGATTTTTGGTTCATTTTAGTGAACTTTAGTTTTCTGGATTTTACATGCTCTCTATTATGACATTGGGCATCGGCCTTGGCAGACGACGTTGATGGCATTTCATCGTCTCGGCCATGACTAGCGGCAGCAGCTTCAGCATGAGGTGGAAGTGGATCTTGATCTTTCCCTATTTTACCCTCCACATTTTTGTTCTCCATTTTTTAATGTGTGGAATTATATGCCAGTAATATATTTAAATAATAATATAGTAATATATAGTAATATAAATGCTGCACTGTAATACTATATATACTGCACACAAAAATGCAGCACAGATATGGAAT
The DNA here is from genome assembly GCF_028390025.1 of Pseudophryne corroboree. Classification (NCBI taxonomy): domain Eukaryota; kingdom Metazoa; phylum Chordata; class Amphibia; order Anura; family Myobatrachidae; genus Pseudophryne; species Pseudophryne corroboree. The sequence goes on from NC_086450.1 coordinate 223,727,407, forward strand.
GGATACTTGCAGTGACACAGAGCTGCAAATACAGCAATAGCCTACTGTACACAACTATATACTGTTGGGTCACCAAAATGCTGCACTGTAATACTATATTCTGCTCACAAAAATGCAGCACAGATATGGATTGGATACTTGCAGTGACACAGAGCTGCAAGATACAGCATTGGCTTACTGTACACAACTATATACTGTTGGGTCACAAAAATGCTGCACTGTAATACTATATATACTGCTCACAAAAATGCTGCACAGATATGGAATGGATACTTGCAGTGACACAGAGCTGCAAGATACAGCAATGGCCTACTGTACTTTACTACTATAAGTATAATTAATTATACTGGTGGTCCCCAGTTCCCACAATAAAGCACACTGAGCACAGATATTTGCAGCATACTGAGCACAGATATGGAGCGTTTTCAGGCAGAGAACGTAGATAATTTAAGCACACTGAGCACAGATATTTGCAGCACACTAAGCAGATATTTGCAGCACACTGAGCACATATTACGGAGCTTTTCAGCCACGTCCTCTCCGTCCAATCTCCAATGTATGAGTAAAAATGGTGGCGACGCGCGGCTCTTTATATAGAATACGAATCTCGCGAGAATCCGACAGCGGGATGATGACGTTCGGCTTCATTCGGGTTAACCGAGCAAGGCGGGTAGATCCGAGGCTGCCTCGGAACAGTGTAAAATGGTTGAAGTTCGGGGGGGGGGGGGGGGGTTCGGATCTCGAGGAACCGAACCTGCTCATCTCTAATTTTAACACCTTTTGTGGGTGGAATTTTGAAAAATCCCTACTTAGTGGGTGCATAAATCAGAAGAGCAAGCTACTGTTCAAATTTGAAGTACCTAGTCCTTATGGCTCAGGAGATTTTGTGATGATTCAGTGGTGTCTTCCTTTTATATATAAGCAGTGCTCGAAGTGGGCTGGTATACACTGGTATGGCATACCGGCACTTCGAGCACTAAAGACCTCCACCGCCGCATTTCAAATTCCGCGCTGTTCAAGCTCTGGAACTGGCAGCCAATCAGGAGCAGCCGCTCCTGATTGTCTGCTGATCCATGGCAGATTTCAAATGGTGCCGCAGTCATACGGACTGAAGGCCATCTACACACACGCCGTTGCCCTGGGCCTTCTCCTCTTCACAGCCGCCGCCCACGTCCTCACCGCCTCCGCCACCCACGTCCTCTGTACCGCCGCTGCCACCCACATCCTTTACCGCACCGCCACTGCCCAGGGCCTTCTCCTCACTGACACCGCCTGGGGCCTTCTCTTGGTCACCGCCACCACCTAGGGCCTTCTCCTCCTCACTGCTGCCGACTACAGCCTCTGCACTGCCAACAACCACAGCCCCTTCCGCTGCTCATTAGTTACTGTTACCCTGCTTTCCTATGTCCCTTAGTCACTGTTTCTGTCATTGCTGTCACTCTCCCTGTCACTCTCTCTCTGTCACTGTCCCTGCTGTCACTCTCCCTGTCACTTTCTGTCACTGTCCCTGCTGTTGCTCTCCCTGTCACTCTCCCTATGTCCCTGCTCAGTGGCATAACTAGAAATTTTTCTACCCCAAGCCAAAACATTCTCTGTTGCCTCCCCCATCCATAATTGTCACTAGAAAAGTGATGAATCTGCGCTGGCCTACGGCGTGTGCGCCACAAAAAGGGTACGTGGTCTTGATGAAATGGGTGTGGCTTTGCTGAAAGGGCATGGCACCATGGAAAAAGACTACCAAATACCCAAGTTTTTCAACCTACACGCCCAGATGATGGCAAACACAGGAAAAATAATAATAATCCTGATTCATGCCCCTTACATTATTTGTAATTTTTTTCCTCCTTATAGTAATGACCAGTATACATTATGCCACATACTGCAATGGTCCTTAGACATTATGCCACACACCATAATGCCCATTACACAATATGCCACACACCGTAATGCCCCTGACACTTTATGCCACACACCGTAATGACTGTGACACATTATGCCACACATCTCAATGCCCGTTATACATTATGCTACACACTGCAATGCCCCTGAGACATTATAGCACATACAACGCTTGTGATACAGTACACCGTACACCATCATGCCTGTGACACATTATGCCACACAATGCAATGTCCATTATACATTATGCCATACACTGCAATGCCCCTGAGACATTATACCACATACCACAATGCCCGTGCTATAGTATACCACACACCGTAATGTCTGTGACACATTATGACGCACACCGCAATGTCCATGATACATTATGCCACACACCGCAATGCCCATTACACATTAAGCCCTACAGTAAGGCTTCTAATTGCTTTTAAATTATCTGCTCATTGCCAGGGATTTCATACTGTTGGTTCCATGGATGGTGCCAGGGGTTTTCATGCTCAGAGTGTCATGCTCGTTGCCTGGGGTTTCATGCACTGGGTGTTATGCTTGTTGCCAGGGGTTTCATGTGCTGTGTGTCATGCTCGTTGCTAGGGGGTAATGCTTGTTGCAGGGATTTCATGAGATGGGTGTTGTTTGTTAACAGGGGGTAATGCTTGCTGCTAGTGGTGTGCCCTTAGTGCTACATAGACCCCAGTGGCAGATATTCCCCCACAGTGCCAGATAAAATTATGCCCCCATAGTGCCAGAAACACATGCCCCCAGTGCCACATATGCCCCCCCAGTGCCAGATACACATATGCTCCCATAGTAGTAGAAACACATATGCCCCAATTGCCACATATGCCTCCCAAGTACCAACTACACATATGCCCCCAGTGCTAAATATGCCACCTCAGGTCCATGAGCTCTGATTGGCTTGCAAACTAGCACTTCATTTGACAGACACACCACCGCCACCACCGAAGACACAGGAGTAGCGAATGCTACGCCCTCCTTACCGGACTCACACGCAGTACTATTCGGTGGCTCCCCAGCAGGCATAAACCTCCGCAGTGGCTGCGGGGGTGGTAGTCACACCAGTGTCCCTGCTGTTACTCTCCCTGTCCCTGGATTTTGGCTCATACTGTGTTGCATAACATGAATTTTGGGTAATACTGTGTGGCATAATGTGAATTTTGGCTCATACTGTGTGGTATAATGTGAATTTTGGCTCATACTGTGTGGTATAATGTGAATTTTGGATCATGCTGTGTGGCATAATGTGAATTTTGGATCATACTGTTTGGCATAATGTGAATTTTGGATCATACTGTGTAAAAAAAATTAAATTTCAGCTCATACTGTGGTGTATAATGTGAATTTTGGATCATACCGTGTTGCATAATGTGAATTTTGGCCCATACCATGTTGCATAATGTGAATTGTGGATCATACTGTGTTGCATAATGTGAATTGTGGATCATACTGTGTGGTGTAATATGAATTTTGGCTCATTCCGTGGGAATTTTGGCTCATTCAGTGTGGCATAATGTTTAAGGGGCACCATTACTCGATAGTATAAGAGGTTCTACTATTGTGTTGCATAATGTGTATAAGGGATATATGGTGCGGTAGACTACACTTAAGAACATGTCCCCTTTTAAGTACCCACACCCCCTTTTCCGGAGCGCACGCATAAATACAACCATTACTTTTCCATACCCCCACTTCAAAATTTCCACTTTCGACCACTGTATATAAGTATATAGATTTTATTGTAAACAGGTTTTTTAAATTTAAATAAGAATTTTTTGACTGATTGAGTTTATGATTTAAGCAGGGTACTGAAGGCAACAAGGTATTCAAGGGCAGATGTATTAAACTGGGAGAAGTGATAAAGCAGTGATAAGTGGAAGGTGATAATGCACCAGCCAATAAGTTCCTAACTGTTAACGCACCAGCCAATCAGCTCCAATATGTAATTAACAGTTAGGAACTTATTGGCTGGTGCATTATCACCTTGCACTTATCACTGCTTTATCACTTCTCTGGGTTTAATACATTTGCCCCTCAGTACTGTATGTGACCTTGGGTCTTGTGCGGTTGATGCCAATTGCTGCCTGGCAATGTACAGTACATTACAGCGGATTATCTGATATCAGCAAGAAGGTTGAAAGAATGACTCACCAAGCGCATCTTGTCACTTCATTACCAATTACTAAAGTTTTATTAGACCTGAAGCTACACGACAGACAAGTGGTTTCATCTTGCCCATAGCATTTCTCTTTATTTTACAGACTAGAAAAGAATCAGCCCCTACCTGGGATCCTATCCAGGCATATGTACATTATAATCACCATGATTTACTGAGGTGTTACGTTAATTGTGCCCCTGAGGGATAATACACTGTATCCCAGAAGAAGCCTTGATGGCCAGGATACTACCTATGACCCAATTCTACACACTTCACAGGGCCATAGAGACTGGAATAATACAAGCTGCATAACTTTGTCTTTAACTATTTATATCCTACTGTATACAATATTTGTATCAGAAATAATAGTGCACTTACAGCTGAGGATTTAGAAACTGTTTTGTGATTTGCTTGTATCAGCAAAGCTGCAAAAACATATTTAGCAAAATTATTACAATATTTTACTTTCACCTATAAGATCTGTTACACTATGCAGCATATATATTAATTATTGGGTCACAGACCTGATAATTATAATCTTTTATTGCCGCTATTTGCGTCAGTAAGAAATTAATGATTAATGGCCCTCATTCTGAGTTGATCGTTCGCAAGCTACTTTTTGCAGCCGTGCAAACGTATAGTTGCCGTCCACATGGGAGTGTATACTATTTTCGCTTTGTAAGAGTGTGATCGCATGTGCAGCTGAGCGGGGCGAAAGTTTTTTGCAGTTTCTGAGTAGCTCTGGACTTACTCAGCCCTTGCGATCACTTCAGCCTGTCCGGTCCCGGAATTGACGTCAGACACCCGCTCTGCAAACGCCTGGACACGCCTGTGTTTTCCCTACTACTCCCAGAAAACGGTCAGTTGACACCCATGAATGCCTTCTTCCTGTCAATCTCCTTACGATCGGTTGTGTGAATGGATTAGTCGCTAGAAGCATTGCACAGCAATTATGCTGTTTGTACCCATACGACGCGCGTGCGCATTTGCGGTGCATACGCATGTGCAGTAGTAACCTGATCGCTGTGCTGCGAAAAACGGCAACGAGTGATGAACTCGGAATGAGGGCCAATGTATTAAAGATCGCTTGCAGATGCAGAGGCAAATACAATAACATCTCTTCTTCTTCAGTACCCTCATGGTGCTACTGTGCATGTGTGGTCTGTCATTGCCGGGGAGGGCTTAGCAGTCTGGATCTTGGAAGCTTATAGGGGCTGCTTTTGTGATCACAAATGGAAGACTGCAGCAGATATCTCCTATATCTGTTGGACTCGGAGTCCCCTGTACATACATATGGGGGAAACGTAATATTTGCTGGTTCCTATAAATATTATTTGATAAATACTGTTTTCCACTATGTATTTTTTTTTTTAGTATAAGAATTATATATGCATATATATATATATGCATGCAAGGGGAAGTAAGGGTTCTGATTGAGAGGTGGACACAGGAGTGATCGGTGCTGCATCTTTGATAGCAGCAGATCTGAGAAGGTATGAAAATGTAGCAAGTGGCGTATGTTGAATTAAGACACCTACAGCACCTGTGCCTTCTCAGATCCACTGCATGCATCCAAACGCAGTGGCCACCTGAGTAACCCTAATGTTACTACATGGCCACCACAACGGGGCTGAGACCTATAAATCTGCGTTGGAAGACCAACCTGCCCCTGTTTTATAAAATACACCTCTGCCCAGTCTTAAAACGCCTGAAGCCTGTCAATCAAACTGCGGCATCCAGGGCACTGTAACCAGAACCACAGCACGATCGCTGCAGATGCGCACTGAGGCTTTGGTGCATGTGCAATCCCGAAAACATTGGTCAATTGTGACTGATTCTGGACTGCATGTGGGGCTAGAGCTGCCCCTTAATATGCAATTTTACAGTAATATACATGAAAGACTTCATGTTACGGAGCTACATAATTTGCATGAAATAACGGGGATGCTTATAATTAAGAAATTAAATCCCCATGCTCTCTGTCACTCAGTATGTCATGTGAGGAGGTAGATGCTGCTTTGCAGCAAAGTATGAGACTTTGGGTGGAGAAATGCACCTATGGAATAGGTTGATTTATTTGGTCGGTGCCAGTAATGTGACAGTAGCTCACATACTTGCAGTCTCAGCTTTTATTATTATTATTATTATTATTATTATTATTATTATTATTATTATTATTATTATTATTATTATTATTATTATTAGCAGTTTCTTATATAGCGCAGCATATTCCGTTGTGCTTAGAACAACAGTTATAGAACAAAACTGGACAAAGACAGACAGACAGACAGACATAGAGGTAGGAAGGCCCTGCTCGCAAGCTTACAATCTATAGGGAAATAGGCATTGATACACAAGGATAGATGCTACCTATTGCATAATGGTCCACCAGATTGCTAGGTTTTTAATGGGTTGTATGATATGATCACCCAGCAATGTTGGAAGACAAAATATGTGAGGTTAGGTGGACTGTACAGAGAGGATGTAATTGGATAGGGAAGTATTGAAGGTTATGTGGGTGGGTCTGGACGTTGTTAGGCTTGTCTGAAGAGGTGAGTTTTCAGGGAACGTTTAAAGGTTTGGAGACTAGAGGCAAGTCTTATTGTGCATGGGAGGGCATTCCACAGAGTGGGTGAAGCCCGGATAAAGTCCTGTAATTTTGAGTGAGAACAAGTAATACATGTGGATGAGAGACGCAGATCTTGTGCAGAGCGGAGAGGTCTGTAGGAAGATATTTTGAGATGAGTAAGGAGATGTATGATGGTGCAGTTTGATTAATAGCCTTGTGTGCAAGAAAAAGTATGTTATATTTAACACGGTAGAATACTGGTAACCAATGGAGGGACTGACAGAGGGGAGAAGCAGACGAAGAACGTCTAGCGAGGAAGATTAGCCTCGCAGCGGCATTTAAAATGGATTGTAGTGGTGAGATCCTATGTTTGGAAAGACCAGTAAGGAGGTTATTACAATAATCAATACGGGAGATGATGAGTGCATCGATTGGATTTTTTGCAGTGTCTTGTGTTAGATAAGGGCGTATTTTGGATATGTTTTTTAGGTGCATATGTTCTAGAGATGAGCGGACTTCACTACCATGAGCCCGGATCTGAGGCCAGCTCGGGTTTTTCCGCCTGACTCGGAAACCAGAACGAGGCAAAGAGTCATCATCCCGCTGTCAGATTCTCGCGGGTTTTGTATTCCAAATAAGAAGCCGCGTGTCTCCAACATTTTCACTCCGGCATTGGAGAGTATAGCGAGAGGACGTGTTTCCGTTCTTACTCAGTCTGTGTGGAAGGGAAAGTGGGATGGTGATTCCAGTGCGGTCTTGTGCTGCTCAGTCCAGGGTAGTGTCTTAGGCTGCATCAGTCCAGTCACAGTGGTGGTGTCCTCTGCTGCCATATGTCCAGTGTAGCTGTATAAGTCCAGTGCAGTGGTGCTGTGTTGTCCTGCATCAGTACAGTAGTGGTATCTTGTGCTGCATCAATCCAGTCACAGTGGTGGTGTCCTCTGCTGCCATATGTCCAGTGTAGCTGTATTAGTCCAGTCCAGTGGTGCTGTCTTGTGCTGCATCAGTACAGTAGTGGTGTCTTGTGCTGCATCAGTCCAGTCACAGTGGTGGTGTCCTCTGCTGCCATATGTCCAGTGCTGCTGTATAAGTCCAGTCCAGTGGTGCTGTCTTGTGCTGCATCAGTCCAGTGGTGGTGTCTTGTGCTGCATCAGTCCAGTCACAGTGGTGGTGTCCTCTGCTGCCATATGTCCAGTGTAGCTGTATAAGTCCAGTCCAGTGGTGCTGTCTTGTGCTGCATCAGTCCAGTGGTGGTATCTTGTGCTGCTTCAATCCAGTCACAGTGGTGGTGTCCTCTGCTGCCATATGTCCAGTGCTGCTGTATGCGTCCAGTCCATTGCAGTGGTGTTGTCCTGCATCAGTCCAGTGGCGGTGTCCATGTGCTGCTGTATAAGTCCAGAGGTACTGCGGTATAAATTCTGTGATACTGCCGTATACGTCCACTGATACAGCCGTATAAATCCAGTCCCGTGATACTGCCGTATATGTCCAGTGGTACTGCCATATAATTAGAGATGAGCGGGTTCGGTCCTCGGGATCCGAACCCCCCCCGAACTTCACCCATTTTACACGGTTCCGAGGCAGACTCAAATCTTCCCGCCTTGCTTGGTTAACCAGAACGCGCCCGAACGTCATCATCCCGCTGTCGGATTCTTGCGAGATTCGTATTCTATATAAGGAGCCGCGCGTCGCCGCCATTTTCACTCGTGCATTGGAGATTGAACGGAGAGGATGTGGAGCGTTCTTTCCCTGAAAAGCTACTTAATCTGTGCTCAGTGTGCTGCAAATATCTGTGCTCAGTGTGCTGAAAATATCTACGTTTTCTGCCTGAAAACGCATTGTGGGGACCACCAGTATAAGTATATACATGATGTGGCCATTCACTGGTACCTGGTGACAGAACGTATACTGGATTCCCCCACAATGTAACTTTATATCTGTCATCTATATACATGATGTGGTCATTCACTGGTACCGGGTGACAGAATGTATACTGGATTCCCCCACAATGTAATGTTATATCTGTCACCTATATACATGATGTGGTCAATCACTGGTACCTGGTGACAGAACGTATACTGGATTCCCCAACAATGTAATGTTATATCTGTCACCTATATACATGATGTGGTCAATCACTGGTACCTGGTGACAGAACGTATACTGGATTCCCCAACAATGTAATGTTATATCTGTCACCTATATACATGATGTGGTCAATCACTGGTACCTGGTGACAGAACGTATACTGGATTCCCCCACAATGTAACTTTATATGTTATCTATATAATAATTATAGTAGTACAGTAGGTCATTGCTGTATCTTGCAGCTCTGTGTCACTGCAAGTATCCATTCCATATCTGTGCGGCATTTTTGTGAGCAGTAAATATAGTATTACAGTGCAGCATTTTGGTGACTAACAGTATATAGTTGTACAGTAGGCCATTGCTGTATCTTGCAGATCTGTGTCACTGCAAGTATCCATCCATTCCATTTTCTTCCAGTGATTTGGGCTAATAATACCATTGATTAGAACAAATAATTCCAGTGATTTTGTCATTTTCTTCCAGTGATTTGGACCAATAATACCATTGATTAGAACGAATAATTCCTGTGATATTGAGGTGTTTGTGTCGTTTAGCTTAGCCGTCCAGCGACCACAGTGCACCTTTTTTTCTCTTTTCTTTGCATCATGTGCTGTTTGGGGCCAATTTTTTTAAGTGCCATCCTGTCTGACACTGCAGTGCCACTACTAGATGGTCAAGGTGTTTGTGCCGCCCTCTTTGGTCGCTTTGCTTAGTCATCCAGCGACCTTGGTGCAAATTTTAGGACTAAAAATAGTTTTGTGAGGTGTTCAGAAGGAGAGAGAATTGACGGCATAGGAAAGGAAAGAGTTAAACATCTGGTGAGGGGTGGACCTAGCTGTTAGGAAAGTACAGCCTTTTTAAGGGGAGGGTTTGATATATATAGGGAAGGTGAGGCCATCTTAGCTCTCTTGGTGGTGGTTTGCTTTAGGTGAGTGCTGCAGTGCAGGCATTTTTGTTCATATACTATGCATATATTACACAGATTAACCCCCCACCTTCTTGGTAGTACTCCTCCTCTCCACCTTATTATATCTGCTGCTATGGCTGCCCGCCCCCAGCGCGTATTACGGGCCCCGGCTCGGTACCGTGGGTCAGGCGGTCGAGCGGGGCCAGATGATACAGTGGGTGGCATGGGGGACGGGGCTCCGTCCCTCGGGGCCTCCACAAACACGGGCACGGGCATCGTAAGCCGGGCCCGGTCGGCCTCGCCGCCGGGAGCCGAGGCGGTCACACCAGCCGGACGAGGGCGGCGTAGGGGACATGGGGTCCTTGCAGGCCGCCCTAGGATCGACGGGCGGCGGCCGTCCCCTCCGGGAGCAGCAGAGTCCGCGGTCGTGGCGGGCGCGCGTGCCGCGGAGGGCGCTCGGCGGGTACGGGATCGGGTCCTAGCCCTCCTCCCTTGCCGCGGCCGAGTACTAGTGCCGGGCGGGGGGAGAGGGCGGTAAGGGGAGCTGGCGGTCGCCGCGCGGGGCCTGTGCAGGAGCCTCGCGCGGCAGCTGAGGAGACGCCGGCCGGGAGCTCGATGGCGGGAAGAGGTGGGACGCGCGCACGCGCCCACGCTCGCTCCGGGCAGCGTAGGCCAGTACACCGGTCACCCTTTTTTACTCCCCGGATGCCGGAGTCCGGCAGGGGGAGGGGGCACACCAGGGGGGTGCAGCGTTTGCCTCTGGTAGGCAACGCTGGGCTGAGAGGGATGGCGCCAGGAGATGGGGCCACGGCAGCAAATACAAGGGGGGACCGCGCGCACACCGGGGGTCGTGCGACGCGCGGGGGAGCACGCGCAGGTGCACCGCAGTTATCCTTGACTCCCCATACCACTCCTACGGAGACGGGACGCAGCGGGTCCCGCGGGTGGAGGGGGGATAGGGAATGGGTCAGTGGCCGCAGGGCTGCGGCACGGGCCGCTGCACACGACAGCGGGTCCTCCCCAGGATCGGGGGATTCTTCTGATCCGCTGGGAGGGGAGGAGGCATGCTCAGAAGGGGAGAGCGAATGGTCCGGCCAGGGGGCCCCCGCTTTCCCGTCGGATCAAGGGGGGCCGGGTCCCCGGGTCACGTCGGCGGGCGCGGGCTCGCGCCCAGGCACGGACCGGTGGTCCTTCGGGGGCCATTGACGGGGGTCGCAGCACGCGGGATCCTCCCGGGGCCCTAGCGTCGGCTCTGGCCACGGTGGTGGAGGCTTTGGGGCCGTTAGCTGCAGTAGCTTCCCCTAGGGCGAGGTCTAATTTTGGCCAGTCGGCCGGAGTCTTGGCCAGTCGGCCGGAGTCAGTGGGTCTGGCAGACAGAGGGCCTCAGCGGCGCAGCGGGTGGCACGAGCCTGCCGAGAGCTAGGGGCGGCTGCTGCGGAGCTGGAGCTAGGTACGGACCGGGAGCGGCAAGGGCGCGCGCGCTCACAGCGCCTACCACACGGGGGGCCCGGCGTGCGCCGGGTCCTCTTCTGCTTTGTCTTTCACAGAGGGCCGCGAAGAAGGGGATTTGGCGGACTTCGTGGAGGACGACGATTGGGCTGAAGAGGATGAGGATTCCAGGTCGGAGCGGTCGATGGCATCCGGTGAGTTGGTACAGTCTATATCAGTTTCCCCCACGAGCTCGAGTTCGCATAGCTCTTCGTCTTCCTCCTCTTCCTCTTCTTTGTCGTCGCAAGCGTCCGACGCAGACAGTACTTCTAGGGCGAAGAAGAAGGCGGCAAAATTTGCCAAGCGGGCAGCAAAACAGCAGAAGAGGCGTAAGCGGCGCAAGCGAGTTAGTGAGGAAGAGCGTAGGGCTAAGAAACGGCGCGATCTGCCTGGGGTAGTGCGCTGCGAGTACACCGCGGTTATGCGGGGGCTGCGAGACAGCTGCCGCAAGAAGATACGTAGGGGTGACTTCGTGGACTTATTCGTTTTGACTAAGGCCATGAAGAAGGATTACAAAGCGGCGGCCGCTAAGAAGGGCATGGGGACAGAGGTTTTCCGGTCCTTTGATAATTGGCTGGCCGGTTTCTGGGTCTTTGCGGCATGCTATTTGGAGGATAGGCCGGAGGAGCACATGAATGTTATCCGGTATCTGCATCTCGTACACGACATGCAGCGCACGTCCTCGGGCTCGGAATGGCGCCGGTATGATCAGGAGTTTCGGGAGAAACAGGACGGGTTACGGGTCATGGATTTCGGGTTCAAGGACGTGGAGGTCTGGCTCAAAGTGACCCGGGCCTCACAACAGGAGGAGGAACCCCAGAAACAGGGAGCAGGTGGGCATCGCGCAGGGTCATCAGCCCAGGGGGCAGGCGCGGACGGAGGATTTGCCAGGACAGGCGGATTGGCCGTTCGCGTGGGCGGGCGTTCTGCCACGCGAGGGAAGTGTTTCGCGTTTAACAGCGGAACATGTCCCTTTGGCAAGCAGTGTCGTTTTCGTCACTCCTGCCAGCAGTGTGGAGGGGCCCACCCAGCCTCCTCTTGTTTCAAAGGTGGTCGACAGGGAAATCGGGGAAAACAAGCGTACCCTAAGCAGGCCGCGGGCGGGACCGCTCGGCAGAGCCCCAACGCCAGTTAAGCTGGAAGCGATGGTCAAGTGGTTGGATTTGTATCCGAATAAAAGGGATGCAAAATTTTTGTTCGACGGTTTTAAGTTTGGTTTTCGCTTGCCTGTTGCGAGCGAAGTGTCCGTGCGCGCGCAGAGGAACCTCCAGTCTGCCCGAGCCTTGCCGACTGTGCTGCGGGAGAAAGTGGATAAGGAGGTCAGGTTGGGCAGGATGGAGGGGCCGTTTAGGTCACCCCCGGTGGATGACTTGGTCATCTCCCCGGTCGGGGTGGTACCGAAGAAGACTCCAGGCGCTTTTCGGCTCATCCAGCATCTTTCTTACCCGCCGGGGGCGTCGGTCAACGACGCAATACCACCGGCTCATTGCTCGGTGGTGTATCAGTCATTTGACGAGGCGCTAGAGATGGTCCGCAGCTACGGGAGTGGGGCCCTCATGGCTAAGATTGATGTTGAGTCAGCCTTTCGGTTACTGCCATTGCATCCGGACTCATTCCGTTTTATGGGTTTCCGGATTGGAGCGGAGTATTTCATCGACAAATGTTTGCTGATGGGATGTTCCGTTTCATGCTCATTTTTCGAGCGCTTTAGCACGTTTCTTCATTGGTGCGTGGAGTCTGCATCAGGCGGTCACGGGGTTGCCCATTACCTCGATGATTTCCTGTGTGCGGGACCAGCTAATGATGCAAGGTGCGGCGACTTGCTGTTTAGCACCCGGGCTCTTTTTTACCACTTCGGTGTTCCTGTAGCCGTGGACAAAACGGAGGGTCCGGACTCCTGCCTGTCATTTTTGGGGATTGAAATTGACACGGTGGCAGGAGAGTGTCGCCTGCCCCGGGACAAGGTGTCGAAGCTCCGCGAAACCATTTGCCGGTTCAACGGCTCGCGTAAAGTTACGCTACGGCAGGCGCAGTCCTTGCTGGGCATGCTGAACTTTGCTTGTCGGGTAATACCGATGGGCAGGGTTTTCTGCCGGAAGCTTGAGAGGGCGACGGCGGGGTGTGCCAGGCCTCATTTCGTGCGATTGTCCTCCGAATTAAAAAGGGATTTGGCCGTTTGGGCCTCGTTCCTGGAGGATTTCAACGGAGTGAGCATATGGCAAGCGCCAGCGGTGGACAGCGAGCAGTTGCAACTGTTCACTGACGCTGCAGGTGCCTCTGGATTCGGTTGTTTTTTGGAGGGATCTTGGTGCGCGGCATCCTGGCCGGCAAACTGGCATAGCGAGGGTCTTACAAAAGATCTGGTGCTTCTGGAGCTTTTTCCCATTATGGTAGTGTTGGAGGTCTGGGGCGATCGGTTGGCTAATCGCAGCATATTGTTTAGATGCGATAATCTGGGCGTGGTGCATGCGATTAATAACCAGAGGGCAAAATCGCTGGTGGTTCTGCGGGTGCTCGGGCAATTGCTTTTGACGTGCTTGCGTAGGGACCTATGGTTCCGGGCACAACACGTGCCCGGTTTGGAGAACGGAATTGCCGACGCTTTGTCGCGTGGACAGTGGGAGAGGTTTTGGGTTTTGGCACCCGAGGCCGAGGAGCAAGGTTTTCACTGTCCCGGTTATGTTTGGCAGGTGATCGGGCCGGACTGGAGGGTCTAGCGTTGCGGTCAGTCGCGCCAGCCATGCTCAAGGCTTACGGACAAGCTTGGAGCGAGTGGGAGGAGTTTGTCCAAGGTCGTCAGCAACAAGGTAAGAGCAGGCATCGGCTGATGCTTTCTTTTATTTGGCAGCTTTACGTTTCCGGTAGGTCCCGAGCGGTGGTATCACGGTACTTGGCTGGGGTCTCATTTTTCTGCAAGCTGCGAGGCGTCCCTGATGTGACAAAAAGCGAGGTTCTGCGGAAGGCAATGAAAGGGTGGGCGGGAGTAGCGCCGACGCCACCAGATAGGAGGCGGCCCATCGATGCGGCTTTGTTGCTGGCCGTCATCGCGGCGGTGGGGCGAGTCGCGTCGTCCAGGTTTGAGGCGCTTTTGTTCAGTTTGGCGTTCTCAATGGCTTACCACGGGGCCTTTAGGGTTTCGGAGTTGGTAGCGCCTTCCAAGAGCAGATTCGCGCATGCTGGTCGGAGACGTTGTAGTGGGTGAGAGGTCCTTGCTGTGCAGATTGCGGCGCTCTAAGACGGACCAAGTGGGGAGAGGGCGCTGAGTCACTATGGTTCCAGCGCAAGAGGAGAGCGTTTGCCCAGTAGGTCTGTCAATGCAATATGTGGTGGTGCGACCCGTTAGGGAGGGGTCATGGCTATTGCATTATGACGGGCTGCCAGTGACGAAATACCAGTTCCGTTGGATGCTGAGTCGTTGTTTGGCGAGCTTGGGCCTCCCACCCGCTGCGTTCGGTACCCATTCCTTTCGAATAGGTGCGGCGACGTCGGCTGCTGCGGCGGGTTTCTCCAGAACTGAAATCCAGGCGGTGGGGCGATAAAAGTCGTCAAGTTACAGACGATATATTCGCCCCGTTGCATGAGAGGTCGGATTGCGCTTAGTGCCTTGTTTTATTTGCAATGTATTATGTTGTTCCAGTTCTGTGATTTATAGTGTTGTGCGTCTGTTGGTGTTTCCCCCTTTTGTTATCCTACTCAGGGATTAGCTACTCGCCGTTGCTGGCATGAGTCGGCAGCGGGGGTCTGGAGTTATTTTGCGATTTTTTTTTTGCCTGACTTGACGGACTGAATTCTAATCTACAATTCGGCTAATCCGGTCTAATCAGAGTCCCTCAGCAGGTCTTTACGCTTTCACCTCCAGCTGAGTTATTACATGTGTTTCCCATTTTATACCCCCCCCCCCCCCCTCCCTGCTTTATTTTGTTTGTTTTATTTGAAGTTTCCCCTTTGTGTGTCTATTTGCGCTTTAAATTGGCAACGAAGCATGGTGCAGATCGGCTAGGCCGTGACTGCTGCAATAGCGAGAACTAAAGTTTTTTCTTTTGGCAGATCCTTCAGTGAAAGCAATTAATAAGCCTTTTAGTAATCAATTTTACCCCTCTTTTCCCCTTCAGGTTGGTTTGAAGACAATTTGGCTATTTGGGTGGTTGGCCACTCTTACATTTACTGGGCAGCCAAGTTTGTGGCCTCGGAAGGGGCTCAGGCGTTGCTTGGAGCGCAGGGTGTCAGATGGCTTGGCTGGCGAGGGATGATGTGGAGCGAGCTGAGGAGTAGGTTAGTTAGTCAGGCCAGCAAGCATGGAGTTCCTAGGGTCTTGGTTGTCCATCTAGGTGGCAACGACCTGGAGAAGAGGACATCCTTGGATCTGCGGTGGGCCATGATACAGGATCTGGCAAGTGTGGCCGCAGTATGGACCAATTGTGTGTTGGTTTTTTCAATGATGGTGCCAAGGTTGTGTTGGAGGGGTGTGGCGGATGGGCGCCAGATTGACGAGGCCCGGAAAAAGGTGAACGGGGCGGTGGCAAAGTGGGTGCTGTCCCACGGAGGGAGGGTGGTTCGCCACCCGAGGATTCGGTTCAGAGACAGCCACCTTTTCCGGCCTGATGGAGTACATCTATCCAATGAGGGGATGATGTTTTTTCTGGAGGATCTAGGTTTCGTGTTGCAGGAGTTAGGGTAGGTTTATGGTGGCGGTGCGAAAGGCTTTGGGGATGAGTCTTTCGCTGTTGGCAGAAAAGAACGACAGTTTTGTATTTGTATGGAAAACTGTAGTGTTTTACAGTTTGTTGTGGTTTAGGTGCACTCGCCTCCATCGACTTATGGCCGCTTGACCACCCGTCCGGGAAGGCAGCGGCAGGGCACCCAGGAGCGGTGGGTAGTCACTGTGGGGGTTGAGTTGTCACCTATTACCGGTTTGTGATAAGTTTTAGTAAATTTATAGGGTTAGTTATTTAAGGTTAATTTAGGTTAATTGAGCCGTTCTTTTGGGCTGCCACCATATGCCGGCTGGATCGGCATATTAAATTAATTTTTTTATTACAGGTTTGCTAATGGATAGGGACAAATAAATAGCTAGCAATTTTCTGCCAAAATTCAAGTGTCCGTGTCGTTATTTCTGGTTCTAGGTTATGAATGCTTTGCTTTCAAAGAAAGGGGTCCACCAAATATCACTAGGATGTTTATACACTGGAAATGAGTGGAAATTGTGGTTATTGAGGTTAATAATACTATAGGATCAAAATTACCCCCAAATTATATGATTTAAGCTATTTTTGAGGGGTTTTTGTAAAAAAACACCCGAATCCAAAACACACCCGAATCCGACAAAAAATTTTCAGGGAGATTTAGCCAAAACGCGTCCGAATCCAAAACACTGCCAAGGAACAGAGTACAAAACCCGAAAAATGTCCAGTGCACATCTCTACATATAATTCCAGTGATACTGCCGTATATGACCATTGGTACTGCCGTATAAATCCAGTGGTACTGGTGTATAAATCCAGTCCAGTGATACTGCCGTATATGTCCAGTGGTACTGCCATATAATTCCAGTGATACTGCCGTATATGTTCAGTGGTACTGACGAATAAATTCAGTGGTACCGGCGTATAAATCCAGTCCAGTGATACTGCTGTATAAGTCCAGTGATACTGCTGTATAAGTCCAGTGATACTGCTGTATAAGTCCAGTGATACTGCTGTATTAGTCCAGTGATACTGCCGTATTAGTCCAGTGATACTGCCGTATTAGTCCAGTGATACTGCCGTATTAGTCCAGTGTTACTGCCGTATTAGTCCAGTGTTACTGCCGTAAATGTCCAGTGGTACTGCCGTAGAGATCCAGTGGTACTGGTGTATAAATCCAGTCCAGTGATACTGCCGTAAATGTCCAGTGGTACTGCCATATAATTCTATTGATACTGCCGTATATGTCCAGTGATACTGTCGTATAAATCCAATGGTACTGGCATATAAATCCAGTGGTACTGGCGTATATGTCCAGTGGTACTGGCGTATAAATCCAGTGGTACTGGCGTATAAATCCAGTGGTACTGGCGTATAAATCCAGTCCAGTGATACTGCCGTATATGTCCAGTGGTACTGCCATATAATTCCAGTGATACTGCCGTATATGTTCAGTGGTACTGACGAATAAATTCAGTGGTACCGGCGTATAAATCCAGTCCAGTGATACTGCTGTATAAGTCCAGTGATACTGCTGTATAAGTCCAGTGATACTGCTGTATAAGTCCAGTGATACTGCTGTATAAGTCCAGTGATACTGCTGTATAAGTCCAGTGATACTGCTGTATAAGTCCAGTGATACTGCTGTATAAGTCCAGTGATACTGCTGTATAAGTCCAGTGATACTGCTGTATAAGTCCAGTGATACTGCTGTATAAGTCCAGTGATACTGCTGTATAAGTCCAGTGATACTGCTGTATAAGTCCAGTGATACTGCTGTATAAGTCCAGTGATACTGCCGTATTAGTCCAGTGATACTGCCGTATTAGTCCAGTGATACTGCCGTATTAGTCCAGTGATACTGCCGTATTAGTCCAGTGGTACTGCCGTAAATGTCCAGTGGTACTGCCGTAGAGATCCAGTGGTACTGGTGTATAAATCCAGTCCAGTGATACTGCCGTAAATGTCCAGTGGTACTGCCATATAATTCTATTGATACTGCCGTATATGTCCAGTGATACTGTCGTATAAATCCAATGGTACTGGCATATAAATCCAGTGGTACTGGCGTATATGTCCAGTGATACTGCCGTAAAAATCCAGTGGTACTGGCGTATAAATCCAGTGGTACCCGGCGTATAAATCCAGTGGTACTGGCGTATAAATCCAGTGGTACTGGCGTATAAATCCAGTGGTACTGGCATATAAATCCAGTGGTACTGGCGTATAAATCCAGTGGTACTGCCGTAAATGTCCAGTGGTACTGCCATATAAATCCAGTCCAGTGATACTGCCGTATATGTCTAGTGGTACTGCCGTATAAATCCAGTGGTACTGTCGTATAAATCCAGTCCAGTGATACTGCTGTATATGTCCAGTGGTACTGCAAAATAATTCTAGTGATAATGCCGTATATGTCCAGTGGTATTGCCATATAAATCCAGTGGCACTGGCGTATAAATCCAGTGGTACTGCCGTATATGTCCAGTAGTACTGCCGTATAAACCCAGTGGTACTGCCATATAAATCCAGTCCAGTGTGTCAAAGTCAGAAAAATATCCCTATACACGCTGCCATATTTGCACCTCATGCTGGTCCGTGCTGCGCATGCGTGCGCTTTCCCGTGATAGCGCATACCCGCTGATGCGTGCACCCGCTCGCATCGGTATGCGTATTTACGGTAAAGAGTATGTAGTCGTAGCGTGCGACCCAATCGTTACATATTTTCACAATTAATGTAGTTTGTAGATCATGGTCCCTTTGATAGTTTCTGAAAGTTTAGTTAATATAGAATGTCCCTGAGCTGAGGAATCCCTCTTTGTATTGTGGGAAGGGTCTAACAAGAGTCATGCAGCAGTGTTTGGTACCCATCGGAAGAGTATTTAATTAGCAATATTCCGGTGTTGGTTTGGAGCGTATTAATCGCTCGTGCGAATAGTTATGGACATAAGAAGTTTATGTCCATTTCTATTATTTACTCATACTCAGGTATGCGGCGGGAAACCTAGTTTCCCACCCACCTGAGCTGTTTGAAATCGTCACAGCCCACCTGTATGAATCAACCTATGACCTTTTGTTATGATACAGGGCCGAATTCCGACGTCCAATGGACAATGGGATTGTAGGGACTATGAGATTGCATTGTGTGAGGGGCATAAATAGGCAGGCCGACCATATCCAACTTCACTCTCTCATCAACGGTTTTCTGCTGATAACCGGGAGCTGGATATCGAGGCGCATGCGATCATACCCTTTGTGCGTAAGTTTCTCTCCGTAATCATTGTCTTACTGTGAGCCAATTTCTCTCATCTCTCTCCATTTCTCTCTCTCTCTCTCTCTCTCCTTTCTCTTTTCTCTCACATCTCCCCTAGACTAGTATTGAATTGTATTAGATAGTATTGTATTTTGGTTAGGAAGTCTGTTATATTGTAGTGTATCATTTGTACTGTTATCCCCTTTTACAAGTATATTAGATATAATACAGTTAATAGGCTTTGGACCCTAAACCAGTATCTGTGTATTTCCTATAGTGTTAAGTGTTCACTTGAGCGTCGGTGACGCTCAAGCAGCTTTGTAGTTAGTCAGGTTACACAAGGTTGCACTTACACCCTGTATTCACATTAAGGTATTCTGTGTATTTCATTGGTATAAGGTTTAGACATAAAGGTATAGCGTTGTGAGCGTCAGCGCCGCTGGTGATCTCCTCGTGGTCTCGAGCGTCCGCTACGCCATAGCGAATCATTACTCTAGTCATAGCCCTTAACGTGCTGTCCTGTGATCGCTGGGCCGTGAGCGAACGTGACGCTTGAGCGTCTCGCCTACGGCGGAGCGATCGTTACGCAACCAGCGTACCCGTACGGTACTTCTTAAGTAAACAGCGTACAGTGTTCTTAGACTTCATAAAGGGTTGTTTATACGACAAAGGAATTTAGCATTGTCAATTGGGGACTCGTCCTATCCTTCTCATATCTGCACTAGGTAGATCAGCAGACATTATCCCCCCAGCAAAGGGTGGGAGGTTGTCTCGCAGTGCTGTGCTGACGGGATAAGCGTCTGCTTCGCTTAGACAAAGAGTGCTGAAGGAATCCGGGAACCGGAAGTAAGAACAAAACGCTTGTGTCTTTTAAAACTGTTTATTTCTCTTCTGTCTTGCGTATACACGCACGCATACATATATATCTGCATTTCTTTTTTCAAATTTCGTATATCACTATTCCTGTTTGCCAATTTTTATAGTTGATAGAAAGTGCTAAAAGAGATTTGCTGTTATTTCATAGTAGAGGTAATAGTTAAAGTATAGACCAACACACGGCTTGTCTGGGAGATAAGGCAGTCAGTGTGGTGTGCGGTAGATGATCAGGGATCATCTACATTGATAAAAGTAGAAATTGTGTTACGGTGGATCTTTGTTTTGCGTACACGTGTCACTAACAAAGACTAGCGTACGCAATCCAAAGGCAGACGCACGCAGCGTTCATTACGCAACGTAGCGTCCGGTTACGCCCACGTAGCTCAAGTCACGAAAAGTTGGATTTTAGCGCAAAGCGATAATTAGCGCAAAGCGATAATTAACGCAAAGGCGATAAGATAACGCGACGCGGTAAATAACGCAAATCTATTTTTGGAAAAATCTGAAATTTAGTTTAACAGATCCTGCTCCTAATTGGTAACACAGCTGGGCTGAAGAAAATTTCTGCGCAGAAATAGATATAGAAACAAAGTGTACATGTGTTGAGTGAGTGTTTTTATCACATAAGTTTATATAACTTAGAGGTTGAACCAAAAGGAAAGTCGGGTACTCGTCAAAGGACATACGTGTAAGTGACATATACGGTGGCTAGGGAGGCATCCCTGGTTAAATAATATTTGAGCATTAGAGTATAGCGGACCATAAGGTAACAGACCAGGAGGTCATAAGGTAACAGGTTAAATAGACAAAGAGGTCCGCTATAAAGGTACAAGAGGCACAACGCCTGGGGTGTTGGTGCAGAACCCATATAGGCCATACAAGCTCTTGCTGAAGGAATCGCGGCCGGAAACATCGATTCCATTGATCTTTCAGTACATGACAAGTAGTGCTTATGTACTGAACGATTGTACCGCACGTAATTGTGTGCAGTAGTTCGTAATCTGACCTAATACCATTAGAGTAAAGTGGTCACAAACGCTATTTGTACATTCTGACGTGATTTTGTGTAATTTTTTATTTTTGGAAGGGAAGTTCGCTGGTCACTCAGGAACTATCTAACAACCCCACCTTTACTGGAAAGAGTAAGTGTCCTGCGGGTAACCCTCATATGTTCCAGTAAACAGAAGGTTCCATAGGGGCCCTGTATCGAGTACGCCAGCACCATATCGGTGTGATCAGGTCGTATTGGTCGAGGTGGGCGAGTGAGTGGGGTACTCGGTAAACCGCCACCGCCGGCCTATTTTTTGGACAATTTGGTTTGCTGTAAGGGTTCGCTGAAGACCGTGATATAAAGATCACAGGAGTAGTAAGCAACACCTGCAGATTATGGGGGCCAATTGTTCAGGTAGGGGGCGATCAACCTTGGTTCGGGTTGATTCAGAGAACCGACCCGTCGGGTCGGCAAGGTACATCATGTGTGAAAAATACGGAAGTCACACAGAATCTTTATGTGATGAATGGGAGAGAATGACTGTACAAGACAGGGACAAATTCCCAAGAATAGGTAGCTTCAGTCCAGAAGTGTTACAAAATTTAAGGAGGAGGATATGTCTCCTAAAATCAACAAAGACGAATTCAGCATCATGATTATTTACAGTTATGGCACCAGGAAGGTGAGATACAGAGAGGTTTGGCTCTGGCGGCAGGATCTGGGGCAGTCAGGAAGCTGATAGCCACAGCCCCTCCTCCACCATACATTGCAGGAGAGAAGTTGATTGCGGAGAGAAACGCACTGGGTTGTAAAACACAAACTCTTAGTAACCCTGTAAATGTTAATGATGTTAACCAAGTAACTCATGCAATTATTAACCCGTGCAAGATGTACCCTGTTTTGAACCTTCCTCAGGAGTGTGATCAAGAAGACGATTCAACAACAATTTCAGCTCTCTCTCTCGCGGCCACCATAGCAGAGACCACAGTAGGCACAACAGCACCCACGAGATTAGCGAAAGCCCCTAGCGGAGGGATAGGTGAGGTCGTGTCAATGGGTAAGTACGGCACCATGCACTACACTGAAACAATTTCACCACAAGTTGTAGAATCTACACAGAATGAGGTTGTTAGACTTGCTCCTGTAAGGGTAATAGCAGTTCCCAATGGAAAAACAGATGTGTCTGGAGCCACTCCCATAAGGAACATTGCCATGTACACTCCATTTTCCCGAATGGAATTAAGAACAATAGTGTCCGAATTTCCTGACCCCAGGAAGGACTTAGTTGCTAGCCAAAAATACATCAGGGATCTAGGCAACACTGTAGAACCCAACAACAAGGATTGGCAGATACTGCTAAGAGCTTGTTTACCTTCCAATGTCGACGCAACTCAATTTTTAGCTGACTGTGCATTGGATAAAGATGTACCGCTTACTGACGTGTACAACAAGGATAATGTAAAAAGGATAAATTTACAGCTAAAGGAGTATTTCCCAGCCGTTGTTAAATGGAACAAGATATTCTCCATTAGACAAAAAGAGTCCGAGACGGCATCAGAATATTTTCACCGGGCACTATTAGAAATGGCAAAGTACACTGGAATAGAAGACATTAAGACCAACCCAAACCATCAAGACGTAGCAGTATCTGTACTGATGGATGGTTTAAAGGAAACATTAAAGACTAGGGTACAGACCACGCAACCATGTTGGCGAGGTCTGTCGGTGTCCACTTTGAGAGAGGCTGCTATTGATCACGACAGAAACATCACTAGACACAGGGAGTCGCAAAGTGATAAGTTAATGTCAGTAAGTATACAGGCGCTGACCACAAGGCAGCCTGCGTATGTACCATCGAATCCTGTAAGTAAATCAACTGTAATAACTTGTTATTCCTGTAACAGACCAGGACACTATGCACGAGAATGTAGAACAAAGTGTACAAAGATCTTTTCAACCCCCCTAGACAACGACACGACACACGACATTGGGAGCAGGGTCCACAGAGGCGGAGTTTTGAGCCACATACAGGGGAAACAAAAAGATATCCCCCGAACAGAGACTGGCATGCCTCTGGTAGTTCCCAGCTAACTCCCTCACAAGTAGTCGCTGCCAGCGGGGTACAGGCAGGTCACCATACCCAATAGGGGTGTGGCCATACCTGTAATCTGCAGCCAGTTAAGTTGATTGCCAGTCTTGGAAGCGAACCAGAGATTGCAATCAATGTAGCTGGTAAAACTTTAAACTTTCTTGTAGACACAGGGGCGACCAAGTCAGTGATAAATTCGACAGTGGGCATGAGAACCACTGGTAGGACAATTCCAGCACTACCCTGTTAGCAAACCAGCCGAGATTACAATAGGGCCTTTGCATACCAAGCATTCCTTTTTGCTGGCTGCATCGGCACCAACTAATCTCCTGGGTAGAGACTTACTATGTAAAATGGGTTGCGTCATTTATTGTACTCCTGAAGGTGTATTCTTGGACATTCCTGAGAATCACGCTCAGGAGGTACGAGACATGTTAGACTCCCCATCAAAATTAATGTCACATTCCATTATGACAAATAGGAATCCATCCCAAGTAGAAGAGATGACATCTCAGATACCAGAGTCACTTTGGACAAAAGATGGACAGGACACTGGATTAATGGCAAACGTAGCTCCAGTAGTTGTACAAGTAAAAGATGGTAGGATAGCTCCAAAAATCCCACAGTATCCTCTGAAGCCAGAGGTGGAGTTAGGAGTTTTCCCAGTAATAGAACGCTTGCTGCAACAGGGCATTCTAGTAAGAACGTCCAGCACAGCCAATAGTCCCATCTTCCCTGTTAAAAAGAGTGGGGGGAGGGGTTACAGACTAGTGCAGGATTTAAGGGGGATTAACAAAATAGTTGAGTCAGTTCCCCGTAGTGCCTAATCCAGCTGTCATCCTAATGCAAATTCCTCCCACTGCCAAATTTTTCACTGTTGTTGACCTCTGCTCCGCATTCTTTTCGGTACCTCTGCACCCTGACAGCCAATATTTGTTTGCTTTTACATACAGAGGAGTCCAATACACGTGGACTCGGTTACCCCAAGGTTTCATAGATAGTCCAAGTATATTTTCTCAGGCTTTGCATGATTGTTTACAGTCTTTCCAACCGGAGAGTGGATCAGTATTGATACAGTACGTGGACGATTTACTGCTGTGTTCAGATTCACTGGAAGCCTCTCTGAAGGATACGAAACAGCTCCTGTTTCATCTTTCAGACACAGGTCACAAGGTTTCCAAAGACAAGTTACAATTATGCCAGACTAAGGTAAAATATTTGGGACACTGTAACACAAGGACTGAGACACCTGACCGCTGATAGAATCCAAGCCATTAGAGACATGACACTGCCACAAACCCAGCAACAGATCAGGATGTTTTTAGGAATGTGTGGGTATTGCCGTAATTGGATCCCAGGGTTTTCCATATTGGCGCTACCTTTGCAGGAAATGGTCTCTTCAAACAAACCTGATCGGATTTCGCATACAGACGAATCCGAAGCAGCATTTGAGAGACTTAAGCAATGCCTAACGCAGGCACCAGCACTAGGTATGCCAGACTATGGGAAACCCTTTGAACTATACGGAACAGAAAGTGCTGGGTGCGCAGCAGGTGTACTAACCCAAAAACACGGTGACGCCAGCAGGCCAGTCGCATACTACAGCGCCCAGCTAGACACGGTAGCGCGATCTCTCCCCACATGCTTGCGTAGCGTTGCGGCGATAGCATTGCTAGTGACAAAAAGCGAAGATGTCGTGCTAGGCCACAACCTCACAATCCATACACCACATGCGGTATCTGCCTTATTGAATTCTGCCCAAACCAGACACGTCTCATCAGCAAGGTTTACAAGATGGGAATTGGCATTAATGGCCCCAGTAAACATCACCATAAGGAGATGCAGCGCATTAAATCCTGCAACATTTCTACCAGGTGTGCCTGGTCAGACACAAAGGGTGGAAGGTGAGAGTGATGGGGAAGGAGGATTTAATGAAGATACACATGATTGTATGGAATATTTGACCCAAAATTTTACCGCAAGGCCTGACATCAGTGACAATCCACTGGAAGATGCAGAACTCACGTTCTACACTGACGGTAGTTGTCATAGACAGTCAGACTCGGGAGACTTGTGTACTGGATACGCAGTCGTAGATGACCAAGACACCATAGAAGCGGAACCGCTAGGCCCACCTCACTCAGCCCAGGTTGCTGAACTGGTCACCCTAACCAGAGCATGTGAATTGGCTAAGGGCAAGTCAGCCAATATCTACACCGATTCTAGATACGCCTTCGGGGTAGTACATGATTTCGGAGCCCTATGGCGCCTCAGAAATTTCATGACGGCAGCTGGTACACCGATAGCGCATGCAGCTCACATAAAAAGGCTTCTAACAGCGATACAGGAACCCGACAGAGTGGCTGTTATCAAATGTAAAGCACATACATATAGTCAAGACCCAGTGTCACTTGGTAACAGCCGAGCAGACGAAGCCGCAAAGCTTGCAGCTGCTACCCCCATACAGACAGACACCACACAACTGATGGTATTTCATACCATCAACACACAAAAGTTGTGTGAGATGCAGAATTTGTGTTCCACACAGGAAAGAGCAATCTGGAAGGCAAAGGGATATGGCCAGGAGTCCTCAGGGCTCTGGACGGATGGACATGGTAAACCAGTGGCCCCCAGAGCATATCTTCCATGTCTGGCTGAAGCAGCTCACGGGCTGACTCATCTAGGCAAGGAGGGAATGTGCAAATTGGTAAGAGCATACTGGTGCGCCCCAGGATTCTCCTCTCATGCGAGTAAAAGAGCAATGTCATGCCTTACCTGTCTGAGAAAGAATATTGGAAAGGCAATACCTACAGAACCATCCCATATCCCACCTGCCGGCGGCCCTTTCCAGGTAATACAAATTGACTTCATTCAATTACCCCCATGTCGAAATTTGAAATATGTACTTGTTTGTATAGATGTTTTCTCGAATTGGGTCGAAGCATTTCCAGCAGCTACAAATACCGCTATGTTTACAGCTAAGAAAATTGTGCAGGAATTTGTATGTAGATATGGTATCCCTAGAATCATTGAAAGTGATAGGGGTACCCATTTTACAGGTGATGTCTTTCAAGGAATGTGTAAATTAATGGGTATTGATAGCAAGCTGCACACTCCGTACCGTCCACAGGCGAGTGCGAAGGTCGAAAGAGTGAACAGCACTATTAAAAATAAATTGAGTAAAGTAATGGCAGAGACAGGACTGACGTGGCCAGAAGCTTTACCCATCGTTTTGTATAGCATCAGAACCACTCCCAGGTCCCCTCTTAATCTGTCTCCTTTTGAAATCTTGTTTGGTCGACAACCGCATGTCATGATTAACCCTCAGGATGATTTGAAATGTAACAATGAAGTAACTGTAAAGTACTTAATTAACATGAGTAAACAGTTAAGGAATCAAAATGATAATCTGAAGTTGGTGATTCCTGATTTACCAGATAGTAATTGTCATGACATTGAACCTGGGGATTATGTAATGATACGAAATTTTCTACGCTCAGGTTGTCTTATTGATAGATGGGAAGGACCATACCAGGTCTTATTGACTAGCACCACAGCATTGAAGGTTGCTGAGAGAGAGACTTGGGTCCATTCATCCCACTGCAAAAAGGTTGCTGATCCAGAGAAGTCCCGTGATAAGGAACAGACGGTAGAGATGGACTTGCCCCAAGAGACACTGATCCGGATTATGATGTTGACCATGATGTTGACCAGAGCAGTCTGTTCCGGCGAGAGTACCATAGAGGTCGAGAGAGGTTCTGGAATGGGTTCCGATTATGATGATGGAGGCGTAGTTTTCCAAGATCAACCAAACCAACAAGCAAAGGCGAGTATCAGAAAACGATCCGATAGCATTGATCATAGAAGAAATTGTGACGGATTGTTAGCTGAAGAAAACTGTATCTGTAGGCTCTGTGATAATCTGGTTGAAGATGGATGCATAAAGAAATGCCAATCCAGTTTTAATATCCATATAGACCGGCATCCATTGAGTGACTATCACTCCTTAGTGGGTAACGTATTAAACCAAACAGATTGTTGGGTATGCTCTCAAGTACCTCAGGGTCATAGCAAATCAGGGCTAGTACCATTTCCTTTAACGTTAGGGGAGGTACTTGAGCTAAGTGGTGGGAGACCGGTGGACCGGAGGTTTAATATCTCCAGCCCTCCTAGTTTGAAGCTCCACCAATACCATGTGGATAGGTCCCTCTTATGTTTCAACATCTCCAATCCCAGAAAACCGGGAAATTGGGAAGTGTCGTGGAGCAATTTAACCATGACCTTTTCACACAGAGCAGATAGAATGCCTACAGATACAGAGCTTGTACGCCACATAGCCAGTAGAGGAAAATCTTTCCGGTATCGATGTACCTTAGGAAATAGGATTACTAGAGTTGGAGAGGTATCACCAGGATACTGTGCACATATCGTACAAACTGATACGTGCATTAAGCAGATGGAAGAATTAGGGTCAGGAGATTTCACCTGGATGGTTTGTAACATGGTAATGTCCTTCTCCGTCCCATATGTTCTCCCCGATGATGCATATTTCATATGCGGGAGAAAGGCGTACAAGTGGCTTGCCCCAAACTCTGAAGGATTGTGTTATATTGGAAAAGTATTGCCTGAAGTGATGACTGTTACACATGACAAAATGAAGGACATACACCGTGGTGCCCAAGCTCCTTATACTCACACTCATTACGAGCACCGAGTTAAAAGACAACTGTCAGAAAGGTTAGAGCATCCGGCCTCTGATCTTATCCATGAATCCACCGGGATTCAGGTTCTGGTAGCGTTAGATTTCACTCGCACCGCTCGAGGAGTGATGAACTATAAATACATTTCCGCACTCGCCAATTTGTTAGATAATATCACTGAAATGTATGATGACACGTTTAGATACACTGGAAGAGAACTTCAAGCTTATAAAACAGAACTAGTTCAGCATAGGATGGTTCTTAATTATCTTACAGCAGTAACAGGCGGATATTGTGTTACATTGGCAACACAGTACGGCATAAAGTGTTGCACGTATATCACAAATAGCACCGAGGATCCGGTAGAGGTCATAGACCAAAAGATGGACGATATTCTGCAATTAAAGTGGGAATTTCGTCAAACACAATCTCACCCTTGCTGCTGTAGGTAATGAGCTGACTGGTTGGGTGTCATGGTTGAACCCGCGAAATTGGTTCTCCGGTTTGGGAGACTGGGCTCAAGGAGTCATAATGGATGTTGGAAAGTTTCTACTATGTATCTTGGGTGTCGTTATATCGATTGGATTGATATTTAGATGCGGGCAGGCTTTAATGAGGTGCAAACAAAGTACAAAAGTGATGAGCTTGAGGAGTGAGGAAACTGTAATTAACCTGGATTTGATTTATGACCCAATGATAGAAACCAGAATGTGATGAAAATGCGATTATACGGTCCGTTTCTTTCACCTGTTTTTCTGCTTTTCTCCAAGATACAAAGACCCCCTTGGACGAGGAAGTTGACGAGACGCTATACAGACAACAGACAAGCACCAAAGATGAAGTTTTGACAACCTATGATATGGACACTTGATGAACTTTGCCATGGATCCCCAGTTTCCCTAGTATTTTTAAACTCACGCTAGCCCAACATTTTTTGTAAATCTGATGGCACTGACAAAGCTATTTGCTCATGCCCAAGGAGCAATACAGCGCAAAGAAGACGACTCTCAACAGATACCGAACACAACTTCAACGACAGATGTACATTTCCCTGACATAGAATATCATTGCATTTTCCATAAGTGTTCTTTATCTTCATCTCTACAACCCTCAGGTAATGACACACATAGACGATAGGGAATACAGGCACAGATATCAGCAACCACATACCTCCCCCATTCATGTATCATCAACTAAAATGTGCATCCCCATTTTGTTACAACTGAAAGCCGAAATGAGCTCGGTAAAGTTTGACAGCCCATCCACAGACCCGTACCACGGGATAAGAAGGAATTCAAATGTATACTTCGCAATACCTCGAAGCTTGATTTACAACACGTACGGCACGATGATACATGACCCTCCAAACATGGACTCATACACACATGCTTCTGCTGTCACACTAGGTCATACCCTCTTCACACCTACTCCTCTCTCCTCCCTCACCCAACCATGGAAATGAATTAACCCCTGACATATATTTTTCTCCTTTTGAAATGTTTTAGAAGGTGGCAGTTATTACTGACTGCCAAAGGGTGGACTGTCAAAGTCAGAAAAATATCCCTATACACGCTGCCATATTTGCACCTCATGCTGGTCCGTGCTGCGCATGCGTGCGCTTTCCCGTGATAGCGCATACCCGCTGATGCGTGCACCCGCTCGCATCGGTATGCGTATTTACGGTAAAGAGTATGTAGTCGTAGCGTGCGACCCAATCGTTACATATTTTCACAATTAATGTAGTTTGTAGATCATGGTCCCTTTGATAGTTTCTGAAAGTTTAGTTAATATAGAATGTCCCTGAGCTGAGGAATCCCTCTTTGTATTGTGGGAAGGGTCTAACAAGAGTCATGCAGCAGTGTTTGGTACCCATCGGAAGAGTATTTAATTAGCAATATTCCGGTGTTGGTTTGGAGCGTATTAATCGCTCGTGCGAATAGTTATGGACATAAGAAGTTTATGTCCATTTCTATTATTTACTCATACTCAGGTATGCGGCGGGAAACCTAGTTTCCCACCCACCTGAGCTGTTTGAAATCGTCACAGCCCACCTGTATGAATCAACCTATGACCTTTTGTTATGATACAGGGCCGAATTCCGACGTCCAATGGACAATGGGATTGTAGGGACTATGAGATTGCATTGTGTGAGGGGCATAAATAGGCAGGCCGACCATATCCAACTTCACTCTCTCATCAACGGTTTTCTGCTGATAACCGGGAGCTGGATATCGAGGCGCATGCGATCATACCCTTTGTGCGTAAGTTTCTCTCCGTAATCATTGTCTTACTGTGAGCCAATTTCTCTCATCTCTCTCCATTTCTCTCTCTCTCTCTCTCTCTCTCTCTCTCTCTCTCTCTCTCTCTCTCTCTCTCTCTCTCTCTCTCTCTCTCTCTCTCTCTCTCTCTCTCTCTCTCTCTCTCTCTCTCTCTCCTTTCTCTTTTCTCTCACATCTCCCCTAGACTAGTATTGAATTGTATTAGATAGTATTGTATTTTGGTTAGGAAGTCTGTTATATTGTAGTGTATCATTTGTACTGTTATCCCCTTTTACAAGTATATTAGATATAATACAGTTAATAGGCTTTGGACCCTAAACCAGTATCTGTGTATTTCCTATAGTGTTAAGTGTTCACTTGAGCGTCGGTGACGCTCAAGCAGCTTTGTAGTTAGTCAGGTTACACAAGGTTGCACTTACACCCTGTATTCACATTAAGGTATTCTGTGTATTTCATTGGTATAAGGTTTAGACATAAAGGTATAGCGTTGTGAGCGTCAGCGCCGCTGGTGATCTCCTCGTGGTCTCGAGCGTCCGCTACGCCATAGCGAATCATTACTCTAGTCATAGCCCTTAACGTGCTGTCCTGTGATCGCTGGGCCGTGAGCGAACGTGACGCTTGAGCGTCTCGCCTACGGCGGAGCGATCGTTACGCAACCAGCGTACCCGTACGGTACTTCTTAAGTAAACAGCGTACAGTGTTCTTAGACTTCATAAAGGGTTGTTTATACGACAAAGGAATTTAGCATTGTCAAGTGATACTGCCGTATATGTCCTGTGATACTGCCGTATAAATCCAGTGATACTGCCGTATATGTCTAGTGGTACTGCCGTATAAATCCAGTGGTACTGGCGTATAAAAGTAGTCCGGTGGTAATGCTGTATAAGTCCAGTCCATATAAGTTCAGTGGTGCTGTCCTGTGTTGTATATTTACTCCAAATAAAGGGGTTATTAATATTTTATCCAATTTTTTTTACAGAGTTTGCCCTGTGTGGTGTAGAGGTACGCTCTCCTTTGCTGTATTTTGTGATATAACTCCAGAAAAATAATGTAGATCAAAAATTTGGAGGATAAAATAGGGAATAATCAAGAATCACTTCCTCCTACTGCTGCCGCTGCTGTTGTTGCTGCTGTACTACTTCAAATAAGCAAATGACTGTCCAACAGTCCTTTGCGAGGAAGATGAAATATGACAGCAGTCATCCTGTTGCAAAGCGGATAACTGAGGCCTTGACAGCTAAGTTGGTGTTAGACATGCTTCCGGTATCCGCCATTAGTGTAGTGGGACTGCAGTGCCAACCCTAGATGGGCCAGGTGTTTGTGCCACACACTTGTGTTGCTTAGCTTAGTCATACAGCTACCTCATTGCACCTCTTCTACCTCTTTGCATGATGTGCTGTTTGGGCCTAGTATTTTTTAAATCTGCCATCATGTCTTCCACTGCAGTGCCACTCCTAGATGGGCCAGATGTTTGTGCCGCCCACTTGTGTCGCTTAGCTTAGTGATACAGCAACCTCGGTTCAACCTTTTGGCCTAAAAACAATATTGTGAGGTGTTCAGAATAGACTGGAAATGAGTGGAAATGAATGTTATTGAGGTTAATAATACCGTAGGATCAAAATCACCCCCAAAATCTGATTTTAGCTTCTTTTTTTCCCCCTTCAAAAATCATCCAGATCCAAAACCAAAACCAAAAAACAATAGGGGGGTTTTGGCAAAACAATCCAGATCCAAAACACGAGCATGGAACCGGAACCAAAACCAAAACACAAAACACGAAGTGTCCGCCGCACATCTCTAATATGTATCAGTCCCCATGAGAACATGACCCTGGCCTAAAGATATAGGTGGTCATTCCGAGTTGTTCGTTCGCTAGCTGCTTTTAGCAGCATTGCAAACGCCAGGCCGCCGCCCTCTGGGAGTGTATCTCAGTTTAGCAGAATAGCGAACGAAAGATTAACAGAACTGCTCAAATCTTTTCCTGCAGTTTCCGAGTAGCTCCAGACCTACTCCTAGATTGCGATCACCTCAGTCCGTTTAGTTCCTGGTTTGACATCACAAACACGCCCTGCGTTCGGCCAGCCACTCCCCCGTTTCTCCAGCCACTCCTGTGTTTTTACCTGGCATGCCTGCGTTTTTTAGCACATTCCCTGAAAACTGCCAGTTTCCGCCCAGAAACACCCACTTCCTGTCAATCACACTACGATCACTCGAGCGATGAAAAAACGTCGCTCGAGCTTGTGTAAATCTACAAAGTTTTGTGTGAAAGTACTTAGCGCATGCGAGCTGCGTACCATGCGCATGCGCAGAATTGCCATTTTTCACTTGATCGCTGCGCTGCGAAAATCGGCAACTAGCGATCAACTCGGAATGACCACCATAGGAAGAACTTCAGAAATATGTAATTTTGGGGAATAATATATTGCTAGTGCAATGCCACTGTACAGCAATGTCCACCCTCATGTTTCATAACTGTAAAGTGTAATTTATGGTTAATGTTCATTTAATAAATTGTGTTATGAAATATGTTCATTAGTGATGAGCGGGTTCGGTTCCTCGGAAACCGAACCCGCCCGAACTTCAGGTTTTTTTACACGGGGCCGAGCGACTCGGATCTTCCCGCCTTGCTCGGTTAACCCGAGCGCGCCCGAACGTCATCATCCCGCTGTCGGATTCTCGCGAGGCTCGGATTCTATCGCGAGACTCAGATTCTATATAAGGAGCCGCGCGTCGCCGCCATTTTCACACGTGCATTGAGATTGATAGGGAGAGGACGTGGCTGGCGTCCTCTCCGTTTAGACTAGAGTACTAGAGAGACACTAATTTTGGGGAGCATATTATTAGGAGGAGTACTACTTGCTGCGGATAGTGTGACCAGTGACCACCACCAGTTTAATTAATCCGTTCTCTGCCTGAAAAAAAACGATACACAGTGTGACACAGTCACATACCATATCTGTGCTCAGCCCAGTGTGCTGCATCATATGTAATACTGTATATCATTATCTGACTGTGCGGAGTGCTCACTGCTCACACAGCTTAATTGTGGGGGAGACTGGGGAGCAGTTATAGCAGGAGTACATATTTTAAGTACAGTGCACACTTTTGCTGCCAGAGTGCCACTGCCAGTGTGACTGACCAGTGACCACTGACCACCAGTATTGTGATTGTCTGCTGACCACCAGTATATTGTGATTGTCTGCCTGAAAAAGTTAAACACTCGTCATGTGGTGTTTTTATAAACGCATTCTGCAGACAGTGTCCAGCAGGTCCGTCATTACATAATATATACCTGTCCGGCTGCAGTACTAGTGTGATATTATATATATATATATATATATATATTTCATCTCATTATCATCCAGTCTATATTAGCAGCAGACACAGTACGGTAGTCCACGGCTGTAGCTACCTCTGTGTCGGCAGTCGCTCGTCATCCATAAGTATACTAGTATCCATCCATCTCCATTGTTTACCTGAGGTGCCTTTTAGTTGTGCCTATTAAAATATGGAGAACAAAAATGTTGAGGTTCCAAAAATAGGGAAAGATCAAGATCGACTTCCACCTCGTGCTGAAGCTGCTGCCACTAGTCATGGCCGAGACGATGAAATGCCATCAACGTCGTCTGCCAAGGCCGATGCCCAATGTCATAGTACAGAGCATGTAAAATCCAAAACACCAAATATCATTAAAAAAAGGACTCACAAATCTAAAATAAAATTGTCGGAGGAGAAGCGTAAACTTGCCAATATGCCATTTACCACACGGAGTGTCAAGGAACGGCTGAGGCCCTGGCCTATGTTCATGGCTAGTGGTTCAGCTTCACATGAGGATGGAAGCACTCAGCCTCTCGCTAGAAAAATGAAAAGACTCAAGCTGGCAAAAGCACAGCAAAGAACTGTGCGTTCTTCGAAATCCCAAATCCACAAGGAGAGTCCAATTGTGTCGGTTGCGATGCCTGACCTTCCCAACACTGGACTTGAAGAGCATGCGCCTTCCACCATTTGCACGCCCCCTGCAAGTGCTGGAAGGAGCACCCGCAGTCCAGTTCCTGATAGTCAGATTGAAGATGTCAGTGTTGAAGTACACCAGGATGAGGAGGATATGGGTGTTGCTGGCGCTGGGGAGGAAATTGACAAGGAGGATTCTGATGGTGAGGTGGTTTGTTTAAGTCAGGCACCCGGGGAGACACCTGTTGTCCGTGGGAGGAATATGGCCATTGACATGCCTGGTGAAAATACCCAAAAAATCAGCTCTTCAGTGTGGAAGTATTTCAACAGAAATGCGGACAACATTTGTCAAGCCGTGTGTTGCCTTTGTCAAGCTATAATAAGTAGGGGTAAGGACGTTAACCACCTCGGAACATCCTCCCTTATACGACACCTGCAGCGCATTCATAATAAGTCAGTGACAAGTTCAAAAACTTTGGGCGACAGCGGAAGCAGTCCACTGACCAGTAAATCCCTTCCTCTTGTAACCAAGCTCACGCAAACCACCCCACCAACTCCCTCAGTGTCAATTTCCTCCTTCCCCAGGAATGCCAATAGTCCTGCAGGCCATGTCACTGGCAATTCTGACGAGTCCTCTCCTGCCTGGGATTCCTCCGATGCATCCTTGCGTGTAACGCCTACTGCTGCTGGCGCTGCTGTTGTTGCTGCTGGGAGTCGATGGTCATCCCAGAGGGGAAGTCGTAAGACCACTTTTACTACTTCCACCAAGCAATTGACTGTCCAACAGTCCTTTGCGAGGAAGATGAAATATCACAGCAGTCATCCTGCTGCAAAGCGGATAACTGAGGCCTTGGCATCCTGGGTGGTGATGAACGTGGTTCCGGTATCCATCATTACTGCAGAGCCAACTAGAGACTTGTTGGAGGTACTGTGTCCCCGGTACCAAATACCATCTAGGTTCCATTTCTCTAGGCAAGCGATACCGAAAATGTACACAGACCTCAGAAAAAGAGTCACCAGTGTCCTAAAAAATGCAGCTGTACCCAATGTCCACTTAACCACGGACATGTGGAGCAGGGCAGGGTCAGGACTATATGACTGTGACAGCCCACTGGGTAGATGTATGGACTCCCGCCGCAAGAACAGCAGCGGCGGCACCAGTAGCAGCATCTCGCAAACGCCAACTCTTTCCTAGGCAGGCTACGCTTTGTATCACCGGTTTCCAGAATACGCACACAGCTGAAAACCTCTTACGGCAACTGAGGAAGATCGCGGAATGGCTTACCCCAATTGGACTCTCCTGTGGATTTGTGGCATCGGACAACGCCAGCAATATTGTGTGTGCATTAAATATGGGCAAATTCCAGCACGTCCCATGTTTTGCACATACCTTGAATTTGGTGGTGCAGAATTATTTAAAAAACGAGAGAAGCGTGCAAGAGATGCTGTCGGTGGCCAGAAGAATTGCGGGACACTTTCGGCGTACAGGCACCACGTACAGAAGACTGGAGCACCACCAAAAACGCCTGAACCTGCCCTGCCATCATCTGAAGCAAAAAGTGGTAACGAGGTGGAATTCAACCCTATATATGCTTCAGAGGTTGGAGGAGCAGCAAAAGGCAATTCAAGCCTATACAATTGAGCACGATATAGGAGGTGGAATGCACCTGTCTCAAGCGCAGTGGAGAATGATTTCAACGTTGTGCAAGGTTCTGCTGCCCTTTGAACTTGCCACACGTGAAGTCAGTTCAGACACTGCCAGCCTGAGTCAGGTCATTCCCCTCATCAGGCTTTTGCAGAAGAAGCTGGAGACATTGAAGGAGGAGCTAACAGAGCGATTCCGCTAGGCATGTGGGACTTTTGGATGGAGCCCTTAATTCGCTTAACAAGGATTCACGGGTGGTCAATCTGTTGAAATCAGAGCACTACATTTTGGCCACCGTGCTCGATCCTAGATTTAAAACCTACCTTGGATCTCTCTTTCCGGCACACACAAGTCTGCTGGGGTTCAAAGACCTGCTGGTGAGAAAATTGTCAAGTCAAGCGGAACGCGACCTGTCAACATCTCCTCCTTCACATTCTCCCGCAACTGGGGGTGCGAGGAAAAGGCTCAGAATTCCGAGCCCACCCGCTGGCGGTGATGCAGGGCAGTCTGGAGCGACTGCTGATGCTGACATCTGGTCCGGACTGAAGGACCTGCCAACGATTACGGCCATGTCGTCTACTGGCACTGCATATGATTCTCTCCCCATTGAAAGAATGGTGGAGGATTATATGAGTGACCGCATCCAAGTAGGCACGTCAGACAGTCCGTACTTATACTAGCAGGAAAAAGAGGCAATTTGGAGGCCCTTGCACAAACTGGCTTTATTCTACCTAAGTTGCCCTCCCACAAGTGTGTACTCCGAAAGAGTGTTTAGTGCCGCCGCTCACCTTGTCAGCAATCGGCGTACGAGGTTACTTCCAGAAAATGTGGAGAAGATGATGTTCATTAAAATGAATTATAATCAATTCCTCCGTGGAGACATTGACCAGCAGCAATTGCCTCCACAAAGTACACAGGGAGCTGAGATGGTGGATTCCAGTGGGGACGAATTGATAATCTGTGAGGAGCGGGATGTACACGGTGATATATCGGAGGATGATGATGAGGTGGACATCTTGCCTCTGTAGAGCCAGTTTGTGCAAGGAGAGATTAATTGCTTCTTTTTCGGTGGGGGTCCAAACCAACCCGTCATTTCAGTCACAGTCGTGTGGCAGACCCTGTCACTGAAATGATGGGTTGGTTAAAGTGTGCATGTCCTGTTTATACAACATAAGGGTGGGTGGGAGGGCCCAAGGACAATTCCATCTTGCACCTCTTTTTTTTCTTTCATTTTTCTTTGCGTCATGTGCTGTTTGGGGAGTGTTTTTTGGAAGGGCCATCCTGCGTGACACTGCAGTGCCACTCCTAGATGGGCCAGGTGTTTGTGTCGGCCACTAGGGTCGCTTAGCTTACTCACACAGCTACCTCATTGCGCCTCTTTTTTTCTTTGCGTCATGTGCTGTTTGGGGAGTGTTTTTTGGAAGGGCCATCCTGCGTGACACTGCAGTGCCACTCCTAGATGGGCCAGGTGTTTGTGTCGGCCACTAGGGTCGCTTAGCTTACTCACACAGCTACCTCATTGCGCCTCTTTTTTTCTTTGCGTCATGTGCTGTTTGGGGAGTGTTTTTTGGAAGGGCCATCCTGCGTGACACTGCAGTGCCACTCCTAGATGGGCCAGGTGTTTGTGTCGGCCACTAGGGTCGCTTAGCTTACTCACGCAGCTACCTCATTGCGCCTCTTTTTTTCTTTGCGTCATGTGCTGTTTGGGGAGTATTTTTTGGAAGGGCCATCCTGCGTGACACTGCAGTGCCACTCCTAGATGGGCCAGGTGTTTGTGTCGGCCACTAGGGTCGTTTAGCTTAGTCATCCAGCGACCTCGGTGCAAATTTTAGGACTAAAAATAATATTGTGAGGTGTGAGGTGTTCAGAATAGACTGAAAATGAGTGGAAATTATGGTTTTTGAGGTTAATAATACTTTGGGATCAAAATGACCCCCAAATTCTATGATTTAAGCTGTTTTTTAGGGTTTTTTGAAAAAAACACCCGAATCCAAAACACACCCGAATCAGACAAAAAAAATTCGGTGAGATTTTGACAAAACGCGGTCGAACCCAAAACACGGCCACGGAACCGAACCCAAAACCAAAACACAAAACCCGAAAAATTTCAAGTGCACATCTCTTCATTAAATCTCAATGTCATAATGTCTGATTTGAAATATTGAAATATCTGCAAAATTCTACATAATGTGTTAATAAATTACTGTTAATAAATTACCTCAAACATAGTGCCCCTGATTCATATTACGCCACATAATAGTCCCCCTTATTCACATTTAAAATCACTGACAGGCCCAGTTCTAGACCTTGAGGAGCTCAGGGCGACAGTTTCCTTTGGTGCCCGTCATGCTCGGAATAGGGACAGTGCGTACCGACGGCGCGCCAAAAATATAGGGCCACAGAATAGTACCAATTCACATTACCCCGCACAGTAGTGTCCATTAGTCACATTACACTGCACAGTAGTGTCTGTTATTCACATTACACCACACAGTAGTACCCTTATACACATTACACCATACAGGAGAGCCACTTA
The DNA here is from genome assembly GCF_028390025.1 of Pseudophryne corroboree. NCBI lineage: Eukaryota > Metazoa > Chordata > Amphibia > Anura > Myobatrachidae > Pseudophryne > Pseudophryne corroboree. The sequence goes on from NC_086450.1 coordinate 223,765,533, forward strand.
AACATATTACACCAGAGTAAAAGCCTCTTAAACACATTACACCACAGTTGAGCACCTTATACATATTATGCTAGGTAGAGCTGCTTATCCACATTATGCCAGGTAGAGCCCCTTATACACGTTATCCAGGTAGAGCAGCTTATACAGATTTGCCAGGTAGAGCCCATTATACACATTATGCCAGATAGAGCCCATTATACACATTAGGCTAGGTTGAGCCCATTATATACATTATGCCATGTACAGACTCCAACGCAATACCAGCCTGCAGCGCATTTTGTCGCTGACCGCAAACTGCGTGCACAGTGGGCTTGAGGCCATACACATTGCGGTCGCTTCCTCAATGGATGCAACCACAATGTGATTTTAAGGCGAAAGCATAGCGGGGTTAAGGCGTGGTGTGGGTGGCCCTGGAAAAACGTCACACACAGTCGCTTTGAAAAAAATGGCTGCTGACCGCCTGAATTGACGTCAGACACCTGCTCTGCAAACGCCTGGACACGCCTGCGGTTTCCCTACCACTCCCAGAAAACGGTCAGTTGACACCCATAAACCCCTTCTTCCTGTCAATCTCCTTACGATCGGTTGTGTGAATGGATTAGTCGCTAGAAGCATTGCACAGCAATTATGCTGTTTGTACCCATACGACGCGCGTGCGCATTGCAGTGCATACGCATGCACAGTAGTAACCTGATCGCTGTGCTGCGAAAAACGGCAACGAGTGATGAACTCGGAATGAGGGCCAATGTATTAAAGATCGCTTGCAGATGCAGAGGCAAATACAATAACATCTCTTCTTCTTCAGTACCCTCATGGTGCTACTGTGCATGTGTGGTCTGTCATTGCCGGGGAGGGCTTTGCAGTCTGGATCTTGGAAGCTTATAGGGGCTGCTTTTGTGATCACAAATGGAAGACTGCAGCAGATATCTCTTATCTGTTTGACTCGGAGTCCCCTGTACATACATATGGGGGAAACGTAATATTTGCTGGTTCCTGTAAATATTATTTGATAAATACTGTTTTCCACTCTGTATTTCTTTTTAGTATAAGAATATTATAGTTTCCATATATGCATGCAAGGGGAAGTAAGGGTTCTGATTGAGAGGTGGACACAGGAGTGATCGGTGCTGCATCTTTGATAGCAGCAGATCTGAGAAGGTATGAAAATGTAGCAAGTGGCGTATGTTGAATTAAGACACCTACAGCACCTGTGCCTTCTCAGATCCACTGCATGCATCCAAACGCAGTGGCCACCCGAGTAACCCTAATGTTACTACATGGCCACCACAACGGGGCTGAGACCTATAAATCTGCGTTGGGAGACCAACCTGCCCCTGTTTTATAAAATACACCTCCACCCAGTCTTAAAACGCCTGAAGCCTGTCAATCAAACTGCGGCATCCAGGGCACTGTAACCAGAACCACAGCATGATCGCTGCAGATGCTCACTGAGGCTTTGGTGCATGTGCAATCCCGAAAACATTGGTCAATTGTGACTGATTCTGGACTGCATGTGGGGCTAGAGCTGCCCCTTAATATGCAATTTTACAGTAATATACATGAAAGACTTCATGTTACGGAGCTACATAATTTGCATGAAATAACGGGGATGCTTATAATTAAGTAATGAAATCCCCATGCTCTCTGTCACTCAGTATGCCATGTAAGGAGGTAGATGCTTCTTTGCAGCAAAGTATGAGACTTTGGGTGGAGAAATGCACCTATGGAATAGGTTGATTTATTTGGTCGGTGCCAGTAATGTCACAGTAGCTCACATACTTGCAGTCTCAGCTTATTATTATTATTTATTTATTATTATTAGCAGTTTCTTATTTACAGTAGCGCAGCATATTCCGTTGTGCTTTACAATTAGAACAACAGTTATAGAACAAAACTGGGCAAAGACAGACAGACAGACAGACCCTGCTCGCAAGCTTACAATCTATAGGGAAATAGGCATTGATACACAAGGATAGATGCTACCTATTGCATAATGGCCCACCAGATTGCTAGGTTCTTAATGGGTTGTATGATATGATCACCCAGCAATGTTGGAAGACAAAATATGTGAGGTTAGGTGGACTGTACAGAGAGGATGTAATTGGATAGGGAAGCATTGAAGGTTATGTGGGTTGGTCTGGACGTTGGTAGGCTTGTCTGAAGAGGTGAGTTTTTAGGGAACATTTAAAGGTTTGGAGACTAGAGGCAAATCTTACTATGCATGGGAGGGCATTCCACAGAGTGGGTGAAGCCCGGATAAAGTCCTGTAATTTTGAGTGAGAACAAGTACAGGTAGAGTATCCCTTATCCAAAATGCTTGGGACCAGAGGTATTTTGGATATGGGATTTTTCCGTATTTTGGAATAATTGCATACCATAATGAGATCATGGTGATGGGACCTAAATCTAAGCACAGAATGCATTTATGTTACATATACACCTTATACACACAGCCCGAAGGTAATTTTAGCCAATATTTTGTATAACTTTGTGCATTAAACAAAGTGTATCTACATTCACACAATTCATTTATGTTTCATATACACCTTATACACACAGCCTGAAGGTCATTTAATACAATATTTTTAATAACTTTGTGTATTAAACAAAGTTTGTGTACATTGAGCCATCAAAAAACAAAAGTTTCACTATCTCACTCTCACTCAAAAAAGTCCGTATTTCGGAATATTCCGTATTTTGGAATATTTGGATATGGGATACTCAACCTGTAATACATGTGGATGAGAGATGCAGATCTTGTGCAGAGTGGAGAGGAGAGGTCTGTAGGGAGATATTTTGAGATGAGTAAGGAGATGTATGATGGTGCAGTTTGATTAATAGCCTTGTATGCAAGAAAAAGTATTTTATATTTAACACGGTAGAATACCGGTAACCAAAGGAGGGACTGACAGAGGGGAGAAGCAGACGAAGAACGTCTAGCAAGGAAGATTAGCCTCGCAGCGGCATTTAAAATGGATTGTAGTGGTGAGAGCCTATGTTTGGGAAGACCAGTAAGGAGATTATTACAATAATCAATACGGGAGATGATGAGTGCATCGATTGGATTTTTTGCAGTGTCTTGTGTTAGATAAGGGCGTATTTTGGATATGTTTTTTAGGTGCATATGTTTTAGAGATGAGCGGACTTCATTACCATGAGCCCGGATCCGAGGTCGGCTCGGGTTTTCCCACCTGACTCGGAAATTAGAACGAGGCAAAGCGTCATCATCCCGCTGTCAGATTCTCGTGGATTTTGTATTCCATATAAGAAGCCACTTGTCTCCAACATTTTCACTTCGGCATTGGAGAGTATAGCGTGAGGACGTGTCTCCGTTCTTACTCAGAGTCTGTGTGGGAGGGAAAGTGGGGTGGTGATTCCAGTGCGGTCTTGTGCTGCTCAGTCTAGGGTAGTGTCTTAGGCTGCATCAGTCCAGTCACAGTGGTTGTGTTCTCTGCTGTCATATGTCCAGTGCTGCTGTATAAGTCCAGTCCAGTAGTGCTGTGTTGTGCTACATCAGTCCAGTGGTGGTATCTTGTGCTGCATCAATCCAGTCACAGTGGTGGTGTCCAGTGATACTGCCGTATATGTCCAGTGGTACTGCCATATAATTCCAGTTATACTGGCGTATATGTCCAGTGGTACAGCCGTATAAATCCAGTCCAGTGATACTGCCGTATATGTCCAGTGTTACTGCCATATAATTCCAGTGATACTGCCGTATATGACCAGTGGAACTGCCGTATAATTCCAGTGGTACTGCCATATAATTCCAGTGATACTGCCGTATATGTCCAGTGGTACTGCTAAATAAATTCAGTGGTACTGGCGTATAAATCCAGTCCAGTGTTACTGCCGTATTAGTCCAGTGTTACTGCCGTATTAGTCCAGTGTTACTGCCGTATTAGTCCAGTGTTACTGCCGTATTAGTCCAGTGTTACTGCCGTATTAGTCCAGTGTTACTGCCGTATATGTCCAGTGGCACTGCCATATAAATACAGTGATACTGCCGTAAATGTCCAGTGGTACTGGCGTATAGATCCAGTGGTACTGGTGTATAAATCCAGTCCAGTGGTACTGCCGTATAAGTCCAGTGGTACTGCCGTATAAGTCCAGTGGTACTGCCGTATAAGTCCAGTGGTACTGCCGTATAAGTCCAGTGGTACTGCCGTATAAGTCCAGTGGTACTGCCGTATAAACCCAGTGGTATTGCCATATAAATCCAGTCCAGTGATACTGCCGTATATGTCCAGTGGTACTGGCGTATAAAAGTAGTCCGGTGGTAATGCTGTATAAGTCCAGTCCAGTGCTGCTACCATATAAATTCAGTGGTGCTGTCCTGTGCTGTATATTATTTACTCCAAATAAAGGGGTTATTAATATTTTATCCAATTTTTTTTTTAACAGAGTTTGCCCTGTGTGGTGTAGAGGTACGCTCTCCTTTGCTGTATTTTGATTTAACTCCAGAAAAATAATGTAGATCAAAAATTTGGAGAATAAAATAGGGAATGATCAAGAACCACTTCCTCCTACTGCTGCCGCTGCTGTTGTTGCTGCTTGGAGTCGATCGTCATCCCAGAGGGGAAGTCGGAAGACCACTTGTACTACTTCAACTAAGCAAATGACTGTCCAACAGTCCTTTGCGAGGAAGATTAAATATGACAGCAGTCATCCTGTTGCAAAGCGGATACCTGAGGCCTTGACAGCTATGTTGGTGTTAGACGTGCTTCCGGTATCCGCCATTAGTGTAGTGGGACTGCAGTGCCAACCCTAGATGGGCCAGGTGTTTGTGCCACACACTTGTGTTGCTTAGCTTAGTCATACAGCTACCTCATTGCACTTCTTTTTCTTCTTTGCATGATGTGCTGTTTGGGGACTATTTTTTTAAGTGCCATCCTGTCTGTTACTGCAGTGCCACTCCTAGATACTGTAGGCCAGGTGTTTGTGTCGCACACTTGTGTCGCTTAGCTTAGTCATACAGCTACCTCATTGCACCTCTTCTACTTCTTTGCATGATGTGCTGTTTTGGGCCTAGTATTTTTTAAGTGCCATCCTGTCTACCACTACAGTGCAACTCCTAGATGGACCAGGTGTTTGTGCCGCACACTTGTGTCGCTTAGCTTAGTCAACAGCTACCTCATTGCACCTCTTTCACTTCTTTGCTAACCACTTAACTGGCATGGTCAGATTTCATGCAACTGCGTCGTCCCACCCTGTCCCCCCGTTTTTGACGAGGAGATCCGTTCTGCAGATGTGCATAATATAATGTTTAAATATTTAAAAAAAAAATGCTTTTTCAACTTTATTAAATAAATTAAATTTTAAAAAACAATGTTAACGCTTTTGAAGGGAAAAATCGTCCGTTAACTGGTTTAAGTGCCATCCTGTCTGCCACTGCAGTGCCACTCCTAGATGGGCCAGGTGTTTGTGCTGCACACTTGTGTCGCTTAGCTTAGTCATACAACTACCTCATTGCACCTCTTTTACTTCTTTGCATCATCTGCTGTTTGGGACCGATTTTTTAAATTTGCCATCATGTCTTCCACTGCAGTGCCACTCCTAGATGGGCCAGATATTTGTGCTGCCCACTTGTGTCACTTAGCTTAGTCATACAGCAACCTTGGTTCAACCTTTTGGCCTAAAAATAATATTGTGAGGTGTGAGGTGTTCAGAATAGACTGGAAATGAGTGGAAACAAATGTTATTGAGGTTAATAATACAGTAGGATCAAAATTACCCCCAAATTCTGTGATTTTAGTTGTTTTTTTTTCTTCAAAAATCATCCAGATCCAAAACAAAATCAAAACACAAAGGGTGGTTTTGGCAAAACAATCCAGATCCAAAACACGAGCATGGAATCAAAACCAAAACACAAAACACGAAAAGTGCCCGCCGCACATCTCTAATATGTATCAATCCCCATGAGAACATGACCCTGGCCTAAAGATATAGGTGGTCATTCCGAGTTGTTCGCTCGCTAGCTGCTTTTAGCAGCATTGCAAACGCTAGGCCGCCGCCCTCTGGGAGTGTATCTCAGCTTAGCAGAATAGCGAACGAAAGATTAACAGAACTGATCGAAAATCTTTTCCTGCAGTTTCTGAGTAGCTCCAGACCTACTCCTAGATTGCGATCACCTCAGTCCGTTTAGTTCCTGGTTTGACGTCACAAACACGCCTGCGTTCGTCCAACCACTACCTCATTTCTCCAGCCACTCCTGCGTTTTTACCTGGCATGCCTGCGTTTTTTAGTACACTCCCTGAAAATGGCCAGTTTCCGCCCAGAAACACCCATTTCCTGTCAATCATACTACGATCACTCGAGCAATGAAAAAACGTCGCTCGAGCTTGTGTAAATCTACAAAGTTTTGTGTGAAAGTACTAAGTGCATGCGCGCTGCGTACCATGCGCATGCGCAGAATTGCCATTTTTTCACTTGATCGCTGCGCTGCGAAAATCGTCAACGAGCGATCAACTCGGAATGACCACCAAAGTTGCTCCAGATACATGAAAGATAAAAACAACAATACAATGCAATATAGGGCCTAATTCTGAGTTGATCGCAGCAGCAAGTTTGTTAGCAATTGGGCAAAACCATGGGGGTCATTCCGAGTTGTTCGCTCGCAAGCGGATTTTAGCAGATTTTCTCATGCTAAGCCGCCGCCTACTGGGAGTGAATCTTAGCATCTTAAAATTGCGAACGAAGTATTCGCAATATTGCGATTACACACCTCGTAGCAGTTTCTGAGTAGCTCCAGACTTACTCGGCATCTGCGATCATTTCAGTGCTTGTCGTTCCTGGTTTGACGTCACAAACACACCCAGCGTTCGCCCAGACACTCCCCCGTTTCTCCGGCCACTCCTGCATTTTTTCCGGAAACGGTAGCGTTTTTCCCCACACGCCCATAAAACGGCCTGTTTCCGCCCAGTAACACCCATTTCCTGTCAATCACATTACGATCGCCAGAACGATGAAAATGCCGTGAGTAAAATTCCTAAGTGCATAGCAAATTTACTTGGCGCAGTCGCAGTGCGGACATTGCTCATGCGCATTAAGCGGAAAATCGCTGCGATGCGAAGATTTTTACCGAGCGAACAACTCGGAATGACCCCCCATATGCACTGCAGGGGGGGCAGATATAACATGCGCAGAGAGAGTTAGATTTGGGTGGGGTGTATTCAAACTGAAATCTAAATTGCAGTGTAAAAATAAAGCAGCCAGTATTTACCCTGCACAGAAACAAAATAATCCACCCAAATCTAACTCTCTCTGCAGATGTTATATCTGCCCCACCTACAGTGCACATGGGCCCTCATTCCGAGTCGTTCGCTCGGTAATTTTCTTCGCATCGCAGTGAAATTCCGCTTAGTACGCATGCGCAATATTCGCACTGTGACTGCGCCAAGTAATTTTACAATGAAGATAGTATTTTTACTCACGGCTTTTTCTTCGCTCTGGCGAACGTAGTGTGATTGACAGGAAATGGGTGTTACTGGGCGGAAACACGGCGTTTTCGGGGCGTGTGGATAAAAACGCTACCGTTTCCGGAAAAAACGCAGGAGTGGCCGGAGAAACGGGGGAGTGTCTGGGCGAACGCTGGGTGTGTTTATGACGTCAAACCAGGAACGACAAGCACTGAACTGAACGCAGATGCCGAGTAAGTCTGAAGCTACTCTGAAACTGCTAAGTAGTTTGTAATCGCAATATTGCGAATACATCGTTCGCAATTTTAAGAAGCTAAGATTCACTCCCAGTAGGCGGCGGCTTAGCGTGTGTAACTCTGCTAAATTCGCCTTGCGAGCGATCAACTCGGAATGAGGGCCATGGTTTTGCCCAATTGCTAACAAACTTCCCGCTGGGATCAACTGAGAATTACCCCCATAGTGTAGTATTTTTTGAATGCCAGTCCATAGCTAGACACCACCAGGTGAATAAAGATGGAGTATCGCAGACACTTTATACAGCTGATTTCTTCCACCAATTATTGCTCCCCTTCAAACGCCGGGAAAATACACCACATGTGCAGAGAGAATATACTGATGCCTACATGAAGCTTACATGTAAGACAGCTGTGTAAATGCACGTAACGGCATCTTTTCCACCTTCGTACTCTCACTGGTTTGTGAATGGTTGGAATCATATACATATCCAATCCCCAGCAATTAAAAGCAATGACATTTATTTCCACACCAGACAAAAAGTTAAAACATGGACATTTTACATCTTTTCCACATCAGCTCACATAGGTCAGATTGTATCATAGTCACCAGTTCCTAGAGAGTGGAATCCTGTGAGTGTGCAGTGTTTTGTGCAGCTTACTTTCAGCTCCGTGCCCCCAGCCTCTGTTGACTGCTACCTTCGCTTCCCCTGCTCCCCCTTGCTTTCCTTCCGCTGTGCCATACCCTTCTCGCCTACCATGCTGATAGTGTGTGGCAGCTCCCTTCGGCTTCCCCACTCCTTTCAGCTATCGGTGCCTGCTCTCCTTATTCTCCCGCACTCCCCGGGTCACATGGAGGTCAGGCAAAGGGGGGTGGGGATCGCGGTGGCCCTACACACTGGCCACACAGAGTAGGGGCTACCGCTACAGTGGGCTTCACATAGAAGTCGGGCCGTGGGAAGGGGGGGGGGGGGGGGGGGATACAGACACCGGCAGCCTCATGGACACCTTAGTTACAGGTGGGAAAACTATCACTTTTCTGAAAAGCTGCTTTGCAAAAAGAGTAGATTTTCGGAAGTGATACAGTATTTTTCTTAAAGAGGCATGATGAATTATGAAAAAATTGTGAAATGAAGGGGTGAGAACTCAAAACTAAAATTTCTCATTTCACGATTGTCATAATAAATATGCCCCATATTCATTAACATTTTTTTTAAAACTAAAATTATGTGAAAAAGGGTGTTTTACACCCGTTTCACATTATTTTAGTTTCACCTGAATGTATTAAAGGGCTTGTGGGGCAGTTTTCATGAAAAACTGCTCAAAACCCTTTAATTGTCATTTTTTAAGTGACCAAATCGTGTTTCCCATACTTACTATGGGAAATCTGACACTGTTTGTCCAAATTTACAAAAAACAAATTGTCAAAAAAACAGCAGTAAGCCCTGCGATAATTATGCCAGCTTCAGTACACTGCAGTTTCGGTACTTCTGCACAGCTTTCTCTACCCCTTAGCAGAGAAAGCTGTGCTGGGTGCCCCCAGTGTGCTCAGCTCTGTGTGTCCGATGGGCACACAAGCTGATCACTGTGAAAATAAAAATAAAAAAGTAAAATAAATAAATAAATGCTCACCTACTCAGGGTGATGCGGGTGTCCGGTTATTGGGGCTCCCTGCTACCGATGTGACCCCGGGTGCAGTAAAGTGATACAACAAAGCGGCAGCTCACTTGCACTGGAGGAAACAAGAGCAGAAAGTCCCAATAACTGGCACAGCGCACCGGAGCACTGATCACAACTGGTGAGCATGAGAGCAGTGGTCATGAGGCCTCGGCATAGGTGGGGTAGTTGCGACGGGGAGGGGGTGCCGGCATCGGTGTTAGCAGTGGCTGTCAGGCTCCATTACACTCTGGGTATTTTTCACGAATACCCTGATAGTTCTGTGGAGTGTCATCACAGGGACAGAGCTTTCTTGCAAGCTCTGTCCCTGCATGCGATTATTGACACATCCGTGTGATGTAATCAATAATTGCATTGAGAGTTAAGTCGATTTTATCACCTCACATCTGCATCCTCAGATGCGGATTGTCATAAATCAGCCCCTAACTGCCTTATAAATATCATTACTACACCCTCAAACACTACCCCTTATGAAGAACATTGGGCAGAAGTATTAAGCTTGTAGAAGGAATAAAGAAGTGATAAAGCAGTGATAAGTGGAGGGGGAAATGGGCAGTACACACTAGAGAGATGTGCGCTGAGCGATCTGTCACGGACCGCTCAGCACACATCTCTGCCCCCCCCCCCCCAGCTCAGCACAGTGCGATGTGTGCTGAGCAAGGGGGGATGGGACAGGGAGCCGCTTATTTCACCCAGAGGGCCAATCTAGCACCGGTGATAGTGACGCGCGGGACCGCGCATCGCTATTTATGGGAGGCATACATAAGAGAGATCCGTGCTTAAAATCTAAGCAATCTGGTCAGATTGCTTAGATTTTAAGCACAGATCGCTCCGTGTGTACCCCCCTTAATGCACCAGCCAGTCAGCTCCTAACTGTCATTTTTCAAATCCATAATGATTGGCTGGTGCATTATCACCTTGCGCTTATCACTGCTTTATCACTTGTTTACCCTTCTCCAGGTTAATACATCTGCCCCATTTGCCCAAATGTATTAAGTATCAACAAGAGATAAAGTGGAGACGGATAAAGATAAATGACCATGCAACCAGCTCCTAACTGTCGTTTTTCAAACACAGCCTGTAACATGGCAGTTAGGACCAGGGCCGGCTCCAGGCCTACTAGCACCCTGAGCGAAAACATGTAAAAGCCCCCCCCCCCCTCGTGCGCGCGCCGAAGGTGCGCGCGTCCCAGCAAAAGTGGGCGTGGTCTCTTGGAAAGTGGGCGTGGCCTCGTGACTTCATATTATTAGGCTATAAATAAATATGTTTTCACACCTTCTCTACGCACACAAAAAGCAGCCTTACACATAGGAGGGCAAAATGACGTACATACTGTAATGCTTGGTGCTCATCTACGTACATGGTAAAGCATGGACAGTGCGCGCCGAAGGCGCGCAGCAAAAATTTAGGGGCGTTGCTTCGTGGGGAAGGTGCGTGGCCACATAAGTGGCAATTCGCATTACACCACACAGTAGTGCAGTTAATACACACTGCACCAGGTAGAACCTCCTAGACACTTTGCGCCAGGCAGAGCACGTTAGACACTTTGCGCCAGGCAGAGCACGTTAGACACTTTGCGCCATGCAGAGCACGTTAGACACTTTGCGCCAGGCAGAGCACGTTAGACACTTTGCGCCAGGCAGAGCACGTTAGACACTTTGCGCCAGGCAGAGCACGTTAGACACTTTGCGCCATGCAGAGCACGTTAGACACTTTGCGCCAGGCAGAGCACGTTAGACACTTTGCGCCAGGCAGAGCACGTTAGACACATTGCCTAGCCACAGACGCCTAGCGGGAACACTACATGATATGCTCCCCAGCCGTGCCAGCTACACATGACATACACATGACATGCCCCCCAGCAATGCCAGATACATAAATGGCCACACAGTGCCAGATATGTAGATACAGAAAAGCCCCCACAATGCTAGATAAATGCCCCCACAGTGCTAGATAAATGCCCCCACAGTGCCAGATAAATGTCCCCACAGTGCCAGATAAATGTCCTCAGTGCCAGATAAATGCCCCACAGTGCCAGATAAATGCCCCCACAGTGCGCTCCACAGTGCCAGATAAATGTCCCCACAGTGCCAGATAAATGTCCCCACAGTGCCAGATAAATGTCCCCACAGTGCACCCCACAGTGCCAGATAAATGTCCCCACAGTGCCAGATAAATGTCCCCACAGTGCCAGATAAATGCCCCCAGTGCCAGATAAATGCCCCCAGTGCCAGATAAATGTCCCCACAGTGCCAGATAAATGTCCCCACAGTGCCAGATAAATGTCCCCACAGTGCCAGATAAATGTCCCCACAGTGCCAGATAAATGTCCCCACAGTGCCAGATAAATGTCCCCACAGTGCCAGATAAATGCCCCCACAGTGCCAGATAAATGCCCCCACAGTGCCAGATAAATGCCCCCACAGTGCCAGATAAATGCCCCCACAGTGCCAGATAAATGCCCCCACAGTGCCAGATAAATGCCCCCACAGTGCCAGATAAATGCCCCCACAGTGCCAGATAAATGCCCCCACAGTGTCAGATAAATGCCCCCACAGTGCCAGATATGCCCCTAGTGCCAGATACACCATGCCCCACAGTGCCAGAATTGCCCCCAGTGCCAGATACATCTGCCCCACAGTGCCAGATACACATGCCCCAGTGTCAGATATGCCCCACAGTGCCAGATACACCATGCCCCACAGTGCCAGATATGCCCCCAGTGCCAGATATGCCCCACATAGCCAGATACACCATGCCCCCCAGTGCCAGATATGACATGCCACACAGTCTCAGATATGCCCAAAGTGCCAAATATGTCCCAAGTGCCAGATACCCCCCCCCCCCAGCCCCCCATGCTCACCGCGCTGCTGCCGATGGTTCGCTTGGGCGGGAAGGAGGAAGAAGCGGAGGCGGCTGCTGCTCCTGCTGTGTGAGGACGGGGTGCCTCCGGCGGGTGGGCGCACAGTTTCACACTATAAACTCAGCGCGCGCTATGCGGCGCCAGGACCTGACGCCGCACGCACCACTGGCTGCTGGCTGAGAGTGGGACCAGGAGGCAGGCCGGGGACGGAGGCACACAGGACCAGGCTCCAGGCTCCAATATAAAGGGTGGCGCCCTGCGCGGCCGCTCTATTGGAACATGCCTGGAACCGGCCCTGGTTAGGACCAGTGTCGGACTGGGGCATGAAGGGCCCTCCGGGGAAATGCAATGGTAGGGGCCCATTCTTACAGGCTTGCCTAACCATTAGTGTATTGTCTGGGCCCCTTGATAAATAATATATATGTTAAATACTGCTAGTGCATGCATGATAATGTACCATATTAATAACAATAATGCACTGTAGAAAATACACTATAGTCCTGTGCAGTGTAATGTAACATATGCATAATGTATAATTGAGAGGCAGTGGGGCCCACCGGTGGTTTCCCCTGTATCCCCCCATTTGGGCCCACAGGTGGTTTCCCCTGTACCCCCCTATGGGCCAGTCCAAGCCTGGTTAGGACGCTGATTGGCTGATCATTTATCACTCTTTATCCATCTCCACTTTATCTCTTGATAAGGCTTAACATATACAAAGTTGACAAGAGAACCAGTGTACTTCTGGTGACATTATCTGACCAGGGTTATACAGGAAAAAATTAGATTTGACATTGGGTCTATACTTAGATTTCCTATCCTCTTATGTTGAAAAACAACAAACCAAAGATAAATTGTCATACTTCAAAAGTCTCTCTAGCTATATTACTCTGAGATCTAATACAATCTTTGTGGGTTCTGTACATGGAGAACTTCCACAGAAACCAGCTACCACATACTGTACCACTATGATAGAAATTCGTGGATGTATTTGACAAATGCCAAGCAGTCTCTCTCCACAACGAATATAGGATTGTCCGATAAAGTTTGGTCCTATTGCCAGAGGCGTATCTACGGTAGGGAGAGTGGGGCACGTGCCCTGGGCGCCTTGGCAGGCCCAGGAGAGGGAAGCGCCGCCGGCGGCCAGGGCATCATGCCCCACTCGCCCCCGTCAACCCGAAATGTGAGGGGAGGAGAGCGCACCGTCTCTCCCTCCCCTCACCGCCGCTGGAAGCCCTAGCAGCGCTGCCAGCAGCGCTGCTGTGTCCGTTCTCCGGGGGCGTTAGCCAATCAGAGCTTGCGGACCGGCTCCTGATTGGCTGCCGGTCCGCAAGCTCTGATTGGCTAGCGATCCGGCGCCAGACAGCCGCCGGAGACCTGGAGCGGTGAAGGGAAGGAGAGGCGCTGCGCTCTCCTCCCCTCGCATAGATAACAACAAATGGTGAGTGAGGGGGGCATGTAACTGGCACTGAGTGGGGCATGTAACTGGCACTGAGTGGGGCATGTAACTGGCACTGAGTGGGGCATGTAACTGGCACTGAGTGGGGCATGTAACTGGCACTGAGTGGGGCATGTAACTGGCACTGAGTGGGGCATTGTATCTGGCACTGAGTGGGGCATTGTATCTGGCACTGAGTGGGGCATTGTATCTGGCACTGTGGGGCAATGTATCTGGCACTGTGGGGCAATGTATCTGGCACTGTGGGGCATTGTATCTGGCACTGTGGGGCATTGTATCTGGCACTGTGGGGCAATGTAATTGGCACTGTGGGCCATTTTCAGGGGCCACACCCCTTCTGGTACGTGGCTACACCCCTTCTGGTGTGTGGCCACGCCCATTTTTCGCACCGCACGCCAAAGGCGCGCGCACATGCTTCTGTTGGTGTGTTGTTGTTTTGTTTTGGGGGGGGGGGGGGGCATTTTCCATCTTGCCCTGGACTCCGAAAACCCTAGCTACGCCTCTGCCTATTGCACAAACTTTTTAGATAAATCTACTCTCTTTATGAACCTAAATTGATAACTTTAAAAGAACATATTTAGCTTGGTGGATATTTTACATTCAAGTCTGGTCTCTATGCACCAACTTTACTATACAATTACAAAAATAAGTGTCAAAGCTTTTCCATGACTCTCCCTCATATGAATTAATAAGACTTTTGAGTAAAGTCCCCCGTACTGTACATTACCGATATACTGTAACACAGCAATTTCCCTTTCCCTGATGGTCACATCGGAGAATGAAAATATGGATTCCCTGATCCCAACGGAAAATGGTCAGGATTGGCAAATCTGGCATTTTTAAAATGATTCCCCAACGGGTCACAGATCGTGTATTCAGACCAAAAATCAGTTGGGATCATTAAATCAGGATGTCCAACATGTTGGATTTCACAGATCAATTGGGGCTGTAGATTGCTAGGGTATGGCAACAATCAGCAGATTTGTAGACCATTTCTAGTAAACTGATGAGCCTTTCAAGACTGACAGATCTGTATTTAGTGATAATGATCTGCAAATCACTGAAAAATATCTGTAATATATGGGCGCAGATTGGTGGATTGGGGAATCTTTAAATTTGGGGGAAAATCGCTCACCCCCAACATGTCACACATGGAGAGAGAGGACACTGCTTCTGCAGCTGCCTCTCTCACCAGTGCAGCACGAGAGGGTGCACTGAAGCAGTGTCCTTTCTCTGCTGGTGCAGCGCTGTCAACATCGGGGAAAGGGGGGGGTGGAGGCAGCGGGACCCGGAACACCCTTGGCCCCCCAAAAGGCCTGGGCCCGGGTAAAGTGTACCCTCTCCCCCCTCTGTCGGCAGCACTGACCATTATCATAGGAATATTTGTTTCAGGCATTCACTACTGCCTTGAAGATAGATATCGACACACACACACACACACACACACACACACACACACACACACACACACTTACTTTATTAATAATAATAATAATATGATTATTATATAATATGAAATTAGATGTTAACCTGTATTGCTCCTCAGGCTGACCAGCCACAGCAGTACAGGGGGACCTGTGCCCCAAAAATCCACTATATATCTGTGCTGGAATCACTTTGCTCTGCTTGCAGTCTGAAAAATGTCAGGAACCTAATTGAAACCAATATATAGGACAAGTGGATGTGGGTGCTATTACCAGGCAGAAAGGATCTCTGGCCTTCTACTGTGTATGTAAATACACAGCATTAGGTATACAAGGGAGGGATTCTTGAGTACACACCGGTAATGAGGTGGGGGGAGGTAGGTTAGGGTTAGGCTGTGGTAAAGGAGGGTTAGGGGGTGGGAGGGGACACAGTTAGAATACAGTTGGGATGCTGGCACCAGTCTTCTTCCTGCCGGAATTCTCAGTGCCAGAATTCCGTAACCAACCTTTTCAAAATGCTACACTGTGGAAGCTACTTTCTTTTGTTTCCACATGGGAATCATATGCTACTGATTGCTTCTATGACTTGGAGATAACAGAAGAATCTCAAAGCAAGCTCTATCCTGACCAATCTTGGGAACCATAAAGGGAAGGAATAATGTTTCCATTGGGTTTCCCCACCATTTCTGTGAGGCCATACAGGCTGCACTCCTTGGTGAAGTATTAGCTTGATGCCAGAAAGAGTTTGTATAACAGTCCATACAAAAGACCTGCAAAAGGCTGCCTCAATTATAAAGACTTCTATTTATGTCAATGACAATGCTTTGCTTCTAATTAAAAAAAAGCTCACACTGACATTGCTAACACGCTAGAACATCAGATTAATCAGTGACCTAATTTAGCAACATTTAGTCAATGAACCACAAAATAAAAGTAACACTGTAAATAAATGTGTGTGTGTGTACAGTATATTGGAAAACTACATTTAAATGTATTTATTTCCATGCAGCACCAAGGGTTAACTGTTTTACAGAATGTTGCACAACTGTAACAAAAAAGAATTGTGAAATAACTGCCAGTGATCAATAATATAATCAATATAATCTTAATCTCCTAAACAATTCCCTGTGATAGGCTATGACAGTCTGACAGATTACTACATCATTGACAAATTAACATAAAAAAGGCAAATGACTAACATCTCAAAGGGGCTCCACTCTAACAACATTGTGTTTTCATTTTGCTCTGATTTATTCAACTCTATGCATCAAACAGCAGTAAAGTACAGTAGTGTATTGAATACAGAAGAGGGCAGAGGTGATTTTAGACATTGGGCCCTAAGCAAAACAGCGATTTGGGGTCCCCCTTCCTTAAACAGTCTTTAGTGATAGGCCCCCAATCACTGTGCACCCCCGCAGTCAGTGTATGCTCCCCAATCTGCCCCTGCCTGAGATAGTAGTTGTACTAGTGTATTTAAAATCACACAGTAAGCACTGCGCACAGGCAGGTGCAGGAAACTGGCACCTGGCAGCTATCTAGTCACTGACAGCCTGCCGGGAGTATTCAGCCAGCCCGGCACTTGGACATTTTCAGTGGAAATCAGAAGTGCCTTCATGACTCCATGATCTGTCAGCGATACGCCTGGGACCCGGTGGGCCCTTGGGGCTGCTTTGGTTGCCTAGTGGTAAATCCGCTACTGCATAGTTGTGAGTTTGCTAACTTAATTGTCAGACCTCTTATAATGGAGTCACAATAAAGGCACTGATAATACAATAATGGATATTATAATCGATGGGAGACCTGCTAGTAGGGGATGGGGAATAAGCAACAGTAGCAGGTGGATGTTAGACACTGTACTTAAAATAACACTGTCCACCCCCTATCCCCATCTCCCACCTGATTGGAATTTAATGTAGGTGGATGCTATAAAAAATTAACAAAATACTATAATAAAGTACACTGGAAGACTTCATGTTTTTTTGTGTGCACATCCCGGCTCCTCTCTCTAAGCATCTGACGTAATGCACACATGTGTCATGACTGGTCACACGCACAGTACTGCAGGACTTGAGACACAGGCTGGAGCCATCGCCCAACAGCTGTCTAATCATTGACAGCCTGCCAGGAGTATTCACCCAGCCCAGCTCTCTGACAATTTCGGTGAAGTTCGTGATCTGCCGGAAATATAAAACAGCCTTGTCGGAGGGCCCTCTGGCTCAACATGGCCCTAAGCAGCTGCTTTGGTTGCCTTGTGATAAATTCTCCACTGGAAAAGAAATATAAAACCTGAGCATACATTTTAGTTGAAATATTAAGTTAATGTACTTGATATATTAGATTGCAGTCAACATGTGTCTAAGCAGTGATTGGGGGTAAAGAATGGTATGCATCCTGAATTTTAAGCTAACATTGTGCCAGTGGCTGTATTATATCAGAATCAGAATCAGCTTTATTGGCCAGGTGTACTCACGTACACTAGGAATTCTTTGTGGTACAATGCATCGCCAAGCAGCAACATGAAGGGGGAATACATAGCATACGAAGGGGGAAGAACATAGCATACATTACACACATTACACGTATGAGTTGATACTGCACATTGCAACTGTACAATAGACTCAACATATTAGACATATTATACACGTAGGACTAAACACAAAGGCTGCTTGGCAGAGCAGCACCGAGGCAGCCATCCGCGGGAGTTACATATGGGGAGTTACAGTACATCATATGTTTATTAAATGTGGGACAACCACCAACTTTGATTCTGTGTTGTTGCACATGATAAAGTTAGGAATATAGATATAGCCACGCTCATCGTTGCTGCAGTTTTGCTGTGTCCATGCCTTAGTCGCGGCATAACTTTAGGGTAGGTTGGAATAGTATGATGTGGCAAGACGTACTAAGGCTGAAAATATCCACAGCATGCAGTACACAGTTTGGTGACTGCTCCACTAATCAAAACTTACAGTGCTTTAAAACAATAGCAGTGATGGATATGCAATGCATAAAGTAATACCATAGTATACAAGAGCAAGTCCTGACAAATGGGCTAGTCACTTAGCTTTGCAATGTACAGTATAATGTAATTCAATAATGATGTTCAGGCGGCACAGATGCATTGATTCCATGCTTTACAAATGAACGGTATGCTTCAGAGGTGCTGTAGAAAATATTAATTTTGTGTCAGGACCAAAAGAAATGCTGCTTCTATAAACACATGAGTCTGTGTCTCTATACACAAGCAGTAGTGTATAAGCAGTTACTGCTTATACTGTATATGGGGCTTGGACACTCGCAAACCCAATTGCAAGGGACCTCTGGTTTCCTTCCTCCAATCAAAGCCAGCAGGAGTCTTGAGCAGTAGCATGTCTGGATGCTATGTCCATGGCCCCGGGTTTAATTTCTGGAATTGGAGTGAGATATTTTTTTCTTTATATTTATTTTTGTTTTTTACACATTCACACACTTAGGACCCCTACATTGACTAGAAAAGTGAACACAGAAAAAGATTAACTTGCATTCTAAACTGATGGAGCTTTACCGACGCACACAGTGAAAAGCATACTACACAGTTGGGGACACTGCAATATAACAAGAAGAAAAGAGAGACTATTGGGTATTTTTACTAAACAACAGCTTTTGAGAAGTGGAGATGTTGCCCATAGCAACCAAGCAATATACCCTTATGGGAGCGTATGGGCCTAGTAGGCAAAACTTGAGCACGGCAATGAGCTGGAGAAATTTTGTATAGTACAAATCTAATTTTATTCCAGACTGATAATTGTACCGTAGACATGGTCTTTACAATTTCAGCAACAGTGGGCTTGAGGGGCACTGTAGAATATATTAATTTTGTGCCAGGACAAAAAACAACACTGCTTCTATAAATACATGAGTTTGCATTTCTATACACAAGAAGTAGTGTATACGCAGTTACTGCTTATACTGTATATGGGGCTGGGTCGCTCGCAATCCCTTAAGCTACAGTACGCAGCAAAGTAAAAAAAAAACACAAATGCAAGGGACCTCTCTCTGAGTCCCTTCCCCAAACTAATGGCAGCAGGATCCCTTCATTTACATACTGATTTGTTAACCATCTATGCTGTACTCCCTGTCTGTGAAATGAGAATTCTCCCAGGGGGTGAGTAGGCTGCCTATAATATGAATTCAATGGAAAAGTTGTGCACTAGCAAAAGGCTGTGTTCTGTGGCTGAGCGGTAGCTCGTCTCACCGCCATGAGCATGGTCCATGGTTCTATTCCCTAAAATGGAGAGTGATCATTTGTGTGTGTGTATGTATGTGTGTGTGTATATATATATATATGTATGTATGTATGTATGTATGTATGTATGTATGTGTGTGTGTGTTTTTATACACTTACACATTTAGAGCCCCTACATGCACTAGAAATGTGAACACAGAAAAAGATTAGCTTTCATTATGAATTGATGTAGTGTCTCCGATGCACCATCAGTAGTGTATAAGCAGTTACTGCTTATTCTGTACAGTATATATTGGTTGATCTCAATCCTTTACACTACTGTACAAAAAACAATTGAAAGGGAGAGGGACCTCTCTCTGGGTGCCTTTCCCCAACCAAAGCTGGCATGAGACTTTTCATTTACATACTGATTTGTTACTCATTTTATATGTCCACCTTGTCTGTGAAATTAAATGAACATGAGACTTGTAGTGTAAATATGTACAGTGTATACAACGGAATATTGATTAAAAAAAAAAATCAGAATTGTTTTAAAAGGTGTAATCACTTCTAGGAATCAAGTCGGGGTACATGGGCATGCTAAACTTTGACAGTACCTCTTGACCAAGTAGCCTGGTATCAACCCCTGCACAATCATTTTCACTGTTCATTGTAATTTTATTTAGTGGGGTAATAGATGCTTGAAATCTGCTCAAATCTCTGCTAAAATTGGTACTGCAGTAACTGTTAGTGATCATGAGTGCCCCAGCTATATATAATACTGTATAAACAGTATATTGCATTTAAACACACACACAGTCAGCTCATTATAGAAGCAGTCCTTTTTCCTGTCCTCACGTAAAGTGATCATAATACAGAACGCCCTTGAAGCCCATTGTTCATTTGTAAGGCATGGTATCACTGCATCACTGCCACAGCAAAACCACAAGTAGTTGTGTGTAGTAACATGAGATTTGTAATTTTAAATATGTAAAGTGTATGATTACAAAAAAAAAGTCTGAATTGTTTTAAAATGTTTAATCATATCCGGAAATCAAACCCAGGTACATGGACATGCTAAACGTTGACAATACATCTAGACCAGAGTAGCCTGGTATCAACCCTTCCACATTCATTTTCACTGTTCATTGTTATTTTCTTATTGGGGTATCATGATCATGGGTGCCACAGAACGTGCACAGCAAAATTTGCAGTATATAAAAAATTATGTTTTTGTTTGTGTACAATATTTGATAGTTGTCATTTTCAGTGGTATAATAAACACACGCTAATCAGCTAAAAGGCAAAATATGCAGTGTATAATAAAACAACTGTTATCGTAGTTACTCTTGTAAAACACGTGAATTACAGGACTGTGAATCCACAATAATATATATGAATAAAGAAATAAAAAAGCAACAAAACTTGCAGATCAGGGAATTACTAAACTTAAGTGTATGCTTGCAAATGCAAGAAGCATAACAAGAAAAATGGGGGAAATAAAAATGATTGCACTTAATGACCAATATGATACCATAGGCAATACAGAGACATGGTGGGATAATTCTCATGACTGGGCAGCAAACATGGAAGGGCACACCCTCTTCAGGTGAGATAGGTCTAATAAAAAGGTAGGGGGTGTTTGTTTTAAATCTAAAGGGACAGATACTATCTGCGCAAACCCCTTTAGTTTAGAAAAAGGTAGGGAAAAGAATAGTGTGAAGGACAGAGAAAGGTATACAGGATACAGTTGGATATGAAAAAGGGCCGTAATGGCCGGATGTAATAGTTGGTAGAAGTGGTGCAGCCGACAGATAAATTAGTACCCTTACTAGTATGGACTGAAATCAAAAATAAGAAAATACCTTGGCGCACCAGGGGTTAAAGAAAGAGTGCCAGAAGGAGTTAGTCAGACTGATTAATTCTAAATTTATTTATACGTTAAGACATGTTAAAACATATTTATAAAATCATAAAGTTTCATCCAAAGAGTTAGCATGATTTATCTTAGCATAACCTAATAAACACAACAGTGTAATGATTATGGCAATCTACTGCCTATCACAAATATTCATATATTCATATCAGTGTGTCAATACTTATGAATGTAATTCAGTACTCGCCCCAAAAAGGCGTGGAGAAAAGTCCAGAGACCTGCTTATCCCACGTAGATGACACTTAATGTCCTTTAGAAAAACAATCTTTGAATAGTAGGGACTTTCCTATATGAATATATAGCCGTGTATCGTCTCGTCCCAGTAGCTCAGTTTAGTAGCTAACAAACCTCTTAGGATGATCACGGCTCACTATACCCTTCCACTGCGGCTGTTCTTATTATGTAGGTAACTCCCAGCACTCTCCTATTCTACACACCACGAATGTGTGAGCTAGTGCTTGTTGGGTGATAGTACCTGTAGATTTATGGTGTTCAGAGTCCTCCGTTCCCTCCTACCCCGGGTCCGTACCTCGTTGTACCTCGTGGACCTCCGGTGGGGCCGGGCAGCCGATTCCCAGAGCTCCGATACAGCTTGTATCGTCTGACCCGCAAGCGTGGAACGCAGGCCAGTCGCTTCCGGTTTCGCGGCTTCCGACTTCCGGGGATGACGTGTCGTCAGCGAGTCAGTGGAAGTTTAGATTGGGTTCCAGCTCCTGAGATTAGCATGCAGCGATCCAACGCGTTTCTCCCATGTAGGGCTTCGTCATACCATTGATTAGAATGAATAATTCCTGTGATTGTGTCATTTTCTTCCAGTGATTTGGACCAATAATACCATTGATTAGAACAAATAATTCCTGTGATATTGAGGTGTTTGTGTTGCTCAGCTTAGCTTAGCTGTCCAACGACCACAGTGCACCTCTTTTTCTCATTTCTTTGCATCGTGTGCTGTTTGGGGCCAATTTTTTGAAGTGCCATCCTGTCTGACACTGCAGTGCCACTCCTAGATGGGCCAGGTGTTTGTGCCGCCCATTTGGGTCGCTTAGCTTAGTCATACAGCGACCTCGGTGCAAATTTTTGGACTGAAAATAATATTGTGAGGTGTGAGGTGTTCAGAATAGACTGGAAATGAGTGGAAATTATGGTTATTGAGGTTAATAATACTATAGGATCAAAATTACCCCCAAATTCTATGATTTAAGCTGTTTTTTTTAGTTTTTTTTTTTTTAAAACACCCGAATCCAAGACACACCCGAATCCGACAAAACATTTTCAGGGAGGTTTTGCCAAAATGCGTCCGAATCCAAAACACGGCCGCGGAACCGAATCCAAAACCAAAACACAAAACCCGAAAAATTCCGGTGCACATCTCTAATTTAAAGGAGGTCATTTATGAGGGGACTAAAGATAACGTGGAGTCATTATGGGTTGAGATTTCGAGTGGGGGTAAAGATACAAAAAAGCTTTTAATAGGGACATGCTACAAACCACCAGATATTAGTGTGTCTGATGAATTACAACTCTGGCAGCAAACCGAAAAAGCTGCATGAATAGGGGAGGTCATTATCATTGGGGACTTTAATTACCCGGACATAAATTGGAACACCGAAACAGTAAATACAGCTAGGGGTAACAGGTTCTTAAACATGTTAAAAGATCATTACTCGTCCCAGGTAATCGAGGAACCAACTAGACACAGGCAGGGGCGGATTGGGATCGAACATCAGCCCGGGAAATTTATGGAAGCAGACCTAATGGGGGCGGAGTCTGTCGAGGGGGAGGGGCCTGCCAAGAGGGCGTGGTCACTCCTCAGAGGTCCTGATTCTGAGATAATCACAGTTGGGGCCTCCTTTGCTTTACATTATGCTAATGTTTACCTGCGCCTTTATGCATATGCTGCTACAATGTCCTTCCCTGATGTACATCTGTACATCTGAATATACAAGGACTGATATGCCTACTTTCAGTGTCTACTGACACTGCAGTCATGCCTTTAATCTACTTCCGATTTTATTGATTTTTCTACAAACCCCTTTTCATTCTACAAACCAATTCATTCTACAAACCCTATTTTTTAACCTTATATGTTTCAAAGTACAGGGAGGGGGAGCACACACTACATACAGCACAGTATAGGAAGGGAGCACACACTACATACAGTACAGCACAGTACAGGGAGGGGGAGCACACACTACATACAGCACAGTACAGGGAGGGAACACACACTACATACAGCACAGTACAGGGAGGGAGCACACACAGATAGTGAAACACAGACAAAGGGGACCAGTGCAGCAGAATCTGTCCCAGTGGCCAATCCGCCCTTGATTACACACACAGCCACCACATTACATACATAGCCACCACATTATTACAGGAATACCACCACGTTACAAGAATAACACCACATTACATGTATAGCAGCGCACTACACGTATAGCACTGCATAACACAAATAGCACCACATAACACATGAATAGCACCACATTACACATATAGCACCTCATTATACAAATGGCACCACATTACATACGTAGCCACTGCATTACATAAATAGGCCCATCATCATTGACAGACATTGGGCAGCTATAGGTCTGAAGGACTGGCTGTGAGTGCTGCATGATAAGCTGGCATCCTGAGAACAAGGTACGTCCTGCTCCTGTCCAGTCCCCAAACCATACACTGTGACCAGGGACGCCCTAACCCTTACACCAACATGATAATGTAAATAATGTCATTAAAAATAACCTCTCTGCCGGGGCCCCTTCAGTGCTCAGTTGCCGCTCTGGCCAGTTTAGTGAGTGTGGGAGCTGCGGTGGCAGCGGGTATAGTGAACCCAGCTCAAACGATCATTATGCTGCTGCTCCAGGGCCCAGGCTCATTGAAGATACCTTAGGCCAGACCTAGTGAGAGGGTGCTGCTGGGCTGGTTAACTTTCTCCAGGTCCCCTGTTGGTAGAACAGCTTCATCACTTTTCACGGCTAGCAGCACCCGGAAGCCTAACTTCCGTATATGGGACCGGCCCATCGGAATCTGTCATGGTGTCCTGGTGGGCCAATCCGCCCATGGACATAGGACTGTACTGGACCTAGTACTAACAAATAATGCAGAGATAATATCAAATACTAAAGTAGGGGAGACCTTGGGAAATAGTGATTATAATATGATCACATTCGATATAAGCTTCCAAAAACAAAACTATAAGGGTCTAACTAAGACTTTAAACTTTAGAAAAGCTAATTTCAACTTGCTGAAACAAGCAATTGGGAAATTGTATTTCATGGTAAGAATATGGCTGAAATGTGGGATGTTTTTACATCTGTGCTCAAAAAGTACACTCATTTGTTCATTCCCAAGGTCAACAAAAACAAGAGTAGTAAATTCAAACCGATGTGGCTTAATAAGGTAATCAGGGAACAAATGGATAAAAAAAGGTGTGCTTTCAAAGCACATAAGTCTGATGGGAAGGAGGAATCATTCCAGTTCTACAAGGAATGTAACAAAAAATGCAAAAAAGTAATCAGCAGCTAAAATAGAAAATGAAAAACAAATCACAAAGGAGAGTAAAACAAACTCCAAAAAGTTATTAAAGTATATAAACTGTAAAAGGTTAAAAAAGGAGAAAATTGGACAATTAAAGGGCAAGTTGGATGTCTTGATTAATGATGATAGGGAAAAAGCAGATTTATTATATAAATTCTTCTAATCAGTGTTCACGAGAGAGGAATGGTTGACGAGAGTAGAGCACAACATAACCTATAATAACAACCCATAGCTAAGTACTTGGTTAAAGGAAGTTGTCCGGGAGAGACTAAGTAAAATTAAGATAAATAAATCTCCTTGGCTGGATGGACTTCACCCCAGGGTTCTTATGGAACTTAACTCAGCGCTATCGAGACCCCTATATTTGATTTTCAGTGAGTCAATTACATCGGGAATGGTGTATAGCAGAGGTAGTCCCAATATTTAAAAAGGGAATTAAAACTCACCCTGGTAACTATTGACCGGTAAGTTTGACATCTATAGTGTGGAAAATACTGGAAGGTATATTAAGGGATAGCATATTAGGGTACTTGGATACCTCCAAGGTTATTACTAGGAATCAGCATGGATTTGTGAAGGACAAGTCATGTCTAACTTAATAAGCTTCTATGAGAAGGTGAGCGATAATATTGATCAGGGTAAAGCAGTGGATGTGGTCTTTTTGGAGTTTGCTAAGGCCTTTGACAAAGTCCCACATAAGAGACTAATTTTTAAATTAACTACTTAACTGACGATTTATTTCGCCGAAAACTGCTCCGAAATTGTTGGGTTTTTTTATGAGTGAATTAGGTGAAGAACATGAATTTAACCCTATCCCAAATGATTTTAGATAAAAAAAAAAGGAAAAAAAATATATATAAAAAAAATTCCCCCCAAACATCGATCGGGAACATTGCGACCATCGAGGCTTTCATTTTGAAAGCCGGGACAGCCTGCAGGTATACAGGGGGGTCTGGGGTGGCTTGGGAGGGTTCATTTACACTCCCCAGCGGCTGCCATTGTCTGCAGCCACTGGAGGAGGTGGATCCTGCTGTGCTTACCGATCAGCAGTGATCGGAAGCACGGAAATCAGTGGGGGAGAGTGCAGGGAGGCAGAGGGACCTTCCGGTCCCTCTGACAGCAGCAGCGGAGGGAAGTTTATCTTCCCTGAAGCTGCTAACACTCTTTATCTGACTGGTCGCGCCCTGTGCGACCAGGTCAGATAGAGCACTTGCAGGCATGGTCGCATATGATGCGACCATGCCAGGCAAGTGGTTAAAAGAGCTTGGGGTAGGAAACACTATTTGTACTTGGGTGAGTAATTGGCTGTACAACAGGGAACAGCAAGTGGTGATTAATGAGATGTTCTCTAAATGGGCCTCAGTGCTCAGTGGAATACAGCAGGGTTCAGTACTATGGCCATTGCTGTTTAACATATTCATTAATGACCTAGGTGTGGGCCAAGAAAGCACAGTATGGGGGCTTTGGGGGTGCTCATCGATAATAGACTTAGTAGCAGTATGCAATGTCAAAATGCAGCAACAAAAGCAAATCAAGTGTTAGCATGTATACAACGGGGAATGGAGACTAGGGATGAGAGTGTAATCTTACCACTGTACAGTATAAATCATTGGTGCGGCCACACCTGGAATATTGGGGGTCATTACGAACTGATCGTAGCTATGCTAAATTTAGCAAAGCAAAGCTACGATCACTTACACTGACATGCGGGGGGGGGGGGGGGGGACGACCCAGCACAGGGCTAGTCTGCCCCGCATGTCAGGCCAACCCCCTCCCCGCACAAGTACAAAAGCATCGCACAGCGGCAATGCTTTTGTACTTGAAGAGTAACTCCCAGCCAGCACAGCTCCGGCGGCTGGCCGGGAGTTACTCGTTGCAGCCCGGGTTGCAGCAGCTGCGTGTGACATCATGCAGCCACTACAGCCCGCCCCCACACACGGTCCAGCCATGCCTGTGTTGGCCAGACCATGCTCACAAAATGGCATCCGAATGCCGCCGTGCCACCCCCTCCCGCCCAGTGACCGCCTCTGCCTGTCAATCAGACAGAAGCATTCACTAGGCAACGACAGCCATCGGCTGTAAGCCATGCGCCGGCGCTGCAGTGCTGACCTGATCGCTGCGATGAACTGCAGCGAGCGATAAGGTCAGAATGACCCCATTATGTACAGTTCTGGGCACCTTGCTATAAAACAAGATATTTTGGAACTCAAAAGGGTTCAGAGGCGAGCCACCAAACTGGTTAAGGTGCTAGAGGTACTGAATTATGAGGAAAGACTTAAAAGGTTAGATTTGTTTACACGGGAAAAGAGGCACTGAGAGGGGACATTATTAATATCTACAAATACATAAAGGGACAATACAAGGATTTGTTAGATGATTTGTTTATCAAAAAAAGGACACAGAGACACCGCCTGAGGTTAGAAAAAAAAATCATACACAACGGAGAAAAGGGTTCTTCATATTAAGAGCAGTAAGGATTTGGAATTCTCTGCCAGAGAAGGTAGTAATGGTGGACTCAATCAATAAGTTTAAAAATGGACTAGACAAATTCCTAATGGAAAGAAATATCCAAGAATACAATATTTAAATGATATAAAATTTTATAATACAGGTTGAACACCATGGACAGCTAGGGGTAACAGGTTCTTAAACATGCTAAAAGATCATTATTTGTCCCAGGTAATTGAGGAACCAACTAGGCAAGTGGCTATACTGGACCTAGTACTAACTAATAATGAGGAAATAATAACAAATACTAAAGTAGGGGAGACCCTAGGAAATAGCAATCACAATATGATCACATTCGATATCAGCTTTCAAAAACAACAATATAAGGGCTTAACTAAGATTTTTAACTTTAGGAAAGCTAAATTCAAACCGATGTGGCTTATTAAGGTCAAGGAACAAATGGATAAAAAGAGGCGTGCTTTCAAAGCATTTAAGTCTGATGGAATGGGGAAATCATTCCAGTTCTACAAGGAATATAACAAAAAATGCAAAAAAAAAACAATTAGAGCAGCTAAAATAGAAAACGAAAAACATTGCAAAGGAGAGTAGAACAAACCCTAAAAAGTTATTTAAGTATATTAACGGTAAAAGGTTGAAAAGGGAGAATATTGGGCCCTTAAAGGGTAAGTTGGATGTCTTGATTAATGATGATAGGGAAAAAGCGGATTTATTTAATAAATTATTTTCATCAGTATTCACGAAATAGGACAGGTTGACGAGAGTAGAGCATAAAAAAAATAATAACCCATTGCTTGGTACAAACAAGGGAGTAGTCCAGGAGAGACTAATCTAAATTAAGAGAAATAAATCTCCTGGGCCGGATGGACCCCACCCCAGGGTTCTTATGGAACTCAACGTAGAGATATCAAAACCGCTATATTTGATCTTCAGCGAGATCAGGAATAATACCAAAGGACTGGCGTATAGCAGAGGTAGTCCCAATATTTAAAAAGGGTATTAAAATGCTCCCCGGGAACTATAGACCGGTAAGCTTGACATCTATAGTGGGGAAAATACTAGAAGGTATATTAAGGGATAGCATACTAGAGTACTTGGATACCTCCAAGGTTATTACTAGGAATCAGCATGGATTTGTGAAGGACAGGTCATGTCAAACTAACTTAATAAGCTTTAACGAGAAAGTGAGCGATAGTATTGATCAGGGTCAAGCAGTGGATGTGATCTTTTTAGACTTCGCTAAGGCCTTTGACAAAGTTCCACACAGGAGACTAATTCTCAAACTAAGAGAGCTTGGGGTAGGAAACACTATTTGTACTTGGGTGAGTAATTGCCTGTTTAATAGGGAACAGTGAGTGGGGGTTAATGGGATGTACTCTGAATGGGCTTCAGTACTCACTACTTGCTGTTTAACATATTCATTAATGACCTAGGAGAGGGACTGGAAAGCACAGTGTCAATTTTCGCAGATGATACTAAACTATGTAGTATAATTAATTCAGACAAGGATGTTGAGTCTCTACAGAATGACTTATCTAGACTTGAGGACTGGGCGGATAAATGGAGAATGAGGTTCAATATAGACAAATGTAAAGTTATGCACTTTGGGACTAAGTGCAATCAGGCAGCCTATAAACTAAATGGGGAAAATGAAGGGATAATGGTAGTTGAAAAAGATTTGGGAGTACCTCATCGATAATCAACTTGGTAGCAGTATGCAATGTCAAGATGCAGCAGCAAAGGCTAATAAGGTGTTATCATGCATAAAATGGGGTATGGAGACGAGGGATGAGAGTGTAATCCTGCCTCTGTATAAATCATTGGTGCTGCCACACCTGGAATATTGTGTACAGTTTTGGGCACCATACTATAAAAAAGATATCTTGGAACTCGAAAGGGTTCAGAGGCGAGCCCCTAAACTGGTTAAGGGGTTAGAGGCACTGGATTATGAGGAAAGACTTAAAAGGCTATATATGTTCACACTGGAAAAAAGGCGACTGAGAGGGGACATTATTAATATTTATAAATACATTAAGGGACAATACAAGGATTTATCAAACGATTTGTTTACCAAAAAACACTACATAGGACACGAGGACACCCCCTGAGGTTAGAAGAGAACAAATGCCATACTCAATGGAGAAAAGGGTTCTTCACAGTAAGAGCAGTAAGGATTTGGAATTCTCTGCCAGAGAAGGTAGTAATGGTGGACTCAATCAATAAGTTTAAAAATGGATTAGATAAATTCCTAGCGGAAAAAATATCCATGGATACAGTACATCATTTAATTAATATAAAAAAATAAATTAAAAAAACCACAAGGAAAAAAAATAAAAAAAATGTAATATAGGTTGAACTCGATGGACATTTGTCTTTTTTCAACCTCAACAACTATGTAAATATGTAACTATCTATAAGAAGTAGAGATGTGCGGCGGACACTTTTCAGGGTTTTGTATTTTGGTTTTGGATCTGGATTGGTTTTCCAAAACCACCCTTTTGGGTTTTGGTTTTGGATCTGGATGATTTTTGGGGAAAAAACATAAAAACAGCTAAAATCTAAGAATTTGTAATTCTAATCCTACGGCATTGTTAACCTCAATAACATTTATTTCCACTCATTTCCAGTCTATTCTGAACACCTCACACCTCACAATATTGTTTTTAGGCCAAAAGGTTGCACCAAGGTTGCTGGATAACTAAGCTAAGCGACACAAGTGGGCGGCACAAACACCCTCATTCTCTAAGTCCGGAAAATGGCAGTGACGCACAGAGGCAAATTGTATGCTTCGTTTGACATTACAATAGAAACTACACGCATGAGCAATGGCGTTTCTCAAAAGTGACAGAGTAGAAATAGGAGGGGGGAGAGAATTATAAGTTACCCAGGGATCCTACTTTCTCCTCCTCCCCACCTGGGTGTCTGGGTCATATGTAACTGGTTATCAAATGAGAGCATTCAGATCTAGAGAGACACATCGCTGAAAGTCCTCTTAAATCTTGTCCCAGTGTATAAATAGTACAGAGACTGCTGCTATTTGTGCACGTGACAAGATAAATGATAGATTTTATTATTTTATGTCTATTTTAAGGTTGTTTAGTTGTCTCTCAATTAGGTGGAGCTATAAACAATACTCATGCATTATTAAACTATTAGTTTAAATTAGTGGTGAGCGGGTTCGGTTCCTCGGAAACCGAACCCCCCCGAACTTCACCCATTTTACACGGGTCCGGAGCATACTCGGATTCTCCCGTATGGCTCGGTTAACCCAAGCGCGCCCGAACGTCATCCCGCTGTCGGATTCTCGCGAGATTCGGATTGTATATAAGCAGCCGCGCGTCGCCACCAGTTTCACTCGTGCATTGGAAATGTTAGGGAGAGGACGTGGCTGGCGTCCTCTCCGTTTTTATTCATTGTTGATGCAAATAATTGTGCTTGCTTTGTATTATTAATATAGGAGGAGTACAGTGCAGAGTTTTGCTGATCAGTAACCACCAGTTTTATCCGTTCTCTGCCTGAAAAAAACGCTCCTTATCCATTATCTGTGCTCAGTGTGCTGCATATATCTGTGCTCACACTGCTTAATTGTGGGGACTGGGGAGCAGCAGTATTATATAGGAGGAGTACAGTGCAGAGTTTTGCTGACAGTGACCACCAGTATACGTTGTCTGCCTGAAAAACACTCCATATCTGTGCTGCATTGTAGTATATAGTAGGAGTACAGTGCATAATTTTGCTGACCACCAGTATATAATAAATAGGAGTATGGTACAGAAGGCCACTGCTGTACCTACCTCTGTGTCGTCAAGTATACTATCCATCCATACCTGTGGTGCATTTCAGTTTTGCACAGTTTGCTGACCACCAGTATATAATATATAGCATTACGGTACAGTAGGCCACTGCTGTACCTACCTCTGTGTCGTCAAGTATACTATCCATCCATACCTGTGGTGCATTTCAGTTTTGCACAGTTTGCTGACCACCAGTATATAATATATAGCATTACGGTACAGTAGGCCACTGCTGTACCTACCTCTGTGTCGTCAAGTATACTATCCATCCATACCTGTGGTGCATTTCAGTTTTGCACAGTTTGCTGACCACCAGTATATAATATATAGCATTACGGTACAGTAGGCCACTGCTGTACCTACCTCTGTGTCGTCAAGTATACTATCCATCCATACTTGTGGTGCATTTCAGTTTTGCACAGTTTGCTAACCACCAGTATATAATATATAGCATTACTTTAGTGATGAGCGGGTTCGGTTCCTCGGAATCCGAACCCGCCCGAACTTCACCTTTTTTTTACACGGGTCCGAGCGACTCGGATCCTCCCGCCTTGCTCGGTTAACCCGAGCGCGCCCGAACGTCATCATCCCGCTGTCGGATTCTCGCGAGACTCGGATTCTATATAAGGGAGCCGCGCGTCGCCGCCATTTTCACACGTGCATTGAGATTGATAGGGAGAGGACGTGGCTGGCGTCCTCTCCGTTATAGTAGAACACAGAGTGACTTAGTTAGTTATAATTGGGGGGACGGGGAGCAGCTGTTAGGGAGTACAGTGCAGGGTTTTGATTAGTTTAATCCTTTGTTTCTCTGCCTGAAAAAAAGTCTCCACCATATCTGTGCTCACTCAGTGTGCTGCACTGCTGCATGATATATCTGTGCTGAGTGCACTGCTCACACTGCCTAATTGTGGGGACTGGGGAGCAGTTATAGCAGGAGTACAGTGCACAGTTTTGCTGACAGTGACCACCAGTCCAGTATACGTTTGTCTGCCTGAAAAACACTGTGGTGTTTTTTTTTTCTTTCTTCATGCTAGTTTGTTTAGCAGTCTGCTGACAGTGTCCACTAGGTCCGTTATACAGTATATTATATATATATATATAAGCACTAAGCAGCAGTACGGTAGGCCACGGCTGTACCTACCTCTGTGTCGTCAGTGCACTCGTTGTCCATAAGTATAAGTAATACTATACTATCCATCCATCTACATTTATACCTGTGGTGGTTTTTTTTTTCTTTCTTCATACTAGTTTGTTTAGCAGTCTGCTGACCGTGTCCACCAGGTCCGCTATACAGTATATTATATATATAAGCACTAAGCAGCAGTACGGTAGGCCACGGCTGTACCTACCTCTGAGTCGTCAGTGCACTCGTCGTCCATAAGTATAAGTAATACTATACTATCCATCCATCTACATTTATACCTGTGGTGTTTTTTTTTTCTTTCTTCATACTAGTTTGTTTAGCAGTCTGCTGACAGTGTCCACCAGGTCCGTTATACAGTATATTATATATATAAGCACTAAGCAGCAGTACGGTAGGCCACGGCTGTACCTACCTCTGTGTCGTCACTCGTCGTCTATAAGTATAAGTAATAATAGTATACTATCCATCCATCTACATTGTATACCTGTGGTGGCTTTTAGTTGTGCGCAAAATATGGAGAACAAAAATGTGGAGGTTAAAAAAATAGGGAAAGATCAAGATCTACTTCCACCTCGTGCTGAAGCTGCTGCCACTAGTCATGGCCGAGACGGTGAAATGCCATCAACGTCGTCTGCCAAGGCCGATGCCCAATGTCATAGTACAGAGCATGTAAAATCCAAAACACAAAAGATCAGTAAAAAAATGACCCAAAAATCAAAATTAAAAGCGTCTGAGGAGAAGCGTAAACTTGCCAATATGCCATTTACGACACGGAGTGGCAAGGAACGGCTGAGGCCCTGGCCTATGTTCATGGCTAGTGGTTCAGCTTCACATGAGGATGGAAGCACTCATCCTCTCGCTAGAAAAAAGAAAAGACTTGCGGCAAAAGCACAGCAAAGAACTGTGCGTTCTTCGAAATCACAAATCCCAAAGGAGAGTCCAATTGTGTCGGTTGCGATGCCTGACCTTCCCAACACTGGACGGGAAGAGCTTGCGCCTTCCACCATTTGCACGCCCCCTGCAAGTGTTGAAAGGAGCACCCACAGTCCAGTTCCTGATAGTGAAATTGAAGATGTCAGTGTTGAAGTACACCAGGATGAGGATATTGGTGTTGCTTGGGCTGGGGAGGAAATTGACAAGGAGGATTCTGATGGTGAGGTGGTTTGTTTAAGTCAGGCACCCGGGGAGACACCTGTTGTCCGTGGGAGGAATATGGCCATTGACATGCCTGGTGAAAATACCAAAAAAATCAGCTCTTCAGTGTGGAAGTATTTCAACAGAAATGCGGACAACAGGTGTCAAACCGTGTGTTGCCTTTGTCAAGCTGTAATAAGTAGTGGTAAGGACGTTAACCACCTCGGAACATCCTCCCTTATACGTCACCTGCAGCGCATTCATAATAAGTCAGTGACAAGTTCAAAAACTTTGGGCGACAGCGGAAGCAGTCCACTGACCAGTAAATCCCTTCCTCTTGTAACCAAGCTCACGCAAACCACACCACCAACTCCCTCAGTGTCAATTTCCTCCTTACTCAGCAAAGCCAATAGTCCTGCAGGCCATGTCACTGGCAAGTCTGACGAGTCCTCTCCTGCCTGGGATTCCTCCGATGCATCCTTGAGTGTAACGCCTACTGCTGCTGGCGTTGCTGTTGTTGCTGCTGGGAGTCGATCATCATCCCAGAGGGGAAGTCGGAAGACCACTTGTACTACTTCTAGTAAGCAATTGACTGTCCAACAGTCCTTTGCGAGGAAGATGAAATATCACAGCAGTCATCCTGTTGCAAAGCGGATAACTGAGGCCTTGACAACTATGTTGGTGTTAGACGTGCGTCCGGTATCCGCCGTTAGTTCACAGGGAACTAGCCAATTTCTTGAGGTAGTGTGCCCCCGTTACCAAATACCATCTAGGTTCCACTTCTCTAGGCAGGCAATACCGAGAATGTACACGGACGTCAGAAAAAGACTCCACAGTGTCCTAAAAAATGCAGTTGTACCCAATGTCCACTTAACCACGGACATGTGGACAAGTAGAGCAGGGCAGACTCAGGACTACATGACTGTGACAGCCCACTGGGTAGATGTATTGCCTCCCGCTGCAAGAACAGCAGCGGCGGCACCAGTAGCAGCATCTCGCAAACGCCAACTCGTTCCTAGGCAGGCTACGCTTTGTATCACCGCTTTCCAGAATACGCACACAGCTGAAAACCTCTTACGGCAACTGAGGAAGATCATCGCAGAATGGCTTACCCCAATTGGACTCTCCTGGGGATTTGTGGCATCGGACAATGCCAGCAATATTGTGCGTGCATTACATCTGGGCAAATTCCAGCACGTCCCATGTTTTGCACATACCTTGAATTTGGTGGTGCAGAATTATTTAAAAAACGACAGGGGCGTGCAAGAGATGCTGTCGGTGGCCAGAAGAATTGCGGGCCACTTTCGGCGTGCAGGCACCGCGTACAGAAGACTGGAGCACCACCAAAAAAACCTGAACCTGCCCTGCCATCATCTGAAGCAAGAGGTGGTAACGAGGTGGAATTCAACCCTCTATATGCTTCAGAGGATGGAGGAGCAGCAAAAGGCCATTCAAGCCTATACATCTGCCCACGATATAGGCAAAGGAGGGGGAATGCACCTGACTCAAGCGCAGTGGAGAATGATTTCAACGTTGTGCAAGGTTCTGCTGCCCTTTGAACTGACTTCACGTGTGGCAAGTTCAGACACTGCCAGCCTGAGTCAGGTCATTCCCCTCATCAGGCTTTTGCAGAAGAAGCTGGAGACATTGAAGGAGGAGCTAAAACAGAGCGATTCCGCTAGGCACGTGGGACTTGTGGATGGAGCCCTTCATTTGCTTAACCAGGATTCACGTGTGGTCAATCTGTTGAAATCAGAGCACTACATTTTGGCCACTGTGCTCGATACTAGATTTAAAACCTACGTTGGATCTCTCTTTCCGGCAGACACAAGTCTGCAGGGGTTCAAAGAACTGCTGGTGAGAAAATTGTCAACTCAAGCGGAACGCAACCTGTCATCATCTCCTCCTTCACATTCTCCCGCAACTGGGGGTGCGAGGAAAAGGCTCAGAATTCCGAGCCCACCCGCTGGCGGTGATGCAGGGCAGTCTGGAGCGACTGCTGATGCTGACATCTGGTCCGGACTGAAGGACCTGACAACGATTACTGACATGTCGTCTACTGTCACTGCATATGATTCTCTCACCATTGAAAGAATGGTGGAGGATTATATGAGTGACCGCATCCAAGTAGGCACGTCAGACAGTCCGTACGTATACTGACAGGGAAAAGAGGCAATTTGGAGGCCCTTGCACAAACTGGCTTTATTCTACCTAAGTTTCCCTCCCTCAAGTGTGTACTCCGAAAGAGTGTTTAGTGCCGCCGCTCACCTTGTCAGCAATCGGCGTACGAGGTTACTTCCAGAAAATGTGGAGAAGATGATGTTCATTAAAATGAATTATAATCAATTCCTCCATGGAGACATTCACCAGCAGCAATTGCCTCCAGAAAGTACACGGGGATCTGAGATGGTGGATTCCAGTGGGGACGAATTAATAATCTGTGAGGAGGGGGATGTACACAGTGAAAGGGGTGATGAATCGGACGATGATGATGAGGTGGACATCTTGCCTCTGTAGAGCCAGTTTGTGCAAGGAGAGATTGATTCTTTTTTGCTGGGGGCCCAAACCAAACAGACATTTCAGTCACAGTCATGTGGCAGACCCTGTCGCTGAAATGATGGGTTGGTTAAAGTGTGCATGTCCTGTTTATACAACATAAGGGTGGGTGGGAGGGCCCAAGGACAATTCCATCTTGCACCTCTTTTTTTCTTTCATTTTTCTTTGCGTCATGTGCTGTTTGGGGAGTATTTTTTTGGAAGGGCCTTCCTGCGTGACACTGCAGTGCCACTCCTAGATGGGCCAGGTGTTTGTGTCGGCCACTAGGGTCGCTTAGCTTACTCACACAGCTACCTCATTGCGCCTCTTTTTTTTCTTTGCGTCATGTGCTGTTTGGGGAGTATTTATTGGAAGGGCCATCCTGCGTGACACTGCAGTGCCACTCCTAGATGGGCCAGGTGTTTGTGTCGGCCACTAGGGTCGCTTAGCTTACTCACACAGCTACCTCATTGCGCCTCTTTTTTTTCTTCTTTGCGTCATGTGCTGTTTGGGGAGTATTTTTTGGAAGGGCCATCCTGCGTGACACTGCAGTGCCACTCCTAGATGGGCCAGGTGTTTGTGTCGGCCACTAGGGTCGCTTAGCTTACTCACACAGCTACCTCATTGCGCCTCTTTTTTTTCTTCTTTGCGTCATGTGCTGTTTGGGGAGTATTTTTTGGAAGGGCCATCCTGCGTGACACTGCAGTGCCACTCCTAGATGGGCCAGGTGTTTGTGTCGGCCACTAGGGTCGCTTAGCTTACTCACACAGCTACCTCATTGCGCCTCTTTTTTTTCTTCTTTGCGTCATGTGCTGTTTGGGGAGTATTTTTTTGGAAGGGCCATCCTGCGTGACACTGCAGTGCCACTCCTAGATGGGCCAGGTGTTTGTGTCGGCCACTAGGGTCGCTTAGCTTACTCACACAGCTACCTCATTGCGCCTCTTTTTTTTCTTTGCGTCATGTGCTGTTTGGGGAGTATTTTTTTGAAGGGCCATCCTGCGTGACACTGCAGTGCCACTCCTAGATGGGCCAGGTGTTTGTGTCGGCCACTTGGGTCGTTTAGCTTAGCCATCCAGCGACCTCGGTGCAAATTTTAGGACTAAAAATAATATTGTGAGGTGTGAGGTGTTCAGAATAGACTGAAAATGAGTGGAAATTATGGTTTTTGAGGTTAATAATACTATGGGATCAAAATGACCCCCACATTCAATTATTTAAGCTGTTTTTTAGGGTTTTTTGTAAAAAACACCCGAATCCAAAACACACCCGAATCCGACAAAAAAAATTCGGTGAGGTTTTGCCAAAACGCGTTCGAACCCAAAACACGGCCGCGGAACCGAACCCAAAACCAAAACACAAAACCCGAAAAATTGCCGGTGCACATCCCTAATTACGGTACAGTAGGCCACTGCTGTACCTACCTCTGTGTCGTCAAGTATACTATCCATCCATACCTGTGGTGCATTTCAGTTGTGCGCAGTATATATAGTAGTAGGCCATTGCTATTGATACTGGCATATAATTCCACACATTAAAAAATGGAGAACAAAAATGTGGAGGTTAAAATAGGGAAAGATCAAGATCCACTTCCAGCTCGTGCTGAAGCTGCTGCCACTAGTCATGGCCGAGACGATGAAATGCCATCAACGTCGTCTGCCAAGGCCGATGCCCAATGTCATAGTAGAGAGCATGTAAAATCCAAAAAACAAAAGCTCAGTAAAATGACCCAAAAAACTAAATTGAAAGTGTCTGAGGAGAAGCGTAAACTTGCCAATATGCCATTTACGACACGGAGTGGCAAGGAACGGCTGAGGCACTGGCCTATTTTCATGGCTAGCGGTTCAGCTTCACATGAGGATGGAAGCACTCATCCTCTCGCTAGAAATATGAAAAGACTTAAGCTGGCAAAAGCACAGCAAAGAACTTTCATCAGAAGTTCAAAAACTTTGGGTGACAGCGGAAGCAGTCCACTGACAACTAAATCCCTTCCTCTTGTAACCAAGCTCCTGCAAACCACACCACCAACTCCCTCAGTGTCAATTTCCTCCTTACACAGGAAAGCCAATAGTCCTGCAGGCCATGTCACTGGCAAGTCTGACGAGTCCTCTCCTGCCTGGGATTCCTCCGATGCATCCTTGAGTGTAACGCCTACTGCTGCTGGCACTGCTGTTGTTGCTGCTGGGAGTCGATCGTCATCCCAGAGGGGAAGTCGGAAGACCACTTGTACTACTTCCAGTAAGCAATTGACTGTCCAACAGTCCTTTGCGAGGAAGATGTAATATCACAGCAGTCATCCTGCTGCAAAGCGGATTTCTGAGGCCTTGGCAGCCTGGGCGGTGAGAAACGTGGTTCCGGTATCCACCGTTAATTCAGAGGCAACTAGAGACTTGATTGAGGTACTGTGTCCCCAGTACCAAATACCATCTAGGTTCCATTTCTCTAGGCAGGCTATACCGAAAATGTACACAGACCTCAGAAAAAGAGTCACCAGTGTCCTAAAAAATGCAGTTGTACCCAATGTCCACTTAACCACGGACATGTGGACAAGTGGAGCAGGGCAGACTCAGGACTATATGACTGTGACAGCCCACTGGGTAGATGTATTGCCTCCCGCAGCAAGAACAGCAGCGGCGGCACCAGTAGCCGCATCTCGCAAACGCCAACTCGTTCCTAGGCAGGCTACGCTTTGTATCACCGCTTTCCATAAGAGGCACACAGCTGACAACCTCTTACGGAAACTGAGGAACATCATCGCAGAATGGCTTACCCCAATTGGACTCTCCTGGGGATTTGTGACATCGGACAACGCCACCAATATTGTGCGTGCATTACATGTGGGCAAATTCCAGCATGTCCCATGTTTTGCACATACATTGAATTTGGTGGTGCAGAATTATTTAAAAAACGACAGGGGCGTGCAAGAGATGCTGTCGTGGCCCGAAGAATTGCGGGCCACTTTCACCATTCAGCCACCGCGTGCCGAAGACTGGAGCACCACCAAACATTCCTGAACCTGCCCTGCCATCAACTGAAGCAAGAGGTGGTAACGAGGTGGAATTCAACCCTCTATATGCTTCAGAGGATGGAGGAGCAGCAAAAGGCCATTCAAGCCTATACATCTGCCCACGATATAGGCAAAGGAGGGGGAATGCCACTGTCTCAAGCACAGTGGAGAATGATTTCAACGTTGTGCAAGGTTCTGCAACCTTTTGAACTTGCCACACGTGAAGTCAGTTCAGACACTGCCAGCCTGAGTCAGGTCATTCCCCTCATCAGGCTTTTGCAGAAGAAGCTGGAGACATTGAAGGAGGAGCTAAAACAGAGCGATTCTGCTAGGCATGTGGGACTTGTGGATGGAGCCCTTAATTCGCTTAACCAGGATTCACGGCAGGTCAATCTGTTGAAATCAGAGCACTACATTTTGGCCACCGTGCTTGATCCAAGATTTAAAACCTACGTTGTATCTCTCTTTCCGGCAGACACAAGTTTGCAGAGGTTCAAAGACCTGCTGGTGAGAAAATTGTCAAGTCAAGCGGAACGTGACCCGTCAACATCTCCTCCTTCACATTCTCCCGCAACTGGGGGTGCGAGGAAAAGACTAAGAATTCCGAGCCCATCCGCTGGCGGTGATGCAGGGCAGTCTGAAGAGAGTGCTGACATCTGGTCCGGACTGAAGGACCTGCCAACGATTACTGACATGTCGTCTACTGTCACTGCATATGATTCTCTCACCATTGAAAGAATGGTGGAGGATTATATGAGTGACCGCATCCAAGTAGGCACGTCAGACTGTCCGTTCGTATACTGGCAGGAAAAAGAGGCAATTTGGAGGCCCTTGCACAAACTGGCTTTATTCTACCTAAGTTGCCCTCCCTCCAGTGTGTACTCCGAAAGAGTGTTTAGTGCAGCGCTCACCTTGTCAGCAATCGGCGTACGAGGTTACTTCCAGAAAATGTAGAGAAGATCATGTTCATCAAAAAGAATTATAATCAATTCCTCCGTGGAGACATTCACCAGCATCAATTGCCTCCAGAAAGTACACAGGGACCTGAGATGGTGGATTCCAGTGGGGACGAATGAATAATCTGTGAGGACGAGGATGTACACAGTGAAAGGGGTGAGGAATCAGAGGATGATGATGAAGTGGACATCTTGTCTCTGTAGAGCCAGTTTGTGCAAGGAGAGATTGATTGCTTCTTTTTTTGGTGGGGGCCCAAACCAAACAGTCATTTCAGTCACAGTCGTGTGGCAGACCCTGTCGCTGAAATTATGGGTTCATTAAAGTGTGCATGTCCTGTTTATACAACATAAGGGTGGGTGGGAGGGCCCAAGGACAATTCCATCTTGCACCTCTTTTTTTCTTTCATTTTTCTTTGCATCATGTGCTGTTTGGGGACAATTTTTTTGAAGTGCCATCCTGCCTGACACTGCAGTGCCACTCCTAGATGGGCCAGGTGTTTGTGTCGGCCACTTGGGTCGCTTAGCTTAGCCATCCAGCGACCTCGGTGCAAATTGTAAGACTAAAAATAATATTGTGAGGTGTTCAGAATAGACTGAAAATGAGTGTAAATTATGGTTATTGAGGTTAATAATACTATGGGATCAAAATGACCCCTAAATTCTATGATTTAAGCTGTTTATGAGGGTTTTTTGTAAAAAAACACCCGAATCCAAAACACACCCGAATCCGACAAAAAATTTTCAGGGAGGTTTTGCCAAAACGCCTCCAAATCCAAAATACGGCCGCGGAACCGAATCCAAAACCAAAACACAAAACCCGAAAACTGTCCGGTGCACATCACTAGTTTAAAGCTAATATACTGTACACTATTGGTTTAAATTTAATATACACAATCCATACCTCCCAACATGAGCCATTCCAGGAGGGACACAATGCTTTCTACCTAGACTTCCCTTTTAATATATCTTTGCAATTACCTGTGTTGAACCTTTCTTATCAATTAAATAGTTCAACACAGGTGATTGCAATCATATATTAAGAGGGAAGTCCAGGTAGAGAGCATTTTGTCCCTCCTGGAATGGTCATGTTAGGAGGTATGCACATCGAATGTACATCCCATCCCACAGGCCCCCTCTCTTAAGTGCCCCAGTCTCCCCAAAGGCTTAATCCGGCCCTGTGTTTTTTTCTTATCGGGACTTTGGAGGAGAATATTTAGCTTTAAGGTGATATGAACCATCATTGCCTTGCTTCAGTATATAAAATTGGATTGGATTTGTTTTAAATTGTGGTAAATTATTTCTGCAATAAGAACAGTGCCAGATTAAGGTCCTGATGGGCCTGGAGCTGAAATTTATAAAGAGCCTATTGTGAGCTGTCGCAGTGGGTGTGACTACTAATATGGGTGTGTGGTCTGTGCCGTGAGGTGCAACTAGCACCAAGGAGGGCATAGCTACCCTCCTTCCTTTACCCACTTCAATCTCCTTCACCTCTTTGCTTAAATGAAGCATATACATAATAGGGCTGTTCTAATCAGAGTGTAACCGCTTGACCAAGGTCTGCTAGGAAGGATCAGTCTGTGTGGTCACATTCAGATTATGTAGCCCCTTGTAACCAATAGCTTCAGTTCACCTGGCGCTGATTGCGGGAGGTCTCAGTCTGTTTGTGGTATGGTAACCTCAGCGGCTTTTATTTAAACCTGAGTGGTTTTAAGTAAAAGAAATGAGTGTGGTGTGCTGCGCTCCTTTACTGGATAATTATTTGGGCCAGATGTACTAAGCCTTGAAATGTGATAAATTTCACGGTGATAAAGTACCAAGCAACCAGCTCCTAACTGACATTTCTCAATCCCAGCATGTAACATGGCAGTTAGGAGCTGGGGTGTAGTATGAATTGCCGGCAGCCGAGTCCCCGGCGGCCAGCATACCGGCGCCGGGATCCCGACTGCTGGCTTGCCGACAGTGAGGTGAGCGCAAATGAGCCCCTCCGGGGGTGCCGTAAACCTCCAAGAGGGAAAAAAGGTGTCGGTATGCCGGGTGTTGGGATTCCGTCGCCGGTATACTGTGCGCCGGGATCCCAACAACCGGTATACTGAATACCACCCAGGAGCTGATTGGCTGGTACTTTATCACCGTGAAATTTATCACTTTTTAAGGCTTAGTACATCTCTCCCATCTCTGTGTGTAGATAGATTTATTTATGACAGCTCCCAGTGACGATCGTTACTTACATTAAACCGCACAGCGGAATCCGTTGTTCACATTACACCACACAGCACTGCCACATTACAATGCACTGCGGCATCCTTTATGCACATTACGTCACCCAGCAGCATTTGTTACTCACGTTACACCGCCCAGCGATGTCCGTTAGTCACATTACAACGCACAGTGGCATCTGTTATTCACATTACACCACCCGGCACGGTCCATTATTCATATTACACTGCACAGCAGCGTCCATTATTCACATTACAGCGTACAGCGGCGTCACATTACACCCCACAGAGGCATCCATTATTCCCATTACACTGCACAGAGCACTCATTGTACACATTATGCGCACGACAGCGTCCGTTACTCACATTACACCGCACAGCAGCATCCTTTATTCCCATTACACTGCACTGCGGCATCCATTGTTCACATTACAGTGCACTGCGGCATCCTTTATGCACATTACGTCACCCAGCAGCATTCGTTACTCACATTACACCGCCCAGTGACGTCCGTTACTCACAATACAACGCACAGTGGCATCTGTTATTCACATTACACTGCCCAGCGGCATCAGTTACTCACAATACAACGCCCAGCGGCGTCCCTAGCTCACATTACACCGCACAGAGGCATCCGTTATTCACATTACAGAGCACAGTAGCGTCACATTACAGCGCCCTTCAACATCCGTTACTCACATTACAGCGCCCAGTGATGTCTGTTACTCACATTACAATGCTCTGCGACATCCGGTATTTACATTACAACGCCCAGCAGCA
The DNA here is from genome assembly GCF_028390025.1 of Pseudophryne corroboree. NCBI lineage: Eukaryota > Metazoa > Chordata > Amphibia > Anura > Myobatrachidae > Pseudophryne > Pseudophryne corroboree. The sequence continues at coordinate 223,808,316 of NC_086450.1, forward strand.
TCCGTTACTCACATCACACTGGACACCGGTGTCACATTATTCACATTACAGCACACAGCAGCATCTGTTACTCACATTACACCGCACAGTAGCGTCACATTATTCACATGACAGTGTACAGCAGCGTCACATTACACCATCCAGTGGCATCCGTCACACACGTTACACCATACAGCGGCGTCACATTATTCACATTACAGCGTAGTCACATTATACCGCAGAGGCGTCCATTACTCGCATTACACCGACAAGAGGCGTCCATTACTCACATTACACCACACAGAGGCGTCCATTACTCGCATTACACCGCACAGGAGTCCATTACTCACATTACACCACGCAGAGGCGTCCATTACTCACATTACACCGCGGGCGGGGGGTGACGTGAGTGGGGTGTGCGGGGGGAGGGGGGGGTAAGGGGTGGAGGGGAGTGATAGTACTGCTCTATCACAAGAGCACTTTGTTTGTAGGCAGAGGTCAGAGAGATTAGAGAAGACTCATACTCACCAATCCTGCTGGATCCACTGCAGCCGCACCGTCTCTTCCTCCGAGGTACGCGCGATTACGTCAGCGGAGTTCGGCGTGCAGACCTCTTCCTGACAGCCGGGTGGTGTGGGGGCGGGACCTCTTCACCTGTTAGCGGCCGGAGCGCACAAGGCAACGTACATTAAGTTAGTGACGCGTGGGTTGGGTAGGCGGGGCCACAGATGACAGGCGGCCACACACACCAATCAGCCCACCGGTTCTCTCCTTGGGAGAAGGAGGATGCAAGTACAGAGCCACAATTCATTTGCAATGCTGATCAATAGATTTCCTGTTCTGGCACCAGGGCTTTTGCCGGGAAGCCTGGTGATGAAGCTCCTTCAGTTAGGGCTAAAAAAAAATGTCTTCATCTCCCTTCCTGACATTGGAATACCTGTCAGCAGCGGGACTCACTTACCAACAGGCTAGCAGATCGCGTGCATAAAGCCGTGAGGGGCGTGGTCTAATGCAGTGAGGGGGCGGAGCTACGGCCGTGGGAGGCGAACATGAAAAAAAAACTTGATTTATCATGTGCCACTGCTCGGCGCTGCGGCTGGGGGGTGAGGGGGGTCCGGCTGGTGTTGGTGATGCCGGAGGGGGAGGGCCCTAGGGTGCGCTGCAGGCTGCCGTAGCAGGAAAAAAAAAATCCTGTTTACAGCAGCAAAGACATTTGCAGATTCCGTGGGCCTATTTTTCAGGGTGGGCTTGGAGCTGCAGCTCCATCAGCCTCATTGTTAATCCGGCCCTGGCTCCATCCCTTAGGCCCATTTTGGGTCTTCAGGTCTTCAGCCTGAGAAAAGGCTTATTAGTAATTGTACCTGTAAAAGGCTAATAAAGGTGTCTCAGGGTTTTGGCCAAGCATCTCACTGCCTGGTGGAACAGGCAGCAGGCTTGTTATGAGACACTGTGTTTAACTGACTGCACATATGCCTGTTTGTAGTAGCATACCTCCCAACATGACCCTCTCCAGGAGGGACAAAATGCTCTGCTTCTGGACTTTTTTCTTCATTTATAATTGATGGCTGTTTTGAACAGGGTAATGGATAAGAAAGGTGTTTCAGCACAGGTGATGGCAATCATAAATTAAGAGGGAAGTCCAGGAGCAGAGCATTCTGTCCTTCCTGGAGAGGGTCATGTTGGGAGGTATAGTAGTAGGGGCATTAGGTCCTACCACTCTCAGGGCCAGATGTGCTGTACTAAGCCTTGAAGTGGAGAGTGATAAACTACCAACCAACCAGCTCCTGTCATGTTTAAAACAGTCTGTAACATGGCAGTTAGGAGATGATTGGCTGGTACCTTATCACTCTTCACTTTATCACTTTTCAAGGCTTATTGCATCTGGCTCAATGAAATGGAATCTGTTTGTGTAGTTAGTGCACAGATGGGCTAGGTTCATTTGTATATTTTGTGTTTTATGTACTGAACAATAGCGGATGATCTAGCGGCGATGTTGCTGGTGCAGTGAAGGGGCCCTCAGCCACTGACATTACAATGAGTCACACTGACTCATTATATGCCGCTTCCCAAACCTGCTCTATGGGCTGCCTGTAACAAACAGTAATGAGCTACAGCAACTGAGACAGAGCTGCTATCAGTGCAGTGATGGTCCGGCCGGAGGGAGAGGAGGGGCCACAATCCCCTCTCCTCTCATTGCTCTAACCACAGCTTCCTCCAGTTCCTCTCTGCCAGGCTGAGGCTGTCCTTGGTGCTGGGGATCACGTGACTGCCCCCAGCATTATAACCCATGGAGGAGCCGTCTTCCGCATGTTGCAGTTCTGGGCCCAGGTTAGTAAATTGTAATGTACAGTATTTGTCACACAATGCCTCTTACCCTGTCACACACTGCCTGTTACCCTCTCTGTGGCATCACCCACTGCCTGTATTTTGTCACTGCTCCCTTTTACCCTCTCCCTGGCATTGCCCACTATTTATATCCATCACTCTCTCCCTGTCACCCACTACTTGCCTCTGTCACTCTTTCCCTGTCACCCACTGCCTTTCCATGGTATCACCCACTGCCTCTCTTCGTCGCCCTCAAACTGTCATCCACTACTTATCTCTGTCACTCTCTCCCTGGTGTAATCCATTATCAGTGCCGGTTCAAGGGCGCAGAGCGCCCCGGGCAGGAAAGGGGCGTGGCCTAATACAGGGGGCGTGGTGAGTCACGCCCCCTGTACATTGAAAGCGCCGCTTGAATGCTGAGCGGTGCGCGATGACGTCATCGCGCACCGCACAGCAAAAGGTCCTCTCCACGAAGAGAAACTAGACGCTATGCGTCTAGTTCCCTTCTTGGAGAGGACCTTTGCTGTGCGGTGCGCGATGACGTCATCGCGCACCGCTCAGCAGTTACTCTCCACGAAGGGAAACTAGACGCATAGCGTCTAGTTCCCTTCACAGGAAGCGCCGAGGACGGGGACGGCAGCGGAGGCGGACGGGGGACACAGCGGGCAGCAGTGGCGGATCTTGCCACGGTGCGGCGCCCTCCGGATGGCGCCAGCGCCCTCCGGAAGGCGGCGCCCCGGGCAAAAGTCCTGCTTGCCCGTGGCAAGAACCGCCACTGTCCATTATATGTCTCTCATTCTCTCCCTGTCACTCACTATTTGACTGTCACTCTCTCTTACTGTCACCCTCTCCCTGTCACCTACTACTCTTCTCTGTCACTCTCTCCCTGTCATCCACTGTCTCTCCATGGTGTCACCACTGCCTCTCTTCATCACCCTTTTCCTTTTAACCTACTCCTTGTTTCCATCACTATCTCTCTGGTGTCACTCACTATATGTCTCTGTCACCCTCTCCCTGTCACCCACTACATGTCTGTCATTCTCTCCCTGTCACCCTCTCCCTGTCGCCCACTACTTGTCTCTGTCACTCTCTCCCTGGAGTCACCCACTACTTGTCACTGTCACTCTCTTCTTGTCACCCACTGCCTCTCTTTATCACTCTCTCCTTATCACCCACTATTTGTCTTTATCACCCTCTCCCTGTCACATAATAGTTTTCTCCGTCACTCTCTCCTTGTAACCCACTGTCTCTCTCTCTCACCCTCTCCGTGTCACCCACTTTTTGTCTTCATCACTGTCTCCCTGACTTCCCCTATTGCCTCTCCCTGTCACCTACTATTTGTCTCTGTCACCCTCTCCCTGTCACTCTCTGTCACCCTCTCCCTGGCATCACCCACAACCTCTTCTTGTCACCGTCTCCCTGGTATCATGCACTACCTTTCAACATCACCCTCTCCCAGTCATCCACTGCATCTCTCTGTCACCCTCTCCAGTTCACCTATTGCCTCTCTCTGTAACCCTCTCCCAGCCACCCTCTGCCTTTCCCTGCCATCACTGCCTCTCTTGATCACCCTCTCCCTGGCATTACCCAATCCCTCTCTCTGTCACCCACTACTTGTCTCTGTCACTCTCTTTCTGTCACCCACTGCCTCTGCATGGTGTCACCCACTGCCTTTCCCTGTCATCACTGCCTCTCTTGATCACCCTCTCCCTGACATCACCCACACCCTCTCTCTGTCACCCACTACTTGTCTCCATCACCCTCTCTCCATCATCCTTTCCCTGTCTCAGACTGCCTCTCCCTGTCACCCTCTCACCCACTGCAGGTCACCCTCTCCCTGGTGTCACCCACTCCCTGGTATCACCCATTGTGTCTCCCTGGTGTCACCCACTGCCTCTCTCTGTCATCCTCTCTCTGTCACCCACTTCCTCTCCCTTTCACCTTCTCCTTTTCACCCACTACCTCTCCCTGTCACCCATTGCCTCTCCCCATGACCTCCTGCCTCCCACTGCATCTCCCTGGTGTCACCCACTGTCTCTCTGTCTCCCACTGCCTCTTTCTGTCATCCTCTGCTTTGTGGCATTTATGAATTTTGGGTGGGGCAGAGGAGGGTTGCCCAAAGCATATTTTTGCACTTGGGCACACCACAAAAACCCTGGACTGGTGTGTGTTTTCCTGGCTGCTATGTGTTTGAAAGTGTCCATCTACACCATGGTGGTTAGTCCGAGTTGTTCGCTCGCTAGCTGCTTTTAGTAGCATTGCAAACGCTAGGCCGCCGCCCTCTGGGAGTGTATTTTAGCTTAGCAGAATAGCGAACAAAAGATTAGCAGAACTGCTAATAAATAATTCCTTGCAGTTTCTGAGTAGCTCCAGACCTACTCCTAGATTGTGATCACCTCAGTCCGTTTAGTTCCTGGTTTGATGTCACAAACACGCCCTGCGATCGGCCAGCCACTCCCCCGTTTCTCCAGCCACTCCTGCGTTTTTCCCTGGCACGCCTGTGTTTTTTAGCACACTCCCTGAAAACGGCCAGTTTCCGCCAAGAAACACCCACTTCCTGTCAATCACACTACGATCACTCAAGCGATGAAAAAACGTCGCTCGAGCTTGTGCAAATCTCCAAAGTTTTGTGTTAAATTAGTGAACGCATGCGCGCTGCGTAGCATGCACATGCGCATTTTCCACCTAATCGCTCCGTTGCGAAAAACGGCAACGAGCGGACAACTCGGAATGACCACCCATAAGAGAGCACCCCTACCTTGATCTCCTCACAATATATATGTGATGTACAGTTAGGTGAGGCAGAGCCTCTCCTTTCATACTCCAGTATACTCCAAAGTTTTGACTGTAAAAATGTTATGAAAAGTACAAATTAGAGATGTGCACTTGAAATTTTTCGTGTTTTGGTTTTGGGTTCGGTTCCGCGGCCGTGTTTTGGGTTCGACCGCGTTTTGGCAAAACCTCACCGAATTTTTTTTGTCGGATTCGGGTGTGTTTTGGATTCGGGTGTTTTTTTCAAAAAACACTAAAAAACAGCTTAAATCATAGAATTTGGGGGTCATTTTGATCCCAAAGTATTATTAACCTCAAAAACCATAATTTCCACTCATTTTCAGTCTATTCTGAATACCTCACACCTCACAATATTATTTTTAGTCCTAAAATTTGCACCGAGGACGCTGGATGACTAAGCTAAGCGACCCTAGTGGCCGACACAAACACCTGGCCCATCTAGGAGTGGCACTGCAGTGTCACGCAGGATGGCCCTTCCAAAAAACACTCCCCAAACAGCACATGACGCAAAGAAAAAAAGAGGCGCAATGAGGTAGCTGTGTGAGTAAGCTAAGCGACCCTAGTGGCCGACACAAACACCTGGCCCATCTAGGAGTGGCACTGCAGTGTCACGCAGGATGGCCCTTCCAAAAAACACTCCCCAAACAGCACATGACGCAAAGAAAAAAAGAGGCGCAATGAGGTAGCTGTGTGAGTAAGCTAAGCGACCCTAGTGGCCGACACAAACACCTGGCCCATCTAGGAGTGGCACTGCAGTGTCACGCAGGATGGCCCTTCCAAAAAACACTCCCCAAACAGCACATGACGCAAAGAAAAAAAGAGGCGCAATGAGGTAGCTGTGTGAGTAAGCTAAGCGACCCTAGTGGCCGACACAAACACCTGGCCCATCTAGGAGTGGCACTGCAGTGTCACGCAGGATGGCCCTTCCAAAAAACACTCCCCAAACAGCACATGACGCAAAGAAAAAAAGAGGTGCAATGAGGTAGCTGTGTGAGTAAGCTAAGCGACCCTAGTGGCCGACACAAACACCTGGCCCATCTAGGAGTGGCACTGCAGTGTCACGCAGGATGGCCCTTCCAAAAAACACTCCCCAAACAGCACATGACGCAAAGAAAAATTAAAGAAAAAAGAGGTGCAAGATGGAATTGTCCTTGGGCCCTCCCACCCACCCTTATGTTGTATAAACAGGACATGCACACTTTAACCAACCCATCATTTCAGTGACAGGGTCTGCCACACGACTGTGACTGAAATGACGGGTTGGTTTGGACCCCCACCAAAAAAGAAGCAATTAATCTCTCCTTGCACAAACTGGCTCTACAGAGGCAAGAATTCCACCTCATCATCATCCTCCGATATATCACCGTGTACATCCCCCTCCTCACAGATTATCAATTCGTCCCCACTGGAATCCACCATCTCAGCTCCCTGTGTACTTTGTGGAGGCAATTGCTGCTGGTCAATGTCTCCACGGAGGAATTGATTATAATTCATTTTAATGAACATCATCTTCTCCACATTTTCTGGAAGTAACCTCGTACGCCGATTGCTGACAAGGTGAGCGGCGGCACTAAACACTCTTTCGGAGTACACACTTGTGGGAGGGCAACTTAGGTAGAATAAAGCCAGTTTGTGCAAGGGCCTCCAAATTGCCTCTTTTTCCTGCCAGTATACGTACGGACTGTCTGACGTGCCTACTTGGATGCGGTCACTCATTCTTTCAATGGGGAGAGAATCATATGCAGTGACAGTAGACGACATGTCCGTAATCGTTGTCAGGTCCTTCAGTCCGGACCAGATGTCAGCATCAGCAGTCGCTCCAGACTGCCCTGCATCACCGCCAGCGGGTGGGCTCGGAATTCTGAGCCTTTTCCTCGCACCCCCAGTTGCGGGAGAATGTGAAGGAGGAGATGCTGACAGGTCGCGTTCCGCTTGACTTGACAATTTTCTCACCAGCAGGTCTTTGAACCCCAGCAGACTTGTGTCTGCCGGAAAGAGAGATCCAAGGTAGGTTTTAAATCTAGGATCGAGCACGGTGGCCAAAATGTAGTGATCTGATTTCAACAGATTGACCACCCGTGAATCCTTGTTAAGCGAATTAAGGGCTCCATCCACAAGTCCCACATGCCTAGCGGAATCGCTCCGTGTTAGCTCCTCCTTCAATGTCTCCAGCTTCTTCTGCAAAAGCCTGATGAGGGGAATGACCTGTCTCAGGCTGGCAGTGTCTAAACTGACTTCACGTGTGGCAAGTTCAAAGGGCAGCAGAACCTTGCACAACGTTGAAATCATTCTCCACTGCGCTTGAGACAGGTGCATTCCACCTCCTATATCGTGCTCAATTGTATAGGCTTGAATGGCCTTTTGCTGCTCCTCCAACCTCTGAAGCATATATAGGGTTGAATTCCACCTCGTTACCACTTCTTGCTTCAGATGATGGCAGGGCAGGTTCAGGCGTTTTTGGTGTTGCTCCAGTCTTCTGTACGTGGTGCCTGTACGCCGAAAGTGTCCCGCAATTCTTCTGGCCACCGACAGCATCTCTTGCACGCCCCTGTCGTTTTTTAAAAAATTCTGCACCACCAAATTCAAGGTATGTGCAAAACATGGGACGTGCTGGAATTTGCCCATATTTAATGCACACACAATATTGCTGGCGTTGTCCGATGCCACAAATCCACAGGAGAGTCCAATTGGGGTAAGCCATTCCGCGATGATCTTCCTCAGTTGCCGTAAGAGGTTTTCAGCTGTGTGCGTATTCTGGAAACCGGTGATACAAAGCGTAGCCTGCCTAGGAAAGAGTTGGCGTTTGCGAGATGCTGCTACTGGTGCCGCTGCTGCTGTTCTTGCGGCGGGAGTCCATACATCTACCCAGTGGGCTGTCACAGTCATATAGTCCTGACCCTGCCCTGCTCCACTTGTCCACATGTCCGTGGTTAAGTGGACATTGGGTACAACTGCATTTTTTAGGACACTGGTGAGTCTTTTTCTGACGTCCGTGTACATTCTCGGTATCGCCTGCCTAGAGAAGTGGAACCTAGATGGTATTTGGTAACGGGGGCACACTACCTCAAGAAATTGTCTAGTTCCCTGTGAACTAGCGGCGGATACCGGACGCACGTCTAACACCAACATAGTTGTGAAGGCCTCCGTTATCCGCTTTGCAACAGGATGACTGCTGTGATATTTCATCTTCCTCGCAAAGGACTGTTGGACAGTCAATTGCTTGGTGGAAGTAGTAAAAGTGGGCTTACGACTTCCCCTCTGGGATGACCATCGACTCCCAGCAGCAACAACAGCAGCGCCAGCAGCAGTAGGCGTTACACGCAAGGATGCATTGGAGGAATCCCAGGCAGGAGAGGACTCGTCAGAATTGCCAGTGACATGGCCTGCAGGACTATTGGCATTCCTGGGGAAGGAGGAAATTGACCCTGAGGGAGTTGGTGGGGTGGTTTGCGTGAGCTTGGTTACAAGAGGAAGGGATTTACTGGTCAGTGGACTGCTTCCGCTGTCGCCCAAAGTTTTTGAACTTGTCACTGACTTATTATGAATGCGCTGCAGGTGACGTATAAGAGAGGATGTTCCGAGGTGGTTAACGTCCTTACCCCTACTTATTACAGCTTGACAAAGGCAACACACGGCTTGACAAATGTTGTCCGCATTTCTGTTGAAATACTTCCACACCGAAGAGCTGATTTTTTTGGTATTTTCACCAGGCATGTCAACGGCCATATTCCTCCCACGGACAACAGGTGTCTCCCCGGGTGCCTGACTTAAACAAACCACCTCACCATCAGAATCCTCCTTGTCAATTTCCTCCCCAGCACCAGCAACACCCATATCCTCCTCATCCTGGTGTACTTCAACACTGACATCTTCAATCTGACTATCAGGAACTGGACTGCGGGTGCTCCTTCCAGCACTTGCAGGGGGCGTGCAAATGGTGGAAGCCGCATGCTCTTCACATCCAGTGTTGGGAAGGTCAGGCATCGCAACCGACACAATTGGACTCTCCTTGTGGATTTGTGATTTCGAAGAACGCACAGTTCTTTGCGGTGCTTTTGCCAGCTTGAGTCTTTTCATTTTTCTAGCGAGAGGCTGAGTGCTTCCATCCTCATGTGAAGCTGAACCACTAGCCATGAACATAGGCCAGGGCCTCAGCCGTTCCTTACCACTCCGTGTGGTAAATGGCATATTGGCAAGTTTACGCTTCTCCTCCGACAATTTTATTTTAGATTTTTTAGTCCTTTTTTTACTGATATTTGGTGTTTTGGATTGTACATGCTCTGTACTATGACATTGGGCATCGGCCTTTGCAGACGACATTGCTGGCATTTCATCGTCTCGGCCATGACTAGTGGCAGCAGCTTCAGCACGAGGTGGAAGTCGATCTTGATCTTTCCCTAATTTTGGAACCTCAACATTTTTGTTCTCCATATTTTAATAGGCACAACTAAAAGGCACCTCAGGTAAACAATGGAGATGGATGGATACTAGTATACTTATGGATGGACGAGCGACTGCCGACACAGAGGTAGCTACAGCCGTGGACTACCGTACTGTGTCTGCTGCTAATATAGACTGGATGATAATGAGATAAAATTAAAATATATATATATATATATATATATATATATATATATATATATATCACACTAGTACTGCAGCCGGACAGGTATATATTATGTAATGACGGACCTGCTGGACACTGTCTGCAGAATGCATTTATAAAAACACCACACGACGAGTGTTTAACTTTTTCAGGCAGACAATCACAATATACTGGTGGTCAGCAGACAATCACAATACTGGTGGTCACTGGTCAGTCACACTGGCAGCAAAAGTGTGCACTGTACTTAAAATATGTACTCCTGCTATAACTGCTCCCCAGTCTCCCCCACAATTAAGCTGTGTGAGCAGTGAGCACTCAGCAGTCAGATAATGATATACAGTATATGATGCAGCACACTGGGCTGAGCACAGATATGGTATGTGTGACTGTGTCACACTGTGTATCGTTTTTTTTCAGGCAGAGAACGGATTCATTAAACTGGTGGCACTGGTCACTGCCACTGGTCACGCTATCAGCAGCAAGTAGTACTCCTCCTATATTATGCTCCCCAAAATTTGTGTCTCTCTCTCTCTAGTACTATTAGTCACTCTAAACGGAGAGGACGCCAGCCACGTCCTCTCCCTATCAATCTCAATGCACGTGTGAAAAATGGCGGAGACGCGCGGCTCCTTATATAGAATCCGAGTCTCGCGCTAGAATCCGAGCCTCGCGAGAATCCGACAGCGGGATGATGACGTTCAGGCGCGCTCGGGTTAACCGAGCTAGGCGGGAGGATCCGAGCCTGCTCGGCCCCGTGTAAAAAAAGCTGAAGTTCGGCGGGTTCGGATTCAGAGAAACCGAACCCGCTCATCTCTAGTACAAATAAGATATTCTAAATATCTTCTTTGTTTTATTCTAATCATTATTATTGTGAAAACTCTGGAGTACACTAGAGTATAACAGGGGAGACACTGCCTCGCCTGCCTACCTTGTCCACACATCTCTGATTAAAACTTACCTAATTTCCAACAGCTGCCGCATTGTATAATAGTGGTCATTCCGAGTTGTTCGCTAATTGCCGTTTTTTGCTATGCTGCGATTTGTTGCAAAATGCGCATGCGCAAGGCACGCGTGCGCTTAGTTATTTAACTAAAATCTTAGTAGATTTGCTGTGGATCCTGCGGCGCTTTTCAGTCGCTCTGCCAATCGGTGAATGATTGACAGGAAAGGGGCGTTTCTGGGTGACAACTGAGCGTTTTCCGGGAGTGTGCTAAAAAACGCAGGCGTGCCAGGGAAAAACGCGTGAGTGTCTGGAGAAACGGGGGAGTGGCTGGCCGAATGCAGGGCGTGTTTGTGACGTCAAACCAGGAACTGAACGGACCGAGCTGATCGCAATCTAGGAGTAGGTCTGGAGCTACTCAGAAACTGCAAGAAAATATTTAGTAGCAGATCTGCTAACCTTTCGTTTGCTATTCTGCTAAGCTGAGATTCACTCCCAGAGGGCAGTGGCCTAGCGTGTGCAATGCTGCTAAAAGCAGCTAGCGAGCGAACAACTCGGAATGAGGACCAATGGCCTTATTCAGACCTGATCGCAGCAGCAATTTTATTCTCTAATGGGAAAAACCATGTTACACTGCAGGTGGGGCAGATGTAAAATGTGCAGAGAGAGTTATATGTGGGTGGGGTGTGTTCAAACTGAAATCTAAATTACAGTGTAAAAATAATGCAGCAAGTACTTACTCTGCACAGAAACAAAACAACCCACCCAACTCTAACTCTCTGCGCACATGTTATATCTGCCCCACCTGCAGTGCCCATGGTTTTGCCCATTAGAGAAAGATTTCTCTTATGTCCTAGGGGATAGTGGGAATCCATTTATACCATGGGGTATACACGGGTCCACTTGGAGCCATGGGCACTATAGAAGTTTGATTACGTGTGCTGGCTCCTCCCTCTATGCCCCTCCTACCAGACTCAGTTTAGAAAATGTGCCCGGAGGAACCAGTCACGTTTCTGGAAGCTCCTGAAGAGTTTACTGCATTTATTTTTAAGGTGTGTTATTTTCAGGCAGGACTGGATGGTACCAGCCTGCCTGCTTCATGGGATTTGGGGGGGGGGGACGGCCCAACCCCACTAAGGGTTAATGGTCCTGTACCCCGCTGACAGGACGCTAGCTCCTGAGGGAACTATTCGCAAGTCCCACCACGGCGAGCGTACATTCCCGCAGCACTCCGCCACCCCTAACAGAGCCAGAAGAAAGAAGAGTGGTAAGTACTAAGGGGGTCATTCCGAGTTGTTCGCTCGTTATTTTTTTCTCGCAACAGAGCGTTTAGTCGCTAATGCGCATGCGCAATGTCCGCAGTGCGACTGCGCCAAGTAAATTTGCTATGCAGTTAGGAATTTTACTCACGGCATTACGAGGTTTTCGGAGTGTGATTGACAGGAAGTGGGTGTTTCTGGGCGGAAACAGGCCGTTTTATGGGCGTGTGTGAAAAAACGCAACCGTTTCTGGGAAAAACGCGGGAGTGGCTGGAGAAACGGAGGAGTGTCTGGGCGAACGCTGGGTGTGTTTGTGACGTCAAACCAGGAACGACCAGCACTGAACTGATCGCAGATGCCGAGTAAGTGTGGAGCTACTCAGAAACTGCTAAGAAGTGTCTATTCGCAATTCTGCTAATCTTTCGTTCGCAATTTTGATAAGCTAAGATTCACTCCCAGTAGGCGGCGGCTTAGCGTGTGCAAAGCTGCTAAAAGCAGCTTGCGAGCGAACAACTCGGAATGATCCCCTAAGCCGGCATCCCGGTTAGCAGGTCGCCGGCCATTATGTCGGCATGAGGGTATTATTATTATTAGCAGTTTCTTATATAGCACAGCATATTCCGTTGCGCTTTACAATTAGAACAACAGTTATAGAACAAAACTGGGCAAAGACAGACAGACATAGAGGTAGGAAGGCCATAGGGTATGAAGACACACTGCTTCTACATGGGGCAGGAAGGAATCTCCTAAGTACACTGTAGTGTACACAGTACCCAGAATGGCAATACAGCCTTAAAAGGGGAATGTCTCCATTTTATGTACTTAGACACTATGCCAGTATAAAGAAGAGCGGGAAGAACACGCGCCATTGAAGGGGCCGGGCTTCCCTATGAGCAGATCCAGCAGCTCACAAGCGCCATTTTCCCTACTGCAGCTGACACAGACGCTGGCTGACAGGGAAGCGCAGCTCCTCCGGAGAGACTCCAGTTTACCTCAGTGGTACCAGGGGATCATAGCAGGGGGGAGCGATTTACTAGTGTACTAAGTCCCTAATCTAGGTACTTAGTCTGCGACCCAGCTAACCTTGGCATTAGCAATAAAGGTGCCGTGTGCTGGTTCCATACTCTGTGTCTCTCGGGAAGGGCTCTTTGTGGGTTAATTGTGAATTTTTTTTTTTTTCGTGTGTGTGGGCTGTCACTGCTGCAGTATGTCAGGCAAAGAGTGTTTTTCATGTAAGGCATAGTGTTCCTCTTCTCCAGGGGGTTCACTAGTGTGTAATCAGTGTAGTATCCCTTCCCAGGCTAGTGGGGCAGAACCAGCATGGCTGGACTCTATTAGGGGAATGATTTCCACCATTTCTACTAAATTATCTCATAATGAGAAGGAGACACAATACTTAAGACAGTCTATGGCTGAGATTATGAAAAAGGACTCAGTACACAGACCAGAGTCTCACTCCTCTACCATTTGTCCGCAAAAACGTACTTTGGCCCATATCCTGCATTCTGACTCTGATAATGAAGGATCAGAAATGGAGGAAGGTGATGTGGACATAGAGGTAGGGGAGGGTACTCTGTCGCAGGGTGTAGAGGCTCTCATAGATGCTATGAGAGAAGTTCTAAATATCCCTGATAAGGTGACAGAGAGTGAGGAATCTTACTTTAATATAAAGAAAAAATCCTCAGATACTTTTCCGGTGTCAAAGGAACTAAATACCCTGTTTGAAGAACCATGGGTTAATCCAGATAAGAAATTTAAAATTCCTAGGCGGTTGTTATCATCTTTTCCTTTTCCCCCTGAGGATAGGAAAAACTGGGAAAATCCACCGATAGTGGATGTGTCAGTCTCCAGGCTCTCACGTAAAATTGTATTACCTGTCCCTGGTGCGGCCTCCCTAAAAGATGTGGCTGATCGCAAGATTGAGACTACACTCAAATCTTTGTATACAGCTGTTGGGGTGGCCCAGAGACCCACTAAACATGTGGGTGGATTATGCGAGCCATTGCTAAATAGTCAGGTAATTTAATTGAGGGGTTAGACACCTTACCTCAAGAGGACATTGTTTTACTCCTGCAACATATACAGGACTCTGCAAACTTTATGGTGGTAGCCATAAAAGAAGTAGGTTTGCTTAATGCATGCACTACAGCTATGTCAGTGTCGGCACACAGGGGATTATGGCTACATCAGTGGACTGCTGACGTGTACTCCAGGAAAGGCCTGCCTTTCACAAGTGAGGCCTTATTTGGAGATAAGCTTGACAAATGGATTTCCCAAGCTACTGCGGGAAAGTCCACGTACCTACCTTCTGCAGCCCCGACAGCTAGGAAGGCCTACTCAGGATCCAATTTACAGTCCTTTCGGACTGCCAAGTTTAGGGGCAAGGCCAGAGGTTCTTCTACCGCCGCTAGAGGTAAACCACGAAAACCAGTGACTGCTGGTTCACAGGAACAGGGCTCATGCTCTGCTTCCTCAAAACCTTCCGCATGACGGTGAACCGCGATGCCTGGAAGACAGGTGAGTGGGATCCCGTCTAAAATTCTTCAGTCATATCTGGACAAGATTGTGCCAAGATTCCTGGGTCATAGGCCTTATATCCCAGGGCAACGGACTGGAGTTCCAGGAGCTCCCACCTCACAGATTCTTCAAATCAGGCTTACCAGTTTCACAAGAGGTGAGAAAAACCTTACAGGATTCTATTAAAAAACTGGTACAGACCCAGGTCATTGTTTCAGTTCCACCTCTTCTACAAAACAAGGCTTGTTTGTAGTACCGACACCGGACGTTTCGGTAAGACCGATTCTGAACCTCAAGTCATTGCACCCATACTTATGAGTGTTCAAATTCAAGATGGAGTCTCTGAAAGTGGTGATCTCAGTTTTTGGAAGATGGAGAATTCCTAGTGTCTCTCGATATCAAGTATGGGTACCTTCATATTCCGATCTGGCCACCTCATCAGGCTTATCTACGGTTTCCACTGCAGGACTGTCACTACCAGTTCCAGGCCCTGCCATTTGGTCTCTCCACAGCACCGAGGTGGTTCACCAAAGTGATGGCAGAGATGATAATACTACTCCGCAAACAAGGAGTGAAGATAATTCCATACCTGGACAATCTTCTGATAAAGGCACCATCCAGGAAGCAGTTGTTGGAGAACATTGATCTCTAAACCAGACTACTCCTGGATCATGGGTGGATTCTGAATCTACCAAAATCTCACCTAGAACTAACACAGAGACTTCATTTCCTGGGAATGATATTGGACACAGAGTCTTGGAAAGTTTTCCTAAAGACAATGGTAATCCAGTCGATGGTTCGGGCCGCCTTAAAGCCGACCTGGATCTCAGTACATCTCTGCATACGCCTTCTGGGGA
Source organism: Pseudophryne corroboree (assembly GCF_028390025.1). Taxonomy (NCBI): domain Eukaryota; kingdom Metazoa; phylum Chordata; class Amphibia; order Anura; family Myobatrachidae; genus Pseudophryne; species Pseudophryne corroboree. The sequence continues at coordinate 223,823,592 of NC_086450.1, forward strand.
AAATGATGGCTTCTTATGAAGCAATTCAGTACGGAAGATTTCATGCGTGTGGCCCTTCCAGCTGGATCTGTTGGACAAATGGTCTGGTTCGTATCTTCACATGCACCAGAGGATTAGTTTGTCACCAAAAGCCAGGATCTCCCTCCTGTGGTGGCTGCAAATTTCTCACCTAGTCAAGGGTCGGAGGTTCGGGATTCAGAATTGGATTCTGCTAACCACAGACGCAAGCCTAAATGGTTGGGGCGCAGTCACCCAGGGGGTACAGTTTCAGGGAAGATGGTCAAGTCAGGAAGTTGTCCTTCCAATAAACATCCTGGAACTCAGGACTATCTACAATGCCCTTCTGCAGGCCTCATCTCTTCTTCAGGATTAGGCCATTCAGGTCCAGTCGGACAATGTGATGGCGGTAACGTACATAAACCGACAGGGTGGAATGAAAAGCAGAGCAACAATGTCAGAGGTGTCAATAATTCTCCTCTGGGTGGAAATATACGCCATGGCATTGTCGGTGATCTTCATTCCGGGAGTAGACAACTGGGAAGTAGACTTCCTCAGCAGACACGACCTGCTCCCGGGGGAATGGGGCCTCCACCTGGAGGTGTTCCAGTGGTTAACACGTCAGTGGGGGTATCCACAAATCGACATGAGGGCCATTCAACTCAACAAGAAGCTCAAGTGGTATTCTTTCAGGTCGAGGGACCCACAGGCAGTAGCGGTAGATGCCCTCACAACTCCGTGGGTCTACCAGCTGGTGTACTTGTCTCCTCCCATTCCTCTGATCCCAAGAATTCTAAAAAGAATAAAAAGGGAAAATGTTCAAGCAATCCTCATTGCTCCGGACTGGCCACAAAGGGCCTGGTATGCGGATCTTCTTGAGATACTGATCGAAGATCCGTGGCCTCTGCCTCTTCGAGAGGATCTTCTGCAACAGGGCCCGTTCATCTATCAAGACTTACCATGGCTATGTTTAACGGCATGGAAGTTGAACGGCTGATTCTACCCAGGAGAGGGATTCCTGACAAGGTCATCCCGACTATGATCCAAGCCAGAAAGGGGGTAACGTCTAAACATTACCATCGGATCTGGAAGAAATGTGTCTCTTGGTGTGAAAGCAGACAATATTCTACGGTGGAATTTCATCTGGGACATTTCCTGCTTTTTTTGCAGTCGGGAGTGGATGTGGTCCTACGTCTAGGCTCTATTAATGTTCAGATTTTGACCTTGTCTATTTTTTTCAGAAACAATTGGCTTCTCTCCCTGAGGTCCAGACATTTTTGAAAGGTGTTCTGCACTTAGTAACATAGTAACATAGTATCTGAGGTTGAAAAAAGACAATTGTCCATAGAGTTCAACCTATTTGTGGTCTCCTATGCATGATGATTTGACTAAAATTTCTGACTGATGCTGCTGTCAGCCGTTGCATTTTATCCCTATTTATAGTAACTATAATGCATGACTATGCACCATACCCCTGGATATCCTTATCCATTAGGAATTTATCTAACCCATTCTTAAAGGTGTTGACAGATTCCGCCATTACAACTCCCTCAGGCAGGGAATTCCAAACACGTATTGTCCTTACCGCGAAAAAGCCTTTACGCCGTATTGTGCGGAATCTCCTCTCCTCTAACCTGAGCGAGTGTCCACGAGTCCTCTGTGTTGATCTAACCAAAACCAGGTCCCGCGCAAGCTCTGTGTATTGTCCCCTTATATATTTGTAGATGTTGATCATATCCCCTCTTAGTCTCCGCTTTTCCAATGTAAACATGCCTAGTCTTTCAAGCCTTTCCTTGTATTCCATCGTCTCCATGCCCTTAATTAGTTTGGTCGCCCTCCTCTGAACCTTTTCTAGCTCCAGGATATCCTTTTTGGAGTACGGTGCCCAGAATTGTACACAGTATTCAAGGTGTGGCCTCACTAGTGATTTATATAACGGGAGTATAATACTCTCGTCCCTAGCATCAATACCCCGTTTTATGCATGCTAATATCTTATTAGCCTTCTTTGCTGCAGTCCTACTTTGGGTACTACTGCTTAGCTTGCTATCTATGAGGACATCTAAGTCCTTTTCCAGTACAGAATCCCCTAATTTTACCCCATATAGTAGGTAGGTGTAATTTTTGTTCTTGTTGCCACAGTGCATTACCTTACACTTGTCTGTGTTAAAGCGCATTCTCCATTTGGCTGCCCATGTTTCTAATTTAACTAAGTCGTTCTGAAGAGACTCGGCATCCTCCTCTGTATTTATAGCCTTACACAATTTGGTATCATCTGCAAAAATTGACACCATGCTCTCTAGACCTTCTGTTAGGTCGTTAATGAAAATATTGAACAATAGCGGTCCTAATACTGAGCCTTGCGGCACACCACTTAGCACTTCAGTCCAAGTTGAAAAAGATCCATTAACCACAACGCGCCGCTCCCTATTATCTAACCAGTTTTTGACCCAAGTGCATATTGTGCTTCCTAGCCCTGATTCTTGTAGCTTGTAGATAAGTCTCATGTGTGGTACAGTATCGAATGCTTTGGCAAAGTCTAAAAAGATTACATCCACGTCTTTACCCTGATCTAGGTTTGCGCTTACTGTTTCATAAAAGCCAAGTAAGTTGGTTTGACAGGATCTGTCCTTCATAAACCCATGTTGATTCCTTTTAATGACCTTATTGACTTCAAGGAACTTCTGAATACTATCTCTTAGAATACCTTCCAATACTTTCCCCACTATAGATGTAAGACTAACTGGTCTATTATTACCTGGTTCAGCTTTACTTCCCTTTTTGAATATAGGCACTACTTCCGCTATACGCCAGTCTTTGGGAACCATACCTGATATAACTGAATCCTTAAAGATCAAAGATAACGGTTTTGCCAGTTCAGAGTGGAGCTCCATTAGAACCCTTGGGTGAATACCATCGGGCCCTGGTGATTTATTAATCTTTAAATGTTTTAATCGGTCACAGACTACTTCCCCGCTTAAATTAGTACCTATCAGTGGGATATTCTCATTATTGAGATTGTGTGTCAGTCCCTGAATTGGGTCCTCTCTAGTGAATACTGTTGAAAAAAACTCATTTAGTGTGTCCGCTATGTCATTATCATTTTTAATTAAGACTCCCAACTTGTCTTTTAAAGGGCCTATACTCTCCTTCTTTAATCTCTTGCTATTAATGTATTTAAATAATTTTTGGGATTCGCTTTGCTTTCCTTTGCTACTAGTTTTTCAGTTTCTACTTTAGCCGCTCTTATTTCCTTTTTGCAAATTTTGTTACATTCCTTATAGTGCTGAAATGACTCTGCTTCCCCGTCAGATTTGTATTTTTTAAATGCTCACCTTTTCTTGCCCATAAGTTCCTTAATCTTTATGTTTAGCCACATCGGTTTATGATTTTTATTCCTTTTTTTGCTGCTCATTGGAAAAAAATGTGAGTGTATTTTTAGCTAGCAGGAATTTTAGTACCTCCCATATCTCTGTAGTATTTTTTCCTAAAAACAAACCTTCCCATTCAATATCCCTGAAAAATACCCTCATCTTTTCAAAATTTGCTTTGCTAAAGTTTAGAGTCCTAGTTGAGCCAGTATAGGGCTGTTTATGGAAATTGATATTGAATGTGACCATATTGTGGTCGCTGTTTCCTATGGGTTCCCCTACTATAATACCTGATACCAAATCCCCATTGTTTGTTAATACCAGGTCTAAGATTGCATTGTACCTAGTTGGTTCCTCAATTAGTTGGACTAAGTAGTTATCATTAAGTGTGTTTTAAAACATATTGCCCCTAGCAGTATCACATGAATAGTTTTTCCAGTTTATCTCTGGATAGTTAAAATCTCCCATCACTACTATGTCTCCTACTCCTGCTGCTCTTTCAATTTGCTTTAGTAACAATTCCTCATCAGATGCGTTGATACCAGGCGGCCTATAGCATACACCCAATACTAACTTTTTTATTCCTTTTTCCCCGCATGCAATTTCTACCCATAATGTCTCGACAGTGTCTACAGTCCCCTCCTGAATATCTTCCCGTATATCAGGTTTTAAAAACGGCTTTACGTAAAGACACACCCCTCCACCCTTTTTATTTAGTCTGTCTCTCCTAAACAGTGTATAGCCCTCTAGATTGACTGTCCAATCCTGAGATTCATCCCACCAAGTTTCAGTAATGCCTATAATATCATACTGTTTGCTTGCTGCAAGTATTTCTAGTTCACCCTTTTTACCAGTAATGCTTCTGGCGTTTACATCCATACAACTAAGATAAGTATTTTCCCTTGCATTAGGGACATCTTTCATCTTATGTAGCAATGATGACCTGTAATCGTCATTGGTTAGTGCTTTGGTAAAATCTTTTAGTACCCATGTTAGTAACCTTACCGCCTGCTCTTACCCTCCCCCCAACTTCTCCCCCATTTCGTTTACTACCGCCATCCCCACAATTCTCACTGAATGACCCGTAGTTTCTAGCTAAACCCTCCCCCCAGGCTCCTAGTTTAAAATCTCCTCCAACCTTTTAACCATCCTTCACCCCCCAGCACCACTGCCCCCTCCTCAGTCAGGTGCAATCCGTCACGACAAAAGAGATGGCGCCTGACTGAGAAGTCCGCCCAGTGTTCCAGGAACACAAACCCCTCTTTCCTGCGCCAATCCCTAAGCCACACATTTACCTCCCTAATCTCCCTCTGCCTCCCTGGACTAGCGCGTGGCACGAGTAATAATTCCGAGAATATTACCTTAGATGTCCTTGCCTTCAGTTTCTTTCCTAAGTCCCTATAGTCTTTTTTTAAGGACATCCCACCTTCCGCTAACTTTGTCATTGGTGCCAACGTGCACCAAGACCGCCAGGTCTTTCCCAGCCCCTCCCAACAATCTATCTACCCGGTCCGCGATGTGCCGTACCCGAGCATCCGGGAGACAACAGACTGTACGGCGATCACGGTCCCGGTAGCAGATTGCCCTATCTGCCTTCCTGATGATAGAATCCCCTACCACCACCATCTGGCTAGGTACCTCACTATCTTTTATCCCAACCGCGCCAGAGGGACCGCTCCTCTGGATGCTAGAGGGAGCAGTCTCCTCCGGCACCGTCATTTCTTCACTATCATCCTCCGATTCCTCGTCCAATCGGGCAAATTTGTTCGGGTTTGATAGTTTGGAGATGTCGAGCCTCCCCCTCTTTTTCTTCCTTCTAACTGTGACCCAACTGGCTACCTGATCATCATCCTCTTTTACCAGTGACCCCTCCTGCAACTCCTCCACCGTTCTGTCTAAACTACGCTCGAGATTGTGAATCTCCCTCAGTCGCGTAACGGTTTGCTCTAGATCGGTTACCTGGGCTTCCAGGGCAACCGTTCGCACACACCTCGTGCAGATGTAATCACACTGGGCCGGTAGCTCCAGGTGTGCATACATCTTGCACGACATGCACTGAGTGAGGTCCCCAATCACAGCCCCTCCCATATTGTTTGTAAGGTCTAACTCCCTGTTACACTTAAAGAAAAAGCAGCAAAAATAAAAAGTAGAAGACAAGCAATCTCACTTATACAATAATTAAGCTGGCTTATACTTATCTATCTTTGTGCGGTTCTTGGTCCTTCACTTTTATGCAGCCGTAGTACTCTCTCCTGCGGCACCTATACTCCACTTAGCAGTTGCAGTTGTTCCAGCTCACTGCACCTCCTTTTCACTCGGCTTCCAGCTCCTGCTTTTTGCTGTTTACAACTCACACTTAGAAATCAAAGCAGCACTTAAAAAATGCAAGCCTTTACATAGAAGCTATCAGAGAAGTTCTCCATACAACCACTTACAACCTCCCTTTGTGCCTCCTACAGCACCTTGGGATCTCAATTTGGCACTGCAGTTCCTTCAATCGGACTGGTTTGAACCGTTATAAGAGGTAGATATAAAGTACCTTACGTGGAAGACTGTCACACTGTTGACCTTGGCTTCAGCAAGACATGTGTTGAAACTGGGGGCGTTGTCTTACAAGAGCCCCTACTTGATTTTCCATGAGGACAGAGCTGAACTCAGGACACGTCAGCAATGTCTTCCTAAGGTGGTGTCCGCGTTTAACATCAACCAACCTATTGTGGTACCGGTTGTTAGGGACGCCTCTGCTACTTCAAAGTCTTTGGATGTTGTAAGGGATTTGTAGGTCTATGTAAAGAAAACAGCTTGTCACAGGAAATCGGACTCGCTGTTCGGTCTTTATGATCCCAATAATATTGGGTGTCCTGCTTCGAAGCAGTCAATTGCACACTGGATCAGGCTCACTATCCAGTATGCTTATTCCACGGTAGGTTTGCCGATTCCAAAATCTGTTCAAGCCCACTCTACTAGGTCGGTGGGTTCCTCTTGGGCGGCTGCCCAGGGTGTCTCGGCTTTACAGCTCTGCCGAGCAGCTACTCGGTCGGGGTCGAACACGTTTGCTAAGTTTTACAAGTTTGATACTTTGGCCTCTTAGGACCTTCAGTTTGGTCCGTCAGTTTTGCAGGAACCTCAGCACACTCCCACCCAGTTTGGGAGCTTTAGTACTTCCCCATGGTACTAAATGGATTCCCAGTATCCCCTAGGACGAACGAGAAAATAGGATTTTAATTACCTACCGGTAAACCCTTTCTCTTAGTCCATAGGGGATACAGGGTGCCCGCCCGGTGCTCCATTCTTCCTGCTCTATTACTTGATTAAGAAATGTTGTTTGGTTCAGCTGTTGCTGTCCCTGTTTGCAAGTTTGGTTAGCATGGCTTTCCTTTTGTTTTGGTTGTGCTGGTTCAAAATCTCACCACTTTCCTTTTCTATTTCCTCAAAGTATGTCCATCTCCTCGGGCATAGTTTCCTAGACTGAGTCTGGTAGGAAGGGCATAGAGGGAGGAGCCAGTACACGTAATCAAACTTTTATAGTACCCATGGCTCCAAGTGGACCAATCCATACCACATGGTACTAAATGGATTCCCAGTATCCCCTATGGACTACGAGAAAAGGATTTACTGGTAGGTAATTAAAATCCTATTTTTGCTGCTGCAATCAGGTCGGAATTAGGTCCAATGCCCACATGAAACCTTGGGTTCATAATATATTTGTGTGTAAATCTGGCTATGATACATGTGTGTGTGTGTGTGTGTGTGTGTGTGTGTGTGTGTGTGTACAGTATGTGCTTCTGTATTTCCAGTGCAATCTACACACAACAGAAATGTTTTATTTTAAAAAGAAAGTAAAATTAGGGAAATAACAAGGTTGTGAGTCTTAGTTAATACATACAGTACAAACATAAGCATATATAAATGTGCGAAATGAATAACCCCAACAGAATCCTGACTTCTCGGGACTAATGGATTTAAAGATTTTAGTTTACATTTCGGAATAATTGCACCACTTAGACTATAATGCTCAGTGTCTGGAAATTCTACCTGTCTGAATAATTGTAGGAATTCTGCAGAATTTGTGGTTTGATAATTGAGTCGTATTTAGCGGTCATGGAAAAAACTGTATCTATTCTAAGCTGTAATCGCCTCTCGGTTACTTTGTACTATTGTCCTCATTTTGACCCATTCTCTTTCACCCTTACATGAAACAAAATGTGTCACAATAATGTATGTGATGTGTGCACTTATCTTTGGTACACACACCTATAGGAATGCATAGGTGCTGTAATAAACCGCAGCTTGGCGTAGTAAGGCTGGATGAGCGTGGTTACATCTTTATGTATCTTACCCCCAGTAACTAGCCATTATATAACTTAGAAAATAAAGGAACATGCCAAACTAGATAACTGCTTTGGGGGCTCCTTATTGGATGTAGATCATTTGTATGGCAAAACCCCTTTTTCTCTACCTTGCACATAGGTGATGCTTTCGGTATCCGGTGTCTAGGTCGAGAAGACTTAGGTTGACAGTGTCTAGGTCAACCACTATTGCTCGACAGTAACTAGGTCGACAGGGTCTCTAGGTCGACATGTTCTAGGTAGACAGGTTAAAAGGTCGACATGAGTTTTCAAATTTTTTACCTTTTTTTTTACTTTTTCTTACTTTATGATTCACGTGGACTACAATTGGGAATGGTAACCTGTGCCAAGCGCAGCGGTAGCAGAGCGAGGCACCTTTCTTGAAGCATGGCGAGCGAAGCGATCCATGCGATGGGACACGGTGCACTAATTGGGGTTCCCGATCATTATACAGTGAAAACGGCAGCAAAAAAAATAATAATCATGACGACCTTTTGACCTGTCAACCTAGACCATGTCGGGCTAGAGACCCTGTCGACCTAGAATCCCTGTCAACCTACTTACTGTCGACCAATAGTGGTCGACCTAGACACTGTTGACCTAAGTGTGGTCGACCTTCAATACCACACGCTTTCATAATCTCTGTGAAATATTTTTTCAAACAAGTATGCATATACTGTAGAATAGTGGCATCTAAGATGCAACACTCCGTCGGGATGAACAGAGCAAATTACGTTTTCTCTTACGTCCTAGAGGATGCTGGGGTCCACATTAGTACCATGGGGTATAGACAGGTCCACCAGGAGCCATTGGCACTTTAATAGTTTGAGAGTGTGGGCTGGGGAGCTCCATAGGTTCTCCTTTAGTTTTATTATTTTGATTAGAGTTTAGGTACAGGGAAGCTGCTGGTAACAGCCTCCCTGCTTCGAAGGACTAAGGGGGGAGTAGTGTCCGCCCTGCATGGTCTGAGCCACTATTTCCGTTGACAGGACACTGAGCTCCTGAGGGGATTGAATGTTCCCCACCACAGGGGATCGCCACCCCCTTACAGAGCCAGAAGATCAGTGGCGAGTTAGTCACTGCCCCCCCTGGCAAGCGGGAAGCCGGTGTGAAGATGGCGGCAACAGGGTATGGAACGCATTACTAACTGCGCTCTGGGGCTCAGCGGTACATAGTGCAGTGCTGTGAGGGGCACCCTGAGCCAGCGCCTACACCCTCCACTGTCCAGAAAGCTTGTCAGGTTCCCAGGATCACTGCCAGCACAATTCCTCAGGCCAGTATAATCTACAGGAGAGCGGGAAGCAGTGCCATGAAAGGGGGCAGAGCTTCTCCTCAGAACGGACCAAGCAGCGTTCAGCGCCATTTTCCTGCCTGCAGAAGAGCTGACAGGGAGAGCTGTCCCTCCAAATCAACTCCAGCTATCTTGAACTGTACCAGGGGCTTGTAGAAGGGAGGGGGAGGCTGTGTAAAGTCTGTGTAGTCTATTAAGGTACACAGACAGCGCTGGTAGTTTCATTAGTTCTACCTTAAAAAGCGCTGTGTGTGGGTTGGCTCCAATCTCTGTGTCCCTCTGTGGCATACTTGGGGGGAAACTGTGTCTGACATTTCTCTGTGTGTGTATGTGTGTGTGTGTGTGTGTGTGTGTGTGTGTTTACTATCTCACATAGCCATGTCAAGGAACTCTGTCATATGCTGCAGAAGATGTTTCCTCTCAGGAGGGATCCATTCCATGTACACAGGATTGTAATGTTTGTCTCAGATAGCTAATACTGAGGCTGAAACTCAGGTGTTGAAAGTCTATGGCAGTTTGGTCAGGCTCTGTCCTTATTCCTGCAAGATCCCCTAGCATGTTCCCACAGAGAAGTGCACTAACGCAAATTATGCAAGATGACATGGATACCGATTCTGATACTACAGACGGTGATGGGGACGTGATGAGGGGGGCGGCATCCCGTGCAAAGGGGGTGCAGCTCATGATTGAGACAATTAGAGATGTGTTAAACATTAATGACACTACACCTGAGCAGGTTGAGGAGGATTACTTCACTGATAATAAGAAAGCCCCGCTAGCCTTTCCTGCATCCAAAGAATTAAACGCTATATTTGAAAAGTCCTGGGAAAACCCGGAGAGAAAATTCCAGATCCCAAAAATAGTTCTGGTTACTTTTCCCTTCCCTGAGGAAGATAGAAAAAAATGGGAAAACCCACCAATGACGCATCTGTCTCCAGACTGTCTAAAAGGTGGTTTTACCTGTCACTGGATCTACCGTGTTAAAAGAACCGGCTGATCGTAAATCCATTTACACTACTTCAGGAGTGGCATTAAGGCCCACTATTGCCTGTGCATGGATTTCTAAACCCATAGTAAAGTGGTCAGGCACATTACTAGAGGATTTGGATACAATAGATAGAAGTGACATTGAATTGTTTTTATATAACAGTCAGGATTCTGCGGGGTTCATGGTGGAATCCATGAAGGACCTGGGTATGCTGACTGCACGACTATCCTCCATGTCGGTATCAGCTCGCAGGGGACTCTGGCTACGCCAATGGTTTGCAGACGGGGAATCCAGAAGAAATGTGGAGAACCTACCCTACACAGGTCAGACTCTATTTGGGGAAGCGTTGGATGCGTGGATTTCCACGGCAACCGCGGGTAAGTCCCCTTTCCTTCCCTCTGCTGCTACTTCTACGAAGAAATCATTTTCTTCAGCTATGCCGCAGTCCTTTTGGACCGCTAAAATAAAAAAACCCAAGCCTTCTACCACTTTCTTTAGAGGTGGTCGGGCAAAATCCAAAAAGCCTGCACCCGCAGGCTCCCTGGACCAGAGACCTACTTCTGGTCCCTCAAAATCCTCAGCATGACGGTGGACCTCAAAGCCTGGAAGATGGGCTGGGGAGTGGGAGACTCAGACGTTTCATGCACGTCTGGGTGTCGTCCGGCCTGGATCCCTGGGTACAGCATATTGTGTCCCAGGGGTACGGACTGGAGTTTCAAGAACTCCCGCCTCACCAATTCTTTGAATCAGGCTTGCCAGCTTTGCTGACAGACAGGGCTATCCTACAGGAAGCCATCCTAAAATTGGAAGTCACAGGTCATTGTCCCAGTTCCACCTCATATGCAAAACAAGGGTTATTATTCAAACCTTTTCGTGGTACCGAAACCGGATGGTTCGGTCAGACAAATTTTGAACTTGAAATCATTGAACCCTTATCTGAAGGTGTTCAAGTTGAAAATGGAGTCTCTCAGAGCAGTGATTTCATGTCTGGAGTAGGGTCTCCATCCGGAGGTGTTCAGAGAGGTAACAGATCTTTGGGGTGTACCTCAAATAGACCTGATGGCCTCTCGTCTCAACAAGAAGCTTCGGCGATATTGTTCCAGGTCAAGGGACCCACAAACCGTGGCGGTGGATGCCCTAGTGACTCCGTGGGTGTTCCAGTCAGTGTACATGTTTCCTACACTTCCACTCATTCCAAGAGTTCTAAAGCTCATAAGGAGAACAAGAGTTCAAGCGACCCTTATTGCTCCAGACTGGCTAAGAAGGACTTGGTACGCTGATCTTCTGGATCTACTGCTAGAAGAGCCGAGGTCTCTTCCTCTTCGGGAGGACCTGCTGCAGCAGGGGCCGTTCGCCTATCAAGACTTACTGTGGCTACGTTTGATGGCATGGAGGTTGAACGCCAGATATTAGCTCGGAAGTGCATTCCAAACAAGGTTATTCCTACCCTGATCCAGGCTAGGAAAGGAGTAACATCTAAACATTACCATCGTATTTGGAAATAATATGTATCTTGGTGTTAATCCAAGAAGTTTCCTATGGTGGAGTTTCAACTGGGACGGTTTCTCCTCTTCCTGCAAGCAGGTGTGGATATGGGCCTGAGGTTGGGATCCGTGAAGGTCCAGATTTCGGCCCTATCTAATTACTTCCAGAAACAATTGGCTGCCCTCCCTGAGGTTCAGACTTCTTTGGAGGGAGTTCTGCACATCCAACCTCCCTTTGTACCACCTACAGCACCCTGGGATCTTAACGTGGTGTTGCAGTTCCTCCAATTGGATTGATCTGAGCCTCTACATGAGGTTGAGATTAGATATGGCACCTGAAATTTTTTGGGTTTTGTGTTTTGGTTTTGGATTCGGTTCCGCGGCTGTGTTTTGGATTCGGACGCGTTTTGGCAAAACCTCCCTGAAATTTTTTTGTCGGATTCGGGTGTGTTTTGGATTCGGGTGTTTTTTTTCAAAAATGCCTCAAAAACAGCTTAAATCATAGAATTTGGGGGTAATTTTGATCCTATAGTATTATTAACCTCAATAACCACAATGTCCACTCATTTACAGTCTATTCTGAACACCTCACACCTCATAATACTATTTTTAGTCCTAAAATTTGCACAGAGGTCGCTGTATGACTAAGCTAAGCGACCCAAGAGGGAGGCACAAACACCTGGCCCATCTAGGAGTGGCACTGCAGTGTCAGACAGGATGGCACTTAAAAAAAAAATGGCCCCAAACAGCACATGATGCACAGAAAAGAGAAAAAAAGGTGCACTGTGGTCGCTGGACGGCTAAGCTAAGCGACACACACACCTCAATATCACAGGAATTATTCATTCTAATCAATGGTATTATTGGTCCAAATCACTGGAAGAAAATGACAAAATCACAGGAATTATTCGTTCTAATCAATGGTATTATTGGTCCAAATCACTGAAAGAAAATGACAAAATCACTGGAATTATTTGTTCTAATTAATGGTATTATTGGTCCAAATCACTGTGAGAAAATTACAATCACTGGAATTATTTGGCAAGATCACTGTAATTAATAATTATAAATCACTGATATTAATTGGTATAATCTCGCTATTGCCTGCCTAGTGAAGTGGAATCTAGATGGGATTTTGTACCAGGGACACAATAACTTCATCAATTGTCTGAATCCAACTGCACTAATGGCGGAAAACGGGAAAACATCTAACAGCGCACTGATTATACTGAGAACTGATTATACTGATCACTGATGATACTACGGAGAACTGACACTGAGCAGCGAGAACAGCACTGGACTATTGTACTGTAGTATACTGGTCACCACATTGCAGCACTGACACTGAACACAGATATTAAGCACTGATCAGGATACTAGAAGTGACACGGAGCTGCAAGATACAGCAATGGCCTACTGTACTACTATATACTGGTGGTCACCACAATGCTGCACTGTACTACTATATACTGGTCACAACAATGCAGCAGATATTGAGCACTGATCAGGATACTAGAACTGAGTCTGATACGGAGCTGCACGATACAGCAATGGCCTACTGTACTGTACTATATGTATACTGCTGGTCACCAAAATGCTGCACTGTCCTACTATATACTGCTCACAACAATGCAGCACAGATATGGAATGGATATTTGCAGTGACACAGAGCTGCAAGATACAGCAATGGCCTACTGTACTGTACTAATATAATTATATACTGGTGGTCCCCACAATGCAGCACACTGAGCACAGATATTACCAGGTGTATCTCACACATCGCTCAGTACAGATTACAGGATGTATAATCACCAGGTGGATAACACACGTCGCACAGTACAGTATACAGTATGCAGCTCTGGAGGGATCAGTATTTGGCAGGAAGGCGAGGCCTGGTCCTGGCAGCATAGTGACAGGCGGCCATATAGTAGCAGCCAGCTCCAAATCTTGCAGTGTGTGGAGAGGGAGGGAGTGAGGGAAGGGAACGAGCGCTGGAGTGTCTGAGCGGAGGGCTTGGAAGTTCAGGGGGAGTGAGGCGGGAGCTGCTTTTCCATAGCAGCGCACAGTGGTGGTGACGGAGTCTGACAAAGGAGGAAGGAGGAGGATTGGGGCAACTGGCCACAGGGGTGCACTGTGCCGCAGCCATCACCTGCAGGGGGAGTGGAGGGAAACACATCCTAACTGCCCCAGATATGTGACTTCTGATCAGAGCAATTGAGGGTCGGAGTTTTTCTGAAAGGTGGAAAGGAAGGGGTTCTTTTTCATGTAGACTGGAAGGACTATAACAAACTTGGAGTGACTACACTTTTAACCCTAGTTCGGCAGCCCTGCTGCCCTTTAATACACAGTTGAATGAAGACTCCATTTGGAAAGGCGGCTGCTCAGCGATCAAGAGCTGATGCAGCACATGCAGGTGTTTCTGCAAATATGATGAAGAAAAGAACATCTCATAAGAAACATCGAAACAATATGGGACTAAGTAAACCAATCTCCCAGCCAAGGCGAAATATTGTAGGCTGTAGAATACAGCATGGGTGGAAAGAGGGCAGTGGGCCAATAACCCAGTGGAAAGGAACAGTTCTGGATCAAGCACCAGTGAATCCCTCACTCTATCTTATAAAATATGATGGATTTGATTGTGTCTATGGACTTAAGCTTCACAAGGATGAAAGGATGTCTGCTCTTGAAGTTCTACCAGACAGAGTTGCCTCATCCCGAATCAGCGATGCCCATTTGGCTGACACAATTATTGGCAAAGCAGTGGCGCATATGTTTGAAACAGAGGATGGTTCCAAGGATGAGTGGCGAGGGATGGTATTAGCACGAGCACCTATTATGAACACATGGTTTTATTATTATATAACCTATGAAAAGGACCCAGTCTTATGTATGTATCAACTTTTAGATGACTATAAAGAAAGAGATCTTCGGATCATGCCAGACTCAAATGATTCGCCTCCAACTGAAAGAGAACCAGGGGAGGTTGTGGACAGCCTGGTGGGCAAGCAAGTGGAATATGCCAAAGAAGATGGCTCAAAAAGGACTGGCATGGTTATTCATCAAGTTGAAGCTAAACCATCTGTATACTTCATTAAGTTTGATGACGATTTCCATATTTATGTCTACGATTTAGTGAAGATATCCTAAATGGGATTCTGTACTTTTTTTTTTTTTTTGCCAAACGTAATCTAATGTAAACATTTGTAGAAAGTCGCTGCTTTCTGATTACAGAAATGCTCAGATATTCCTGTGAATCCACAATCCCTTCCCAGAGGAAAAAGAAATTGAGAAACCGTTGTTTGAGAACGTTGTTCTCTTTCCCTTACAAACAAACCACTTTCCAAGAAGACTGACGTTTTTGGGATTATGGAGACATAATGTTTTTGAATATAGATCCTAAAGCAGGTGGTGTATTAGAGCAAAAGAGTGCAAGAGACCAGCCATGCAGTTTCTGAAATATTATGACAAAATGTTACTGTATTTCATAAGCACTCATTCCTAACTCTGCTAAGTACTGTTTGGTATACTGTATCTGGCTTCCATGAGGTAGTTGTCCATTATTTCAGCTTCCATTGACCTTTTTGAAAGCGGTAGAAGTTATCGATTCTTTTTTTTATTTTCCCCTATTTTTAATTTTCTCCTGCATAGCCCAGTAAAATATTGCAATATTAAGTATTGACTTGTGCCTTCTGGTGGTCCACTTCTTTACCAAACCCAGCCAAATCTCATCCTAACCCTCTGTTCAACGTTCTCTATGTACCCCATCTGTGTCACCCCTGTCTGTCTACCCCTCCCCTTTAGATTGTAAACTCTCACGAGCAGGGCCCTCTTCCCTCATGTGCTTATCCTTTGTCTTACTTTAATAATCTTCAACGGTACCACATCCAGCAGTCTTCTGCCACCTGATGCTTATTCCAGTGTCATCTGCTGATGTAACTATGTTTATTTACCCTGTACTTGTCCTATACTGTCATCAACTGTGAGCTGCTGTTTTCCTGTTTGATTATTTATGTACTCTGTAATTGGGTACTCTGGAACCCTTGTGGCGCCATATAAATAAGGGATAATAATAATATAGGGTGTATAATCCCCAGGTGTACCTCACACATCGCTCAGTACAGTATATAGGGTGTATAATCCCCAGGTGTATCTCACACATCACACAGTACAATATATAGGGTGTCTAATCCCCAGGTGTATCTCACACATCGCTCAGTACAGATTACAGGATGTATAATCACCAGGTGTATAACACATGTCGCACAGTACAGTATACAGGGTGTATAATCCCCAGGTGTTTCTCACACATCACTCAGTACAGTATATAGGGTGTATAATCCCCAGGTGTATCTCACACATCACACAGTACAGTATATATGGTGTATAATCTCAAGGTGTATCTTACACATCGCTCAGTACAGCATACAGGGTGTATAATCACCATGTGTATCACAAACGTTGCAGAGTACAGTATACAGGGTGTATAATCCCCAGGTGTATCTCACACATCGCTCAGTACAGATTACAGGATGTATAAAATCACCAGGTGTATAACACACGTTGCACAGTACAGTATACATACTGGTCACAACAATGCAGCAGATATTGAACACTGATCAGGATACTAGAAGTGACACAGAATTGCAAGATACAGCAATGGCCTACTGTACTGTACCATATGTATACTGTGGTCACCAAAATGCTGCACTGTCCTACTATATACTGCTCACAATAATGCAGCACAGATATGGATAGTATACTTGACACAGAGCTACAAGATACAACAATGGCCTACTGTATTGTACGACTATAATTATATACTGGTGGTCCCCACAATGCAGCACACTGAGCACAGATATTTGCAGCACACTGAGCACAGATATGGAGCATTTTCAGGCAGAGAACGTAGATATTTGCAGCACACTGAGCACAGATATTTGCAGCACACTGAGCACAGATGTTTGCAGCACACTGAGCACAGATATGGAGCTTTTCAGGGAGAGAATGCAGCCATGTCCTCTCCGTTCAATCTCCAATGCACGAGTAAAAATGGCGGCGACGCGCGGCTCTTTATATAGAATACGAATGTCGCGAGAATCCGACAGCGGGATGATGACGTTCGGGCGCGTTCGGGTTAACCGAGCAAGGCGGGAAGATACGAGGCTGCCTCGGACCCGTGTAAAATAGGTGAAGTTTGGGGGGGTTCGGATCTCGGAGTACCGAACCCGCTCATCTCCAGTTGAGATCAAGTTTCTCAGGTGGAAGGCTGTCACTTTGTTGGCCTTAGCTTCTGCTAGACGTGTGTCGAAGTTGGGGGCTTTGTCTTTTAAAAGCCCTTACTTGATCTTCCATGTTGATAGAGCTGAGCTCCGGACACGTCAGCACTTCCTTCAGAAGGTTGTGTCGGCTTTTCATATCAATGCAACCTATTGTGGTGCCAGTTGCGACTGACTCCTCAATTTCATCAAAGTCCTTAAATGTTGTAAGGGCTCTGAAAATCTAGGTGAGGAGGACTGCTCGTCACAGAAAATCGGACTCTCTGTTTGTCCTGTATGATCCCAAGAAAATTGGGTGTCCTGCTCCTAAGCAGACGATCTCTCACTGGATCAGGTTCACTATCAAGCATGTGTATTCTACGGCAGGCTTGCTGTGTCCTATGTCTGTTAAGGCCCACTCTACTCGTAAGGTGGTTTCTTCCTGTGCGGCTGCCCCGGGTGTCTCGGCTTTACAAGTCTTCCGAGCGGCTACTTGGTCTGGGTCGAACACGTGTGCAAAGTTCTACAAGTTCGATACTTTGGCCTCTGAGGACCGAAAGTTTGGTCAATCAGTTCTGCAGGAGACTCCAAGCTCTCCCTCCCGTTCTGGGAGCTTTGGTACATCCCCATGGTACTAATGTGGACCCCAGCATCCTCTAGGAAGTAAGAGAAAATAGGATTTTAATTACCTACAGGTAAATCCTTTTCTCGTAGTCCGTAGACGATGATGAGCGCCCGCCCAGCGCTTCGTTTTCCTGCAGTGGTTATCTGGTTCAGTACAACTTTGTTTTTTGTTAAGTACTGCATTGTTACTTGGTAAGTAATGTTTCAGCGGTTGCTGAGTTTCAAGCTAGTTAGCTTGGTTTGCCTTGTATGTGTGAGCTGGTATGAATCTCGCCACTATCTGTGTATAATCCTTCTCTCGAAGATGTCCGTCTTCTCGGGCACAGTTTCTAGACTGAGTCTGGTAGGAGGGGCATAGAGGGAGGAGCCAGCCCACACTCTCAAACTCTTAAAGTGCCAATGGCTCCTGGTGGACCCGTTTATACCCCATGGCACTAATGTGGACCCTAGCATCCTGTACGGACTACGAGAAAAGGATTTACCGGTAGGTAATTAAAATCCTATTTTTTTTCTGCTGAGTGTGGGCAGGATGTATTAATGTACAGAAACAAGATTTAATTTTGCAGTGCATGATTACTTAACATGGAGTGAATGCGAGGCAAGGCCATATCTAGGGTACATAAACTGTTTGACATGGTATAACAGAGCATGTTTCTCACATGCAGTAGCTTCACTGGGGTTGGTGTCACCCAGCTCATACTGCACATGCAGCAAAGGTGTGCACATGCCCACAAGGCTACCCACCTGGTGTATGATATTTTGGGGGCAAGACCAAGGGGCATATTCATTATCCTTAAATTATGCTAATTTTATCATATTGTAATTATTTTTTTTGTCAGCACCTCATTCATCAAAGCTATAACAAAGGAGATATGACTAATATCTCCTTTGTTGCAGATTGCTTCAATTGTTTCTACATTCTCCATACTATAGAATGAGGATGTAGAAATTCGTACATTCATCAAACTCCAAAAAACAACAAATTTGTTTCCAGAGTTAGTAAGTGAAACTGTTTGCCATCCTGAGTCAGCATTCAGTTTCATGAAGGATCTCAAGCTGCTGGCAGCAGGCAGCTTGTGTGTACGTTTTCTGGCTGACAGCATATAGCCGTGGGATCTGAATCATACTTGCCTACCCTCCCGGAATGGCCGGGAGGCTCCCGAAAAACGGGTGACCCTCCCGGCCCCCCGGAAGAGCAGGCAAGTCTCCCGATATCCGCGGGTCACCCCCTGCCCGCCGCCCACTTAACGAGTAAAGTGGGCGGTCCGGGCAGGCGATGACGCGATTCTTGTTGAATCGCGTCATCGTAACCACGCCCCCTGCTGTATAATGCCGGTAATTGCGGCATTACACAGCGGGGGGCGTGGCTTAAATGATGCGGTCCAGAAGCCACGCCCCATCCCGCCTCTGGTCCGCCTCCGTTCCGACTCTGGCCCGCCCCCCTGTCACGTCACCTCACTGCCCGCCCCCCCTGCTGAGCCGACGGGCTGCTCTCTCCCGGAGAGAGCAGCCCAGAAGTCGGCAACTATGATCTGAATGTCCCGCTGCTGTGCTGTAGTGTCAGCTCCTCCTCCCCTTTGGCAGTTTGGTTTCCCCACACTGTGTTCCCGCCATCGGTTCCAGCTGTCTACCTTGCTGCCTGGCTCGCCACGAGGACTCCTTTCCGTGGCCCATCCTGCTCATTCCTCCGGCTGCACGCTCGCGGGACTGAGCATGTGCACTGTGCAGTAAAAGCAAAAAGAGCGAACGCTGCGCAACACAGGGGAAATATATACATTTCTGAAAATCTGTCTCCGCAAAAGGAGCAGTTTTTCAGAAACAATATAATTAGGACAGGAAAATTATGAATATCGAAAAAATTGTGAAAGAAAAGGTTGAGAAATGAAAACTAGAATTTCTCATTCACAAATTTTTCATAATGAATATGCCCCCAAGTGTCATGCTATTGTTCTCTTCATGCTGCGCTGTATGGATGATGATGTGTATACAATGCAGAGTTTATTCTCTGGTGGTGTGTATACATAGCAGACTGTATTCTATTGGGGTGTACTGTATACACAATGCAGAGCCTTTTCTCTGGCATCCAATATGTATAATGCAGAACCCATTCTGTTGAGACGTGTTTACAATGCAAAACTCAATCTCTGGTGGTGTGTATACAATGTGAAGCTCATTCTCTGGTGGTATATATGCAATGCAAAGCCCATTCTCTAGTGGTGTGTATACAATGCAGAGCCCTTTCTCTGGTGGTGTGTATACAATGGAGAGCCCATTCTCTGGTGGTGTGTATACAATGCAGAGCACATTCTGTGGTGGTGTGTATATAATGCAGAGCCCATTCTCTAGTGGTGTGTATAAAATGCAGAGCCCTTTCTCTGGTGGTGTGTATACAATGCAGAGCACATCTCTGGTGGTGTGTATATAATGCAGAGGCCATTCTCTAGTGGTGTATATATAATGCAGAGCACATTCTCTGGTGGTGTATATACAATGCAGAACCCATTCTCTGGTGGTGTGTATATAATGCAGAGCCCATTCTCTAGTGGTGTGTATACAATGCAGAACCCAATCTCTGGTGGTGTGTATACAATGCAGAGCGCATTCTATGGTGGTGTCTATATGGGTCCGCCGGCAAAGTGAAGGCCACCCGTGTATATAATGCATAGCCCATTCTCTGGTGATGTGTATACAATGCAGAGCCCATTCTCTGGTGGTGTGTATACAATGCAGAGCACATTCTCTGGTGGTGTGTATACAATGCCGAACCCATTCTCTGGTGGTGTATATACAATGCAGAGTGCATTCTCTGGTGGTGTGTATACAATGCAGAGCGCATTCTATGGTGGTGTCTATATGGGTCCGCCGGCAAAGTGAAGGCCACCCGTGTATATAATGCATAGCCCATTCTCTGGTGGTGTGTATACAATGGAGAGCCCATTCTCTGGTGGTGTATATACAATGCAGAGCACATTCTTTGGTGGTGTGTAGTGTACACTACAGTATACAATGCAGAACTCTTTCTCTGGTGGTGTGTATACAACCCAGAACACATTCTCTGGTCTTGTGTATACAATGCAGAGCGTATTCTATGATGGTGTGTGTACAATGCAAAAAAAAACATTCTCTAGTGGTGCACATATAATACAGAGCCCATTCTCTGGTGCATATACTGTATACTGCATATCCCATTCTTTTGTGGTGTATATATAATACAGAGCCCCTCCTCTGGTGATGCATATACAATGCAGAGCCCATTCTCTGGTGGTGCATATACAATGCAGAGCCCATTCTCTGGTGGTGCATATACAATGCAGAGCCCATTCTCTGGTGGTGTATATACAATGCAGATCACTTTTTATTCTCCATGCTGCTGAGCTAACCTAGATAGGTTAACTTGGCAGCAAGGAGAAAGCACTGCTATCCACTGACCATCAGTCAGCATACTGTAGCTCTCTCTCCATGGTTTGCTGTGAATGGCACACAATCACTGCAACCGGTACTTATATAGAATCCAAAAACACAGGAATCCAATGCCAGAATGATGGTTTTGCCTCTATTTGGAATTGGGACAAGGCAGGAAAACCCAAGCCACCACTTTGATTCACTGGGTTCCCTGAAGTTTGGATGAGCTCGTTCTTCTGAAAAGTGCTGGGCGCGATCATGAAATGTACTGTATGGGCGCCCAAACAGGTCACTTTTGTGCATTTCAGCTAGCCAACCTCGGAGGATGTGAGCTGAAATGCAGATGCCGGTAGCCCATACCAAACTACAAGTGAACAGCTCTGTTTGGGCACCATATAGTGTCTGCCAGCAGAAAAACAATTGAATTTTGTCCTTTATGTTTTTTTCCAGTGCAACATTTGCTATGGCTGCAGTCGCTCTGAAGTCCGTGTTTTTTATGTCTGCGCATATGCAGGATGCGTCCGTGGCGTTAGGGAGGGAGAGTAAGAAATGCAGGTGTGTAATAGCTGTTTTCTAGGCGGCCCGATGACGACGCCTTCATTCCTGCGATAGGAAACATGGTGCTGTACCGCCTGTGTACGCAGCCATGCTGCTTAAGCAGGGGTCTACCTCAATTTGATATGTTTGCAATTGAATTGTGATTGCATCGTGGGGTGGCGCCATACAGTACATGCTGGGCAGTCTTTCCCTGTGCTGGGCGGCCCCCACCAGGATTCAGTATGAAATACCTACAATCAAAATCCCGACGGTCAAAATCCCGACAACAATTGACCGACGGTCAAAATCCTGACAGGGTCAAAATACCAACAAGGTCAAAATACAGACATTTAAAATGTCGACCGGTCAAAAAGTCGACACAATATTTTCATTGTGTTTTTTTTTTAGTCTATGTCGACATAGGTCGACATGGACGCCGTATAAGTGTACCGTGTCTCCTCGCATGGCTCGCGCTTCGGGCACACTATTATATTCCCCCTCCAGGTCCACTGGGATGGTAAATTATAAACAAGTTGGTTTCAATTAAAAAATTGTGAAAAACTCATATTTTGACATTTTCTGTATTTTAAATGTCGGTATTTTGACCATGTCGGGATTTTGACCGTCGGTCAGTGATTGTCGGGATTTTGACAATCGGGATTTTGATTGTAGGTACTGTAAATTGAACACATCCCCCCCCCCCAAGCATGTGAGTAGTATGACTGCAGTTTTGCTAATTTAGCAAAAACTGCAATCAACTCTGAATAACCCCCCTAGATTGCAAGCTCTTTTGAATAGGGACATATGTACCTCCATGTTGAAAATTGAAATGGCTTTTCTACAAAGTTTAACTGATAAATTGATCCTTTCAATTTTTATTTTATTTTTTATTACTAGGTTTTATTTGGATTCTTAACTATGTCCTAACCAGAGGCGTAGCTAGGGTTTTCGGAGCCCAGGGCAAGATGGAAAATGGCGCCCCCCAAAAAAAAAAAAAAAAAAAACAAATGAAGCATGTGCGTGCGCTGCAAAAAATGGGTGTGGCCATGCACCAGAAGGGGTGTGGCCACTGAAAATGGCCCACAGTGCCAGTTACATTGCCCCACAGTGCCAGATACAATGCCCCACATTGCCGGATACATGCCCCACAGTGCCGGTTACATTGCCCCACAGTGCCGGTTACATTACCCCACAGTGCCAGTTACAATGCCCCACAGTGCCAGTTACATGCCCCACAGTGCCAGATACATTGCCCCACAGTGCCAGATACAATGCCCCACAGTGCCAGATACAATGCCCCACAGTGCCAGATACATTGCCCCACAGTGCCAGATACATTGCCCCACAGTGCCAGTTACATTGCCCCACAGTGCCAGATACAATGCCCCACAGTGCCAGATACATTGCCCCACAGTGCCAGATTCATTGCCCCACAGTGCCAGTTACATTGCCCCACAGTGCCAGATACAATGCCCCACAGTGCCAGATACAATGCCCCACAGTGCCGGTTACATTGCCCCACAGTGCCGGTTACATTGCCCCACAGTGCCGGTTACATTGCCCCACAGTGCCGGTTACATTGCCCCACAGTGCCGGTTACAATGCCCCACAGTGCCGGTTACAATGCCCCACAGTGCCAGTTACATTGCCCCACAGTGCCAGATACATTGCCCCACAGTGCCAGATACATTGCCCCACAGTGCCAGACACAATGCCCCACAGTGCCAGATACAATGCCCCACAGTGCCAGATACATTGCCCCACAGTGCCAGTTACAATGCCCCACAGTGCCAGTTACAATGCCCCACAGTGCCAGATACAATGCCCCCACAGTGCCAGATACAATGCCCCCACAGTGCCAGATACATTGTCCCCACTGTGCCAGATACATTGTCCCCACTGTGCCAGTTACATTGTCCCCACTGTGCCAGTTACATGCCCCCACTGTGCTCTTACCCCCTTCCCCCGTCACCCCACCGCTTGTGGCTCCACTGGCTCTCCTCTGATATGTGAGGGGAGGAGAGCCAATCAGGAGCCGGTCCGCAAGCTCTGATTGGCTAACGCCGCCGGAGACCGGACACACGCAGCGCTGCTGGCAGCGCTGCTAGTGCTGGCAGCGGCGGTGAGGGGAGGGAGAGACGCTGCGCTCTCCTCCCCCTCACATTTCAGCGTGACGGGGCGAGTGGGGCATGATGCCCTGGCCGACGCCGGCGCCCCCCTCTCCTGGGCCTGCCAAGGCGCCCAGGGTACGTGCCCCACTCGCCCTACCCTAGTTATGCCTCTGATGATAGGTACAAGCTGATTGGTTGAGGACAGGTAAGAAGGACCGGCTTGGACAGGTTACAGAGGTTAATGATCAGGAAAGGAGGTGTGAGATGCTCTGCAGGACAGACCGGCCGATATCAGGTGGATGTTGGAACAGCGAAATGATCTGTAGATCTCTAGAGACGTCAGTAAACCATTGGTCTGAGAAATAGGACTGTTGTACAATAAGAGGAACTGCAAGGTCCAGCATAACCGGCACTCTATATATCTCTAACTAGAGACTGCCAACTACAGGGAAGCCAGGGCCGTCTCTGCTGATCGCTGGCTGGGCAACCCATGAGCACAGGACACGCCTCGGCTCTATCATAAGGGTTCAATGATCCCTAGTCACCATATCCGTTATATTGTATTCCCAATGAAATCCCTGAGAGCTGCAAGGAAAGAGGGAAGGGGCGATTTGATGCCATGTTATGGAGAGCTAGTGGGAATCTATGGGCTGTGCCCACGCCACACCCCATCCACACAGCTATGTACACACTGTACACCACACTAGCTCCAGCCACACAGCTATGTACACACTGTACACTACACTAGCCCCAGCCACACACACAACACACTAGCCCCAGCCACACACACACCACACTAGCCCCAGCCACACACACACCACACTAGCCCCAGACACACACACAGTAGATTACACACACACAGTTTAACCTGCCCTGCTCACCTCCTGCACCTCCCTCCGAGGCCACACGCGCACCTCCAAAGTCACGTACGCGCACCTCCGAGGTCGCACACACGCGCACTGTAGTCTTTGCAGGGGGAAGGGGGGGAGGCTCCTGGCTGCCGCTGCCTGTACAGTGTGACAGGCACAGCAGCCGGGGAGACAGGGAAAGCACCGCGGGTAGTGCCGGATGAATCCCTGTCGCATGGGGCTAGTGGGCCGTGCAGGTGCCGGTGGCGCCCCCCTCTGCTGGGGCTGCCACGGTGCCCTGGGCACGTGCCCTGCTCGCCCCGTGCTAGATATGCCTCTGGTCCTAACCATGTCAGACCGAGCTATTTATTCTGCTTCATTTGTCTATGACACATCTCTTTTTGGATATCTCTTCAGTATAGAGCTGTGTTTTATCCCAAGATACCAAAAGTAAATCAATCTGTCTGTTCTCATAAAGACATGGCTGCAGATCTTCAAAGAAAGTCAGCAAGAAAAAGCAGTGTATTTAGTAACAGTTATAGGAAGGAGCATATAAACACAATAATTGAAAGTAATCTGAAGATGGACTGCTCCTTTAAGGTTGACATTTGTCTATAAAATGTGAAATAGTAATACATTAAGGGTAGTGATGTGCACCGGAAATTTTTCAGGTTTTGTGTTTTAGTTTTGGATTCGGTTCCGCGGCCGTGTTTTGGATTCGGACGCGTTTTGGCAAAACCTCCCTGAAATTTTTTTGTCGGATTTGGGTGTGTTTTGGATTCGGGTGTTTTTTTTACAAATAACCCTCAAAAACAGCTTAAATCATAGAATTTGGGGGTCATTTTGATCCCGTAGTATTATTAACCTCAATAACCATAATTTCCACTCATTTCCAGTTTATTCTGAACACCTCACACCTCACAATATTATTTTTAGTCCTAAAATTTGCACCAAGATCGCTGGATGACTAAGCTAAGCGACCCAAGTGGCCGATACAAATACCTGGCCCATCTAGGAGTGGCACTGCAGTGTCAGACAGGATGGCAGATTAAAAAAAATGTCCCCAAACAGCACATGATGCAAAGAAAAAAAGAGGCGCAATGAGGTAGCTGTGTGACTAAGCTAAGCGACCCAAGTGGCCGACACAAACACCTGGCCCATCTGGGAGTGGCACTGCAGTGTCAGACAGGATGGCACTTCCAAAAAATAGTCCCCAAACAGCACATGATGCAAAGAAAAATGAAAGAAAAAAGAGGTGCAAGATGGAATTGTCCTTGGGCCCTCCCACCCACCCTTATGTTGTATAAAAAGGACATGCACAATTTAACAAACCCATCATTTCAGTGACAGGGTCTGCCACACGACTGTGACTGAAATGACTGGTTGGTTTGGGCCCCCACCAAAAAAGAAGCATTCAATCTCTCCTTGCACAAACTGGCTCTACAGAGGCAAGATGTCCACCTCCTCCTCATCGTCCGATTCCTCACCCCTTTCACTGTGTACATCCCCCTCCTCACAGATTATTAATTTGTCTCCACTGGAATCCACCATCTCAGGTCCCTGTGTACTTTCTGGAGGCAATTGCTGGTGAATGTCTCCACGGAGGAATTGATTATAATTCATTTTGATGAACATCATCTTCTCCACATTTTCTGGAAGTAACCTCGTACGCCGATTGCTGACAAGGTGAGCGGCTGCACTAAACACTCTTTCTGAGTACACACTGGAGTGGTGGGGGGGCAACATAGGTAAAATAAAGCAAGTTTGTGCAAGGGCCTCCAAATTGCCTCTTTTTCCTGCCAGTACACGTACGGACTGTCTGAGGTGCCTACTTGGATGCTGTCACTCATATAATCCTCCACCATTCTTTCAATGGTGACAGAATCATATGCAGTGACAGTAGACGACATGTCAGTAATCGTTGGCAGGTCCTTCAGTCCGGACCAGATGTCAGTACTTGCTCCTGACTGCCCTGCATCACCACCAGCGGGTGGGCTCGGAATTCTTAGCCTTTTCCTCGCAGCCCCAGTTGCGGGAGAATGTGAAGGAGGAGCGGTTGACGGGTCACGTTCCGCTTGACTTGACAATTTTCTCACCAGCAGGTCTTTGAACCTCTGCAGACTTGTGTCTGCCGGAAAGAGAGATACAACGTAGGTTTTAAATCTTGGATCGAGCACGGTGGCCAAAATGTAGTGCTCTGATTTCAACAGATTGACCACCCGTGAATCCTGGTTAAGCGAACTAAGGGCTCCATCCACAAGTCCCACATGCCTAGCGGAATCGCTCTGTTTTAGCTCCTCCTTCAATCTCTCCAGCTTCTTCTGCAAAAGCCTGATGAGGGGAATGACCTGACTCAGGCTGGCAGTGTCTGAACTGACTTCACGTGTGGCAAGTTCGAAGGGTTGCAGAACCTTGCACAACGTTGAAATCATTCTCCACTGCGCTTGAGTCAGGTGCATTCCCCCTCCTTTGCCTAAATCGTAGGTAGCTGTATAAGCTTGAATGGCCTTTTGCTGCTCCTCCATCCTCTGAAGCATATAGAGGGTTGAATTCCACCTCGTTACCACCTCTTGCTTCAGATGATGGCAGGGCAGGTTCAGGAGTGTGTGCTGGTGCTTCAGTCTTCGGCAGGCGGTGGCTGAATGCCGAAAGTGGCCCGCAATTCTTTGGGCCACCGACAGCATCTCTTGCACGCTCCTGTCATTTTTTAAATAATTCTGCACCACCAAATTCAATGTATGTGCAAAACATGGGACATGCTGGAATTTGCCCAGATGTAATGCACGCACAATATTGGGGCGTCGTCCGATGTCACAAATCCCCAGGAGAGTCCAATTGGGGTAAGCCATTCTGCGATGATGTTCCTCAGTTTCCGTAAGAGGTTGTCAGCTGTGTGCCTTTTATGGAAAGCGGTGATACAAAGCGTAGCCTGCCCAGGAACGAGTTGGCGTTTGCCAGATGCTGCTACTGGTGCCGCTGCTGCTGTTTTTGCAGCGGGAGGCAATACATCTACCCAGTGGGCTGTCACAGTCATATAGTCCTCAGTCTGCCCTGCTCCACTTGTCCACATGTTCGTGGTTAAGTGGACATTGGGTACAACTGCATTTTTTAGGACAATGGTGACTCTTTTTCTGAGGTCTGTGTACATTTTCGGTATCGCCTGCCTAGAAAAATGGAACCTAGATGGTATATGGTACCGAGGACACAGTACCTCAATCAAGTCTCTAGTTCCCTGTGAATTAACGGTGGATACCGGAAACAGGTTTCTCACCACCCAGGCTGCCAAGGCCTGAGATATCTGCTTTGCAGCAGGATGACTGCTGTGATATTTCATCTTCCTCGCAAAGGACTGTTGGACAGTCAATTGCTTACTGGAAGTAGTACAAGTGGTCTTCCGACTTCCCCTCTGGGATGACGATTGACTCCCAGCAGCAACAACAGCAGCGCCAGCAGCAGTAGGCGTTACACTCAAGGATGCATCGGAGGAATCCCAGGCAGGAGAGGACTCGTCAAACTTGACAGTGACATGGCCTGCAGGACTATTGGCTTTCCTGGGTATGGAGGAAATTGACACTGAGGGAGTTGGTGGTGAGGACTGCAGGAGCTTGGTTACAAGAGGAAGGGATTTAGTTGGCAGTGGACTGCTTCCGCTGTCACCCAAAGTTTTTGAACTTGTCAATGACTTCTGATGAATGCGCTCCAGGTGACGTATAAGGGAGAATGTTCCTAGGTGGTTAACGTCCTTACCCCTACTTATTACAGCTTGACAAAGGCAACACACGGCTTGACACCAGTTGTCCGCATTTCTGTTGAAATAATTCCACACCGAAGAGGTGATTTTTTTTGTATTTTGACCAGGCATGTCAATGGCCATATTCGTCCCACGGACAATAGGTGTCTCCCTGGGTGCCTGACTTAAACAAACCACCTCACCATCAGAATCCTCCTTGTCAATTTCCTCCCCAGCGCCAGCAACACCCATATCCTCATCCTGGTGTACTTCAACAGTGACATCTTCAATTTGACTATCAGGAACTGGACTGCGGGTGCTCCTTCCAGCACTTGCAGGGGGCGTGCAAATGGTGGAAGGCGCCACATCTTCTCGTCCATTGTTGGGAAGGTCAGGCTTCGCAACCGACACAATTGTACTCTCCTTGGGGATTTGTGATTTAGAAGAACGCACAGTTCTTTGCTGTGCTTTTGCCATCTTATGTCTTAAGTTTTCTAGCAGGAGGATGAGTGCTTCCATCCTCATCTGAGGCTGACCCGCTAGTCATGAGGAACATAGGAGAGGGCCTCAGCCGTTCCTTGCCACTCCGTGTCGTAAATGGCATATTGGCAAGTTTACGCTTCTCCTCAATTTTGATTTTTGGGTCATTTTATTGAACTTTTGTTTTTTGGATTTTACATGCTCTCTACTATGACATTGGGCATCGGCCTTGGCAGATGACGTTGATGGCATTTCATTGTCTCGGCCATGACTAGTGGCAGCAGCTTCAGCATAAGGTGGAAGTGGATCTTGATCTTTCCCTATTTTACCCTCCACATTTTTGTTCTCCATTTTTCAATGTGTGGAATTATATGCCAGTAATATATTTATCAATAGCAATGGCCTACTACTATATATACTGCGCACAAAAACTGAAATGCACCACAGGTATGGATGGATAGTATACTTGATGACACAGAGGTAGGTAGAGCAGTGGCCTACTGTACCGTACTGCTATATATTATATAGACTGGTGGTCAGCAAACTGTGCAAAACTGAAATGCACCACAGGTATGGATGGATAGTATACTTGACGACACAGAGGTAGTTAGAGCAGTGGCCTACTGTACCGTACTGCTATATATTATGTATACTGGTGGTCAGCAAACTGTGCAAAACTGAAATGCACCACAGGTATGGATGGGATAGTATACTTGACGACACAGAGGTAGAGCAGTGGACTACTGTACCGTACTGCTATATATATAGTTATACTGGTGGTCAGCAAAATTCTGCACTGTCCTACTACTATATACTACAATGCAGCACAGATATGGAGCGTTTTTCAGGCAGAGAACGTATAATACTGGTGGTCACTGGTCAGCAAAACTCTGCACTGTCCTCCTACTATATAATACTGCTGGTCTCCAGTCCCCACAATAAAGCAATTAGCACACTGAGCACAGATATGGAGCGTTTTTCATGCAGAGAACGTAGATATTTGCACTTGCAGCACACTGAGCACAGATATTTGCAGCACACTGAGCACAGATATTTGCTGCCCACTGAACATAGAAACTGAGAGGACGCCAGCCACGTCCTCTCATGATCATCTCCAATGCACGAGTGAAAAATGGCGGCGACGCGCGGCTCCTTATATAGAATACGGATCTCGCGAGAATCCGACCGCGGGATGATGGCGTTCGGGCGCGCTCGGGTTACCCGAGCAAGGCGGGAGGATCGAGTCTGCTCGGACCCATGCAAAAAAGGGTGAAGTTCGGGGGGGTTCGGATCCCGAGGATCCGAACCCGCTCATCACTAATTAAGGGACCAGTGCAGAGTTGAACGTTGAGCGTAGTGCATCTTGCAAGAAGCCACTCTGCGATTATCAGACAGTGAATGCACACAAATGTCAGACTGTAGAGTCAAACAACTACGAACATTTCTGTACTCCTAATTAAAGAGCATACCTCCCAACATTCTCCATGGGGATGTAGGAAAAAGGGGGTGTGGCCTTGGCAAAAAGTGGCTTGGCTTTGTAGGAATGTCGATATCACGAGCCGAGCCTCTTGTTTTCGTCACTGTGTGGGCAATCTATTCACCACTGAACATCGAGTGACAGGGTGCTCCCTACTCCCCCCCACCCCCCAATGCAGGACAATGTGGCATACGAGTGAGACAGTGCCCAAAAAGTAGGATTGGCCTGCAAAAATCGGTATGCATGGCACAAAGTGGGAGGGGAGTTCTCACATAGGCATAGTTCAGTAAGTGCAGTTTCACACAAATGTGGACAATACAGTGTCTAAGCTAGAGATGAGCGGGTTCGGTTCCCTGAGAACCAAACCCCCTCGAACTTCAAATCCCGAGCCCGGATCCAAGTCCGGCTCGGGACTTCCCGCCAGACTCAGAAACCAGAACGAGGCAAAACGTCATCATCCCGCTGTCGGATTCTCGCGGGTTTTGGATTCCATGTAAGGAGCCGTACTTCGCCACCATTTTCACTCGGGCATTGGAGAGTGTAGCGAGAGGACATGTATCCGTCCTCACTCAGTGTCTGTGCGGAAAAGTGGGATGGCGATTCCAGTGCTGTCTTGTGCTGCTCAGTACAGTGTAGTGTCTTATGCTGCATCAGTCCAGTCACAGTGGTGGTGTCCTCTGCTGCCATATGTCCAGTGCTGCTATATAAGTCCAGTCCATTGCAGTGGTGCTGTGTTGTCCTGCATCAGTCCAGTGGTGCTGTGTTGTGCTGCATCAGTACAATGGTGGTGTCTTCTGCTGCATCAATCCATTCACAGTGGTGGTGTCCTCTGCTACCATACGTCCAGTGCTGCTATATAAGTCCAGTCCATTGCAGTGGTGCTGTGTTGTCCTGCATCAGTCCAGTGGTGGTGTCCCTGTGCTGCTATATAAGTCAAGTGGTACTGCCGTATAAATCCAGTGATACTGCAGTATATGTCCAGTGGTACTGCCATATAATTCCAGTGATACTGCGGTATATGTCCAGTAGTACTGCCATATAAATCCAGTGATACTGCCATATATGTCCACTGGTACTGTTGTCTAAATCCAGTTCATTGAAACTGCCGTATGTGTCCAGTGGTATTGCCGTACAAATCCAGTGGTTCTGCCGTATAAATCCTGTCCAGTGGTACTGCTATATAAGTCCAGTGGTACTGCCATATATGTCCAGTGGTACTGCCGTATAAATCCAGTGATACTGCCGAATATGTCCAGTGGTACTGCCACATAATTCCAGTGATACTGCCGTATATGTCCAGTGGTACTACTGTATAAATCCAGTGATACTGCCATATATGTCCACTGATTCTGCCATATAAATCCAGTCCAGTGATACTGCCATATAAATCCAGTGGTACTGACGTATAAATCCAGAGATACTGCCGTATATGTCCAGTGGTACTGCCATATAAATCCAGTGATACTGCCGTATATGTCCAGTGGTACTGCCACATAATTCCAGTGATACTGCCGTATATGTCCAGTGGTACTGCCGTATAAATCCAGTCCAGTGGTACTGCAGTATAAGTCCGGTTGTACTGCCATATAATTTCAGTGATACTGACGTATATGTCCAGTGGTACTGCCATAAAAATCCAGTGATACTGCCGTATATGCCTAGTGGTACTGCCATATAAATCCAGTCCAGTGATACTGCCATATAAGTCCAGTGATACTGTCCTATATGTCCAGTGGTACTGCTGTATAAATCCAGTGATACTGCCGTATACAGTATGTCCAGTGGTCTTCCATATAAATCCAGTGATACTGCCGTATATGTCCAGTGGTACTGCCATATAATTTCAGTGATACTGCCATATATGTCCAGTGGTACTGCCGTATAAATCCAGTGATACTGCCGTATATGTCCAGTGGTACTGCCACATAATTCCAGTGATACTGCCGTATATGTCCAGTGTAGTATGGTATGCCGGCGGCCGGGCTCCCGGCGACCAGCATACCGGCGCCGGGAGCCCGACCGCCAGCATACTGACAGTGTGGTGAGTGCAAAGGAGCCCCCAGTCCAGTGGTGTTGCCATATAAATTCAGTGGTGATGTCCTGTGCTGTATGTTATTTACTCCAAACAAGGGGTTATTAATATTTAATCCAAATAATTTTTATAGGGTTTGCTCTGTTTTGTTGTAGAGGTACGCTCTCCTGTGCTGCATTTTGTTATATACTGTAACTCCAGAAAAATAATGGAGAACAAAAATTTGGAGGTTAAAATAGGAAAAGATCAAGAACCACTTCCTCCTACTACTGCTGCTGTCGCTGCTGTGAGTCGATCGTCATTGCAGAGGAGAAGTCGGAAGACCACTTGTACAACTTCAACTAAGCAAATGACTGTCCAACAGGCCTTTGCGAGGACGATGAAATATGACAGCAGTCATCCTGTTGCAAAGCAGATAACAGGCCTCGACAGCTATGTTGGTGTTAGACGTGCGTCTGGTATCTGCCATTAGTGCAGTGAGACTGCAGTGCCAACCCTACATGGGCCAGGTGTTTGTGCCGCACACTTGTGTCGCTTAGCTTAGTCATACAGCTACCTCATTGCACCTCTTTTACGTCTTTGCATGATGTGCTGTTTGGGGGTCTAGTTTTTTTAAGTGCCATCCTGTCTGCCACTGCAGTGCCACTTCTAGATGGGCCAGGTGTTTGTGCAGCACACTTGTGTCGCTTAACTTAGTCATACAGCTATCTCATTGCACCTCTTTTACTTCTTTGTATGATGTGCTGTTTGGGGACTATTTTTTTTTTTAAGTGTCATCCTGTCTGCCACTGCAGTGCCACTCCTAGATGGGCAAGGTGTTTGTGCCGCACACTTGTGTCGCTTAGCTAAGTCATACAGCTACCTCAGTGCAACTTTTAGGCCTAAAAACAATATTGTGAGGTGTTCAGAATAGACTGGAAATGAGTGGAAATGAATGTTATTGAGGTTACTAATACCGTAGGATCAAAATTACCCCCAAATTCTGTGATTTTATGTTTTTTCAAAAATCATCCAGATCCAAAACCAAAACACAAAAGGGTGGTTTTGGCAAAACCAATCCAGATCCAAAACACGAGCGAGGATCTAGATCCAAAACCAAAACACAAAACATGAAAAGTGCCCGCCGCACTTTTCTAGTCTAAGCTACTGTACAGACACCTGTTTGGAGTAGAGATGAGCAGGTTCGGTTCTCAGAGAACCGAACCCTACCGAACTTTGCCTTCCGAGTCCGGATCCGAGCCTGGCTCGGGTTTTCCCTCCTGACTCGGAAACCCGAACTCGGCAAAACGTCATCATCTCGCTGTCGGATTCTCGCGGGATTTGGATTCCATATAAGGAGCTGCGCGTCCCCGCCATTTTCACTCCAGTCTCGGAGAGTGTATAGAGAGGATGTGTCCTCAGTGTTCAGTGTCTGTGTGTTGGGGCGGGAAAGTGGGGTGGCAAGTGTTGTGCTGCTCAGTCCAGGCAGTCACAGTGCTGGTGTTCTCTACTGCCATATATCCAGTGTAGCTGTAAAGTGGTGCTATGTTGTGCAGACCAGTCCAGTGTAGTCAGTGTATTTTGCTGTATCAGTCCAGGCAGATATATCCAGTGTAGCGGTTAAGTGGTGCTGTGTTGTGCAGACCAGTCCAGTGTAGTCAGTGTATTGTGCTGTATCAGTCCAGCCATTCACAGTGTTGGTGTTCTCTGCTGCCATATATCCAGTGTAGCTGTATAAAGTGGTGCTGTGTTGTGCAGACCAGTGGTAGTGTCCTGTGTCATCAGTAATTCCAGTGACGATATACGCTGCTGCTATATATCCACTGCTGCAGTATTACAATTATAACAACCTGTTGGGCTGCATCAGACCAGTGGTAGTGTCCTGTGTCATCAGTAATTCCAGTGACAATATACGCTGCTGCTATATAACCACTGCTGCAGTATAACAATTATAACAACCTGTTGGGCTGCATCAGACCAGTGGTAGTGTCCTGTGTCATCAGTAATTCCAGTGACGATATACGCTGCTGCTATATATCCACTGCTGCAGTATAACAATTATAACAACCTGTTGGGCTGCATCAGACCAGTGGAAGTGTCCTGTGTCATCAGTAATTCCAGTGACGATATACGCTGCTGCTATATATCCACTGCTGCAGTATAACAATTATAACAACCTGTTGGGCTGCATCAGACCAGTGGTAGTGTCCTGTGTCATCAGTAATTCCAGTGACGATATACGCTGCTGCTATATATCCACTGCTGCAGTATAACAATTATAACAACCTGTTGGGCTGCATCAGACCAGTGGTAGTGTCCTGTGTCATCAGTAATTCCAGTGACGATATACGCTGCTGCTATATATTAACTGCTGCAGTATAACAATTATAACAACCTGTTGGGCTGCATCAGACCAGTGGTAGTGTCCTGTGTCATCAGTAACTCCAGTCATTCCTGTGACGCATATTGGCACTCATTCCGAGTTGTTCGCTCATTCTTATTCATCGCATCGCAGCGATTTTCCGCAAACTGTGCATGCGCAATGTTCGCACTGCGACTGCGCCAAGTAAGTTTGCTAAGAAGTTTGGTATTTTACTCACGGCATTACGAGGTTTTTTCTTCGTTCTGGTGATCGTAATGTGATTGACAGGAAGTGGGTGTTTCTGGACGGAAACTGGCCGTTTTATGGGAGTGTGTGAAAAAACGCTGCCGTTTCTGGGAAAAATGCGGGAGTGGCTGGAGAAATGGGGAGTGTCTGGGCGAACGCTGGGTGTGTTTGTGACGTCAAACTAGGAACGAAGCTGACTGAACTGAACAGAGTAAGTCTCGAGCTACTCAGAAACTGCTAAGAAATTTCTATTCGCAATTTTGATAATCTTTAGCTCGCAATTTTGCTAAGCTAAAATTCACTCCCAGTAGGCGGCGGCTTAGCGTGTGCAACAACTCGGAATGACCACCATTGTCTCATATAACTCTCAAAAAATAATGGAGAACAAAAATTTTGAGGAGAAAATAGGGAAAGATCAAGAAGAACCACTTCCTCCTAGTGCTGAAGCTGCTGCCACTAGCTATGACATAGACGATGAAATGCCATCAACGTCGTATGCCAAGGCCGATGCCCAATGTGATAGTAAAGGGAGTGTAAAATCCAAAAAGCCAAAGTTCAGTAAAAAGAACCAAAAAAAGAAATGTAAATCATCTGAGGAGAAACTAAACTTGCCAATATGCCTTTTACCACACGGAGTGGCAAGGAACGGCTGAGGCCCTGGCCTATGTTTATGGCTAGTGGTTCAGCTTCACATGACGATGGAAGCCCTCATCCCGCTAGAAAAATTAAAAGAGTTAAGCTGGAAAGAGCACAGAAAAGAACTGTGCGCTCTGAGATGGTATCACAAATCCCCAAGAGAGTCCAAGTGTGACGATGAGGATTCTGATGGTGATGTGGTTTGTTTAAGTCAGGCACCGGGGGAGACACCTGTTGTCCTTGGGACGAAGAAGCCCATTGTGATGCCTGGGTAAACTACCAATAAAGCCACCTCTTCGGTGTGGAATTATTTCTCCTCAAATCCGATCAACAGGTGTCAAGCCATTTGTTGCCTCTTTCAATCTGTAATAAGTAAGGATGTTTTAACCACCTAGGAACATCCTCCCTTATACGTCACCTGGAGTGCATTAATCAGAAGTCACTGTCAAGTTCAGAAACTTTGGGTAAGAGCGTAAGCAGTCCACTGACACCTAAATCCCTTCTTCCTCCTGTACCCAAGTTCCTGCAAGCCATACCACCAACTCCCTCAACGTCAACTTCCTCCTCTGACAGGAAAGTCTGTAGTCCTGCAGGCCATTTCACTGTCAAGACTGAGGAGTCCCACCATTAGTTCAGAGTCACTTAAAGATTTGTTTGAGGTACTGTGTCCCCGGTATCAAATCCCATCTAGGTTCCACTTCTCTAGACAGGCGATACCGAGAATGTACACAGACGTCAGAAAAAGAGTCACCAGTGTCCTAAAAAATGCGGTTGTATCCAGTGTCCACTTAACCTTGGACATGTGGAAAAACTGAACGGGGCATACTAAGGACTATATGACTGTAACAGCCCACTGGGTAGATGTATGGTCTACCGCAGCAGCACCAGCAGCAGCATCTTACAAACATCAACTATTCCTAGGCAGGCTACGCTATAAATCACCACTTTCCATAAAAGGCACACAGCTGACAACCTTTTACAGAAACTGAGGAACATCATCACAGAATGGCTTACCGCAATTGGACTCTCCTGGGGATTTGTGATATCGGACAACGCCACCAATATTGTGCATGCATTACAACTGGGCAAATTCCAGCACGTCCCATGTTTTGCCTATACAATTAATTTGGTGGTGCAGAAGTTTTTTGAAAAATGAGAGAGGTGTGCAGGAGATGCTGTCGGTGGCCCGAAACATTGTGGACCACTTTCGGCATTCTGCTACTGCGTACCGAACACTGGAGCACCAGCAAACACTCCTGAACCTGCCCCGCCATCTACTGAAGCAAGAGGTGGTAACGAGGTGGAATTCAACCCTCTATATGCTTCAGAAGATGGAGGAGCAGCAAAAGGCCATTCAAGCCTATACATCCACCTACGATATAGGCAAAGGAGGGGTAATGCACCTGACTCAAGCGCAGTGGAGAATGATTTCCGTCTTGTGCAAGATTCTCCAACCCTTCGAACTTGCCACACGTGAAGTCAGTTCAGACACTGCCAGCTTGAGTCAGGTCATTCCCCTCATCAGGCTTTTGCAGAAGCAGCTGGATAAATTGAAGGAGGAGCTAAGATGGAGCGATTCCACAAAGTATGTGGGACTTGTGGATGGAGCCCTTTATTCGCTTTGCCAGGATTCAAGGGTGGTCAATCTGTTGAAATCAGAGCACTACATTTTGGCCACCGTGCTCAATCCTAGGTTTAAAGCCTACGTCGTATCTCTTTCCGGCAGACACAAGTGTGCAGAGGTGCAAAGACCTGCTGGTTAGTAAATTGTCAACTCAAGCGGAACGTGACCCGTCAACAGCTCCTCCTTCAATTTCTCCCGCCACTGGGGCTGCAAGGAAAAGCATAAGATTTCCTAGCCCACCCGTTGGCGGTGATGCACGGCAGTCAGGAGCGAAAGCTGGCATCTGGTCCGGACTGAAGGACCTGCCAACGATTACTGACTTGTCTACTGTCACTGCATATGATTCTGTCACCATTGAAAGAATGGTGGAGGATTATATGAGTGACAGCATCAAAGTAGGTATGTCAGACAGTCCGTACGTATACTGGCAGGAAAAAGAGGCAATTTGGAGGCCCTTGCACAAACTGGCTTTATTTTTCCTAAGTTGCCCCCCCTCCAGTGTGTATTTCGAAAGAGTGTTTAGTGCAGCCGGTAACCTTGTCAGCGATCGGCGTAGGAGGTTACTTCCACAAAATGTGGAGAAGATGATGTTCATCAAAATGAATTATAAAGTCTTCTGGGAAGACCTTAACCAGCAATTGCCTCCAGAAAGTACACAGGAACCTGTGATGGTGGATTCCAGTGGGGACGAATTAATACTCAGTGAGGAGGATGTACACAGTGAAAGGGGTGAGGAATCAGAGGATGATGATGAGGTGGACATCTTGCCTCTGTAGAGCCAGTTTGTGCAAGGAGAGATTGATTGCCTCTTTTTTGGTGGGGGCCCAAACAAACCAGTCATTTCAGCCACAGTCGTGTGGTAGACCCTGTCGCTGAAATGATGGGCTTGTTAAAATGTGCATGTCCTGTTTATACAACATAAGGGTGGGTGGGAGGGCTGTTGCCATATAGACCATTACATAACAATATAATTTAGTAGGTACCAAAGTTAGAACAAATTATGTAAATTAAATAATATGATTTATTACCCAATGTGATTTTAACCAGTTAAGAGTGTGTGTATATATATATTATTGTAAGGTATAACTTAAATAGGTTTGAATGTATTAGTCTTATGTTTTGAGAATTTAGTAGCATGTATTTCTGTGTGTTTTACTGCAAGATTATGGGTCATTATGTAAGAGACAGGTTTTCCCTGTGTAAGCCATATAGCCAGAATACACAATACATTGAGCATTACACAAATTCATCCCTTCCATGCCATTATTCATATCTGAATTAATGAAAGGATTAACGTCTGATCTGCGCTATACCAAGTACAGTTAAATCAAAGTTTACATGATATGTAGATTTATGTATACTGTATACTTGATTCACACACAGCAAATAAATCATTATAACTTGGTGGATAAAGTCAATAGGTCACCTAGCTCAGGTCTCATAATATGCAAACAGTTACTGGTATGAACAGGGTACATTGGAATTCACAATCAAAGATCTTCATACCTTTAGAAAGTCTATCAACTAGCTGGCCTATTGTCCAGTTATACTGCTGGCCAGAGGCAATGATAATATAGGATCAAACG
Source organism: Pseudophryne corroboree (assembly GCF_028390025.1). Taxonomy (NCBI): domain Eukaryota; kingdom Metazoa; phylum Chordata; class Amphibia; order Anura; family Myobatrachidae; genus Pseudophryne; species Pseudophryne corroboree. The sequence continues at coordinate 223,862,000 of NC_086450.1, forward strand.
CACTATAAACAGGTCCCCATCATTTATGCTAACACCCTAGGGCCTAGGCGAAATAGATCGTTTACACATCCATACAAAGGTAGATCTCTGATGGATAAAGAAATACCACATTTTATGATCCCAAATTCCCTACATGCTCACCACCGTGGGACGGAGTTCTGCAGAGAACGTTTTATTACACTTTGGAATCTGTCAAAACCTATAATTATGTACTTCATTGGAAACTGTGGGAATATACTAGTTTTGAATTGGTAGAATATAGGATAAAAGGGGCAGTCTGATAGCTAGAGAGTTAGAAGGAGAGGAGGAAGGAACAAAGTCCAGAGGGAGTCAGGATCCTAAGACGGTAGCTATGAATTATGCCCTCACATATTCTTGCAAGTGTATAGTATGTGTATTAATTGTTTAAGTTTGTATAACTGTTTGTGTTTTATGTATGTACCATGGTTAAGGAAGTACAGATAAATTATAAGATTTATTATCATTGTGTTATCTTATCTTGTAATTTGTATCACCTATAATAAATGTACTAGACAAAATAGAGCTGGTATTCCAAGTCTTGAACTCATTTTTCGGAATCACTAAAGTTATACATGAAATCTGCATATATTATATAAGGCTCTGCAAGTTGGGACAATTGACTTGTAGTCAAAATATAGTACTTATATGTTCAATGAGCCAGGATTATATATCTCTGTAAAGTATATTTAGGCTTTGCCTGGAAATATTTCCTGGACAGTAGAGATATAGCTCCTTTAATCTGAGCCAATCACAGGTATTAAATAGGAACGTCCACGCATAACATATTGTGTGATTGGACCAGTACTAAACATCACCCCTTTTGTTATGAGCCCACCTATTTGTAAGCCTATTATAATATATTTGCAGATATAAAATACATAAACCATTATATCAATATATGATATAATAAATATATGTTATATAAGATTCCATAAATCTACATTGGCGACCACGGAAGGGACTTGGAATTATTCAGTATCAATTTTGACTAAATACAATATTTAGGGGCAGCGCAAGGGCTATAAGCCCGCTGGGCAAAATACAAGATCACAGTGGAATAAGTTGCAAATGACTAGAGAATTTTTTTTTTTCTAAAAAAGGCCTAAAGTAAGAAATTAAAAAACACGGGTGTTAGAGTTTAACTTATCAGGCTAGCGAACAGATAAGGGAGGATACCACGTGCAAAATATAGGAAATATTGTTCCCAAAGACTAAAATTTGTAATTCTCAGTGATAGAATACATATAACGAAAGGGAATAAATCTGTAAAATGGCTACAATGTCAAATATAGACAGCTTGGTAGTGAAATACATCACAAAGCAAAAGTGTACAGACTTTGCTTGTGATGCCAAATTAAAAGAAAACCCATGGAACTATGTCCAGGGTTTGTTTGATGATGAAATTAAATCATCAAAGAAAAGGAAACAGAAAGGAATAGCCATTGCAGGCTTGTATGCAGCCTGTTTGGCTATGGATGCTAAATTAAGCAGTTTAGCTAAAACCCTACAAAAATGTAGAGAAGAATCTAATTTAAAAGAAACAGAAAGCAAAGAAAAAATAGATCAGCTAAATATCCAAATTAAAACTTTAACAACACTTAATGACATGGGTAAAATCTCCCAGGATGAAGTGTTACAGAAACATAAAAATGCTCAGAGGGAATCCACAGAATGTAGGAGAGCTCTAACAGAGGTTACAACAGAGAGAGATGAGATAATAAGTGCATATAAAGTTATGCAGGGACAGCTCACAGAATGTATGAAAGGGAAAGCAATTGACCATACCCCTTGTGTGGACAGGGAGATGCAGCTTATGCAAGAGATATCTGTTCTGAAAGGACATATTGCTGCAAACATTAGGATAGGAACTGCAGCCACTGCCCCATATCCTATCTATGCATATGAAAGAGAACAATGGGACACAAATCATGAGGACAGAGAGGACTGCAGGGGAGAGGGGAATTCTACTGAATCTACCCTCAGGGTACCCATAGCAATGGGAGAGTTTGCAGAATCAGCAGCGAATAGGGAGTGCTCTATATTAATAGGCACAGATAGTAGTGATGAAGAAGTACAGACAGAAATTGAGGCACACAGGGCTCATAAACAGCCAGCATTCCTCACTGAGAGTAGGAACACCCTATTGGGATTCAATAGTGAAGGAGAGGCCATTCACTCAAGGGCCCCTAGTGCCAATCATCCCCCACAACCCATAAAAACACTGATGGGAGTGGCAGATATGATTGGAAAAATGAGTTCAGGAGAACACATCACCTCCCATGCAGCTAATGTTCAGCAGAGGTGTGAACTTCTAGGAATTAGAAATCTCACTGATCAGGTTAAGGTACTGCAATTAACAATTCCATTAGCTGCTTGGAGTGCTTTGACAGATTTGATTAAAGAAGGTAAAGGTACATATGAAGAAACTGTAGAGGAGCTACAAAAGATAATTAACCCTTCAGTAGCAGGCACAATGGTTGCATATGAAATCAAACAGCAAAGTGAGGAGAACCCATTAATATATGCAAATAGATTGTGGGCAGCATACAGTGCAGGAAACAGCAAAAATGACAACAGTCAGAAAAACAGCAAAGATTTCAAAAACTTGTTGGTGCATAACTCGCACCCCACAATTAAAGCTAAGTGTGAACACTTGATAGATACCGTAAAGCATAGCTATGATAAAATAATGGGATTAATGCAGCGGTCCTTTCAAGCAGTACAGGCCAGTAAGCAACGTAAGATGGCAGAAAGGAATGAGAAATGTGTTATAAAGAGGGTTGCAGCATTACAGTCAGAAGGTAAACCAATGGTGGTTGAAGGGCCCCACATTCCAGGGGAGGTAAACACACCATTTAACCCACAATGGAACACAGGGTCACAAAGGAGAGGGGGACTTTTTAAAGAGAGATCCATTTTTAGAGGTGGAGGTAGAGGATACCAAGGACATTCAAATGATGGAGCTTGGAATAGACACATGGGTTACTCACAACATTTTGGGAACAGAGGAAAGGACACAGAGTTTAAACACCAGGGTCCCACTTACACAGAGCTAAGACACCAGCTACAGGCCATAAAAGAGAAGTATGAGAATTTAGAAAAAGCAAACAAAGTGCAGCAATCTGACACACAAAAGGAGAAAAATTGACAGTCAGTGGCCCCAAGGATAGTTGCACCAATCACTTTAGATAGGTGCGGGCGCCCTCAAGTCTCGGTTCTGGTCAGGGGCCACCAGCACACAATGTTACTAGACACCGGTGCCGCCATATCAATCCTACATGATGATCAGCCACATCACTCTCCTCTGTCAGCAGGAAAAACAATACATCTCCAAAGCTTTGCAGGGAATAAGGTAGATACAGTGCTGTCAAACCCTCTCCAAATACAAATAGGAGATGTATCTGCAATTCACACATTTGCATTAGCCTCACTGCCAAGTGAAACTAATTTATTAGGGTCTGACTTTATGATCCCTAATGGGTGTATATTGGATCTGACTAACCTTTTACTTCTGCAGAGTTCTCCTAATGTAACACCTGAGGTTGTAATTATACCAGATTCCCATGTAATTGCTGCTGTAAAACCCAATAATGCGAAATATGATGTGCTTAAGGCTAATGTTGATCATCCTGACAAAGATTTGGTATTACCATTACTTGAACAGTTTCAGGATGCTTTTGCTAAACACAAACATGACTGTGGGAAGGTAAACAAGGTGATTGAAGTCAGTGGTCTTGACCCTCCCCCACAGAAGCAGTACAATTTCCCACAGGAGGCCATAAGCTTCATTCAAGAAACAATTGACTCTCTGTTAGAGCAGCGTGTAATCAGACCATGTGTATCCACTAACAATGCGCCAATATGGCCAGTACGGAAACCGGATGGTTCCTGGCGGCTCACAATTGACTACCGCAAACTTAATGGCCTTACGCTTAGCTGCGCACCCACTGTTGCGTCAATGCCAGACATTCTAAAAATGTTAAGCCCAGAGCATAAATGGTTCACAGTTTTAGATATTTCAAATGGGTTTTGGTCTCTGCCTCTATCTGAAGAGTGTCAATACAAATTTGCCTTCACATTTCTGGGAAAGCAATACACGTTTACATGTCTTCCACAGGGCTTCCATAATTCTCCATCATTTTTCCATACTACGATGAGAGAAATTTTAACTGATTTTTCTTCCCACAAGAATTTATTGCAGTATGTAGATGATCTCTTACTAGCAACAGAGACAAAGGAAGAACATCTTCAGCTACTGGGAGAACTCCTTGGCATCCTCAAAGACGCAGGTTTGAAGTGTAACCCATCTAAGGCTCAGATTTTACGGGAATCTGTTTCCTTCCTGGGGATCAGTGTTACGGCTGATGGGAGAACAATATCGGCAGATAAGGTAAAAACCATCCTTCGTTTACCCCTTCCTGTCAGCATACCTACACTGAGATCCTTCCTGGGGTTGGTAAATTACTCTAGGTCCTTCATTTCTGATTTTTCACAAATATCTGCACCTCTCTATTCTCTCCTCAAAAAGGATATAAAATGGGAATGGACCCCCAGTCACACAAAGGCAGTAGAAACATTAAAAGAAGCACTAGCTAGTGCCCCTGCCCTTGCAAATCCAGACCCACAGTTACCCTTTCACTTAGAGACAGCAGCAACAGAAACAGCCATGTCTGCAGTCCTGTCACAGGAAATACATGCACAGCAAAGGCCCATAGCTTATGCATCAAAGTTACTGACACCAGTGGAATTAAAATACTCCGTGTGTGAAAAACACCTTCTTGCCACATTTTGGGCAGTAAAACAGTTCACATACATGATAGGCCTGAACCCTATCATCTTACATTCCACGCACACACCAACAAGGTTCCTCCTCACAGACAGAATCAAAGATGGGAATGTCTCTAATGCCAGGTTAGCACATTGGGCCCTTTTGTTGCAGGATCGAGATATAACAGTGAAGGCAACTAACAGTCCATCCACCTGTGCATATGGACTAATATACCAGGGACTGACACACACATGTGACTTACTCCCAGCTGACCATTCAAAACATTTGTTTAGAGCAATGCCACAGGAGGCTACAGCCCCTGAACAAACCACCCAGATCTTTACAGATGGTTCATGTTTTTATGTACATGGGTCACCCCATGCAGGTTTTGGTCTGTACATAATGCATCCCCAAACCACACCACAATCTGTATTTCGATCTTGTGATGTAAAGTCTGCACAGTACGCTGAGCTGGCTGCAGTAGCACATGCCCTTGAATTATTCCAAGACCACAAACATGAAATCGCATTGTACTCGGACTCAGCATGGGTGTGTAATGCCCTTACTGAATTTTTGCCCTTTTGGCAAACTCATCAGTATACCTCATCTGATGGAAGCCCTCTTAAATATGCAGACCTACTCCAGTACATAGTTTCCCTGGCACAGAGTCTAACACATGTCCCCTGGGTCTGTAAAGTCAAAGGGCATTCAACTACATCACCACACCATGAACAGAATGAAATGTCTGACCTTTTAGCCAAACAAGGGGCACAAGAGGGGGAGCTGTGGCAGATACCGAAAGCAAGCCCAGAGCCAAAAGTGTGCCCTCTTGTATGTGCAGTGGCAAAAAGGCCAGAGATGATAAATGCACCAGACATTTCGGAGATCCAAATGCAGGACCCTGAAATTAAAGAAATCATACAAAAGTTGAGGAATGAGGAGTTGGACTTAACAGAGGGAAATACATTGGCAAAACACACACCAAATCAACACTAACAGAGGACAAGGAAATGCTTATCCACAATGGGGAAGATACAACATGGGTAGTCCCAAAAGAGTACAGGAATGAAATGATATATCTTGTACACGACCTCCCCACAGGTGGACACCAGGGTGTAGAAAAGACACAGCAGAGACTAAAAACAATAGGTTGGTGGCCAGATATGGTAAAAGATGTACAGCAATACTGTGACAACTGTGTGGTATGTGCCCAAGTTAACCCAGCACCTAGAAAGATAAATGCTCCACTGAGAATCCAGAGAAGGGAAGGTCCCTGGAATGCCTTACAAATTGATTACATGGGCCCTCTGCCTGCCACAGCTAAAAATAACAAATACGTGTTGGTTGTGACTGACCTATTTTCAAAATGGGTAGAAATTTTTCCCTCTAAAAGTAACACAGCCCTGAGCACAGCAAAAATTCTGGTTGATCAGATATTCACACGGTGGGGCCTTCCAACATCGGTTGAATCAGACCAAGGTTCACATTTCACAGGTAATGTGATGCAAACATGCCTGGAAATGCTGGGAATAAAACAAAGCTTCCATGTCCCTTTTCATCCTGAATCTTCTGGACAGGTGGAACGTGCCAACAGACAGATCAAAACTATGTTGAGAAAGTTTGTTGGCATAAATAGTAAGAACTGGGATAATTTGTTACCCCTAGTGGCAATGGCAATAAGGGCCACGCCTTCATCAGCGACCCGATTGACCCCCTTTGAATTAATGACAGGCAGGCAAATGAGATTGCCAGAGCACCTTTGGATAGATCTACACACCCCTACTATTGATAGACTATCAATGGATCAGTACCTTACAAAACTGCAAAAAGCACTCACAGAGGTTCATCTGTTTGCAGCACAGCAGTTAGGGAAAGCACAGAGAAAAGCAAAGGCTTATTTTGACAAAGGTGTAAGAGAAAATTGTTGGGAAGTTGGAGAAAGGGTCATGTTTCTAGAACTCCGACCCACAGACCATGGTCTGGGCAAGAAATGGAGAGGACCATTTTCAATAGTGGACAGACTGAGTCCCTCAGTATACAAATTAAGAATCAACGATGCAAAGAAAGTGCAGGACAAATGGGTACATGCCAATCAGATGAAACTGTACAAAGGAGAAGGGTCAACTGAGTAGCGCATCTCTTTCTTTCTTATAATTTTATTTTGTTTTGTTTTGGTTTTACAGAAAAATGAGAATCCCAACTTTGGTCCTGTCCTTCGTGGTGAGCCTCCAGATCCAGTGTACCAGTGAGGTCAACATTTCAATTAGAGTGGAAGCCAATCCGATTCACTGTAAAGAGGGAGAATCCATCCTCCTTCCAGTGTCAGTACAAGGCACAACAGGGAAACAGGTATCCTGGTGGGGCCCAGCAGACAAAGAAATTAAAGCCTGGGATAATGGAAACGCAGGAAACTCACCACATTACATGGGTAGAATACATGTTTTTCCAAATGGATCACTATTGCTTAGCCATGCAAACCCTACAGACACAGGAACCTGGATATATGGTTTTATCATCCCCATTCCCATCTATGGGAATCCACCCACAGTAAAGAGGACTTATGTTCCTGGGAGTATCACACTGAATGTGTCCCAGAAAAGAGACCCTACTCCCCCAAGTACCACAACAACAACAAAGGCTAAATCACTGCCATCTACTAAAACAGCTGAGTGCCCACCAACAAGTGAAGGACCCACAAGTGGCCTTACTGCCACCTCCATTCCTGGTTCCTTGATAAACAATGTACAATATATACATGTACCAGTAGTCCTAAATCTATCAAAATGGAATATGGCAGAATTTGGTTATTGTGTAAATAGTAATGTTTCTTTATTCTATGCTTCTTTACTAGTAGATATTGTTGCTTCTCACCAGAGCAGAACTCAAGACCCATACACAGGACAGGCAACCCCTAACCAAAAAGGTATTTTCAGATCCAGGAAATTACAAAGCTTAGATGGGATCATTGGATCCATCCCTGGACTGTTTGGTTCCGGGATGTCAATTTGGAATAGGGCGGATTTGGAAGTCATCCGCAGACACATAGGCAATTTTGAGCAGAAAGAGGGGCAATATGTTTTGAAGCCTGTCCTGCAGGGCATTGAGGGTCTGGCCAGTGAAGAAAAATTTACTGTTTATAACATGCATGATATAGCAAGATTGTTTTCAGAGTCCCAAGCCAAGATAAACGAAATCATTGAACTGAACAATAGAGAAGCCAGACAAAATCAGGTGGGGAAAGAAATAATATGCACTGCATATGGTAATTATGTCCTCAACGCAATCACACATGTAATTAGAGACCTACAATCTGGTAGAATACCTGACATTTTAAGAGATAATGACCTGACCAATTGGTATTGCTCACAATCTGACATTGGGCATGGGGAAAATACCCCAAGAGATGGTTGCAGACCTCTGCCCATCTCCACAATTAGGAATTTAGGCACTGTGACCCCCCACCCAAATAGAGGTTCACCCCATTGTTACAACAAGCAGCAACCTTGTGCAGTCAGCGATATCCTATATGTCTCCTTTACCATTTCTCTACCTGTGTTCGACCCAAGCAAGTCTTTATTTGACAAACTGTCTACAGTTCACTCCATTGGATATTTGGAAAAGGACATTTACAAAGAACGGCTGGACCTACCAGAACTACTGGTCCGAGTCGACGACACCTGGAAAGTTCCACATACTGCTTGCTGTGCAGTCAAGGGAAACCAATACTTGTGTCGCTGCAACGTTTTCGAAATTGAGACGCCAATCTGCGGCCTAGAATCAAGTAAACCAAGTACCTTAATCACAAATATAAATGAACTTGCCACCATTCCCAGCAAAGATATGGATATGGGAGGACCTGAACACAGTGCAAAGCCAAATACATCAACCAGCTATACAGCCAGAGACATTGCTTGTCCAGTGCAGCTAACAAAATGGAGAACTCCAGCGGTGAAGGTTACATACAACATGAATGGACAGTACTGCATAGTCACAAATCACAAAGAGTTCCTGTATGGGGAAAAGTCATGTCCAGTGCCAAACCCAAATTTCTGCTTTAGCCCACATGAGTATACCACCATTGGTCAGACGGTTATCACCCCAATCCCCATTTATGAAGAGGACATAAATATAGATAGTGAACCAGAAATCTCAAACCTTGGAGAATATATACCTGTGTTCAACATACACATAGATAGTTTAACCTTAGATTTACAGAAACTCCTGGATAGGAAAGACACACACATAGTTCAAATTAATAACATGGTTGAGAAGGCAGATGCCACACTAAATAAATTACTGCATGATGGAGATTTTGAAATAACCATGACAAACACCTGGCTGGAGATTGGTTTAAAGGGCTTGCTGATTGGTCAAACAATCTTGCTAATCATTTTAATTTCACTGATATTGTGGCTTAAGCGCCTTATAAGGCAGGAACGCAGTAAGCTAGAAAAACTGGTAGATGCAAGATATAAGCAATTATTATGTTAATGTATGTGTGGCCATCATCATCAATTCTCACGGCCACAAGGGGGCGACTGTTGCCATATAGACCATTACATAACAATATAATTTAGTAGGTACCAAAGTTAGAACAAATTATGTAAATTAAATAATATGATTTATTACCCAATGTGATTTTAACCAGTTAAGAGTGTGTGTATATATATATTATTGTAAGGTATAACTTAAATAGGTTTGAATGTATTAGTCTTATGTTTTGAGAATTTAGTAGCATGTATTTCTGTGTGTTTTACTGCAAGATTATGGGTCATTATGTAAGAGACAGGTTTTCCCTGTGTAAGCCATATAGCCAGAATACACAATACATTGAGCATTACACAAATTCATCCCTTCCATGCCATTATTCATATCTGAATTAATGAAAGGATTAACGTCTGATCTGCGCTATACCAAGTACAGTTAAATCAAAGTTTACATGATATGTAGATTTATGTATACTGTATACTTGATTCACACACAGCAAATAAATCATTATAACTTGGTGGATAAAGTCAATAGGTCACCTAGCTCAGGTCTCATAATATGCAAACAGTTACTGGTATGAACAGGGTACATTGGAATTCACAATCAAAGATCTTCATACCTTTAGAAAGTCTATCAACTAGCTGGCCTATTGTCCAGTTATACTGCTGGCCAGAGGCAATGATAATATAGGATCAAACGCACTATAAACAGGTCCCCATCATTTATGCTAACACCCTAGGGCCTAGGCGAAATAGATCGTTTACACATCCATACAAAGGTAGATCTCTGATGGATAAAGAAATACCACATTTTATGATCCCAAATTCCCTACATGCTCACCACCGTGGGACGGAGTTCTGCAGAGAACGTTTTATTACACTTTGGAATCTGTCAAAACCTATAATTATGTACTTCATTGGAAACTGTGGGAATATACTAGTTTTGAATTGGTAGAATATAGGATAAAAGGGGCAGTCTGATAGCTAGAGAGTTAGAAGGAGAGGAGGAAGGAACAAAGTCCAGAGGGAGTCAGGATCCTAAGACGGTAGCTATGAATTATGCCCTCACATATTCTTGCAAGTGTATAGTATGTGTATTAATTGTTTAAGTTTGTATAACTGTTTGTGTTTTATGTATGTACCATGGTTAAGGAAGTACAGATAAATTATAAGATTTATTATCATTGTGTTATCTTATCTTGTAATTTGTATCACCTATAATAAATGTACTAGACAAAATAGAGCTGGTATTCCAAGTCTTGAACTCATTTTTCGGAATCACTAAAGTTATACATGAAATCTGCATATATTATATAAGGCTCTGCAAGTTGGGACAATTGACTTGTAGTCAAAATATAGTACTTATATGTTCAATGAGCCAGGATTATATATCTCTGTAAAGTATATTTAGGCTTTGCCTGGAAATATTTCCTGGACAGTAGAGATATAGCTCCTTTAATCTGAGCCAATCACAGGTATTAAATAGGAACGTCCACGCATAACATATTGTGTGATTGGACCAGTACTAAACATCACCCCTTTTGTTATGAGCCCACCTATTTGTAAGCCTATTATAATATATTTGCAGATATAAAATACATAAACCATTATATCAATATATGATATAATAAATATATGTTATATAAGATTCCATAAATCTACAGGGCCCAAGGACAATTCCATCTTGCACCTCTTTCTTCTTTGCATCATGTGCTGTTTGGGGACTAGATTTTTTAAGTGCCATCCTGTCTGTAACTGCAGTGCCACTCCTAGATGGGCCAGGTGTTTGTGCAGCACACTTGTGTCGCTTAGTTTGGCCATCCAGCTACCTAATTGCACCTCTTTTTCTTCTTTGCATGATGTGCTGTTTGGGGAATAGTTTTTGAATAGTGCCATCTTGTCTGCAACTGCAGTGCCACTCCTAGATGGGCCAGGTGTTTGTGCCGCACACTTGTGTCGCTTAGCTTAGTCATACAGCCACCTCGGTGCAACTTTTAGGCCTAAAAACAATATTGTGAGGTGTTCAGAATAGACTGGAAATGAGTGGAAATTATTGTTTTTGAGGTTAGTAATACTGTAGGAGCAAAATGACCCCCAAATTCTGTTATTTTAGCTTTTTTTATGTTGTTTTTTTCAAAAATCATCCAGAAAACCAAAACACGAAAGGGTGCTTTTGGCAAAACCAAGCCAAAACCAAAACACAAAATTGGAATTAGAACCAAAACCAAATCACAAAACACGAAAAGTGCCAGCCAGCCTCTCTAGTTTGGAGGTGTACTTTTTCACTGCATTTAAAATAATAGTAATATTTGTGTTGGTGCGCTCCTATATGTATCCTTGTGGCATATATATATATATATATATATCGCTCCCAGCTCCGGCACTCCCCAGGTGAATCAGGTATACTTTGCCGGGTGCCCTCCAACACCTAGTCCAGCAGGCTAAGTGTATTCACGTATATCACTCCAATGGCGGCACTCCGGACTGGTACAGATTACTCAGAGCCAATAATGTATAGCAACGTTTCAGCGCTCTGCGGCGCTTTTATCAAGCCATATAAAACATACAATGTAAAGCATTTTTATACATACCGCCACCAACACCCGTGATCCTCGCTGTCCTCTCTGTTCCGGTCATTGCTGACCTCACAGGAAGTGACGACGGGTCTCCCTGACAACCATATAAACAAAACCCCAAATACACCACCGTGCAGTATCTGCGTGAAAAAATAAATAAACACCAATCTAAAAACAATCGAATACAAGAGTACGTGACCAAAGTCACCATATCATAGAATACATACATAGTTTAGTCAAATTTCGTGTTCCATACTAATGCCAGGTTTAATACCCCCGGCTAAATCTTTGAATGATATTTACAACTATGTTAGACATAAACAATAACTTTCTTAACTACTCTGCTCAACATCCTACATATCTGGTTGTTGTTTGTGTATAAAATGTGTTGTTTTTAATGACTATACCCTCGTTAGAGTTATCTACTGGATGAAAACCTGCATCCCCAAATTTTCATTCATGCCGCGTGGGGCTAAGGTGTCTAGGCGCATAATCCATTCTCCTTCCCTCTGTAGTAGACGGGCTGATCTATCACCACCCCTTATTAATGGCGGTATATGGTCAATAATCCGATACCGTAAGGCAGACAGATTATGTCTAGCCTCACAAAAATGTCTGGCAACCGGTTGTATACTGGTACCTGTATTAATGGCTGCACGAATAGCTGTGCGATGTTGGGCCATACGTTCACGGAATGTTACTTCAGTTTTACCAATGTACATCATTGAGCAAGGACAAATTATGATGTATACCACGAACCGACTAGTGCAGGTTAATCGATGTCTGATAGTGTATTTGACACCTGTGTGAGGGTGATTAAATGTGGGTCCTGTTAATAGATAACCGCATGTGGTGCAGTTAGGGCATTTAAAACATCCGTTTTTCGGTTTGCCCAAAAAACTTTTGTTTTCCTGTTTGCCCAAGTTGGAAACATCATTATGTACCAAGTAATCTCTTAAGTTTTTTCCTCTTTTGTAACAAGTCATTAAAGATTTGTGATTCAATGCCACCAAATCTTTATCTGATTCTATAATTGGCCATAATTGGTTAGCCTTCTTTTTAATATAAGGGCTTAAATGCGTGTATTTATTGCACCAAATATGTCGGTTAGAATTAGCCTTGTCCCTGCGTGGTTTAAATAACTCTTCAGAGGGAACTGCTAGTGCTTTCGTTCTTGCCTTAGCCAGAACTGTTGCACTGTATCCTCTGTCTAAGAACTTTTTAACCATCATATCTACTTGTTGGACACCTAATTCCCTGTTCCTGGAAATCCGCAATGCTCTCAGAAACTGGGAATAAGGTAACGCATTCTTCAATGATTCAGGATGTGCACTACTGGCATGGAGTAGATTATTCCTGTCTGTAGGTTTTACAAACAGGGAAGGCCATAATCTACCATTCTCCTTAACCAGGGCAACATCCAAAAAATTAACAGTATTGGTATCCATGGTAAACGTGAGTTTAGCGGGACAATCACTCTCATTATGGTCAGCCATCAACACCTCAAACTCAGTTTTTGTACCCCCCCATACAATTAACAGATCATCTATAAACCTGAAATAGGCCAGTATTTTACTCGCAATGGACCTGTTGCTAAAAAATAAATTCTGTTCAATTTGAAACATGTATGAATTTGCGTAACATAGTTGTAAATATCATTCAAAGATTTAGCCGGGGGTATTAAACCTGGCATTAGTATGGAACACGAAATTTGACTAAACTATGTATGTATTCTATGATATGGTGACTTTGGTCACGTACTCTTGTATTCGATTGTTTTTAGATTGGTGTTTATTTATTTTTTCACGCAGATACTGCACGGTGGTGTATTTGGGGTTTTGTTTATATGGTTGTCAGGGAGACCCGTCGTCACTTCCTGTGAGGTCAGCAATGACCGGAACAGAGAGGACAGCGAGGATCACGGGTGTTGGTGGCGGTATGTATAAAAATGCTTTACATTGTATGTTTTATATGGCTTGATAAAAGCGCCGCAGAGCGCTGAAACGTTGCTATACATTATTGGCTCTGAGTAATCTGTACCAGTCCGGAGTGCCGCCATTGGAGTGATATATATATATATATATATATATATATATATAGATAAGAATGTAGCAAATATTATTGTTCCTTATCTCCTTAATAGATAAAAGATACAACACTTGATAATACGTAGGTAGTGTGTTTTTAATGGATATTGGTTTTTAATTGCTGTTGCTTTATATATGTAATTGTCCACAGGCCCATATAACAAGTACTTCTCAATAGATCAGATCTTATATGGCTTCTACATCTGTATGAGGTCTGTGTCATACAGCTGCACACCCTGACCGTCTTTCCACCTCAAACAGTCAAATCTCAGTGGGCCTAATTCATGTTTGTACGCAATGCCATTGTTTTGTAGTGGATCGATTATCGGCAGACTGTGCATGTGTCACAATCACGCTGCGCGCGTGCCAAGGTACCTTTTGTGATTGCGCTCGTACTGGTCCTTGGAGTCCTGGTACTGCATTGGTGGTGTCAAGGTGCTTGCAGGAGAGAATATAGTGGGTGCAGATGTTGCTATAAAATTGTATATCAACACCTACACCCACTATATTCTCACCTGCATGCAGCTCGATACTACAAACGCAGTACCAGGACTGCAAGATAATTATAATTTCTAATCATCGCTATTCACAGCAATAAGAAATTTAGGTTTTGTCCCAAAGGACTAATATTATACACATGCAGGGATCATATCCCCATGATGTGTAAGAGGTGAAATGATTGCCATTGCTCCTCTTTTGCGTCCCTGCGGGGCTACCGTACATCGATTTTAGACATCATGGGGCCCTAAGCAAAACAGCAATTTGGGGCCCCCCTTCCTCAAACAATCTTTAGTGATAGACCCCCACTCTACAGTCAGTGTATGCTCCCCAATCTGCCCCTACCTGAGATGGTAGTTGTACTAGTGTACTTAAAATCACACTGTAGGCACTGCGCACAGGCAGGTGCAGGAAACTGGTACCTGGCAGATATCTAGTAACTGAAAGCCTGCCGGGAGTATTCAGCAAGCCCAGCACTCTGACATTTTCGGCGGAAATCAGAAGTGCCTTCATGACTCCATGATCTGTCGGCAATTCCCCTGGGACCCGGTGGGCCCTTGTGGCTGATTTGGTTGCCTAGTGGTAAATCCGCTACTGCACAGTGGCGAGTTCACTACCTTAATTGTCCGACCTCTTATAATGGAGTCACAATTAAGGCAATGATCTATAGTCAATACAGTCACTGAGTGAGGGGTGCAACAATGGATATTATAAGGGATGGGGTACCTATTAGTAGGGGATAAGGGACATGCAACAATAGTAGGTGGATGTTAGACACTGTACTTCAAGTAACACTGTCCACCCCGTATCCCCCTCTCATACCTGATTGGAATTTAATGTAGGTGGATGCTATATAAAATTAACAAAACCCTGTAAAAAAAAATACACTGGAAGACCTCATGTTTTTTTCTGTGCACATCCCGGCTCCTCTCTCTAAGCATCTGCCGTAATGCACACATGTCATAACTGGTCACACGCACAGTACTGCAGGACTTGATACAGAGGCTGGAGCCATCACCCAACAGCTGTCTAATCATTAGTGATGAGCGGGTTCGGTTTCTCGGAAACCGAACCCCCCCGAACTTCAGCCTTTTTACACGGGTCCGAGCCGTGCTCGGATTCTCCCGTGTGGCTCGGGTAAACCGAGCGCGCCCGAACGTCATCATTCCGCTGTCGGATTCTCGCGAGATTCGGATTCTATATAAGCAGCCGCGCGTCGCCGCCATTTTCACACGTGCATTGAGATTGATAGGGAGAGGACGTGGCTGGCGTCCTCTCCGTTATAGTCATAATAGAAAAGACTAAGAGTGACATTGTTATAATTGTGGGGAGGATTGGGGACGGGGAGCAGCTGTTAGGAGTACAGTGCAGGGTTTTGCTGATAGTAGTGAGTGTGACCACCAGTTTAATCCGTTCTCTGCCTGAAAAAAACGCTCCATACCATATCTGTGCTCAGTGTGCTGCATGATATATCTGTGCTGAGTGCACTGCTCACACTGCCTAATTGTGGGGACTGGGGAGCAGTTATAGCAGGAGTACAGTGCACAGTTTTGCTGACAGTGACCACCAGTCCAGTATACGTTTGTCTGCCTGAAAAACACTCCTGTGGTGGCTTTTTTTCTTTACTAGTAGTTTAGCAGACTGCTGACAGTGTCCACCAGGTCCATTTATTATACAGTATATTATATATATAGCAGTACGGTAGGCCACGGCTGTACCTACCTCTGTGTCGTCACTCGTCGTCCATAAGTAATAATAGTATACTATCCATCATCTACATCAGGGGTGGCCAACCAGTCAGAGACAAAGAGCCGAGAAATCTTGTTAGGCACATCAAAGAGCCGACTTCGAGCCGAAGGCGCACTTGCAAAAATGGGGTGTGACCTTGTGCCTTCTAGGCCACGCCCCTGTTATAAAATACATTGAAAAAGCCAGATCCGCATAAAATATATTGAAAAGCCAGATTCACATAAGACACTTCAGTTCCCCCATGTGTCACTCCAGCCAGCACCCGCCTGTGTCACTCCAGCCAGCACCTGCCTGTGTCACTCCAGCCAGCTCCCGCCTGTGTCACTCCAGCCAGCACCCGCCTGTGTCACTCCAGCCAGCACCCGCCTGTGTCACTCCAGCCAGCACCCGCCTGTGTCACTCCAGCCAGCACCCGCCTGTGTCACTCCAGCCAGCTCCCCCCTGTGTCACTCCAGCCAGCACCCGCCTGTGTCACTCCAGCCAGCACCCGCCTGTGTCACTCCAGCCAGCACCCGCCTGTGTCACTCCAGCCAGCACCCTCCTGTGTCACTCCAGCCAGCACCAGCGTGTGTCACTCCAGCCAGCACCCGCCTGTGTCACTCCAGCCAGCACCCGCCTGTGTCACTCCAGCCAGCACCCGCCTGTGTCACTCCAGCCTGCTCCCCCATGTGTATTTGGCTCCCTCAGTTCTCAGTCTACGTAATGCTGCTGCATGTCTGGCTGGAGTGCAGCGGTTTACAGATCTCTTGTGGTCACGTGACTTTGAGTGTTGGGAGCCACATTCGAATGAAGAAAGAGCCACATGTGGCTCAAGAGCCACGAGTTGGCCACCACTGATCTACATTGTATACCTGTGGTGGCTTTTTTTTCTTCATACTAGTTTAGCAGTCTGCTGACAGTGTCCACCAGGTCCGTTATTATTATTCTGTATATATTATATATATATAGCAGTACGGTAGGCCACGGCTGTACCTACCTCTGTGTCGTCACTCGTCGTCCATAAGTAATAATACTATTCTATCCATCCATCTACATTGTATACCTGTGGTGGCTTTTTTTTCCTTATACTAGTTTAGCAGTCTGCTGACAGTGTCCACCAGGTCCGTTATTATTATTCTGTATATATTATATATATAGCAGTACGGTAGGCCACGGCTGTACCTACCTCTGTGTCGTCACTCGTCGTCCATAAGTAATAATAGTATACTATCCATCATCTACATTGTATACCTGTGGTGGCTTTTTTTTCTTCATACTAGTTTAGCAGTCTGCTGACAGTGTCCACCAGGTCCGTTATTATTATTCTGTATATATTATATATATAGCAGTACGGTAGGCCACGGCTGTACCTACCTCTGTGTCGTCACTCGTCGTCCATAAGTAATAATAGTATACTATCCATCCATCTACATTGTATACCTGTGGTGGCTTTTTTTTCTTCATACTAGTTTAGCAGTCTGCTGACAGTGTCCACCAGGTCCGTTATTATTATTCTGTATATATTATATATATAGCAGTACGGTAGGCCACGGCTGTACCTACCTCTGTGTCGTCACTCGTCGTCCATAAGTAATAATACTATACTATCCATCCATCTACATTGTATACCTGTGGTGGCTTTTTTTTCTTCATACTAGTTTAGCAGTCTGCTGACAGTGTCCACCAGGTCCGTTTATTATTATTCTGTATATATTATATATATATAGCAGTACGGTAGGCCACGGCTGTACCTACCTTTGTGTCGTCACTCGTCGTCCATAAGTAATAATACTATACTATCCATCCATCTACGTTGTATACATGTGGTGGCTTTTTTTTCTTCATACTAGTTTAGCAGTCTGCTGACAGTGTCCACCAGGTCCGTTATTATTATTCTGTATATATTATATATATATATATATATATATATATATATATAGCAGTACGGTAGGCCACGGCTGTACCTACCTCTGTGTCGTCACTCGTCGTCCATAAGTAATAATACTATACTATCCATCCATCTACATTGTATACCTGTGGTGGCTTTTTTTTCTTCATACTAGTTTAGCAGTCTGCTGACAGTGTCCACCAGGTCCGTTATTATTATTCTGTATATATTATATATATATATAGCAGTACGGTAGGCCACGGCTGTACCTACCTCTGTGTCGTCACTCGTCGTCCATAAGTAATAATAGTATACTATCCATCCATCTACATTGTATACCTGTGGTGGCTTTTTTTTCTTCATACTAGTTTAGCAGTCTGCTGACAGTGTCCACCAGGTCCGTTATTATTATTCTGTATATATTATATATATATAGCAGTACGGTAGGCCACGGCTGTACCTACCTCTGTGTCATCACTCGTCGTCCATAAGTAACTACTATCCATCCATCTACATTGTATACCTGCAGTGCCACTCCTAGATGGGCCAGGTGTTTGTGTCGGCCACTTGTGTCGCTTAACTTAGTCACACAGCGACCTTGGTGCGCCTCTTTTTTTTCTTTGCGTCATGTGCTGTTTGGGGAGTATTTTTTTGAAGGGCCATCCTGCCTGACACTGCAGTGACACTCCTAGATGGGCCAGGTGTTTGTGTCGGCCACTTGTGTCGCTTATCTTAGTCACACAGCTACCTCATTGCGCCTCTTTTTTTCTTTGCGTCATGTGCTGTTTGGGGAGTATTTTTTTGAAGGGCCATCCTGTCTGACACTGCAGTGCCACTGCTAGATGGGCCAGGTGTTTGTGTCGGCCACTTGGGTCGCTTAGCTTAGTCACACAGCTACCTCGGTGCAAATTTTAGGACTAAAAATAATATTGTGAGGTGTTCAGAATAGACTGAAAATGAGTGGAAATTATGGTTATTGAGGTTAATAATACTATGGGATCAAAATGACCCCCAAATTCTATGATTTAAGCTGTTTTTTAGGGTTTTTTGAAAAAAAAAAAACACCCGAATCCAAAACACACCCGAATCCGACAAAAAAAATTCGGTGAGGTTTTGCCAAAACGCGTTCGAACCCAAAACACGGCCGCGGAACCGAACCCAAAACCAAAACACAAAACCCGAAAAATTTCCGGTGCACATCACTACTAATCATTGACAGCCTGCTGGGAGTATTCACCCAGCCCAGCTCTCTGACAATTTTGGTGAAGTTCACGGTCCACTCGAAATATAAAACAGCCTTGTCGGAGGGCCCCCTGGCTCAACATGGCCCTAAGCATCTGCTTTGGTTGCCTTGTGATAAATTCTCCACTGACATACATGCGCGGTCTGCTGTCCATGCATATGCAGTGACCATTGCAAGAGAGGGTTCCGTATTTTGTGAGAAGTGTAACCTATAGTCTATAGCAACTCATGCCATCTGACACCCTAGCAGCCCCCATTCTATGGGGGCTGCTTCTGCTGTAAGAAATGGGGTGCCGCCTCAGATATTGGAGATATACAGTATTGGAGAAGGTATTCAGGGAATCCATAGTATTTGTGGGCACCTCCAAAAAAATAGCTGTTTTCGCTGGATATCACACAAATATTGTTTAATGAATATGCTCCATGCGCTCATGTGACCTTCAGCACATGATCCCTATAATCGGACTCTTTTGCCTCCATGAACTTTCCACTAAGAGCAGAAACAAAACTGCAATTGTTACACCTGCTGCACTGTTAGCGGAAGAGGGACATAGCATATCCTGTACAGATCATTGCTGAAAATAATACTCCAAAATTAACTTGATTTAATACGTTTGGAAACACGGAGCACGGATTTAGCAGAGACACCAAGTCTGCAGAAGCTGCTGCTCTGTGTAACAGACCCTGCAACTTTCAACAGTTATCTGTTATTCCTACAACCGTTAACATTGCTCCCAACAGGGAAAGAACAACAGAATTAATGGATTGGAAAGCGAGAGGCTAATGTATGAGCTTTCAAAACTCCCCAGACTTACAGGCTGCTTGAGGATATCCAGTAAGTTGCCGCTATCAAGTTCTCTGTGTGCGTGATATCAGAAGCAAAGGTCAATAACTTTTAAAATACACGGAAAGCAAAGTAGATCTCAGTGAGCATTGTATGCAGTCAGCAGAAGAGGAGATTGACGCTGCATTTCTCAATCCGGGCCATGCGGTGTGCTGTATTTATTAAATGGGTGATCAGACCTGGCATGCAATAGCAGCATGCAAAATCATTGTCATCCACCATGCAGTATTCTGCGGTGCACAGTGGGCAGTCACATTTTATCTTTATTATTTTCAGTAGTTTATACCGGAACTGAGACTACTAAACATTGTATCAAAACTCCACATAGTGATTTTCAAAGGATAAATTCACCTTCTTTAAATACAGATGCTCTACTTTGCAAAGTTAACCCCTATCCTAGAGAGGCAATTGAGCTCTGGGGCACATAAATGCATATGCTTGGGTGAGAGGGAAGAATACATTTTAGGCTATTAATGGTTAAGATTTAGATATTTCCCTGATTGACAGACTTGTAGAATGTGCGTCAAACTACTAGTACTGTATTAGGCAAGGCTGGAATGCACGGTTCACAGGGGCGCCACAACCTTTGTGGTTGGGTGGGCAAGATATCATTTCATTTTGGCTCCCCTAAATCACTGAATGTCACTGAATCTATGTACAGCATCTATCTCTGTATACATTTATGTAAACAGCAGCACAGAGAACACAATGGGGAATGCAGATAATAGTGTATAAGGCGCCCATCATTTTATTGTGATCACTTACACTTTAACTTTAAGCTAGCTTAGCACTATACATAAAGACACGGATACCAATAGCTAAAATTTAAAGGTCAGACGGTATTTATTGATGACTGACCAGAACTTTAAACTAGATTTTATGTTGGAGGATGGCAAAGATAAAGGCGCTACCAAACGCCAGCTCCAATCATCTGATTATATCACCGAAACTGAGGACGGGACTACCACAGCAACCACCTCCTACATGCCTAACCCGCATTGTGCAGGACCCACCACTCTTTCCTCTGGCAAATATGGATGCTCCCCTAGGGGAGCGTCCGATTGTCCAACCGCAGGGTAAGGACACACTCGCCGTCTATTCCGAAAGAGGGTGCCCAACAATGACCACTTAGGCCTATATGACCGCTGGCTGGAAGCGACTTTCCCGCCACACGAGGTTTACCAAACCACGACCGCCATCCCCAGAAAAAACATAAAAACAACCTTGTAAGCTAAGGCAAAACCCAAAAGTCCCATCAAGAAAACCACCGACCCCCCCCCCCCGCGGAAGAGACTAACATGCTTAACACTGCAAAAAACTGTGGGCCCAGAGGACCAGCAAAAGAAACCGCCCTACCAAACCACCGAAAGCTACAAAACAAACCCGCAGAGCCACCGCCTCCCGGGCCTGAACAGACAGCAGAGAAACACGCTGCACCCCTACAATAACATTAACAACGAAGCATAATCCTCCACGGCCAATGACAGCAGAACACCGCTAAACAGCCAATGAGAGCATGGAGCAACAAAAGGGGACCTGATAGCAAATATGAGGCAGAAACCTACGAACACGACCCAAACACAGTACAGACTAAGAGCAGGACACCTGAACGGGCGACACCACCCACCTATCCAGTAGAAAAGAAAACCCAACCAAATGACCCCCACGCAAGCCACGAGCTCCATACCCAGGGACCACCACGTGACCAAAACCACAGCCGCTCCTCTTGCCATAGGATGCGAAGCCGCCCAAAATTTTATTTCCTTTTAAAAAAAAAAAAAATGGACCAACAGGCACACGCTCCTGCGTGTCGATAGCATCTGAAAAAGAAAAGATCCCTAACACTGGTGCTAAAACAGACAATAAAATTACATGATAAACAGTAGCAAAACAAACCCAAGTGAAGGAGAAAACTCAAAAAAAACTCCCGTGGACCTTTGATAAGCCAATTGTAATTAGGCCCCCTCGGAGGAAAATGTAAAAATTCGCTTCACACCCTCAATTCCTGAACGCTATCCGTTCAAAAACGGACCGGTAAACACAGTTTTTGGGTTCGCGCAACAGGCGCAACTAAGACATTAAAACATACACCAAACTTAAACAACGCAGAGGCCCAGCACCCGAATCGCAGCTGCCGCAGTCCGCGAAGCTGCCCCAATCCGCAAGGAATGGGTACCAGAGCCCTGAAGCCGCATCCAAACCCCATTAGAAAAAAGGGGCGCTACCAACCCACCAGCTCAGTCAACTAGCAGAAAACTGCATAACCTAGGAGGGGACTTCCCACCCCTCCCAAAGCATAACCCGCGTTGTGCAGGACTCACTACCCTTTACTCCAGCAGAGCAATGGACGAAACCACACGGGAACGTCCGTAGTCCACGCGCAGGAAGAGGATGCTCGCCGACTTACCAAAAGGGGATGCCCGACAATGACCACGTATGCACACCCTTGACCGCTGGCTGGTAGCGACCTTCCGCCAAACCGCAATACTACGCACACCTCAGCGGCCCCGCACCTGAATCGCTTCTGCCGAAGAAAACCGCCGCCGCAGCATGCGTAACTGCCCCCAAATGCAAGGAATGGGTACCATAGCCCAAAAAAAATGCATCCAACGTACACCAGTCGGACACCACACAGACGTCCAGCACCGGAATTGCTGCCGCTGCCAAACCTGCCACCGCAGCATGCGCAGCCGCGTCAATCTGTAATAAACAGGTGCCCCAGCCATAAAACACAAAACAAAGCTAATCCCCAGCGGCCCAGCACCTGAAAACGCTGCCGCCGAAGAACTTGCCCCCTGCAGCATGCGCAGATGCTCACATCTGCAAGGAATGGGGAGTACCCCAGCCCTAAAACACCATACAATGCACTGTCCCCGCGGCACAGCACCCGAAGTGCTGCCGCCGAAGAACGTGCCGCCGCAGCACCCGCAACGGCCCCCCAATCCCCAAGTAATGAGTACCAAAGCCAGACCGTATCCAAACGTACAGAGTCTGCATAGCACCCAGACTCCCATCAGCCTAGCACCCGAAGCGCTGCCGCTGAAAAACCCGCCAATGCAGTACGCGCAACAGCCCCAATCCGCAAGGAAACGGGTATCAATAGCCCAAAAACCCTAGCCAAATGCACAGAGGCTGTATGCCACGCATATCACCAGCAGCCCAGTACCTAACGCTGCAACTGAAGAACCCACCGCCGCAGCGGCGTAGTCGCCCCAATCCGCAAGGACATGGGTACCCTGCAACCGCCATCGCCGTAACGCTACAGAAACTGAAAAACCAGCGAAGAGGACCCAGGAGGGTACACAAAAGAAAATGGCCACCCCCCAAAGGCCGCACCGGACACACACCCACGCCAAAGGCAATGTGTCACCATCCGTAAGCGCCTGCGCTCTATAAGGGGGAAACTAATGATCCCGGCCATCCCAAGCAAACGCAGAACCCGCAAGTCTGCACAGGAAAAATGGAACGCCCATGATTGGCGTGGCATCCATGCGCAGGGGCCATGCAAATCCTCTCTGTATCGACCCACGGACAGTACCCGCACTGCCGAACCACCACCATCTAGGCGCCCCACCAGAAAACACCACTGACAGGCAAACCGGAGTACAAAGACGACCAGTCACCGGCCACCAACCCACTGACCCGGAACGCCCGATGACAAAACCAGCGCAAAAGCTAGCCAGAACAGTGCAACCTCATGAACCAGACTATGCCCCGCCTGGCCGGACCCAAACGGGACCACCAAACTTCACCCAAGTATACCAAAAGCAACGTGCCTACTCAAAAGCTGCAGCCATAGGATCCCCCGACGCCCATCCCATAATGGCCATGGATAGCACGAAAGACCTGATAGAGCAGCCAGCCGCAGTAGTACAGAGTGAAAGTAAGTGCCCGCAAGGGCAGTTGCCCCGGCTGCCCCGGACCTGTCATCCCGGGAAAAAACACGCAGACCATGGCCCTCAAAGTACCTAAAGGCGACCACATAAAAACCACTGCGCCGAAGTAACCAAAACAACCCAAGAAAGCCAACGAACCCCGGCAATCGGAACCATCGTCCGGAGCATGGGAGGAGCCACCACTAGCCCGTCCAAGTAGCTGGACAACTCGGCCATCCGCCAGATACAAGTCAGGCACGAAAGAAACCTCAACAGCCGTCCCAGGCACCAATGCACGTAATGTAGCAAAGGAGGTGCAACCACGCCTCGCCACCCCAGGTGCTATGCCCGGGTTGCAACACCAGGAAACAAACGTTGCGCCGCCAACTTCTGGGAACCAGATGACATAACAGGCGGATGGCCGGGAGGGAGGAAGGACGGCGATAGGAAAAGCGTAAATCACCCCCGTAAGCGCCCAGAGAAAGAAAACAAGGCCCCGAGCCATCACCGGCCTGGAAGCATACATGCAAAAATCGTGCAGAATTAAACCAACAGGCGAACAGAACAACCGACCCGGAAAAAACCTCCCCACAACGGAACACCCAGAAATCGAAAAAACAGATACCGGGGAAAGGGAAGAAGGTGAAAAGCGGACGCGACGTCCAGCTCCAATCAGCAGGAAACATGACCGCAAAGCCACCCAAACGCAGGGACTAGACAAAAGACAGAAAAACGCACCCTGCAGAAGCATCCGGAAATGCAGCAGGAAAACAAAACCCCATGTGGGTGAGACAAAGGTGGCAGAAATGGGCACCCACCCAGAAACCTACCGGTGACAGCGGAAGGGCCTCCCGTGCTACCTACCCCGGTCCCCGAAGGAGCGGAAAGTGCTCCGCCTGCGACCAGGGTGCATACCCAACTGTGTGACCGCCCCGCATAGAGGTGAACACGATAATGTACCCCCACCCTGTGCCGACCATAATCCGAGGCCACTAACCCTAAGCGCCAAAGGGCGGGGGCCCGTGATAATAGAACTGTCCATGGTCCGAGCACCAGCAAGGCAGGCAGAAACCCTGATAGTAAGAGGCCCATGCGCCCCTGACCAAGTTAGCTGCAACCACCAAGAAATTTGCGCATCCCCAGCTGCTAGCCATCACAACCACGTAGCACGATCCCCGTAATGTAGAACAAGGCCACCTGCCCCTTTCCAATCGTATCTACTACCTACCCTGCCAAAATAAAATGCTCACGACCCACCAGTATATGTGTGGATTAGCGAGGACCCCACGTACGTATGGGGAGAATGTAAAAACTCCACAGTCAGAGCCCCGGCGGGAAATTACTGCATGACCACAGTGCAGTGCGGCAGCAAAACTAAAAAAAAATTGCTGTGACCAAAACATCAGGGAGCCGGCATGCCCGTAGCCACCGGCACTCCGTCGTACCCAGTTGCCGTAGCCGCGCGACGCGCAGTAAGCTAGGCAAAATGCCGCCGACGCCCGAGGAAACCTGAGGAAACACAGCTAGAACTAAACAATGCTAAAGGAACAAAGAAAACAGCATGCTCACCGGTACCTGCAGGACCCGGAACCACCCCAGCCAACGACGATCCTGACCGAACATCTCCAGCAGACAACGACACCGAATCTTCTCCCGGCCTCCAACTCGTGTACCCTGATTCCGCAGTCCTGACGACGCTGGAACTGCACACTCAGGGGGAACAAACTGGGTTAGAAAACAAACTGGGTTAGGGGATGCTGGAGCGACGGCAGGCGCCCCAAATGAAGAACCGACAGCCAGACCATAGGCGGTCGGCCAGGAGGGGGGGCTGTGCCGTATATCCCGGAGGCAGAGAATAATGACAGGAGCAACAGGAGACTGCCAATATGGCGGCCGATGAAGGGAAGCAAGCGCAAAAACCCCCAAGGTAAGACCCCGTAAAAGAGGACGAGGGGACCAACCAGGGAGATATCGTGGGCAACGCTGCCGGGACGTAAAGGGACTGAAAACACCTGTAACCCCCCAGGCTGGACAGCAGATGGCGCCCACCCCCATGCAACCAGCCCCAGAAGCAGGCAGAACCCTCTGGGAAACAGGGTAGGAGGACAACCAACCCGAAGGGACTGCTGGGCATGGAAGGGGAAGGACGCGAGCACATCGGGGGGCCACCGCAGACAAGCCCGTGCGGGAAGGGAACATGCCAAAAACCGGAACCATACCGTACCAGGCCGCTAACACCGGCCGGTGCCGCGGCCATAACAGCAGTGGGGGAGGAAATGGTACCGTCCGCGATCGGAGCCCCTGCAGGATAGTCCACGTGACTCCCGCCGGCGGATACCGCAGCATCTGGCCCACCACTCGTGGCGTTGCCCCTGCCTGCGAAAAGGGGCCGGCAGGGGAGAACACGCACCCGCCGCTGGAGCACCGTCTACAGCGCACGCGGACAGATGACGCGCTCACCGGGCTAAGAGCAGACGGAGGAGGGAGCGGATGCTGGCTGATGGCCCCCTCCGTGACCTTGAAGCAACGGTGGGCGAGGAGGGAGGAGAGGCAACCACCCGGACACGCTCACGCCTATAGCCCGCAGCAGCGGGCAGTATCGGCAAGATGGAGGGGGGGAGTAGACTTGCGGGGACGGGGAAATATGGAGGGGACAAGCAGGGAGAAACGGAAAAAGTAGGGGACAT
Organism: Pseudophryne corroboree; assembly: GCF_028390025.1. NCBI lineage: Eukaryota > Metazoa > Chordata > Amphibia > Anura > Myobatrachidae > Pseudophryne > Pseudophryne corroboree. The sequence goes on from NC_086450.1 coordinate 223,888,701, forward strand.
TTCAGAAAGCAGGACAATTAAGGAATTACAGTCATTATAAAGGGAATGGAATGAACAGTAATAACAATACAGCAGTGATAAAATAAGAATTTACTCACCGGTAATTCTATTTCTCGTAGTCCGTAGTGGATGCTGGGAACTCCGTAAGGACCATGGGGGAATAGACGGGCTCCGCAGGAGACTGGGCACTCTTAAAAGAAAGATTAGGTACTATATCTGGTGTGCACTGGCTCCTCCCTCTATGCCCCTCCTCCAGACCTCAGTTAGGGAAACTGTGCCCGGAAGAGCTGACATTACCAGGAAAGGATTTGGAATCCAGGGTAAGACTCATACCAGCCATACCAATCACACTGTACAACTCGTGATAACCATACCCAGTTAACAGTATGAACAACAACTGAGCCTCAGTAACAGATGGCTCATAACAATAACCCTTTAGTTAAACAATAACTATATACATGTATTGCAGAGAGTCCGCACTTGGGACGGGCGCCTAGCATCCACTACGGACTACGAGAAATAGAATTACCGGTGAGTAAATTCTTATTTTCTCTGACGTCCTAGTGGATGCTGGGAATTCCGTAAGGACCATGGGGATTATACCAAAGCTCCCAAACGGGCGGGAGAGTGCGGATGACTCTGCAGCACCGAATGAGCAAAGGCAAGGTCCTCCTCAGCTAGGGTATCAAACTTGTAGAACTTAGCAAACGTGTTTGAACCCGACCAAGTAGCAGCTCGGCAAAGCTGTAAAGCCGAGACCCATCGGGCAGCCGCTCAAGAAGAGCCCACCTTCCTAGTGGAATGGGCTTTTACTGATTTAGGATGCGGCAATCCTGCAGCAGAATGAGCTTGCTGAATCGTGCTACAGATCCAGCGCGCAATAGTTTGCTTTGAAGCAGGAGCACCCAGCTTGTTGGGCGCATGCAGGACAAACAGCGAGTCAGTTTTCCTGACTCCAGCCGTCCTGGCTACATATATTTTCAAAGCCCAGACTACATCTAGTAACTTGGAGTCCTCCAAGTCCCTAGTAGCCGCAGGCACCACAATAGGTTGGTTCAAAGGAAACGCTGATACCACCTTAGGGAGAAATTGGGGACGAGTCCTCAATTCTGCCCTGTCCATATGGAAGATCAGATAAAGGCTTTTACACGACAAAGCCGCCAATTCTGACACACGCCTAGCTGAAGCTAAGGCCAATAGCATGACCACTTTCCACGTGAGATATTTTAGCTCCACGGTCTTAAGTGGCTCAAACCAGTGGGATTTCAGGAAATCCAACACAACGTTAAGATCACAAGGTGCCACTGGAGGCACAAAAGGGGGCTGAATATGCAGCACTCCCTTAACAAACGTCTGAACTTCAGGCAGTGAAGCCAGTTCTTTTTGAAAGAAAATAGATAGGGCCGAAATCTGGACCTTTATGGATCCTAATTTTAGGCCCATAGTCACTCCCGACTGTAGTAAGTGCAGGAATCGACCCAGCTGGAATTCTTCTGTAGGGGCCTTCCTGGCCTCACGCCAAGCAACATATTTTCGCCATATACGGTGATAATGTTGTACTGTCACGTCTTTCCTAGCCTTTATCAGCGTAGGAATCACTTCATCTGGAATGCCCTTTTCCGTTAGGATCCAGCGTTCAACCACCATGCCGTCAAACGCAGCCGCGGTAAGTCTTGGAACAGACAGGGCCCCTGCTTTAACAGGTCCTGTCTGAGAGGCAGAGGCCATGGGTCCTCTGAGATCATTTCTTGTAGTTCTGGGTACCAAGTTCTTCTTGGCCAATCCGGAACGATGAGTATAGTTCTTACTCCTCTCTTTCTTACAATATTCAGTACCTTGGGTATGAGAGGAAGAGGAGGGAACACATAAACCGACTGGTACACCCACGGTGTCACTAGTGCGTCCACAGCTATCGCCTGAGGGTCTCTTGACTTGGCGCAATATTTTTTTAGCTTTTTGTTGAGACGGGACGCCATCATGTCTACCTGTGGCCGTTCCCAACGATTTATAATCAGCGTGAAGACTTCTGGATGAAGTCCCCACTCTCCCGGGTGGAGGTCGTGCCTGCTGAGGAAGTCTGCTTTCCAGTTGTCCACTCCCGGAATGAACACTGCTGACAGTGCTAGCACGTGATTCTCCGCCCATCGAAGAATCCTTGTGGCTTCTGCCATCGCCATCCTGCTTCTTGTGCCGCCCTGTCGGTTTACATGGGCGACCGCCGTGATGTTGTCTGACTGAATCAGCACCGGTTGGTTTTGAAGCAGGGGTTCTGCTTGACTCAGGGCGTTGTAAATGGCCCTTAGTTCCAGAATATTTATGTGAAGGGAAGTCTCCTGACTTGACCACTGTCCTTGGAAGTTCCTTCCCTGAGTGACTGCCCCCCAACCTCGGAGGTTTGCATCCGTGGTCACCAGGACCCAGTCCTGTATGCCGAATCTGCGGCCCTCGAGAAGATGAGCACTCTGCAGCCACCACAGCAGAGACACCCTGGCCCTCGGGGACAGGGTGATCAGCCGATGCATCTGAAGATGCGATCCGGACCACTTGTCTACAGATCCCACTGAAAGATCCTTGCATGGAACCTGCCGAAGGGAATTGCTTCGTAAGAAGCTACCATCTTTCCCAGGACTCGCGTGCAGTGATGCACCGACACCTGTTTTGGTTTCAGTAGGTCCCTGACCAGAGATGACAATTTCTGGGCCTTCTCCACCGGGAGAAACACCTTCTTCTGTTCTGTGTCCAGAATCATGCCCAAGAACAGCAGACGCGTCGCAGGAATCAGCTGCGACTTTGGGATATTCAGAATCCAATCGTGCTGTTGCAGCACTTCCCGAGATAGTGCTACGTTGACTAACAACTGCTCCTTGGACCTCGCCTTTATAAGGAGATCGTCCAAGTACGGTGTCAAAGTCAGAAAAATATCTCTATGCACACTACCATATTTGCACCTCACACAGGTCCGTGCTGCGCATGCGTACGCTCTCCCGTACGTGCGCATACTCACAGTCGCGGGCACCCGCAGGCGCACGGTATGCGTATTTACGGTAGAGTTTATGTGATCGTAGCGTGCGACTCAATCGTTACATATTTTCACTATATAATGTATTTTGTAGATCATGGTCCCTTTGATAGATTCTGAAAGTTTAGTTAACATAGCATGTTCCTGAACAGAGAGATCCCTCTTTGTATTGTACGAAGGGTCTAACAGGGGTCATACAGTGGTGTTTGGTACCCATCGGAAGAGTATTTAAATAGCAATATTCCGGTGTTGGTTTGGAGCGGATTAATCGCTCGTGCGAATAGTTATGGACATAAGAAGTTTATGTCCATTTACTATTATTTGTTCTTATTTAGTCATGCGGCGGGAAACCCAGTATCCCACCCACCTGAACAGTTGGAAGCAGTCACAGCCCACCTGTATGAATCAACCTATGACCTTTTGTTATAATGCGAAGCCGAATTCCTGTGTCCAATGAACAATGAGATTGTAGGGACCATTGAATTGTATTGTGTGTGGGGCATAAATAGGCAGGCCGACCATATCCAGTTCACTCTCTTCAACGGTTCTCATTGCTGATAATCGGGAGCTGGATATCGAGGCGCATGCGATCGTTTCCCCTTGTGCGTAAGTGTTTCTCCGCAACTATATTGATCTTCTTGTTATTGTGGGCCAATTTCTCTCTCTCTCTCTCTTCTCCTCTTTCTCTCTTATTTTCCCTTAAATAGTAATTGTATTGTATTTCCTGTGTAGTTATCTGGTTAGGTAGTCTATGTTATATTGTAGTGTATGATTTGTATTTGTATTAATTCTTTTGCAAGTATATCATTCATAATATATATATTAGGCGTTGGACCCTGAGCACGGTATCTGTGTATTTCTTATAGTGTTAAGTATTCTCAGAGCGTCAGTGACACTAGAACAGCTTTAAAGGTAATAAGGTTATACTGTGTTGCATTTACACTCTATCATTACACTAAGGTTTTACTGCACAATACACTGTTTATGGTTTAGATACAAAGGTTTAACATTGTGAGCGTCAGCGCCGCTGGTGATCTCCTCGTGGTCCCGAGCGTCCGCTACGCTATAGCGAATCATTACGTTAGTCAGCAGCCAATAGCGTGCCTGCCTGTGATCTCTTGGCCGTGAGCGAACGTGACGCTTGAGCGTCTCGACTACGGCTAAGCGATTGTTACGCAACGTGCGTACCCTTACGGTACTTCATACGTAGATAGCGTACAGTGTTCTTAGACCTCATAAAGGGTATTATATAAGATAAATATTTAGCTTTATCAATTGCGGGCTCGTCCTGTCCTTCACACATCTGCACTAGGTAATTTCAGCAGACATTATCCAGCAGCAGAGGGCGGGAGATCATATTCCTCGTAGTGCTGTTTGGATAAGCGTCTGCTTCTCTTAGTAAAGGGTGTTGAAGGAATCCGGGAACCGGAGGTAAGAACAACACGCTAGTCTCTTTTAAAACTGTTTATTTTTCTGTCTTGCGTACACACGCACGCACACATATATATCTGCATTTCTTTTTTTCATTTTGTGTATTTTCGTATATCACTCTCCTGTTTGCCAGTTTTATAGTTGATAAACGTGCTAAGAGAGATTTGCTGCTATTTCATAGTTTAAGAGTAAAAAGGTAATATAGTTAAAGTATAGACAAACACAGCTGTGCCTGAGAGACAAGGCGAAGTCAGTGTGGTGCGTGGTAGATGATAAAGGATCATCTACATTGATAAACGTATAAATTGTGTTACGGTGGATCTTTGCTTTGCGTACACGTGTCTCTAACAAAGGACTGAGACTTGCGTACGCAAACCAAAGGCCGACGCACGCAGCGTATATCACGCAGCGGAGCGTCCGGGTACGCCCACGTAACTCAAATCACAAGTTTTTTTTTTTTTTCTCCTCTCAACGCGATAAATAGCGCAACGCGGTAAATAACGCAAGGCGATAAATCGCGCAAATCTATTTTAACATTCGAAATTTAAATTAACAGATCCTTCTCCTAATTGGTAACACATCTGGTCTAAAGAAAATTTCTGCGCAGAAATAGAAATAGAAACAAAAGTGTATATGTGGTGAGTGAGTGTTTGTTTTTACAATTTTTGAGGTTGAACCACAAGAAAAGTCGAGTTCTCGTGAGGTACATGCGTGTAAGTGACGTACATGGTGGCTAGGGAGGCATCCCTGGTTAAAACATACAATTTGAGCATTAGAGTGTAGCAGACCAGGAGGTCATACTGTAACAGACCAGGAGGTCATAGCAGACCAGCAGGTTTAGGTACAGCAGACAAGGAAGTCCGCTATACAGTCCACAGGCACAACACCAAGAAAGGGTTGGTGCAACACCCATATAGGCCATACAAGCTCTGGCTGAAGGAATTCGCAGCCGTAATTTTCGATTCCACTGGTCGCTCCGTACATAAGATTAGTTGCTTATGTGCTGAACGATTGTACCGCACGTAATTGTGTACATTAGTAAACCTGACCGGTACTATTTGTGTACGAAGGTCATAAACGCTATTTGTACATTCTAACGTGATTTGTGTAATTTTTTTTATTTTAAGGGAGGTTCGCTGCTCACTCAGGAACTATCCAACAACCAATAGTTACTGGAAAGAGTAAGTGTTCTTCGGATCACCCTCGCAGGTTCCAGTAAATAGAGGTTCAGGTCGCAGGGGCCCTGGGTCGAGTACGCCAGCACCATATCGGTGTGATCAGGTCGTATTGGTCGGCGTGGGCGAGTGAGTGGGGTACTCGGTAAACCGCCACCGTCAGCCTATTTTGAACATTTTGGTTTGCGTAAGGGTTGGCTGAATAAAGCAACACCTTCGAACTATGGGGGCCACTTGTTCAGGTAGGGGGCGATCAACCTCGGTTCGGGTTGATTCAGTGAACCGACCAGTCGGGTCGGCAAGGTACGTAATGTGTGAGAAATACGGAAGTCACACAGAAGCTTTATGTGATGAATGGGAGAGAATGACAATACATGACGGGGAGAAATTCCCAAGAGTAGGTAGCTTCAGCACAGAAGTGTTAACGAATTTAAGGAGAAGGATATGTCTCATTAAATCAGCCAAGAGACGAATCAAGCATTATGATTATTTACAGTTGTGGCAACAGGAGGGTGACATACAGAGAGGATTGGCTCAGGCGGCGGGATCTGGCTCGATCAGAAAACTGATAGCCACGGCCCCACCGCCACCATATATATCGGGAGGAAAATTGGTTGCGGAGAATGACGCACTAAGGTGTAACACACAAACACTTAGCAACTGTGTAAATGTTAAAGATAATGTTAACCAATTAACCAATGCAAGTATTAACCCGTGCAAGTTGTACCCTGTTTTGAATTTTCCTCAGGAGTGTGATCAAGAGGACGAATCGGCAACAATTTCAGCGCTCTCTCTAGCAGCCACCATAGCAGAGACCACAGTAGGCACAGCTCAACCCCCGAGATTAGTAACAAAGGCCCCTAGCGGAGGGATAGGTGAGGTCGTATCAACGGGTAAGTACGGCACCATACACTATGCTGAAACTATTTCACCACAGCCTGTAGAATCTACACAGAATGAGGTTGTTAGAGTTAATCCTGTTAAGGTAATAGTAGTTCCAAATGGGAAAACAGACACTTCAGGAGTCACTCCTGTTAGGAACATTGCCATGTACAGCCCATTTTCCCGAATGGAATTAAGGACCATAGTGTCGGAATTCCCTGACCCTAGAAAAGACTTAGTTGCCAGCCAAAAATACATCAGAGACCTAGGTAACACGGTAGAGCCCAACAATAAAGACTGGCAGATATTGCTGAGAGCATGTTTACCCTCCAATGTCGACGCAGCTCAATTTTTAGCTGACTGTGGATTAGATCAGGATGTACCTCTTACAGAAGTATACAACAAAGACAATGTAAAAAGAATAAGTTTACAGTTAAAGGAGTATTTCCCAGCCGTAGTTAAATGGAACAAAATATTCTCCATTAAACAGAAGGAGTCAGAAACAGCTGCAGAGTATTTTCACAGAGCATTATCAGAAATGGCAAAATACACAGGCATAGAGGACATTAAAACAAACATAAACCATCGAGAAGTAGCAGTATCGGTACTGATGGATGGTTTAAAAGAGTCATTGAAGACTAGGGTACAGACCACACAACCATGTTGGCGAGGTCTGTCTGTGGCTACTTTGAGAGAGGCTGCTATTGATCACGATAGGAACATCACCAGACACAGGGAACAACAAGGTGATAAGTTAATGGCAGTAAGTATACAGGCCCTGACCACAAGGCAGCCTTTGTTTATATCACCAAACCCTGTGGGTAAGTCAAATGTGGTTACTTGTTATTCTTGTCATAAACAGGGACACATGGCACGAGATTGTAGAGTGAAGAATTCACGAAACTCATACCAACCCCCTAGACAACGACACGACACACGACATTGGGATCAGGGTCCGCAGAAACAAAGTTATGAGCCACATACAGGGGAAACAAAAAGATATCCCCCGAACAGAGACTGGCAAGCCTCTGGTAGCTCCCAATTAACTCCATCACAAGTAGTTGCTGCCAGCGGGATTCAGGGAGGTCACCATACCCAATAGGGGTGTGGCCATACCTGTAATCTGCAGCCAGTAAAATTGATTGCAAGCCTTGGAAGTGAACCAGAAATTGCAATCAATGTAGCTGGTAAATCATTAAACTTTCTTGTAGACACAGGGGCGGCCAAATCAGTGATAAATTCGACAGTGGGCATGAGAACCACTGGTAAGACAATTCCAGCCATAGGGGTAACGGGAGTAGTCCAGCACTACCCTGTTAGCAAACCAGCCGAGATTACAATAGGGCCTTTACATACCAAGCATTCCTTTTTGCTGGCTGCATCGGCACCGACTAATCTCCTGGGAAGAGACTTACTGTGTAAAATGGGGTGCGTCATTTATTGTACTCCTGAAGGTGTATTCTTGGACATACCTGAGAATCACACTCAGGAAGTGCGAGACATGTTAGACTCCCCGTCAAAATTAATGTCACATACCATTATGACAAATAGGACTCCCTCCCAAGTAGAAGAAATGACATCTCAGATACCAGAGTCACTTTGGACTAAAGATGGACAGGACACTGGATTAATGGCAAACGTAGCTCCGGTAGTTGTACAAGTAAAAGATGGTAGGATAGCTCCAAAAATCCCACAGTACCCTCTGAAGCCAGAGGTGGAGTTAGGAGTGTATCCCGTAATAGAGCGCTTGCTACAACAGGGCATTCTGGTAAGAACGTCCAGCACTGCCAATAGTCCCATCTTCCCTGTTAAAAAGAGTGGGGGGAGGGGTTACCGGCTAGTGCAGGATCTAAGGGGGATTAACAAAATAGTTGAGAGTCAGTTCCCCGTAGTGCCAAATCCAGCTGTCATCCTAATGCAAATCCCTCCCACTGCGAAATTTTTCACTGTTATTGACCTCTGCTCCGCTTTCTTTTCAGTACCTCTGCACCCTGACAGTCAATATTTGTTTGCATTTACATACAGAGGAGTCCAATACACATGGACTCGATTACCACAAGGGTTCTGTCATGACTAAGGTTTTGTGAACCCGGTGTTAGTGAGGTCTGTGCGGGCGACTGGAGGATTATATGAATACTACCACTGACCTGGTTTGGGACTGTTGTGGACTCTGGGTTTCTTCCGGTGACTGGGAAGAGGAACCGCAGCAGAGATGGCCGAATCTAGGTTCTCCTCATGCAGGATTAGGTCGGCAGACAGGAGGCATGCTGAAGGTCTCCTGAAAGACAGAACTGGAAAGGCACTGAGGAATCAGTGAAGAATACCAGGTATAATTGTGCTAAAGGGCACGGGGTGCTTGGAGACACTGAGGTGCTTGCGGACACTGAGGTGCTTGCGGACACTGAGGTGCTTGCGGACACTGAGGTGCTTGGAGACACTGAGGTGCTTGGAGACACTGAGGTGCTTGGAGACACTGAGGTACGTGGAGGCACTGGGGTGCGTGGAGGCACTGGGGTGCGTGGAGGCACTGGGGTGCGTAGGGGTGCTGAGGCACGGAGGTGCTGGAAGCACGGAGATGCTGAGGCACGGAGGTACTGAGGCACGGAGGTGCTGTGGCACGGAGGTGCTGTGGCACGGAGGTGCTGGAAGCACGGAGGTGCTGAGGCACTGAGGCACGGAGATGCTGAGGCACTGAGGCACGGAGGCACGGAGGTGCTGGAAGCACGGAGGTGCTGAGGCACGGAGGTACTGAGGCACGGAGGTACTGAGGCACGGAGATGCTGGAGCACGGAGGTGCTGTGGCACGGAGATACTGAGGTGCTGGAAGCACGGAGGTGCTGAGGCACGGAGATGCTGAGGCACGAGGTACTGAGCCCTGGAGATCCCAACTACAACAGTAGTAAAACTGAAACACGACAGCTGTGGTTTTCAGTGGAGAACACGGAATTCAGTACTGTGCCTTTAAGACGAAACATTGCAGCTGTACCTTTACATTGAGACTCAGGGAAATGGTGAAATCAAATGGCAACACACAAATAAACCAAACGGTAACAAGGGAACAGAGTTTCCACAGGAACTTAGGTACAAAGGTTACCTTTAGGGAGCTCAGCTTAAGACCCACACAAGGCTGTATGTGACACAAGGAACTGGCCCAGATTCCAACTCGGCCTCCTGATTTATACTTCCTGGTCCTTGATGATTGGTGGGCAGGATTAGGTGATGTCACTGTCATGTGACTACTCTAGCCAAGGCTGTGATGTAGAATGAGGCCTAGCAGGCCAAGAGAACACTGAAGCCTGGACTTCTGCAAAACACAGGATGCTTGCTTTTAGATTACTGAATTCAGCCTCACACAGGAGATCACCACAGGTGGAGCTGATTACCTCTCAGGCAGAGAACTCAGGAAAACTCATAGTGCTGACAAGCTGTTTAACTCCGTGAGTGAAAAGACACAGGATCCAGGACAGATGGCAGGGGTAAGTCACCAAATATAAACCTACAGTCAGGATTGTGACAGTATCCCCCTCTTCGAGGGTGGACTCCGGACACCCATCTTGAATCTTAGAGGAACTTGATGAATAACTTGTACACAAAGCTTCTAAAAAGTGGAAACCAGAGGGTCCAGAACAAAACTTAAGCTGGATTCTTTAGAAGTCTTCCTGATCTTCATCTTCAGAACAGGTAGACCATCCATCATAGACAAGACTGGAATTTCCTTCATCCGAAAGGACTGAGGAATAAACTGTAGAAGGTTCCTCTCCTCGTTTTGTAGTGCGAGAAGATTGTGCTTTCGAAGCTAGCACTCCACTGAGGCTTAAATTAAATCTTGTTCTATAACGAGGACTTTTCATACAGAGACCTGTAGAGCTTTTTGGTGATTCTGGAACCTCTTCATGCATGGAAGCATAACAGGAAGGAACAGCACCTCCCAGGAAAGGAGTAGCATCATAAACTGGATCAAATTCAGAGTCTGAGTCCAAGTCTAACGGAAAATACGAATCTCCTTTAGATACACAGTTTGAAAATGACCTATAAGTGCACTGTAACTTTAAATTCTTTGGCGGAGAACTTAGTATTGAGCTAGGAGAGACTCCTACATGACCAACCTGAATGGTCGGATTCCTACGGAAGGAGATACTTGGACTATCTTTGGCAGGCTTAGAGGATGAAACTGAAGAAAGCTTTGGCTGCACGAGTAGGACTGGATTGGATCCGAGGATACTTGAATTGGCTGGAGCCAAAGGAGACGGACCAGGCTGGTCCTGGAGTATTGCTGGACCGGCTGTAACCGGGACGGACTGACCAGGCAGAACCTGGAGTATTGCTGGACCGGCTGGAACCGGGATGGACTGACCAGGCTGGGCCTGGAGTATTGCTGGACCGGCTGGAACCGGGACGGACTGACCAGGCAGGGCCTGGAATATTGCTGGACCGGCTGGAACCGGGACGGACTGACCAGGCAGGGCCTGGAGTATTGCTGGACCGGCTGGAACCGGGACGGGCTGAGCCCTTTCTTCACAGGGCTGGGCTGAGGCAAGAGCCCCCACTTCACGGGGCTGGGCTGAGGCAAGAGCCCCCTCTTCACGGGGCTGGGCTGAGGCAAGAGCCCCCTCTTCACGGGGCTGGGCTGAGGCAAGAGCCCCCTCTTCACGGGGCTGGGCTGAGGCAAGAGCCCCCTCTTCACGGGGCTGGGCAGCACTCTGTAGAATCTCTGGCTGGGCAGCACTCTGTAGAATCTCTGGCTGGGCAGCACTCTGTAGAATCTCTGGCTGGGCAGCACTCTGTAGAATCTCTGGCTGGGCAGCACTCTGTAGAATCTCTGGCTGGGCAGCACTCTGTAGAATCTCTGGCTGGGCAGCACTCTGTAGAATCTCTGGCTGGGCAGCACTCTGTAGAATCTCTGGCTGGGCAGCACTCTGTAGAATCTCTGGCTGGGCAGCACTCTGTAAACTCTTTGGCTGGGCAGCACTCTGTAGACTCTCTGGCTGGGCAGCACTCTGTAGACTCACTGGCTGGGCAGCACTCTGAAGACTCACTGGCTGGGCAGCACTCTGAAGACTCACTGGCTGGGCAGCACTCTGAAGACTCTCTGGGGCTGGACGCTCTGAAGACGCCCCTCCTGGGGCTGGACGCTCTGAAGACGCCCCTCCTGGGGCTGGACGCTCTGAAGACGCCCCTCCTGGGGCTGGACGCTCTGAAGACGCCCCTCCTGGGGCTGGACGCTCTGAAGACGCCCCTCCTGGGGCTGTGGACACGGACTCCTCTGTGACTGTAAATGGCTTGAACATTCTTCTCTGGACACCCAACTTGGGATAAGGTCTTTTAACCACCGGACCCCAGTCATAAATTTGAGTCTCAGAAGATTAGCCTTCTTGATACCCCCGTCAGCAGCAGAAGGATCGGATACTGTGGATGACTTGTAGACATGAGCACTATGATACTGAGATTTGTCACTATTACCTGGCTTGCGAAGAATGCAGTCTTTAACAAAATGACCAGAATTTCCACAGTAAAGACAGAGATGTAGCTCCTTACGCCGCTGACGTTCAGCTTCAGAGAGCTTGGGCCGTGGATAGCTCTGATGAAAAACTTTCCCTTGCGCAGAGGAAGAGACTCTATTAACTGGATGGGACAAAACAGGATCAACAACGTTGGTAGTATTCCTGAGGAGATCAGGCATCACAGAGAGAATACTAGGCAAAAGTTCTTGTAACTGTAGTAACATCTGGTAGAAAATCTGCAGTTGGTCAGGAGTCTTAGAGCAGAAGGTCATAGAATCTCTGGAGGACGAATTCCGCTGCAGACACTGTGCCAATCGATGCTGAGTCGACTCCAGACCTTCCAAGCGTCCTGCAATATTGCTTAGGAGGTCATGCGACAGACAAACACTTTCGGCCGGGTCCATGTGGCCAGTTCCTACTGTCATGACTAAGGTTTTGTGAACCCGGTGTTAGTGAGGTCTGTGCGGGCGACTGGAGGATTATATGAATACTACCACTGACCTGGTTTGGGACTGTTGTGGACTCTGGGTTTCTTCCGGTGACTGGGAAGAGGAACCGCAGCAGAGATGGCCGAATCTAGGTTCTCCTCATGCAGGATTAGGTCGGCAGACAGGAGGCATGCTGAAGGTCTCCTGAAAGACAGAACTGGAAAGGCACTGAGGAATCAGTGAAGAATACCAGGTATAATTGTGCTAAAGGGCACGGGGTGCTTGGAGACACTGAGGTGCTTGCGGACACTGAGGTGCTTGCGGACACTGAGGTGCTTGCGGACACTGAGGTGCTTGGAGACACTGAGGTGCTTGGAGACACTGAGGTGCGTGGAGGCACTGGGGTGCGTGGAGGCACTGGGGTGCGTGGAGGCACTGGGGTGCGTAGGGGTGCTGAGGCACGGAGGTGCTGGAAGCACGGAGATGCTGAGGCACGGAGGTACTGAGGCACGGAGGTGCTGTGGCACGGAGGTGCTGTGGCACGGAGGTGCTGGAAGCACGGAGGTGCTGAGGCACTGAGGCACGGAGATGCTGAGGCACTGAGGTGCTGAGACACGGAGGTGCTGTGGCACGGAGGTGCTGTGGCACGGAGGTGCTGGAAGCACGGAGGTACTGAGGCACGGAGGTACTGAGGCACGGAGATGCTGGAGCACGGAGGTGCTGTGGCACGGAGGTGCTGTGGCACGGAGATACTGAGGTGCTGGAAGCACGGAGGTGCTGAGGCACGGAGATGCTGAGGCACGAGGTACTGAGCCCTGGAGATCCCAACTACAACAGTAGTAAAACTGAAACACGACAGCTGTGGTTTTCAGTGGAGAACACGGAATTCAGTACTGTGCCTTTAAGACGAAACATTGCAGCTGTACCTTTACATTGAGACTCAGGGAAATGGTGAAATCAAATGGCAACACACAAATAAACCAAACGGTAACAAGGGAACAGAGTTTCCACAGGAACTTAGGTACAAAGGTTACCTTTAGGGAGCTCAGCTTAAGACCCACACAAGGCTGTATGTGACACAAGGAACTGGCCCAGATTCCAACTCAGCCTCCTGATTTATACTTCCTGGTCCTTGATGATTGGTGGGCAGGATTAGGTGATGTCACTGTCATGTGACTACTCTAGCCAAGGCTGTGATGTAGAATGAGGCCTAGCAGGCCAAGAGAACACTGAAGCCTGGACTTCTGCAAAACACAGGATGCTTGCTTTTAGATTACTGAATTCAGCCTCACACAGGAGATCACCACAGGTGGAGCTGATTACCTCTCAGGCAGAGAACTCAGGAAAACTCATAGTGCTGACAAGCTGTTTAACTCCGTGAGTGAAAAGACACAGGATCCAGGACAGATGGCAGGGGTAAGTCACCAAATATAAACCTACAGTCAGGATTGTGACAGGTTCATAGATAGCCCAAGTATATTTTCTCAGGCTTTGCATGATTGTTTACAGTCTTTCCAACCAGTGAGTGGATCAGTATTAATACAGTACGTGGATGATCTACTACTGTGTTCTGATTCATTGGAAGCATCCCTGAAGGATACGAAACAGCTCCTGTTTCATCTTTCAGACACAGGACACAAGGTTTCCAAAGACAAGTTGCAATTATGCCAAACTAAGGTAAAATATTTGGGACACTGTCTAACACAAGGACTGAGACACCTGACCGCTGATAGAATTCAAGCAATTAGAGACATGACTCTGCCACAAACCCAACAACAGATCAGAACATTTTTAGGAATGTGTGTGTATTGCCGTAACTGGATCCCAGGGTTTTCCATTCTAGCGTTACCCTTGCAGGAGATGGTCTCCTCAAACAAACCTGATCGGATTTCGCATACAGACGAGTCTGAGACAGCATTCGAGAGACTTAAACAGTGCCTAACGCAGGCACCAGCATTGGGTATGCCAGACTATGGGAAACCCTTTGAACTATACGGAACAGAAAGTGCTGGTTGCGCGGCAGGCGTACTAACCCAAAAGCATGGTGATGCCAGCAGGCCGGTAGCATATTACAGCGCTCAGCTAGATACGGTAGCGCGATCCCTCCCCACATGCTTGCGAAGCGTTGCTGCGATAGCATTGCTAGTAACGAAAAGCGAAGACGTCGTGCTAGGTCACAACCTCACAATTCATACACCACATGCAGTGTCAGCCTTGTTAAATTCTGCCCAAACCAGGCACGTCTCATCAGCGCGGTTTACAAGATGGGAATTGGCACTAATGGCCCCCGTAAACATCACCATAAGGAGATGCAGTGCATTAAATCCTGCAACATATCTCCCAGGTGTGCCTGGACAGGCACAAAGGGTGGAGGATGAGAGTGGTGGGGAAGGAGAATTTAATACAAAGGAAGACACACATGATTGTATGGAATATTTGACCCAAAATTTTACCGCAAGGCCTGACATCAGTGACAACCCACTGGAAGATGTAGAACTTACGTTCTACACGGACGGTAGTTGTCATAGACAGTCAGACTCGGGAGACTTGTGTACTGGATACGCAGTCGTAGATGACCAAGGCACCATAGAAGCAGAACCGCTAGGCCCACCTCACTCAGCCCAGGTTGCTGAACTGGTCGCCCTAACCAGAGCATGTGAATTGGCTAAGGGCAAATCAGCCAATATCTACACCGATTCTAGATACGCATTCGGGGTAGTCCATGATTTCGGAGCCCTATGGCGCCTCAGAAATTTCATGACGGCAGCTGGTACACCGGTAGCGCATGCAGCTCACATAAAAAGGCTTCTAACAGCGATACAGGAACCCGACAGAGTGGCTGTTATCAAATGTAAAGCACACACATATAGCCAAGACCCAGTATCACTTGGTAACAGCCGAGCAGACGAAGCTGCTAAATTAGCAGCTGCTACCCCCAGACAGACAGACACCACACAACTGATGGTATTTAATACCATCAACACACAGAAGTTGTGTGAGATGCAAAATTTGTGTTCCACACAGGAAAAGGCAGTCTGGAAGGCAAAAGGATATGGTCAGGAGTCCTCAGGACTCTGGACGGATGGACACGGTAAACCAGTGGCCCCCAAAGCATACCTTCCATGTTTAGCTGAGGCAGCTCACGGGCTGACTCATCTGGGCAAGGAAGGGATGTGCAAGTTGGTAAGAGCATATTGGTGTGCCCCAGGATTTTCATCTCATGCGAGTAAAAGGGCAATGTCATGCCTTACCTGTCTGAGAAAGAACATCGGAAAGGCAATACCTACAGAACCATCTCATATCCCACCTGCCGGCGGCCCTTTCCAGGTAATACAGATTGACTTTATTCAATTACCCCCTTGTCGAAATTTGAAATATGTACTTGTTTGTATAGATGTTTTCTCAAATTGGGTCGAAGCATTTCCAGCGGCCACAAATACCGCTATGTTTACTGCTAAGAAAATTGTGCAGGAATTTGTATGTAGATATGGTATCGCTAGAATTATCGAAAGTGATAGGGGTACCCATTTTACAGGTGATGTCTTCCAAGGAATGTGTAAATTGATGGGAATTGATAGCAAGCTGCACACTCCATACCGTCCACAGGCGAGTGCGAAAGTGGAAAGAGTGAACAGCACTATTAAAAATAAACTGAGTAAAGTGATGGCAGAGACAGGATTGACATGGCCAGAAGCTTTACCCATTGTACTGTACAGCATCAGAACCACTCCCAGGTCCCCTCTTAATCTGTCTCCCTTTGAAATCTTGTTTGGTCGACAACGTTATGATTAACCCTCAGGATGATTTGAAGTGTAACAATGAAGTGACTGTAAAATACTTGATTAACATGAGTAAACAGTTAAGGAATCAAAATGATAATCTGAAGTTAGTGATTCCTGATTTACCAGATAGTAATTGTCATGACATTGAACCTGGGGATTATGTAATGATACGGAATTTTCTACGCTCAGGTTGCCTTATTGACAGATGGGAAGGACCATACCAGGTCTTATTGACTAGCACTACAGCATTGAAGGTTGCTGAGAGAGAGACTTGGGTTCATTCGTCCCACTGTAAAAAGGTTGCTGATCCAGAGAGGCCCCGTGATAAGGAACAGACGGTAGAGGTTGTATCACTGGAGTGTCTGTTCCAGGAGGACTGAGGCGGCACCTGAGCATTAAAAAAAAAAATCACAAGACCAAAAGCAGTTGTCGATCCCCTGTTCCCTTTTATTGTTTTTCTCCAACTTCCCATCCCCTCTCCCTCAAATTATTTTTTTCCCCCTTCTCATTCTTCTCCGTTTCCTCCTACAAGATGGACTTGCCCCAAGAGACTGTGATCCGGATTTTCCTGTTGACCATGATGTTGACCAGAGCAGTCTGTTCCGGCGAGAGTACCATGGAGGTCGAGAGAGGTTCTGGAATGGGTTCTGATGACAGAGATGGAGGCGTAGTTTTCCAAGAACAACATAATCAACAAGCAAAGGCGAGTATCAGAAAACGATCCGATAGCATTGACCATAGAAGGAATTGTGAAGGATTGTTAGCTGAAGAAAACTGTATCTGTCGGCTCTGTAACAATGTCATTGAGGATGGGTGCATAAAGAAATGCCAATCCAGTTTTAATATCCATATGGACCGGCATCCATTGAGTGACTATCACTCCTTAGTGGGTAGTGTGTTAAATAAAACAGATTGTTGGGTATGCTCTCAAGTACCTCAAGGTCATAGCAAATCAGGGCTAGTACCATTTCCTTTAACGTTAGGGGAGGTACTTGAGTTAAGTGGTGGGAGACCGGTGGACAGGAGGTTTAATATCTCCAGCCCTCCTAGTTTGAAGCTCCACCAATACCATGTGGATAGGTCCCTATTATGTTTTAACATCTCCAATCCCCGAAAGCCGGGAAATTGGGAAGTGTCATGGAGTAATCAAACCATGACCTTTTCGCATAGAGCAGATAGAATGCCTACAGATACAGAGCTTATACGCCACATAGCCAGTAGAGGAAAATCTTTCCGGTATAGGTATACCTTAGGAAATAGGATTACGAGAGTTGGAGAGGTATCACCAGGATACTGTGCACATATCGTACAACCTGATACGTGTACTAAGCAGATGGAAGAATTAGGGTTAGGAGATTTCACATGGAAGGTGTGTAATATGGTTATGTCCTACTCCGTCCCATATGTTCTCCCCGATGATGCATATTTCATATGCGGGAGAAAGGCGTATAAGTGGCTTGCCCCAAACTCTGAAGGATTGTGTTATATTGGAAAAGTACTGCCTGAAGTAATGACTGTATCACATGACATAATGAAAGACATACACCGTGTTGCCCAAACTCCTTATACTCACACCCATTACGAGCACGTAGTTAAACGGCACCTGATAGAAAGAACAGAACATCCGGCCTCTGACATGATCCATGAATCCACCGGGATTCAGTTTCTAATCGCGTTAGATATCACTCGCACCGCCAGAGGAGTGTTGAATTATAAATACATATCTGCGCTCGCCAATTTGTTAGATAATATCACTGAAATGTATGATGACACGTTTAGGTATACTGGAAGAGAACTTCAAGCTTATAAAACAGAACTGGTACAGCATAGAATGGTTCTTAATTACCTCACAGCGGTGACAGGCGGATATTGTGTCACACTGGCAACACAATACGGCGTGAAATGTTGCACATATATTACGAATAGCACCGAGGACCCGGTCGAGGTCATAGACCAAAAGATGGACGATATTCTCCAACTGAAGTGGGAATTTCGCAGGAGACACAATCTCACTCTTGCTGCTGTAGGTAATGAGCTGACTGGTTGGGTGTCATGGTTGAACCCGCGAAATTGGTTCTCTGGTTTAGGAGACTGGGCTCAAGGAGTCATAATGGATGTTGGGAAGTTTCTCCTATGTATCTTAGGTGTTGTCATATCAATTGGTTTGATATTTAGATGCGGTCAGGCTTTAATGAAGTGCAAACACCGTACCAGGGTAATGAGTTTGAGGAGTGAGGAAACTGTAATTCCAATGGATTTGATTTATGACCCAAATGTAGAAACAATAATGTGATGAAAATGCGATTTCTACGGTCCGTTTCTTTCACCTGTTTTTCCGTTTCCTCCAAGGTAAAAAGACCCACTTGGACGAGGAATTTGATGAGCCGATATACAGACAACAGAGGGATTAAAGAAGAAGTTTTGACAACCTGATACACAGATTTTGATGAACTATGCCATGGATCCCCAGTTTCCCTAGAAATTTTAAAATTACGCTAGCCCAACACTTTTGTAAATCTATGGACATTGACAGCTTTTGCTCGCACCTTATGGGCAAAAGCACAAAGAAGACTGCATTCAACAGACACCAAACAAGACCTCAATCGACGAATGTACATTTACTTGACATAGAATACCACCGCATTTACCGTAATTATGTCTTTTCTTCATTTCTACAACCCTCAGGTAATGACACACATAGTCGATAGGGAATACATCAGCAATCACATATCTCCCCCATTCATGTATCATCAACTAAAATGTGCTCCCCCATTTTGTTACAACCAAAGCCGAAAAGAGCTCGGTAAAGTTTGACAGCCCATCCACAGACCCGTACCACGGGATAAGAAGGAATTCAAATGTATACTTCGCAATACCTCGAAGCTTGATTTAAAACACGTACGGCACGATGATACATGACCCCCAAGCACGGATTCATACACACATGCTTCTGCTATCTCACTAGGTCATACCCTTTTCCTACCTTCTCCTCTCCTCCCCTACCCAACCATGTAAATGTATTAACCCCTGACATATATTTTTCTCTTTTTGAAATGTTTTAGAAGGTGGCAGTTATTGTTGACTGCCAAAGGGTGGACTGTCAAAGTCAGAAAAATATCTCTATGCACACTACCATATTTGCACCTCACACAGGTCCGTGCTGCGCATGCGTACGCTCTCCCGTACGTGCGCATACTCACAGTCGCGGGCACCCGCAGGCGCACGGTATGCGTATTTACGGTAGAGTTTATGTGATCGTAGCGTGCGACTCAATCGTTACATATTTTCACTATATAATGTATTTTGTAGATCATGGTCCCTTTGATAGATTCTGAAAGTTTAGTTAACATAGCATGTTCCTGAACAGAGAGATCCCTCTTTGTATTGTACGAAGGGTCTAACAGGGGTCATACAGTGGTGTTTGGTACCCATCGGAAGAGTATTTAAATAGCAATATTCCGGTGTTGGTTTGGAGCGGATTAATCGCTCGTGCGAATAGTTATGGACATAAGAAGTTTATGTCCATTTACTATTATTTGTTCTTATTTAGTCATGCGGTGGGAAACCCAGTATCCCACCCACCTGAACAGTTGGAAGCAGTCACAGCCCACCTGTATGAATCAACCTATGACCTTTTGTTATAATGCGAAGCCGAATTCCTGTGTCCAATGAACAATGAGATTGTAGGGACCATTGAATTGTATTGTGTGTGGGGCATAAATAGGCAGGCCGACCATATCCAGTTCACTCTCTTCAACGGTTCTCATTGCTGATAATCGGGAGCTGGATATCGAGGGGCATGCGATCGTTTCCCCTTGTGCGTAAGTGTTTCTCCGCAACTATATTGATCTTCTTGTTATTGTGGGCCAATTTCTCTCTCTCTCTCTCTCTTCTCCTCTTTCTCTCTTATTTTCCCTTAAATAGTAATTGTATTGTATTTCCTGTGTAGTTATCTGGTTAGGTAGTCTGTTATATTGTAGTGTATGATTTGTATTTGTATTAATTCTTTTGCAAGTATATCATTCATAATATATATATTAGGCGTTGGACCCTGAGCACGGTATCTGTGTATTTCTTATAGTGTTAAGTATTCTCAGAGCGTCAGTGACGCTAGAACAGCTTTAAAGGTAATAAGGTTATATTGTGTTGCATTTACACTCTATCATTACACTAAGGTTTTACTGCACAATACACTGTTTATGGTTTAGATACAAAGGTTTAACATTGTGAGCGTCAGCGCCGCTGGTGATCTCCTCGTGGTCCCGAGCGTCCGCTACGCTATAGCGAATCATTACGTTAGTCAGCAGCCAATAGCGTGCCTGCCTGTGATCTCTTGGCCATGAGCGAACGTGACGCTTGAGCGTCTCGACTACGGCTAAGCGATTGTTACGCAACGTGCGTACCCTTACGGTACTTCATACGTAGATAGCGTACAGTGTTCTTAGACCTCATAAAGGGTATTATATAAGATAAATATTTAGCTTTATCAACGGGATAATTATAACTCCCTTCTTCCGAAGGAGTATCATCATTTCGGCCATTACCTTGGTAAATACCCTCGGTGCCGTGGACAGACCAAACGGCAACGTCTGGAATTGGTAATGACAGTCCTGTACCACAAACCTGAGGTACTCCTGGTGAGGTGGGTAAATGGGGACATGCAGATAAGCGTCCTTGAAGTACAGCGACACCATAAAATCCCCCTCTTCCAGGCTTGCAATAACCGCCCTGAGCGATTCCATTTTGAACTTGAACTTCCTTACATAAGTGTTCAAGAATTTTAAATTTAGAATGGGTCTCACTGAACCGTCAGGTTTCGGTACCACAAACATTGTGGAATAGTAACCCCGTCCCTGTTGAAGGAAGGGAACCTTGATTATCACCTGCTGAAGGTACAGCTTGTGAATAGCCGCCAGCACTACCTCCCTTTCCCTGGGAGCCGCTGGCAAGGCTGATTTGAGGTAACGGCGAGGGGGAGTCGCCTCGAACTCCAGCATGTATCCCTAAGATACCACTTGTAGAACCCAGAGATCCACCTGTGAGCGAACCCACTGGTCGCTGAAGTTCCGGAAACGCGCCCCCACCGCACCTGGCTCCACCTGTGGAGCCCCAGCGTCATGCGGTGGACT
This sequence comes from Pseudophryne corroboree, assembly GCF_028390025.1. Lineage (NCBI taxonomy): Eukaryota > Metazoa > Chordata > Amphibia > Anura > Myobatrachidae > Pseudophryne > Pseudophryne corroboree. The sequence goes on from NC_086450.1 coordinate 223,910,048, forward strand.
TAGTGGAAGCAGGGGAGGATTTTTGTTCCTGGGAACTGGCTGTCTGATGCAGCTTTTTCCCTCTACCCCTGCCTCTGGGCAGAAAGGATGCGCCTCTGACCCGCTTGCCTTTCTGAGGCCGAAAGGACTGTACTTGATAATACGGTGCTTTCTTAGGCTGTGAGGAAACCTGAGGTAAAAAAGTCGACTTCCCAGCTGTTGCTGTGGATACGAGGTCCGAGAGACCGTCCCCAAACAATTCCTCACCCTTATAAGGCAAAACCTCTATGTGCCTTTTAGAATCAGCATCACCTGTCCACTGCCGAGTCCATAATACTCTCCTGGCAGAAATGGACATTGCATTAATTTTAGATGCCAGCCGGCAAATGTCCCTCTGTGCATCCCTCATATACAAGACAACGTCCTTTATATGCTCTATGGTTAGCAAAATAGCATCCCTGTCGAGGGTATCAATGTTGTCTGACAGGGTATCAGACCATGCTGCTGCAGCACTACACATCCATGCTGAAGCAATAGCAGGTCTCAGTATAGTACCTGAGTGTGTATATACAGACTTCAGGATAGCCTCCTGCTTTCTATCTGCAGGCTCCTTTAGGGCGGCCGTATCCTGAGACGGCAGTGCCACCCTTTTAGATAATCGTGTGAGCGCCTTGTCCACCCTAGGGGATGTCTCCCAGCGTAACCTATCCGTTGGCGGGAAAGGGTACGCCATCAGTAACCTCTTAGAAATCACTAGTTTCTTATCAGGGGAACACCACGCTTCTTCACACAATTCATTTAATTCATCAGATGGGGGAAAAGTCACTGGCTGCTTTTTCTCCCCAAACATAATACCCTTTTTAGTGGTAACCGGGTTAATGTCAGAAATGTGCAACACATTTTTCATTGCCGTAATCATGCATCGGATGGCCCTTGTGGACTGTACATTTGTCTCATCCTCGTCTACACTGGAGTCAGACTCCGCGTCGACATCTGTGTCTGCCCTCTGAGCTAGCAGGCGTTTTTGAGCCCCTGATGGCCTCTGAGACGCCTGGGCAGGCACGGGCTGAGATGCCGGCTGTCCCAAGGCCGTTACGTCATCAAACCTGTTATGTAAAGAGTTGACACTGTCGGTTAATACCTTCCACATATCCATCCACTCCGGTGTCGGCCCCGTAGGTGGCGACATCACACTTATCGGCTCCTGCTCCGCCTCCACGTAGCCCTCCACATCAAACATGTCGACACAGCCGTACCGACACACCGCACACACACGGGGAATGCTCTGACTGAGGACAGGACCCCACAAAGTCCTTTGGGGAGACAGAGAGAGAGAGAGTATGCCAGCACACACCACAGCGCTATATAACACAGGGATTTTCACTATACTGAGTGATTTTTCCCAATAGCTGCTTATTAACACCAATTTGCGCCTAAATTTGTGTTCCCCCCTCTCTTTTTTACCCTTGTTGTACTGTATACTGCAGAGGAGAGCCTGGGGAGCGTCCTTCCAGCGGAGCTGTGAAGAGAAAATGGCGCTGGCTGTGCTGAGGAAGATAGCCCCGCCCCCTCAGCGGCGGGCTTCTCTCGCTTTTTATAATGTTAATGGCGGGGGTTTTTGCACATATACAGTGTTATACACTGTATTATGTGCTATTTGTGCCAAAAGGTAAACTAATTGCTGCCCAGGGCGCCCCCCCCCCCAGCGCCCTGCACCCAACAGTGACCTGAGTGTGTGGTGTGCTATGGGAGCAATGACGCACAGCTGCAGTGCTGTGCGCTACCTTAATAAAGACAGGAGTCTTCAGCCGCCGTTTTTCATCTTTATCTTCCGTCTTCTGGCTCTGCAAGGGGGACGGCGGCGCGGCACCGGGAACGGACGATCGAGGTCGGGCCCTGTGTTCGATCCCTCTGGAGCTAATGGTGTCCAGTAGCCTTAGCAGCACAAGCTAGCTGCAAGCAGGTAGGTTTGCTTCTCTCCCCTCAGTCCCTCGTAGCAGTGAGTCTGTTGCCAGCAGATCTCACTGAAAATAAAAAACCTAACAAATACTTTCTTTTCTAGTGAGCTCAGGAGAGCCCACTAGGTGCATCCAGCTCTGGCCGGGCACAGATTCTAACTGGGGTCTGGAGGAGGGGCATAGAGGGAGGAGCCAGTGCACACCAGATATAGTACCTAATCTTTCTTTTAAGAGTGCCCAGTCTCCTGCGGAGCCCGTCTATTCCCCCATGGTCCTTACGGAGTTCCCAGCATCCACTAGGACGTCAGAGAAAACAGTAATAAACAATACAGCAGGGTACTCAGCTGTCCAAAAACATAAAACAGTGTGACAATTAAAACAGTAGCCCTAAGAAAATTAAATACAAACAGGCACAGAGCCTGTCCATTAGCTGTCCAAATGGCAAGAGGAAGTATGAAGCACATGACGCAAGCTTTTATATACACTGCAGCCTACACCCACAAACACTGATAGACAAGGAAAACAACCTATAGAAAATTCGCAAGGTCCCTTGGAAAAACTACCTAGCAACTGCTTTGTCATAAACAAGCAATCACAAAAAATGGGGCTCTTATATGGTCTCGTGCTTATTCAGCCCTCATCTAATCTTAGAAGAAAAATAAATTTGCTGTTTATGGAGAGAGTATTGACTGTATAGGAGAGGAAAGAGTTAAACATCTGGGGAGGGGTGGACCCAGCTGTGAGGAAAGTACAGCCTTCTTTAGGGGGAGGGTTTGCTATATATAGGGAAGGCGAGGCCATCTTAAGTCTCTTGGTGATTTGCTTTGGTGAGTACTGCATTGCAGACGATTTTGTTCTTTTATTAGCTGCAAGGCAGTATATTAGAAAACCCTACCCCAGTGTTGTGCTTCCCCTCTCCTACTTCTTGTTACTCCTGTTATGGCTGCTCGCCCCCGTCGTGTGCTTAGGGCCCCGGCTCGGTACCGTGGGTCAGACGGTCGAGCGGGCCCTGAGATTGCAGAGGGCAGCAGGGGGGACGGGGCTCCGTCCCTCGGGGCCTCTGCAGACACGGCCGCGGGCAGCGCAAGCGGGGCCCGGTCGGGCTCGCCGCCGGCAGCCGAGGCGGTTACACCGGCCGGGCGAGGGCGGCATGGGGGACCTGGGGTCCAGTCAGGCCGCTCGGGAAGTAGCGGGCGGCGGCCCTCCCCGCCGGGAGCTGCCGGGCCCGATATCATGTCGGGCGCCCGGTGCATGCAGGGCCTAGACCTCCTCCCTTGCCGCGGCCGAGTGTTAGTGCCGGGCAGGGGGGGGACGTCGAGTAGGGGAGCTGGCGGTCGCCGCGCGGGGCCTGTGCAGGAGCCTCGCGCGGCGGCCGAGGAGGAGTCGCAGTCCGGGAGCCCGATGGCGGGAGGAGGTGGGGTGCGCGCACGGGGTGCGCGCGCGCCCACGCTCGCTCCGGACGGCGCCGGCCGCGCACGTGCGCGCGCAGCGGCGCCACCACAGCATCAGGCACTCAGCTCGGCTCCCCGGATGCCGGAATCCGGCAGGGGGAGGGGGCCCAAAAGGGGGGTGCAGCGTGTGCCTCTGGTAGGCAGCGCTGGGCGCAGAAATATGGCTCAAAGAGAGGGAGGCGCGGCAGGAGCTGAAAGGGGTAGCCGGGAGCGGCATGCGCGTGGGCACTCCGCGGGTCATGTGACGCGCGGGGAAACACGCGCGGGTGCTCCGCGGTTTCCTGTGGCGACCAGCCCCACAGAGGCGGGTTGCAGCGGGTCCCGCGGGTGGCGGAGAGATAGGGAATGGGTCAGCGGCCGCAGGGCCGCGGCTCGGGCCGCTGCGCACGACAGCGGGTCCTCCCCGGGACCGGGGGATGTTTCTGCTTCGTCGGGGCAAGAGGACGAAGGATCAGAAGAGGGGGACGGATGGTCCGGCCGGAGGGCCCCAGCCTTCACGTCGGAACAGCGGGGGCCGGGTCCCCGGGTCACATCGGCCGGTCGCCGGGCGCGGGCTCGCTCCCACCCAAGGACCGGTCGTCCTTCGGGCGCTGTCGACAACGGTCGCGGTAGGCGGGATCCTCCTGGGGCCATAGCGTCGGCGCTGGCCACGGTGGTAGAGGCTCTGGGGCCGTTAGCTGCAGTGGCCCCCCCTAGGTCGATGGCTGATCTCGGCCAGTCTGCGGGAGGCAGGGCGTCTGGCAAGCGGAGGGCCTCGGCGGCCCGGCGGGTGGCACGAGCCTGCCGGGAGCTGGGGGCCGCCGCTGCGGAGCTGGAGCTGGGGACGGACCGGGAGCAGCAGGGGCGCGCACTCACTGCGTTTTCCGCACGGGGGGCCCGGCGTGCGCCGCAAGCATGGGCCGGGCCCTCTTCTGTTTTGTCTTCCACAGAGGGCCGAGAAGAAGGGGACTTGGCAGATTTCGTGGAGGACGAGGATTGGGCTGAGGAGGATGAAGATTGCGGGTCGGAGAGGTCGATGGCATCCGGTGAGTTGGTACAGGATATATCAAGTTCCCCCACGAGCTCGAGTTCGCATAGCTCTTCGTCTTCCTCCTCTTCCTCTTCTTTGGCGTCGCAAGCGTCCAACGCGGACAGTACTGCTAGAGCAAGGAGGGAGGCCGAGAAATTGGTCAAGCGGGCAGCGAAACAGCAGAAGAGGCGTAAGCGGCGCACGCGACTTAGTGAGGAAGAGCGTAGGGCGAAGAAGCGGCACGATATGCCGGGGGTAGTGCGCTGCGAGTACACCGCGGTTATGCGGGGGCTGCGAGACAGCTGCCGCAAGAAGATACGTAGGGGTGACTTCGAGGACTTATTCGTCTTGACTAAGGCCATGAAGAAGGACTACAAAGCGGCGGCCGCTAAGACGGGCATGGGGACAGAGGTTTTCCGGTCTTTTGATAATTGGCTGGCTGGTTTCTGGGTGTTTGCGGCATGCTATTTGGAGGATAGGCCAGAAGAGCACATGAATATTATCCGGTACCTGCATCTCGTCCACGACATGCAGCGCACGTCCTCGGGCTCGGAATGGCGGCAGTATGACCAAGAGTTTCGGGAGAAACAGGATGGGCTGCGGGTCATGGATTTTGGGTTCAAAGATATGGAGGTCTGGCTCAAAGTGACCCGGGCATCCCAGCAGGGGGAGGAGCCCCAGAAACAGGGAACAGGTGGGCGTCGCGCGGGGTCATCAGCCCAGGGGGCGGGCGCGGACGGAGGATTTGCCAGGACAGGCGGATTGGCCGTCCGCGTGGGCGGGCGGTCTGCCCCTCGGGGGAAATGCTTCGCTTTTAACAGCGGAACATGTTCCTATGGCAAGCAGTGTCGGTTTCGTCACTCCTGCCAGCAGTGTGGAGGAGCACACCCAGCCTCCTCTTGTTTCAAAGGGGGGCGACAGGGAAACCGGGGAAAGCAGGCTTACTCGAAGCAGGCCGCGAGCGGGACCGCTCAACAGAGCACCAACGCCAGTTAAGTTGGAAACGATGGGTAAATGGTTGGGTCTGTATCCCAATAAAAGGGATGCAAAATTTTTGTTAGACGGTTTTCAGTTCGGTTTTCGCTTGCCTGTTGCAAGCGAAGTGTCCGTCCGCGCGCACAGGAACCTTCAGTCTGCCCGAGCCTTGCCGACGGTGTTACGGGAGAAAGTGGATAAGGAGGTCAGGTTGGGTAGGATGGAGGGGCCGTTTAAGTCACCCCCGGTGGTCGGGGTGGTACCAAAGAAGACTCCAGGATCTTTTCGGCTCATTCAGCATCTTTCTTACCCGCCAGGGGCATCGGTCAACGACGCAATACCACCGGCCTATTGCTCGGTGGTGTATCAGTCATTTGACGAGGCGCTGGAGATGGTCCGCGGCTACGGGAGCGGGGCCCTCATGGCTAAGATTGATGTTGAGTCAGCTTTTAGATTACTGCCATTGCATCCGGACTCATTCCGTTTTATGGGTTTCCGGATTGGGGCGGAGTATTTCATCGACAAATGTCTGCCGATGGGATGTTCCGTTTCATGCTCGTTTTTCGAGCGCTTTAGCACTTTTCTTCATTGGTGCGTGGAGTCGACGTCAGGCGGTCACGGGGTTGCACATTACCTCGATGATTTCCTGTGTGCGGGACCGGCTAATGACACAAGGTGCGGCGACTTGCTGTTTAGCACGTGGGCTCTTTTTTACCACTTCGGTGTCCCGGTAGCCAGGGATAAAACGGAGGGTCCGGCCTCCTGCCTATCATTTTTGGGGATTGAAATTGACACCGTGGCGGGAGAGTGTCGCCTGCCCCAGGACAAAGTGTCAAAGCTCCGCGAAACTATTTGCCGTTTCAACGGCTCGCGTAAAGTCATGCTGCGGCAGGCGCAGTCCTTGCTGGGCATGCTGAACTTTGCTTGTCGGGTAATACCGATGGGCAGGGTTTTCTGCCGAAAGCTCGAAAGGGCAACGGCGGGGTGTGCCAGGCCGCATCATTTCGTTCGATTGTCCTCTGAATTAAAAAGGGATTTGGCCGTCTGGGCTTCGTTCCTGGAGGATTTCAACGGGGTGAGCATATGGCAAGCGCCAGCCGTTGACAGCGAGAGTTTGCAGCTTTTTACCGATGCTGCAGGTGCCTCTGGATTCGGTTGTTTTTTGGAGGGATCGTGGTGTGCGGCATCTTGGCCGGGAAACTGGCATAGCGAGGGTCTTACAAGAGATCTGGTGCTGCTGGAGCTTTTTCCCATTATGGTAGCGTTGGAAGTTTGGGGCGATCGGTTGGCTAACCGCAGCATAGTGTTCAGGTGCGATAATCTGGGCGTGGTGCATGCGATTAATAACCAGAGGGCGAAATCGCTAGTGGTGCTGCGGGTGCTCGGACAATTGCTTTTGACGTGCTTGCGTAGGAACCTATGGTTCCGGGCGCAACACGTGCCCGGTTTGGAAAACGGAATCGCAGACGCGTTGTCGCGTGGACAGTGGGAGAGATTTTGGGATTTGGCACCTGAGGCCGAAGAGCAAGGTTTTCACTGTCCTGGTTATGTTTGGCAGGTGATCGGGCCGGACTGGAGGGTCTAGCGTTGCGGTCAATCGCGCCGGCCACGCTCAAGGCTTACGGACAAGCTTGGAGTGAATGGGAGGAGTTTGTCCAAGGGCGTCAGCATCAAGGTAAGAGCAGGCATCGGCTGATGCTTTCTTTTATGTGGCAGCTTTACGTCTCCGGTAGGTCACGAGCAGTGGTATCGCGGTATTTGGCAGGCATCTCATTTTTCTGCAAGCTGCGAGGCGTCCCTGACGTAACGAAAAGCGAGGTTCTGCGGAAGGCAATGAAAGGGTGGGCGCGAGTTGCGCCGTCGCCACCGGATAGGAGGCGGCCCATCGATGCGGCTTTGTTGCCGGCCGTCATCGAGGCGGTAGGGCGAGTCGCGTCGTCCAGGTTTGAGACGCTTTTGTTCAGTTTGGCGTTCTCAATGGCTTGCCACGGGGCCTTTCGAGTTTCTGAGTTGGTAGCGCCTTCCAAGAGAGCAGATTCGCGCATGCTGGTCGGGGACGTGGTAGTGGGTGAGAGGTCCTTGCTGTGCAGGTTGCGACGCTCCAAGACGGATCAAGTGGGGAGAGGGCGCTGGGTTACAATGGTTCCAGCGCTAGAGGAGAGCGTTTGCCCAGTTGGTCTGGCAAGGTAATATGTGGTGGTGCGACCCGTTAAGGAGGGGTCTTGGCTGTTGCATTATGATGGGCTGCCAGTCACGAAATACCAGTTTCGTTGGATGCTGAGTCGTAGTTTGGCGGGCTTGGGCCTCCCACCCACTGCTTTCGGTACCCATTCCTTTCGCATAGGCGCAGCGACGTCGGCTGCTGCGGCGGGTTGCTCCAGAACTGAAATCCAGGCGGTGGGGCGATGGAAGTCGTCAAGTTACAGACGATATATTCGCCCCGTCACATGAGAGGTCGGTTTGCGCTTGGTGCTTTGTTTAAATGGCAATGTATTATGTTGTTCCAGTTCTGTGATTTTATGGTGTTGTGCGTCTGTTGGTGTTCCCCCTTTTTTATCCTACTCAGGGATTAGCTACTCGCCGTTGCTGGCATGAGTCGGCAGCGGGGGTCTGGAGTTATTTGCAATTTTTTGCCTGACTTGACGGACTGAATTCTAATCTATAATTCGGATAATTTGGTCTAATCAGAGTCCCTCAGCAGGTCTTTACGTTTCACCTCCAGCTGAGTTATTACATGTGTTTCCCATTTTATACCCCCCCCCTCCCCTCCCCCCCCTTTTTATTTCGTTTGTTTTATTTGATCTTTCCCCTTTGTGTCTTTAATTGCGCTTTAAATTGGCAACGGAACATGGTGCAGTCGGCTAGGCCGTGACTGCTGCAATGGCGAGATCTAAAGTTTTCTTTTTTGGCAGATCCTTCAGTATAAACAATTAATAAGCCTCTTAGTAATCAATTCTACCCCTCTTTTTCCCTTCAGGATGGTTCGAAGACTATTTGCCCATTTGGGTGGTTGGCCACTCTTACATTTACTGGGCGGCCAGGTTTGTGGCCTCGGAAGGGTCTCAGGCATTGCTAGGAACACAGGGTGTCAGATGGCTTGGCTGGCGAGGAATGATGTGGGGTGAGCTGAGGAGTAGGTTAGTGAGTCAGGCCAGCAAGCATGGAGTCCCTAGGGTTTTGGTTGTCCATCTAGGTGGCAACGACCTGGGGAAGAGGACATCCTTGGATCTGCGGTGGGCCATGATACAGGATCTGGCAAGTGTGACCGCGGCATGGACCAATTGTGTGTTGGTTTTTTCCATGATGGTGCCAAGATTGTGTTGGAGGGGTGTGGCGGATGGTCGCCAGATTGATGAGGCCCGGAAAAAGGTGAACGGAGCGGTGGCAAAGTGGGTGCTGTCCCACGGTGGGAGGGTGGTTCGCCACCCGAGGATACGGTTCAGAGACAGCCACCTTTTCCGGCGCGATGGAGTACATCTATCCAATGAGGGGATGATGTTTTTTCTGGAGGATCTAGGTTTCGCTTTGCAGGAGTTAGGGTAGGTTTATGGTGGCAGTGCGAAAGACTTTGGGGATGAGTCTTTCGCTGTTGGCGGAAAAGAACGGCAGTTTTGTATTGTAGGGAAAACTGTAGTGTTTTTACAGTTTGTTGTGGTTTAGGTGCACTCACCTCCATCGACTTATGGCCGCTTGACCACCTGTCCGGGAAGGCAGCGGCAGGGCACCCAGGAGCGGTGGGTAGTCACTGTGGGGGTTGAGTTGTCACCTATTACCGGTTTATAGTAAGTTTTAGTAAATTTATAGGGTTAGTTATTTAAGGTTAATTCAGATTAATTGAGCCGTTCTTTTGGGCCGCCACCATATGCCAGCTGGAGCGGCATATTAAATTAATTTCTTTATTACAGGTTTCCTAATGGATAGGGACAAATAAATAGCTAGCAATTTTCTGCCAAAATTCAAGTCTCAGTGTCGTTATTTCTGGTTCTAGGTTATGAATGCTTTACTTTCAAAGAAAGGGGTCCACCAAATATCACTAAGATGTTTATGAGGTTTAGACTCAATAATTAGAATTTTTTTTATTGCCACTATTCGGGCAATAGGAAATTCATTTTCTCCCAGATGTATAAAAATTACATCCAGGGACAGATGCCCTGATAGGAGACCATCCCAGCAAAGTGTAAGCTAAGGTGATCGCATCAGGGATCACTGTACTTTATGCTGCAGACCTACTGCGCATGCGTGGTCATTAGACAGCATATGTACCAGTGTATGTTACCGGGGAGGGATCCAGACAAAGCATCTCCTGCTAGATTGTGCAATATGTAGCCCATAAACTACAATGGCTAACGCCATCGCTATTGTGATGGGAGACATGGAAAATGCAGCAGATACAGTATCAAAGATATCAGAACCTCTGCAATAATCAGATTTTAAAGCTATCCTGATTTTTCAGGTGATTTCCCACCAAATGTGTATAATAAATATGCTCCAAAAACATAACTATAACCTGTGACTTTATGTAGAAGATGAAGAGACAGGATTCACTCATAGCTCACAGCATGGATGAGGCTGTGCAGGGAAGATAATGAGATATTTCAGGGTACATTTTTAGATGAACCTGGTTAGAAATGGGGATAGGTCAGGGTTGCTTTGAGGGAAGGGGTGGGAGGATAAAGGGGAGCTGCCTAAGAGGGAAGAGGTGAGGGACATATGAAGTGGGAGGTAAGGCGGGCAAAGGAATGGTCCCAGAGGAGGGGTCATCCCACAGTTACTAGCCACACACTGTAGTGGTTGGAGGAGGGGGTAGAGGGGGGGAGAGGTACCTGGAGGCAGGCAGAGAAGGGCAGTGGGGAGGGAGGAGTTGGACCAGCCATAAAGGGTATTATTGCTATCCTGAAACTGCCCATATTAACTATTGATTGCAGCAGTGCTGCGCCCTGTGACCCAGTACTTTTGCACCTCTCAAAAAAATTTTGGGGGGGCAAGTTTTTCCTTTGCTCCCCTGTTCCAGCACCTATTATGTTTCATCTTCTTTCTGGAAAGGAGAGTGACTTGCTCTTTTCCTGTTAAAATTCTCCACTTACCCTTCCTAGATTTAATTGCCTGTTGGTGTGCTTGTTTGCTTTGGGTTTGGTCTCCGATTTTGCTTCTCATAGATAATTACGCTTATTTATTGTTTGGCAGGAAGGCATTGCTTTTTAGCTGCAGTAACTATCATTTTATGATTTGGAGTCATAGGGCAGGATGTACCAACCTGTTGCCGCACATCAAGTTGACACTAATCACATATATACTAACATATGCGATTAGTGTTGTGAAGGACAGCTCTCGCGATCAAAGCTGACCAGTGGCAGCCGCAGGGGATGCTGGAGGGTTCTGTGACAAAACCCTAGCCACATCGCATTGCAGAAGAAGCCCTATAGGCTTCTACAGAGTAATGCCAGCAAAAGCTTGCATTACTCTGTGTGGCGGAGACACGGCAGATGGGGTTAAGTACAAATGAAAATGCAGTAAAAACCCCGAAAACTTTTTTTAACCACTTTTTCACGTTAGTGCATCCCGCCCATTGCATCATTTAAGTGAAGTGAAGTGTCATGCTCTTGAGAAGGGACTTAGGTGTGTCTGTGAGGAACAATCAGTGTGGCACAGTAAGGGGTGGCGGTGTTATTTGTTCACAATTCAGTCCATGAATGGAGCAGAGATGATGCCCCAGTATTCATATAGTATATTACCTTTATGCTGTGCTGATTACCAACAATGCTTTCTCAGCCACCCTTTATCATTGCAATAAATGAAGGAGCTTTAAATACCAAGTAAGTTGTTGTGTCCTTACTTTAGTGGGCTGTTAGAAATGATTATGAGATGATGATGATGATGATTATTTATTATTATTACTATTATTATTATGTGTTTGACCAAAACTGTTTGGAGACCTTCAGACCATATGTGAGTTGTGAGGACTTAACTTTCTTGCATCCCAGTGGTCAGACATACAGTACAAAATCTCCCATGGATCACCTGCCCTCTCTGATAGGTCACAAATCTAATGACAGTGAGTTTAACCTGAACAGTCATCAAAGAAAAATCATAAATGAAGCAGAATATGTTGCCTGCAATGTTATCATCTGCCTACAACCAATCAGATGCCACAAACTATGCATAGCTGGATCATCCACTATACAATCTAATACCCCTTTTCCACTAAGTCCTGTGTCTGGCCTGAGATTTTGAACCATGTCAGACCTGGCGCTTACCCCTTTCCACCATGGCTCTGATTCAGAATATTCCCAAGTCGGTGCAATTTACACTGTACATGAGTCTCAGGAGCAACATTATCCCCAGTAGAGACTCCCAGGGATGCTGCTGTTAAAATAAAAGTACACTGGTCCTGTATGCTGTAAAATACAGGGGTGCTGCTGTTAAAATAAAAGTACACTGTTCCTGTATGCTATAAAAATACCGGGGTGCCGCTGTTAAAATAAAAGTACACTGGTCCTGTATGCTGTAAAATACAGGGGTGCTGCTGTTAAAATAAAAGTACACTTCCTGTATGCTATAAAAATACTGGGGTACTGCTGTTAAAATAAAAGTACACTGGTCCTGTGTGCTGTAAAAATACAGGGGTGCTGTTGTTAAAATAAAATTACACTGGTCATATATGCTGTAAAAATACAGGGGTGCTGCTGTTAAAATAAATGTACACTGTTCCTGTATGCTATAAAAATACCGGGGTGCCGCTGTTAAAATAAACGTACACTGGTCCTGTATGCTGTAAAATACAGGGGTGCTGCTGTTAAAATAAAAGTACACTTCCTGTATGCTATAAAAATACTGGGGTACTGCTGTTAAAATAAAAGTACACTGGTCCTGTGTGCTGTAAAAATACAGGGGTGCTGTTGTTAAAATAAAATTACACTGGTCATGTATGCTGTAAAAATACAGGGGTGCTGCTGTTAAAATAAATGTACACTGGTCCTATGTGCTGTAAAACTACAGAGGTGCTGCTGTTAAAATAAAAGTACACTGGTCCTGTATGATGTAAAATACAGGGGTGCTGCTGTAAAAATAAAAGTATACTAGCCCTGTTTGCTGTAAAATACAGGAGTGCTGCTGTTAAAATAAAAGTACACTGGTCCTATATGCTGTAAAAATACAGGGGGCCTTTTGTTGAAATAAAAGTACACTGGCCCTTTATGCTGTAAAATACAGGGGTGCAGTGGAAATAAATGTACACTGGCCTTGTCTTGTATGCTGAAAAATTACAGGTTTGTTATGAAAATACAGGGGTGCTGTCACTATCCGTTGCTGATTTTGAGATTGAGAATGTCACTGTAGAAGTACACCAGGATGGGCAGGATATGGTTGCAGCTGGCGCTGAGGAGGAAGTTGACAATGAGGATTCTGATGGTGATGTGGTTTGTTTGAATAAGGTATCGGTGGAGATAGTTCTTGGCCATGGGATGAAAAAGCACATTGTCATGCCTGGCCATAATACCAAAAAAAGTCACCTCTTCAGTGTGGAATTATTTCTCCACAAATCTGGACAACAGGTGTCAAGCCATCTGTTGCCTTTGTCAACCCAAAATAAGTAAGACAATAACCACCTAGAAACATTCTTCCTTCTTCGTCACCTGCAGCGCATTCATCATGTCATTGTCAATTTAAGAAACTTTGGGTAATAGCGTAAGCAGTCCACTGACACCTAAATGATTTGGTTTGTTTAAATATTATTTCTCTGTGAGGATGAGGATGTAAACACTGAAAGGGAAGGCGGGATCTGAGGATGAGGACAACATCTTGCCACTGTAGAGCAACTTAGTGCAAGGAGAGATTCATTGGTTCATTTTTGGTGGGGGCTCAAACAAACCAATCATTTCAGCCACAGTCGTATGGCAGACTCTGTCTCTGAAAGGATTGGTTTGTTAAAGTGTGCATTTCCTGTTTATACAACATAAGGGTGGGTGGGAAGGCCCAAGGACAATTCCATCTTGCACGTCTTTTCTTTGCCACATCATTCCAGGGGTTCTGTCCTATATGGGGTGCTGCCCCTCTGCTCTATTAGTCCAGGGGTGCTTCCACACTGCCATTTAAGTGCAGTGATGCTATTTCCTGTCTGCTGTGCTGTGTCATTCTCCAGGGGTGTTGCCTATGCTTATAAGTCCAGGGGTGTTGCCGTATAATTCCAGGGGTGCTGCTGTACTTGATCCTAAGTTTAAATGAAAGTCTAGCGCAGATATGAAACAAGCTTTAACATCACAAACAGATCTGTGAAAACATAGCTGCATTAGTGGAAATGGAATTATGACGGTGTTTTTTAATAAAGTGGGGAGAGACCACATTTGTGGCCAAAGTTAGTGTGAAGAGACAGAATCATATTCCAGCACAACTGCTGGAGAGGTAAAAGAGAGATTTTCTGCCGGAGCATTAGAGAGAGGTTCTTCTCAATTATTTCATGTTACGGACTTACTCAAATGAATGGCTCCAATTAGTCAACATTAATTTTGATTTATTATTGATGTTCCACATTTTGGGATTATTTATTTAGAAGATGTGCATTTGTTGTACAGGGATCTTCTTTTCCTAAAGGCTGTGTAGGGTTATCGCAAGACCTTGCTGTGTTAGATGAACAGAGTTTCAGTGATCTTGCATTGCATCAGCTTTCCATTGCACTGCAGCACTAGATGGGCCAGGAGCTCCTGTGAGGCACAAACAGTTACTGAATAAGGCTCAGTATGGAGTCTGATGGTGGCTTACAACCAGGAAGATGTCTGGATTGCCAGGCTGAGGCATGCTGTGGGGTTAGCATTGCTTCCTCCCACAGTCCTACTTATAGTATGAATGATTTTTGACTGTAGAGTGGTAAACTCCACTAGGGCAGGGGCTCAATAACAAAAATATCACTGCACAGTCTTGCTTAGAACTGTAACGACCCCACCCAAATTCAACTTGCCCCATCTGGGGCTGCTGTGGGGGCTCAGGAGAGGCTGCTAAAACATCTAAGGGGCTGCTGAATTTAAAAATTAAATACAAAAAAATAAACAAGACACACAGGTATGCTCATATGCGTGTAACTGGGACACACAGGTATTCTCACATGTGTGTAACTGGGAGCTGCGAAAAACAAAAATAAGGCATCTGCCACAAGATATGTAAATAAAAATACAATAAAAAAATGAAAAAAAGAAACCCACAAGATTTTCACAAAATAGGTCTCCAGACTCCGTGGAGGGGAAAATATCCAATCTTGATTCTGTGGTTTAAACCAATAAATTTGCATCCCAGCATTAAATCTGAGAAGATCTTTGTGGCAAATGGGACATTAATTAGTATCCAGCAATATAAGACTTGTATGTAATGTCTACGTGTATATTGTAATTGAGTCTGCAACACAAAATGGTTTCCAACCTGTCCTTTAAGTGAACCCATAACTACATAGATATGGGAGTAGAGGGCACTGATGTATAGTGGGGGAGTCAGAGGTTAGTTTATGGCTCTTAGCTTATCTAAGAAGCTATAAACGCATTACAAAAAGCCAGGCCAGGTCAAGAAACCTGACCTCTTGAAACATAAAAGAAAGACAGCTGTTGAAAGTGAAACCAAATTAAATCTGGTTTCTTACTGCCCAGGTACACAGCATTGAGAGAGTTAAGGAAAGGGTGGGGGCCTGCAGCTATGAGGGGGTTATATCTGCCCCTCACACACACACTGTTTTGTTCATTCTGATGGAAGTGGCTGCCTGCCTGGATGAATGTTTATATTCCTGGGAAAGCTTCCTCCCACAGATCTTAATACACTACGTAAGCGTAATTAGATTCTGATTTTCTTTATTTCCTTTTAGTTTATTGAGACTGCTAGTAACCTGTATATCTTTTCTAAAACTCTTTATATTCTTTGTAATCTTTTTACCCTTGTAAACCCAAAGATATTTCTTAATTATAATAAACATAATTAGATCTGACTGCTGTGTTCTTGAACCCAAGTCAAGCCAAGTGAAGTACGTTACCTATTGTTTTCATGAGATATTAAGATTGGTGGTTACAGGTGAAGCTAAAGACACCTGCAATGTCCGTAATACGTTGAAAAGTCTTTGCTGGCGGCAGTGGAGATTTGCACGGCGCTAGCGCAACTCTCAGATTGGTGTATCCAGAGAGTGGGGCAGCCGGGGTCCGTGACAAAGTGGCTGGCAGCGTGTGGGATTGATAAATAACTTTTTACAAGAACTTGAGTGAGTGGGAGTAATTCCACTTCACCAGAGTCATAACTCGGGCTTACAAAAGACAATAGTTAGAAATTATATACCGTAAATGCAGTCTCTGTCCCCCTCCTCTTCTCTTGTTTTTCTTTTCTATCAGTTTATTTTTCAAAAAGTGAGGTCCAAGATGTCCGAATATAAGCAAAAAGAGGAAGGATGACCTTGTGGAGCTGTGCAAGGACAGAGGGATTTCCAGCACCAACTATACAAAGGATTAGCTGGTCCAAGCACTCCATGAAGCCGACCAGAGGCAGGATGTGGAGAGGGATCAGATGGAGACAAATGCTGTTGGGGGTAATTCTCTGTCCTTTGATATTTCAACAGATACTGGTACTATTGCTAGGAGGAGGTCGGAGCCCTCTACTAGTTCCAGTGATGATAGTTCCTTGGACCAATATTTGCAAATTGCCCTCAAATATAGGAGGGATACAGATGATGTGACACCTCTACAGCTGATACAGCAGTACCGAGAGGCTAAGGCTGCAGAGCGTAAAGCCGAATGAGAGGCTGAGGTTGCAGAGCGTAAAGCCGAACGAGAGGCTGCAGAGCGTCAGGTCGAACGGGAATACCAGCTGGAGCTGGCGAGGCCAGAGTGCTGTTCCTGACCCGGGTAGGAAAATGCCCCGGCATGATCAATTTCCAGTGCTGGAGAAAGATGGTGACCCGGATACTTTCTTCAGGAGCTTTGAAAAAACTTGCCGACAGTTTGCACTGGACTCCAGTCAATGGGCAAGCTATTTAACCCCTGGGCTGAGGGGAAAAGCCCTGGAAGTGTTTGCAGACCTTCCCCAGGAGCTGGATGGTGATTATCCTGCAATTAAGAAAGCATTGCTGAAGCATTTCAACATCACCCCTGAGGCTTATAGACAGAAGTTCAGCAACTCAAAGCGCAGTCCCTCCGATACCTATGTGGGACTGTTAGCGCAATTGTCAACCCTTTTGCATCAATGGGTTGAGGGCTTGCAAGGGAAGGACTATGATAAACTGAAAGATCTCATACTCCAGGAGCAGTTCATTGCACTCTGCCCAGCTGAGGTTAAAGAGTGGGTCCTGGATCGGAACCCCAAGACATCTGAAGAGGCTGCCACCCTGGCAGATCAATACACCAGCACCAGGGCTTCTGTGGCAAAGAAGAGCTGGGGAGCGCCAAGGCAAGACGGGTGGAGAAGACGGAGACCCGCAGGATCACCCCCGCGGTCTTTTCCAACTAAACCAGCGGCCGCTGCATCTGTTGGGGAGGTGGGGGAAAAACCTGTTTTGGCAACTGGCTGCAGGTGTTTTAATTGTGATGAAGTGGGGCACATCAGTTTAACTTGCCCCAACAGGAAGAAATCGCCTGTGGAGGGCCCAGCAGGGAAACATGTGCTTGCTGTCCTGTGTGTGTAAGGACTACCAGATCAGCCCAGAGGTAACCTGCAAGCAGTTATGGTAGGAACACGATTAACACTTGGGTTACTGGACTCTGGGGCAGACCTGACACTGGTGCATCCTGCACTAGTGGACCCCGAGAACATTATTTCAGGAAAGACTATTGCTGTAAGGGGAGTGGGCGGGTGGCACCCAGAGGTGTCTATGGCTCATGTGTACCTGGACTGGGGAGTTGGGAGAGGCATTCGGGACGTTGGGGTGCTGGACATTTACCTGCTACTGTATTGTTGGGGACTGATTTGGGAAGGATGCACACTGCATATATAACTGAGAGTGATGTTGTTAAGGATGCAATGGTACAATCTAACCCTGCTTTTCCCCAGGTAACCCTTGCTGACCCACCCAACAAGAGTACAAATGTTTGTAATTTGCAAAGTGATGACAATGTTTGTGTGCGAGAAAATAACCCTTTGCAGTTTCACAGGGAGGGAACGGATCAGACAGAAATGGGTCAAATTGCAAATGTACCAATATCAGGGGTTGAGTCAAATACTGTATGTAGCAATGTGTTAGCTGTTACAACAAGGAGCTCTGCCTGCAGGGGTCCTGTCTCACCAGAAAGTAATTCCCCTCCACCCCCCTCCTCTCCTCTACAATCTGCTAGCACAGAGACTAGTCTAAGGGGCAGTGACACACAAACATTGTTCCCTCACACTGATCAGTTAATGAGAAGTGATGCTTTCAAAGTCTAGCTTCTGTCAGGGAGAGGCTCAATCAGGCAGGCGTGGAAGCGGGGTCAGATCGAATTTTTATGGAAAATTGACTGTTGTACAGAGAGAGAAATGTACAAGGTGAGGATCCAGATGAGGGTCCTAGTAAGCAGCTGGTTGTACCACGGAGGTATAGGGAAGGGCTGCTGAAAGTTGCCCACGAGATTCCCTTAGCAGGACATATGGGTAAGCGCAAGACCCAAGCGCGTTTGGCACACAATTTTTTCTGGCCCCGCATGGGGAATGATATACGTGATTACTGTCGCTCCTGTCATACCTGCCAGTTAGTCGGGAAATCTGTGGATGTGATCTGGTGATCTCCTCACCAGTTATCTCAGAGCCTTTTGCACGGGTTGCTGTAGACATCATAGGGCCCCTAGCTATTCCCAGCAGCTCTGGGAAGAAGTACATATTGACAGTAGTGGATTATGCCACCCGGTATCCGGAAGCAGTGGCTCTGTCATCCATCCGGGCAGATAAGGTTGCTAATGCCCTCATGTCCACCTTTTCCAGGGTAGGGTTCCCGCAAGAGATGTTAACTGACCAAGGTACCCAGTTTATGTCAGATCTCATGCAGAGCCTCTGTAAACGGATGCAGATGAATCACCTCGTTGCGACGCCTTATCATCCGCAGACAAATGGGCTGATTGAGAGATTTAATGGTACCCTGAAACAAATGTTGAAGACCTTCGTGGAGTCCCAGGGGAGAGATTGGGAGAGGTTCCTGCCGCACCTTCTGTTTGCATATCGCGAGGCGCCGCAAGAATCCACGGGATTCTCGCCCTTTGAACTCCTCTATGCAAGGCGGGTGCGAGGACCCTTGGACTTAGTCAGGGAAGAATGGGAAGGAAAGTTGATCACCCCTGAAACATCAGTTGTGCACTATGTCCTGCAGTTCAGGGAGAAAATGCAGTCCCTCATGGGAATGGCGCAGAGCAACCTGAAGGCTACACAGACAAGACATAAACTTTTGTATGACCATAGCGTTAGAGAACGCATATTTGAAGTGGGACAAAAGGTCCTGGTGCTTATCCCTATGTGGCACAACAAGTTACAGGCTGCCTGGGAGGGCATTAGGCTGAATCACTGAGGCAGGTTTGACAATTAAACCAGAGAAATGCCAACTTGCCATGAGAGAGTTGCAATACCTAGGGCATCAGGTAGGGGGTGGTATCCTCCGTCCAGAACCAGATAAAGTAGAGGCTATTGCTGCCTGGCCTACCCCTCAGACTAAAAAGCAGGTTATGTCATTTTTAGGAACTGCAGGGTACTAATGAAAATTTGTGCCACACTACAGCACATTAGCCAAACCCCTGACGGATTTGATGAAAAAGAAATTGCTCCAAGTGACTAACTGGACAGAGGACTGGGAGGAGGCCTTTGTAGTTTTAAAATCTGCATTAGCCCAATCACCTGTGCTACAGGCCCCAGATTTTAAAAGGAGGTTTATTGTACAGACTGATGCGGCTAACTACGGTTTAGGTGCTGTACTCAGTCAGGTCAATGAACAGGGGGAAGAACATCCTGTCTTTTTCTTAAGCAAGAAATTACTTCCCTGGGAAGTGGCCTATGCCACCATTGAAAAAGAATGTTTAGCCATTGTATGGTCTCTCCAAAAACTACAGCCATATCTGTATGGGCGAGACTTCACCATAATCACGGATAACAATCCACTCGTTTGGTTGAACAGAGTTTCTGGAGATAATGGCAAACTCCTAAGGTGGAGTCTGGTGCGCCAACAATTCAATTTCACTATTCAGCATAGGAAGGGTGCACAGCACGGAAATGCTGATACGCTTTCACGCCAAAATGAGCAGGTTGTCAGTGGCGCACAAGTAGGACAGTGACGTGTGTCACTAGTCCCCTTATGCTTCATTTTACAGGCGGGAATGTGGCAAATGGGACATTAATTTGTATTAATTGGCTCTTACCTTATCTACGAAGCTATAAACTAACCTCTGACTCCCCCACTATACATCAGTGTCCTTTACTCCCATATCTATGTACAGTAGTTATGGGTTCACTTAAAGGACAGGTTGGAAACCATTATGTGTCGCAGACTCCATTACAATATATACGTAGACATTACATACAAGTCTTATATCGCTGGATACAAATTAATGTCCCATTTGCCACTATCTTAATCCCTGAAAATGGAGAAGGGGGTACAAATTTGGGAGGCTTTGGCCACTTGTTTTTCAGTTTGTCTAGTAATGTGGTAATTATATATTTAATTGGTTGAAGTCCTTTCCGTTCCACACCAATATAGGAGTGGAGGTGAAAGCCTGTGTGTTGTTCCTGATTGCGTGTGCATCTCTAATTTTTAATCACCTTCTTGACACTGTCCTCTTCCTCTTGCCTATTCTAATAATGTGAAAAGTCATCAAAGAAGGAGGTGGTATGTTTGTAGCTAGCTATGATTTGGAGAACTTGGCAAGCTTCTTCCAGGGGGACCACCTATCGCTGAAATGATGGGTTTATTAAACATTGCATGCCCTGTTTAAACAACATAAGGGTGGGTGGGAGGGCCCAAGACAATTCCATCTTGCACCTCTTTTTTTTCTTTGCATTATGTGCTGTTTGGGGCCTATTTTTTAAAAGTGCCATCCTGTCTGCCACTGCAGTGCCACTCCTAGCCTCAGGCAGTGATGTGCGGTGGGGTGAGGCAGGTGAGGCAGAGCCATTCCTGTCATACTTACGTTTAAACCAGAGTTTTGACTGAATAAAGTATATGAAAAATACCAATAATTTGTTTGAAATATCTTCTTTGCATTATTCAAATAATTTTTATATCCCAAACTCTGGAGTAAAAAGTCTATGGCAGGTGAGGCAGTGCCTCATCTGCTTATCTTTTCCGCACATCTCTGATCAAAACTTACCAAATTTCCAGGAGTTTATACTAATGCACCTGTGTATAATGCCCAGATGTACCCTTTGGCTCATGTGTTGCATGGAATTCTGGCTCTGGGGTTAGCCAGTGCCTCCTGAGCCATTTAGCTCACCGCACGTCCCTACTCCTAGGTGGGCCAGGTGTTTGTGCCGCCCACTTGTGACGCTTAGCTTAGTCATCCAGCTACCTCGGTGCAACCTTTTGGCCTAAAAACAATATTGTGAGGTGTTCAGAATAGACTGGTAATGAGTGGAAATGAATGTTATTGAATTTAATAATACCGTAGGATCAAAATTACCCTCAAATTCTGTGATTTTACTTTTAGCTGTTTTTTTTTTTTTAAACATCCAGAACCAAAACCAAAACTCGAAAGGGTGGTTTTGGCAAAACCAATGCAGATCCAAAACATGAGCGAAGGTCCAGATCCAAAACCAAAACCCGAAACGTGTCTGCTTCATATCTCTAGTTTCCTGTGGCCCCATCATAATCTGGCTCTACCTCTATGGAATTTATTATCTTGTTCAATTGTCTAGAAAAACAGCAGTACACATTTAATGTGGTGTATGTATACAAGCCCTTTAGTTTAGATGATATGTTGACATACCGTACAAGTGGCTTTCATTATACATTAGATTTTATTATACAGTATATTTTGTGCAACGTAATTTGGTAGCATTAAACTATACCAGGGACGTAAATCCCAGAGGCAGTGGAGATGCCTGCCTCCAGGCTCCAAGCCCTAAAGGGGCACCTGCATGTACAGCAGCACCTGTGTAGTTCACAGTGGGATCAAAGTGTGACCGCTGCTCCTCAAATGGAGCTCTGCGGCTCACCCGATGCAGCTGCTGCAGAGTTATCAGTTCTGTCTCAGGAGTGCTGCTAACACCTGCAATAGGGTACAGGATGGTCCCCTCTTGGTACCACTCAGCGTGTGCTGCAGCAAGCAACGATGCAACCGCTGCTGCTGCTACTGAACTATGATATGGGACCCACCGGTGAATGTTGATTCTGCATGCTGCAGACTTCTGAATCTGAAGTCTGGCCTGACCCACAGACCATCGTCACACAATGTAGCTGGAGCCCTGCCAATTCACTGCGGGTTCCTGTACCTGTAGACTGGCTGAGAGCGCTATATAATTCTGTAAGTTGTATATATAGCTGGCACTCCAAATTGCCTTGCGTCGGTGCCTTCCTAATACAGAACTCCTGCCAAAGGACAGTCAATTCATGAATCCACCAAGGCGGCACTCAACGACTTGTAACAAAAAGACTCTCAGTCCCGTTGAAGTCAACATTTCAGAACTTTTTACTTATGTTCTTTTTTGACAGGATACAGGTAAGTGAACATATTACACAGGCTTGAATAGCCACAGCATGTAAACACACCCTGGAAACCCGGGTTACAAAGATACGGTCAGTCACAGATGTGTATTTAACTCTTAAAATAAAGCATGAAAGTGAAGGAAGATTCACATACGATTTGGAATAAATAAAAGATATTCTTTTAGAAGAAGGATGGCTGATTCCACAACTTTGTTTGCAAGCCGATAAATATCATTGATTGTTTTAGTGATGTGAGAGTGTAAAGTCACAGGCTTACATGCATGCATATTCATGTAGGAATACATATGTATTCCCGGTGCGGTGGACGGGATGCCGGCTGTCAGTATCCCGACAGCGGCAGCGTGGTGAGAGCTATGAGTCCCCTTGCGAGTATGTTTTAATATTTAGTGTTTAGTGTGTTTAAAAAAATACTTCATTGTAAGAGTTAAATACAAATCTGTGACTAATTGTATCTTTGTAACCCAGATACTTTATTTATAAAAGTATATGGTAGACACACACATTAATTTCACACACACCATATTTGATTTCCCTATTATTAAGGTGGCGGTGGGCAACTTGCCTCTGAGCGACTTGAATAAACTTATGCCTCTGAGCCATACTGTAGTTTAGATATTACCCTGTGGCAGGGGTGTCGGAACATTTTTAGGTTGGGGGGGTAAGATATATTATCAGTTTGGCGCCCCAAAATCACTAAATGTCGCCCCCTCTGTGTTATACCTCATAACATTTATCAAAGCATATTAGCGGCTATATCCCCGAAAGTTACCTGCAATCGGAGATACCTGCTGTGATCCCTCCATTGTTGACCGCACCCCTCCCTCCATTGTCGCCCGCAGCCGCATCCCTTACAGGTTTCTATGAGGGATGCAATGCTGCCTGATTTACCAATATCCGTATTGTAAAGCATTCCCGGTATTATTCCCCACAGCTACTGCCATTCAGCCCATTGTAGCCTATGGGCTACACATCGCATTGCTGGCCAGGCAGTTGGTTCCCCTGGAACCCTCCCCCGAAGTAACCTCTATGCATGTGCGGTCTGAGCATGCGCAGAAGTCCCGGCAGACACCACAGCCCATCGCAGGGATGGGCTCCTTTTGGAGCCCCTGTCCCTGCCTATGCTGCATTATACATTCATGGAAGTAAGATCCCTCCCAGATCGCATTCAACATGTAATACATGATAAATGGGCCCCTAAGAGTCGGTCAGCTGCACTAAATCTAAATGACTCTGGGCCTAATTCAGACCTGGTCGCACGCAGGCTAATTTTTGCACTGCTGCGACCAGGTAATCACCGCCCACAAGGGAGGGGGGATTCGCTATGCAGGGCTGCAAACGCTTGTGCAGAGAGCTGCGAAAACAAAACGTTTGTGCAGTTTCTGCACAGCTCAGGACTTACCCGCTGCGATGAACCAGGATGGAGCTGACGTAAGGCTCCCTCCATGGAAACGGCTGAACACGCCTGCGTTCACTTTGGCACTCCCGGAAAACGGTGAGTTGACACCCCCCAGACGACCTCTTCCTGTCAATCTTCTAGCATTCGCGCTGCGAACGCTTTCTTAATTGTTCTCGTTGCTGCCCGGCGCTGACCAGTGCGGCCCCACACATGCGCTGTTCAGACCCGATCGCACGGCAGCAAAAAACTGCAGCGTGCGATCGGATCTGAATGACCCACATTGTGTGTAACAATCAACATATGACCATACACAGAGCTACAAAAGGGGGGGGGGGGGGGGGTATGGCAGTCCTTTGTACCCCTTTTCCACTAGCTTATTAAAACACGGGTAAATGCGCGGGAGAGCGCATTTACCCATATTTTTCACTAGTGGAAAAGGATCCCCCGGCAAATTCAATCAAGGCGACACGGCTCCAGTTCACTGTGTATGGGAGGGTGGCGTTGGGAGGTCATGTGATCTCCCAGCGCCGCCCCTGCCGCGTCACTAGCCACGTCACCAACCCGGCAATTGCCGGGTTGGTGAGCGCTGTCTGTAGGGGGCTGTAGCATGGGTCGCAGCCGTGTCAGGCGACACGGCTGCGACCCGTGCTACGGTAGTGGAAAAGGGGTATTAGTGAAATGGGGAAGGTCACTGCTGTCAGCTTGCTTCGTGTGGACTGGACGCTGTCAGTCATGTCTCAGGACAGCATGACTTTGAGGGTGTACCTTAGTGCAGGAGGATGGGTTCCTCTTGTTCTTCTCCCCATCTCTGTAATTGTGGCGGGTGGGCAGCCAGGAAAGCAGGCAGATCGCTTTTGTGCAGGGGATTTAAACTGTCCAGTGTCGGCATTGTCTCTGGGTGAGTTGCGGTGGCTGGCAAGTGTCCTGACGTGGTGTCATGTATGCCCGGTGGGCGGCGATTTTCCTGCTGGGATCAAGGATGATCTGCTGCGCAGCATAGAAACAGCACAGGTGACAGTGTAACAGGTTGGGGAGAAGAAGTGGACCGTGAGGCGCAACTGTTTTATTTTTTTTCTTAATTGGCGGGGGGTGCAGACAATTTAAAAAGTAGTAATAAGCACTTTGGCCGCCGTTTTTTGTGACCCTGTACTTCGGGGCCCCTCTGAACTGTGGGGCCCAGTATAGTTGTCCCCTTTGTACCCGCCTGTCGCCAGGCCTGGAGGTAGACCGCGTCAAAGACATGAGTGTGGGGAGGGGACAGAGAGACAGTAAGTGTCTGGGAAATAGAGAGAGATAGAGAGAGAGGAGAGAGCGAGAGACAGAGAGGGAGGACTGAGAGAGAATAGAGACAGGGAGAGGACAGAGAGGGAGGAGAGGATAGAGACAGAGCGAGAGGAGAGAGAGTTGAGGCTCGCTGTTCACTTCTTCCTCCCCCGTTACACTGTCACCTGGTCTGGAGAGACAGAGAGGGAGGAAAGATACAGGGAGGAGAGAGTGGCGCCCCCCCATCCACCCCCCCCCCCCCGCCCTTCCTGTTACATTGTCACCTGGTCTGGAGAGAGAGAGACAGAAAGGGGGGAGAGAGGGAGAGACAGAGAGGAGAGCGAGAGGGGAGCGAGAAAGGAGAGAGTTGCATATCACCATCCACTTCTTCTCCCCCACCCCCCACCCCCGTTACGCTGTCACCTGGTCTGGAGAAAGGGAGAGAGAGGGAGGAGAGATGAGAGCGAGAGGGATAGAGACAGAGAGTGAGGAGAGCGAGAGGAGAGAGACAGAGAGGGAGGAGAGCCAGAGGAGAGAGACAGAGGGAGGAGAGAGACAGGGAGGAGAGAGTGAGAGAGCGAGGGAGGAGAGCGAGAGGAGAGAGACAGAGAGGTAGGAGAGAGACAGAGAGGGAGGAGAGAGTGAGAGAGAGAGAGATAGAGAGGGAGGAGAGAGTTGCACCTCACCATCCACTCCCCCTTCCCCCATTACACTGTCACCTGGTCTGGAGTGAGGAGACCGAGAGGAGAGAGCGAGACAGAGAGGGAGGAGAGAGAGGAGTGAGAGACAGAGAGAGAGAGTTGCACCTCACCGTCCAACCCCGCCCCCTCCCCCATTACACTGTCACCTGGTCTGGAGAGAGACAGAGAGAGAGAGCGGAGAGAGAGACGAAGAGGGAGGAGAGAGAGTTGTGTCTCACCGGCCACTCCCCCCCCCCTCCCTTACAATGTCACCTGGTCTGGAGAGAGGAAGAGAGAGAGACAGAGAGAGAGAGACAGAGAGAGAGGAGAGTGAGAGAGAGGAGAGACAGACTGAGGGCGGGATGTACTTACCTCCGCTGTCGCGATAACTGCAATTTTCTCTGCGCTCTCACTCCCCGCTCCGCTGCCCGCCGCTCCCCCGTCTGCTTTCTCATCCCCTTCTCCCTCACCGCCGCGGCTACTGTGTTCTCTCATCGCTGCCCTCCACCTGGCCGTTTGGCGCATGCGCATCCGGGTTCTGCCTTTCCAGGCATGCGCTGACTGACTTATTGTAAGCGTAAGCCCGTAAAAGCAGAACCCAGATGCGCATGCGCCAAACGGCCAGGGGGAGCGCAGCGATGAGAGAACACAGTGGCCGCGGCGGTGAGGAAGAGGGAGAAGGGGATGAGAAAGCTGACGGGGGAGCGGCGGTAAGCAGAGCGTGGAGTGAGAGCGCAGAGAAAATTGCAGTTATCGCAAGGGCGGAGGTTAGTACATCCCGCCCTGAGAGAGTTGCGCCTCACCGTCCAAACCCCCCCCATTACTTTGTCACCTGGTCTGGAGAGAGAGACAGAGAGAGAGTGGAGAGAGAGACGGGCAGGAGAGAGAGAGAGAAATGGGAAGCCAGCCGGAGATACACTACCATGCTACATTACAGAAGGTATTTTATGGGGGCGGGCACTTCACGGCATTATGCTCCGCCCCCTAAATACCCGCAAATCGCGGCACTGCCTCAAGGAGCCGGCCGGAGCAAGCAGGGTAGGGGGAGCGCAGGCTGGGCCAGGCTTAGTGTACTCCCGCTTCTCGCTACATCCTCCGTGGCTGCAGGGGGGTTTCCAGTCAGAACCACTGGGAGGAGGAGTCAGAACCACAGGGAGGAGGAAGTGGAGACACTGTGGGAGGGGGCGGAGCCAGGGACCACACAGTGCGGCAAAGCGATGAGGAATCTTCAGAGCTGCTGCACTCGGGCGCTGTAAAGTGTGGCAGCGGTGTTTCACCTGACCATCTGCCGCTCCTCTACTATAGTTGATAGGCGCCTCCCTCATTTTTGCGGGGGGCGAGCTGCCCCCTTGCCCCCCTCCATTCCGACGCCCCTGCCATGTGGGGTAATATTGTTGAGTTTGGTTGTTCACGGTCATGGACTCTATGCCACCTTGGGACTGTCTGCTTGCACCCCTCAAACTTAAACTGTCATTTTCTGTAACCTTTTTCACAACTGTGTTAACTTGTTGCAGCATTGCAGACTAGATGATTGAACAGGTTATAGGAAGCTTGAAGATATACCGCAGAGGACAAATTTAGGGTCCGATTTATTACCATCCGAATATGAGGATGCAGATGTGCTGTGATTATATCGGCCCAACCTGCAATGCAATAATTGATTACATTGCTCTGCCCTGCATGTATCGCATGCACGGACAGAGCTTGTGAGAAAGCTCTGTCCCTGTGATGCCACTCCACAGCCAGAATGGGGTGTTTTTCACGATTTTGTGCTGCGCATGAGCTTCCGCCCTTCATCGCTGATGCCACTGTCAGCACCTGGGTCCCTATTGTGATGCCCCCTCCCCCCCACGTACCATTACCTTCCAACCCTGATCATACTCACCAACACCCAGGGATCGGTATTTGGAGCTCCTGGGGGGTTGCCGGTCATCGGGACTCCCTACTGCTATGACCACTTTGCAGCATCACTTTACTGCACCTGGGTTCACAGGAGCAGCAGGGATTCTCGATGACCGGCAGCCAGTTCCTGTGTAGGTGAGTATGCTTTCTTTTCACAGTGATCAGCTTGTGTGTCCATCAGACACGCAGAGCTGATCACATTGCCAACTCCCCACACGCCTTTATTTGCCTAGGCGCAGAGAAAGCTGTGCAGAGTACAGAATCTGCAGTGAGCCCTGTGATTACGCCAGCTGAAGCTGAGGTAATTATCACAGGAATCACTGCGGTACAGTATTTGTTTTACAGTTTTTTATTTTTAAATAAATCATAAGTATCTGGTTCCTAAACAAAATGATAATTTCACGAAAACTACTCCAAAATCCCTTTAATACATTCAGGTGATACTAAAATAATGTGAAAAGGTAGGCTGACCGTATTATCCCTTTAACCTTGGACACCCATGAATTAAAACCAGGTGAAATGCAGGCTTGTAGTCAGCCAGCCACAGAACCTGTGTAATTCACGAGTGTCCCAGGTTAAAGGGATAATATGGTCAGCCCAGAGCACAGGTTCTCAAACTCGGTACTCAGGATCCCACACAGTGCATGTTTTGCAGGTCTCCTCACAGAATCACATGTGAAATAATTAGCTCCACCTGTGGACCTTTTAAAATGTTTCAGTGAGTAATTAATACACCTGTGCACCTGCTGGGTGACCTGCAAAACATGCACTGTGTGGGGTCCTGAGGACCGAGTTTGAGAACCACTGGCCTAGAGCATACTTGCCTACCTGACCCTCTCCATGAGGGAGAAAATGCTCTGTTCCTGGACTTTCCTGGTAATGTATGATTGCCATCACCTGTGGTAAAACACCTTTCTTATC
Source organism: Pseudophryne corroboree (assembly GCF_028390025.1). Lineage (NCBI taxonomy): Eukaryota > Metazoa > Chordata > Amphibia > Anura > Myobatrachidae > Pseudophryne > Pseudophryne corroboree. Next base: position 223,938,206 of record NC_086450.1, read on the forward strand.
CATTAACTAGCTCACCACAGGTGATGGCAATCATACATTACCAGGAAAGTCCAGGAACATGGAGAGGGTCAGGTAGGCAAGTATGGCCTAGAGAAGGGTGTGAAAAACCTTTTTTTCACATTATTTTATGAAAAATATTGTTATTAAATATGCCCATATGTGCTTCTGTATAATTCATGCATATCATATAATTGCTGCTAGGAGTTGTGGAGTCATGCTACAATCATTGCAGGCAGGGCTGTGATGTAACTGCTGGCTACCTATCCCATCACAACTGCATCTTGAAATGATAAAAAGACAGAAATCTGCCGCTGGAATTCACAGACGTGTATACTAAAGGTATTTCTGGTATGAAAATAATGAACCTATAACACAGGCACATTTCTTGGGGAAAACATTATTTAAAACTGGAATAATAATTGAACCATGCAGTAACAGATGTTGTGCTTTGTAGCAGCTATTTTGCTGACTGCTATTTTCTCAGTTCTCAGCCCTTTTTGGCTCTGAGAGACTAACTGCGGTGTCCTTCAATGGACCTACTGACAGGAAGTTTACAAAGGGGGAAATGATTCCCCCAGATGAAATGCAAGTAATTTTTCAGTGACTGTTACCAGGCACTCAGCTTGTGTTTAGGATTAGCGGTGCTCTAATAAGAAAGCAAATCTACTCAATAAACCTTTGTCTGATTAAGACAAAGGGAGCTGTGTACCCTGATTTAGACCCACTGTGTTTCTCAATACAAACTGTTCTTTCAAAACATACGTTTTGCTCCCTCGGTAATGTTACTAACATTCTTTCCAACTTAGAAATTCTTCTGTTGACTCATTTTTCATTGGTGTGAAGTTTTAGGGATCATTAGAGAATCATGGGCAGTATGCCAGCACCTGCTGTGAACTAATGAGTCTGCACTAAATCGCTTTCATTCCTCGTATTCTCCTCCAATTCTGAGACAACCGTTGATTCATGAACAAATCGTAGAGGTAGTATAGAACCAGGACTGATTATACTTAGTCGGTTATAAAGATGCAAGCCGCAATGCAACATTAATACAAAGTGATCTGCAGAGGTTAAAGACACATGCATCGGACATTAGCATACTGGAGCTATATACATTCTAACGGCCTCAAACAGCAATGAAGCATGGGAAGAATGGATTTGGTTACTGAACTGTGTGGGTGTTTAGAGCCAGACCTACTGGTAATCATTGGCTATTAGACTAGTGGAGATCAAATGCTGTTACAGAAGTGGTCAATTGCTGTATGTAGTAGAAAAAAATGTTGATGCAAAGAGGATATATTGTGCAAATGTGCAAAAATGTATGCCAAGCTCATAAAAGAGGTGCAGGATCTATTAAAATATTGATTCGCACCATGCAGATGCCTTGAAAAGTTTCAGAGGGGGGGTCCTAAAATTAAGCACTTCATAGCCCCATTTATATATTACATGAGTCATGAAGGCATTGTGGTTATCAAATGTAGCCTTATCTATTATTATGGGTGTAGTATGTTATACCGGTGGCCGGGATCCCGGCGCCCAGCATACCGGTGGCAGGATCCCTGCCGGCAGCTGGGTAAGCGCGAATGTGCCCCTTGTGGGCACGGTGGCGTGCTATGAGTGCCACGCTATTTATTCTCCCTCCAGGGGGATCGTGGACCCCCAAGAGGGAGAATAGTTGTCGGTATGCCAGGTGTCGAGATTCCGGCGCCGGTGTACTGAGTGCCGGGATTTCAACACCTGGCATACTGAATACCACCCATTATTAATGGTCCATGAATTACCCTTGTGGTATTTATATGTAGTAAATATTGGTGGAAGAAGGAAATGGAAATAGGAGGGGTGTGTAATAAGTTTCCAAATGCACAAAAAGTATTGTATTTTCAAACAGAGTGAACATTACATTTTTTTTCAAGTATTCGCCAGAGGAGTCTATGCAAAGTTGCCTGTTCTCAAACCACTTGGTAAAGCATCTGGATCAGTCTGAAGCAGGTTTGTTTTCTACATGCTGGAGGAAGGTCTCCGCTGCAGCTTCGGGTGACTCAAAAAGAATCCCACACCTCTTGCCCTTGATTTGTGGGAACACAAAGAAATCGCAGATGGCCAGGTCTGGATTTTAAAATGACCAATGGGTCTATTTAGTAAGCCTTGGATGGAGATAAAGTGCACTGAGATAAAGTACCAGCCAGTCAACAACTACCTGCCATGTCACAGGCTGCATTTGAAAAATGTCAGTTAGGAGCTGGTTGGTTGGGACATTATCTCTGTGCACTTTATTTCCATCCAAGGCCTAGTAAATGCATTCACTGGCCAGAAAATCCACCACTTTCCTGGACTTGCGGGCAAGTACATTGTCATGATGGAGAAGGGTCCCATGAGCATGAGTTCTTGGAGTTCACCTAGAAATGGCTTCCAGCACGTGCGGCAGGAATTGGTTGGTGTACCAGTCTCCTGTGACAATGCACTTCTCCACAAAATGGTATGGTAGCTACATGACCAGTCTTAGCCAGAAAAACAGCCTTTATCTGCTTGGACACACTGCGCTCACATTGAAACTTCTGTGGTCGTTCACCTCCAACTGGGGTCCACTGGGCCTACTATTTGTGTCGACACTGTACATCCAGGATTCATCACCATTGAGCGACCACCATCAAACCTGACTATCATGTTGCAGCACCAAGTCACCCGAGCCATCTTCTGCTCTTCAGTCAGCTTATGGAGCACCCATCATGCAGTAACCTTTCGCCAGCCAAGCTTTTCATGAGGTATCAAGCAGATGGATCCCGATGAGATACCTATTTCTTTCTCTAATTGGGCCATGGTCATCCTGGAGTCCACCTCAACTATTGCTCGCATGGCAGCAACGTTGTCCTCAATGGCACACACAGGTCCTCCGCATTGCTTCTCATTTTCCAGGAACTGTTTCTGTCGCCAAAATTCTGCATTCCTTTCAAATACAGTGATTCAGGTCAATGCTTCTCCCCAAAAGCAGCTTGCAGTCAGTCAAAACTCTCCTGCTGTCGCAGAACACTCTTGTATTCGTAAAAGATCATGGCTATCCAGTGGCCTCGATTGAGCTTTATGATGAGTTTATGAAGGAAGCGAACATGCTGACTTCTTCAGTGTGCAGTGCTGCTTATGTACGGCTCTGTGCCTTTACATTTCACAAGAGAGATTACAGTTCACAGATTGTGTCTACTCTATTTATGCACTGCACATCCAGAAACTTATTGCACACCACTTGTATTTGTTGCAATTCATAAAGGTCTGGTGAGGAACTAAATTATTTCTGTATATCAGCCGTTTGACAAAATATTTTTGTGTAATCTTTCCATCGACCGTGCATAAACAGCAGTAAAGCATGTTCGTCTCAGGATTCCATTGTGACAATTTAATCTGTTATATTATGTTTTTAATGTTTTATTTATTCACACATTAGTTCTTCACTTTTTTTTTTGTCACAGTTTTTCTCTCTATTAATTTCTTTCATGCTTCGCTTCACTCAGCCCTAGAGGCTGAATAGATAAAAGTAATAGAGCCTTACAGGCTTTCAGATAAAGGTATATGTTCATATGCAATTTTAGTAAACTCAAATAAAAGGTATTTTAAACAATAAAATTGTGAGGGACGGAGTGGACCTATCTGAGTCCGATTCTTTCTCTCTTTGTAAATTCCCTTTCATGTTGGTCAATCGGACGGTACCACCGAACAAATGGTCAAAATTATTTAATAATTATGGATTCTTAATACTAAAAGGACCAATAGTCCCTGAAGTCTTTTCTTACTTTGTTTGTCTTTGGTGCGGATAAAACCTTCTCTTTCCATTTCATATTATGTTTCTATTGACTATAGGGCCTTATTCAGCTTGCTTAACTGATTCAATCGCATCTAGATGTTTTCTTCTTCAGTGTCCATTTACGTTAGTGATGAGCGGGTTCGGTTTCTCGGAAACCGAACCCCCCCCGAACTTCACCCTTTTTACACGGGTCCGAGCCATACTCGGATTCTCCCGTATGGCTCGGGTAATCCGAGCGCGCCCGAACTTCATCATCCCGCTGTCGGATTCTCGCGATATTCGGATTCTATATAAGCAGCCGCGCGTCGCCGCCATTTTCACTCGTGCATTGGAAATGTTAGGGAGAGGACGTGGCTGGCATCCTCTCCGTTATTGTTGAACTTGATTGTGCTGTGCACTATTGCTTAATTGTGGGGAGGGTTGGGGAGCAGCTGTATATAGGAGGAGTACAGTGCAGAGTTTTGCTGATTAGTGACCACCAGTTAACCGTTCTCTGCCTGAAAAAAACGCTCCATATCTGTGCTCACAGTGTGCTGCATATATCTGTTCTCACACTGCTTAATTGTGGGGACTGGGGAGCAGCTGTATTATATGGTATCCGTTCACATGGTCGACCATGTTATGGTCGACAGTCATTAGGTCGACCACTATTGGTCGACATTGACATGGTCGACATGGACACATGGTCGACACATCAAAATGGTCGACACATGAAAAGGTCGACATGAGTTTTTTTAACTTTTTTTTCTTTTGGGGAACTTTTCCATACTTTACGATCCACATGGACTACGATTGGAACGGTAAAGTGTGCCGAGCAAAGCAGTAGCGGAGCGAAGGCACCATGCCCGAAGCATGGCGAGCGAAGCGAGCCATGCGAGGGGACGCGGTGCACTAATTGGGGTTCCCAGTCACTTTACGCAAAAAACGACAACAAAAAAAGTTAATCAACTCATGTCGACCTTTTCATATGTTGACCTTTCATGTGTCGACCATGTGTTCATGTCGACCATGTCAATGTCGACCAATAGTGGTCGACCTAATGGCTGTCGACCATAACATGGTCGACCATTCATACCGGAACCGTATTATATACAGGAGTACAGTGCAGAGTTTTGCTGATAGTGACCACCAGTATACGTTGTCTGCCTGAAAAACACTCCATATCTGTGCTCAGTGTGCTGCTTTATTGTGGTGACTGGGGACCACCAGTATAATATTATATAGGAGGAGTACACTGCAGAGTTTTGCTGACCAGTGACCACCAGTATATAATATATAGCATTATGGTACAGTAGGCCACTGCTGTACCTACCTCTGTGTCGTCATTAAGTATACTATCCATCTACATTCTATACCTGTGGGGCATTTTAGTTTTGCAGTTTGCTGACACAGTGACCACCAGTATACTATATATAGCAGTACGGAAGGCCACTGCTGTACCTACCTCTGTGTCGTCATTCATTAAGTATACTATCCATCTACATTCTATACCTGTGGTGCATTTTAGTTTTGCAGTTTGCTGACACAGTGACCACCAGTATACTATATATAGCAGTACGGAAGGCCACTGCTGTACCTACCTCTGTGTCGTCATTCATTAAGTATACTATCCATCTCTTTTATCCGCCTCTTTTTTTCTTTGCATCATGTGCTGTTTGGGGACAATTTTTTTGAAGTGCCATCCTGTCTGACACTGCAGTGCCACTCCTAGATGGGCCAGGTGTTTGTGTCGGCCACTTGTGTCGCTTAGCTTAGTCTCACAGCGACCTTGGTGCGCCTCTTTTTTTCTTTGCATCATGTGCTGTTTGGGGACAATTTTTTTGAAGTGCCATCCTGCCTGACACTGCAGTGCCACTCCTAGATGGGCCAGGTGTTTGTGTCGGCCACTTGTGTCGCTTAGCTTAGTCTCACAGTTACCTTGGTGCACCTCTTTTTTTTTCTTTGCATCATGTGCTGTTTGGGGACTATTTTTTTGAAGTGCCATCCTGCCTGACACTGCAGTGCCACTCCCAGATGGGCCAGGTGTTTGTGTCGGCCACTTGTGTCGCTTAGCTTAGCCATCCAGCGACCTCGGTGCAAATTTTAGGACTAAAAATAATATTGTGAGGTGTTAGGTGTTCAGAATAGACTGGAAATGAGTGGAAATTATGGTTATTGAGGTTAATAAAACTATGGGATCAAAATGACCCCCAAATTCTATGATTTAAGCTGTTTTTTAGGGTTTTTTGTAAAAAACACCCGAATCCAAAACACACCCGAATCCGACAAAAAAATTTCGGTGAGGTTTTGCCAAAACGCGTCCGAATCCAAAACACGGCCGCGGAACCAAATCCAAAACCAAAACACAAAACCCGAAAAATGTCCGGTGCACATCACTAATTAACGTCCACAGGTACAGTATGACATTGGCGTATGATGGTGGAGACCAGGATCAGGCAACAAACAGTTAAGTATTTTAGTCCCCAAGATGCACTGACTCTTCTCCCTTATACCCAGCCTGCAGCTCAGGCTCTTCAGTATTTGTTTTGTGCCAGCAGGAGCTGGGTCACTGTTATAACAGTGGGGCTGCTTTCAAGTAGCCCAAACATTACTTTTATGATTTTATGTTTCTTTATCTGTTCTTTACTGAGCAAGCAGCGCTAGGCAGTCCTCTGGACACGAACGCTGCTGCTCCAACACCCCCACCAGTGCCGCAACTCTAGCCATGGTGGGGAACTTTCGGCGGGGCACCATGATCCCTTGGTAGCAGGGGCACACAGAACAGCCCCAAACTGCAGCTGGAGCAGGGGGGCAGGTAAGGTGGGCTTCTGCTTGTGCAACCCTCACTATTGGCAGTCCATTTGTCCGGTCCTGGGAGATGGACTGGAGGTACTGATGTGTACCCAGGTCTTGGCCATGGACTGCACTAGACCACCAAGGCTTATATACTGGTGCTGGAGACATTTTACACAGGCTGGGGAATCAGGTGACTTATATCAGCAAGGGGAGGTCAGCGCTTCCCGAGCGGCCCCTCCCCCAGCCTAGGGTGTTATTCCACATTGTTCTTCCCACCTCTGAGCTGCTTCTTTCCCCTCTGAGACACACAACAGCCATTTTCAAAGCTCTGCAGGTCTCCGAGAATGCTGTGTCCAGACTTCCTGTATATCTCTCCCTTGAGTCAGGATATACAATGCTAATTTCTACCAGCCACTGCATCTGAGTAGTTGAATTTATTGCCCATTGCAGCTTTATTACATATTCTGCATTGTTTGTTACTTATGCTAGCTCTGCTTTCTGCTTTTTCCTTTTGTCAATTTATACCTATTCTTTTTTCTCACTGTAAACCTAAGATACCAGGTGTGTAAAGGGTTTACTGTACTCCACATTTCATTGCATTTGTGCAGAAAAATTGTCACATACTGTTTTGATTTCACACTGCTCATTGCCATATTGTGTGTTATACTTTCCTGCAGTTATGTCTAATAAAGGCAAGGGAAATAAACAGGCTCTTGCTCCTACACTAGTGTCCTGCAAGTCCTGTTTAGCAGGCGTAGCTTTCCAAGATGTGCTGCAAGATGGTCTGTGTGCCTCTTGTTATTCACCAGTCAGCTCCTCCAATTCGAGCACAAGAACCCCCTTGGGCTACTTTTTCACAAATGCTGGCAAAGATAGCAGACCACATAACAGCCCCGGCACTTGCTCCCACTATAGATTTTTGCACAAGTGGCAACAACAGGTACACCAGGCTATACAGGTCACGCCTGTCCCTCCCCATGGATGGACATGTTCTCTGCCTCAGTGCAGAGACTGTCTCCCTCTTCTGCTGCCTTTCACCATATGTTGCAGTGCCATAGATCCTTGCCTAGTAACATTGCTAAGCATGTTGTGCCTTTGTCATAGTCTACACCGCTTTCAGATTCTGAGGACTCTTCTGGTGATTTAGAAAATGAAGAGAACGAGGAACCAGCGCCTAAAGCAAAGGACTCTCTTTACATGCCAAAAAGTAGTGGTGGTAGAATTTCCCCATACATATCACTTCACTAAACTCATGAGCGAGGCAAGGAAGGCTCCTAGCAAAAAGTTCCATGTCCCTAAAAGGCTGAGTTCCTTTCACCCTCTTGCAGCAGCTGACTGTAATAAGCTTGGCCTTACCTATCCCTACAGCATCTTTCCTGAAGGAGATGATGGATAGACAGTTGGACGCATGTCTTAAATCTATGTATTATCTTACAGAAACTATTTCTCACCCCGCCATGGCAAAAGTCTGGGTGGATAAAGCCATACAGAGCTGGGAAGATCCCCTAGAGAACAGTTTCCCCTCAGGAACAACTGTCCTACATTGCAAATATCAGAGATGCAGCCTTTTATATTGAAGAAGCGGCTCTGGATTCTGCCCTCCCAAGCTCCAAAGCTTTGGCTACTTCAGTGGTAGCATGCTGCATTATTTTGCTTCATTCATGGAAAGCTGACTCAGATTCTAAGAAAGCCATGGAAGCACTCCCTTATACAGGGCAAATTCTTTTTGGAACTAAACTGGACAAATTTGTCACTGCTCTTGCTCTGATGATATGGTTTAACTGCCTCAGCCTCCTTTTCCCATCCTCGTACTTCTTCCTTTGTTCTTTCTACCCCAAGGGCAAAACCAGAGGTCGGTCCTTTACTTGACTGTCACAGTCCACAAAGGACTTCTAAGCCCATAACCAAGCAGGTCTGAGCTCCCAGATATCCAACTACCATGTCAGATGACAAGCCTTCATCCTGATGGACGGGCCTCCTCCTGGGAGATCCCAGGGTGAGAGGCCAACTTCTTCAGTTAACACACTATTGGCGTCAGGTCACAACAGACATCTGGGTGCAGGGAGTGGTCTCTCATGGGTACGCCTTCTCTTTCCTGAGATGACCGCCCCAGCAGTACTTTCATACAAGCCTTCCCACAGACCTCTGCAAGGCCCAGACTCTCCACTCCTTACTACATGCAGGCATTATAATTACCTTCCCAGCATCACAATGTGGCAAGGACTTTTACTCAACATTCTTCTCTAGAAAACAAATGGGTCCCATCAGCCTTTCCTCAATCTCAAGTTGCTGAACAACTATCGCAAAGTGCTCATATTTCACATGGAAACTCTCCATTCTATTGTCCTAGCTATGCAGCCCGGGGACTTATGGTCTCTTTGGACATCCAGGATGCTTATCTATACGGTATGTATCTATAGCTTCCATTCATCAACAATACCTTCAGTTTGCTGTCTTACAACATCATTTCCAATTTCAGGCTCTGCCTTTTCTACTATCTACAGCTTCGAAGGTCTTTACCAAGTTCATGGCAGTCATGGCAGCTCAGCTTCATCATCAGGGGATCAGAATACTCCCTTACCTGGATGACCTGCTGATTCTGGCACACTCTCCAGAGGTCCTCAACCTCCATTTCCATATAACCAAAGACTTCCTGTGGAGACACTGTTGGCTATCCAATGGGAAAAAGTCTTCCTTAATCCCTTCTCAGTGGATGATACACCTGGGAGCTCTTCTGGATACTCAAGTGCAGAGAATCTTCCTACATATGGAAAAGATTGTGGCACTGCAACTACGGGTGCGCAGGTTGCTCCATTCATTCTGCAATGCAGACTTTGGGATCCATGGTATCCACCTTCAATATGGTGGAATATGCTCAGTTCCACTCCAGGCCTCTACAACACCTGATTCTTTCCAGGTACAATGGCCAACTCAAAATCCCAGATGATGGTCCTCTCTGCAGATGTTTGGATATCATTCTCGTGGTGGTTGCAAATCACCTACCTGGACAAGGGTCACCCATACTGGATTGGGTCCTACTCACCACGGATGCCAGCCTCCGTGGGTGTAGAGCAGTCACTGGAAGTCACACCTTTCAAGGCCAATGGATCCTGGCAAATGGGGGTTACCAATCAAAGTTCTGGAGCTTTGAGTTGTCTATAGGGTCCTCACTCTGGCTCAGGACATTCTTCAGTGTTGTCTTGTCCAAGTCCAGTCAGACAACGCCAAAACAATGGCCTATCTCAATGACCAGGGAGGCGCTCACAGTGTCTCAGCAATGACAGAAGTGGCACAAATTCTCAAATGGGCAGAACACCATCTCCCAGCCATCTCCGCAGTCTTCATGCGGGAATCCTCAACTGGGAGGCAGACTTCCTCATTCATCAGGATGTGCACACCGGAGAATGGTTTCTACATCCAGAAGTCTTCCAGCTTCTGGTAGACAAATGGGATGTTCCGGAAGTAGACCTCATGGCCTCAAGACACAACTACAAGTTGGCAATTTACGGGTCCAGAACAAGTGACCCCGGAGTAGCCTTTGTGGATGCTTTGCCAGTGAAATGGCCTTTCTGTCTGGCATACCTTTTCCCTCCATTCTCCCTCCTACCCAGGGTGCTTTGCAAATTCAAGCAGGAAGGCAGCACCGTGAACTTGATAGCTATGGCCTGGCCCAGGCGCCATTCGTTCATGGATCATTACAGTCTATCCATAGATGTTTCCTTTCCACTTCCTCTTTGACCAGACCTCTTGTGTCAAGGTCCCTGTCCACCACCTGACTTACCATGCCTGTCTTTGATGGTGTGGCTCTTGAGTCATCTCTCTTAAGGTCTAAAGGGTTTTCTAATGCTGTCGTTCACACAATGCTCCAGGCGCGGAAGCCAGCATCAGCCCATATTTATTACCAAGTGTGCCATACTTACTTCCAGTGATGTGCTCAATGACACTATGATCCTTTGGTTTTTAGGATTCTACAGTCAGGTTTAGATCTCAGACTCTGCCTTGCTTCTCTTAAAGTATAGATCTCAGCTCTATCCATTTGATTCCAGAAATGGATTGCTCCATTATCGGATGTGCGTGTCTTCCTTCAGGGGGTATTGAGGATTCATCCTCCCTGTGTCCCACTGTTGGCTCCGTGGGATTTATCTCTAGTTTTACATGCTTTACAGAAGTCACTGTTGAAACCACTGGAGTCTGTTGACCTCAAATGATTAATGGCATTTTTTTTTTCTATCTTTCATCATGACAGAGCATTCCTATTGACCAAACAGAATTATCTCCCCTAGGTGGTGTCTCGCTTCCATATTAATGAGGACAAAGTAGTTTCGGCCTTCCAATCCCCTTACCTCTCGGTAGGGGAGGCCTTCTTGAATGTAGTTCATGCTCTTCGAATCTTTGTGGATCATACTAGTTACATCAGGAAAACGTATTCCCTCTTTGTCCTATATGGATTCCATGAGTGGGGCTGGCCAGCTTACAAGCAGACTGTAGCCAGATGGCTCTGCATGACTATCTCACAGGCTTACACACAGGCTGACCTCCCTGTGCCAGATACAGTCTCTGCTCACTCTACTCATTCTGTGGGACCTTCATGGGCAGCCCATCGTGGCGCACCTGCCAAACAACTATGCAAGGCAGCCACGTGGTCTTCTGTCCACACATTTCTTAGGTTATATGCCTTTGATACATTTACCTTTCAAGATGCTACATTTGGACACAACGTTCTCCTCTCAGCTTAGGAGCATCTCCTCCCTAGTTTAACTGCTTTGGGACATCCCCAATGTCATCCCTGTGGATGCCTATGGACCCTGAAGAAGAAAATAAGCATTATGGTAAAACTTATCTTTGTTAACTCTTTTTCTATGAGGTCCATATGATCCACAGGGCACCCACCCTGACACACCTAGCTTCAATAGATTGCTCTACTCAAACACCAGTTCCTATCTCCTGGGTGTGAGGGTGTGTTTACTGTGTGTGCCATTCTTCCTTCTCTCCTCTCCAGCTCTTGCCTTGGGCTTGTTTACAAAAAGGAGCCTGCGCTTTGGGCATGGTATGAGGGAGAAGGACCAGTGCTTCTTGGGTGCCTGATCTTGGTCTACACCATCATACCACAATGTCATCCTTGTGGATCCTATGGACTGTGAAGAAAAATACTTAACAAATAAAGGTAAGTTTTTCCATAAGTCTTGTTATTTGCCCATTGCGCACATGAAGGGTTCGGTCTGTGTGTGCACAGCCTGGCCAATGCGATCACATCGCATTGATGTAAACGCCTCTTATAGGTAGAGGCAGTCGTGGCACGGTCAGGGTTGCGGATGTGGGACGGTGAAAAATGGAGGCGGAGCCATTTTCAGGGAGGTCACGTGATGTCACACGGCAGCTGCTATGCAACACATGGCGCTGGTGCCTCTGCCTTTGCAGATAGGCTGCGCAGGAGGGAGGCTACCTTTTTTGGGGGGGTCAGTGATGCAATCACAATTGAATTGTGATTGCATCACTGGGCGGCCATTTGCATGCAATCATGAACAGTTGCAGTTTTGCCAATTTAGAAAAACTGCAACTAAAGATGAATACGATCCCTCCAAACATATAATCACACTGTAGTTTCAGAGAAATTTGAATAACCCCGATATTGGGCCTAATTCAGACTAGAGATGTGCGGTTGGCACTTTTCGTGTTTTGTGTTTTGGTTCTAATTCCACTTTCTTGTTTTGGTTTTGGCTTGGTTTTGCCAAAACCACCCTTTCATGTTTTGGATCTGGATGATTAAAAAAACCCCATAAAAACGGCTAAAATCACAGAATTTGGGGGTAATTTTGATCCTACGGTATTATTAACCTCAATAACATTAATTTCCACTCATTTCCAGTCTATTCCTCACACCTCACACAATTGTTTTTAGGCCAAAAGGTTGCACCGAGGTTGCTGGATGACTAAGCTAAGCGACACAAGTGGACAACACAAACACCTGACCCATCTAGGAGTGGCACTGCAGTGTCAGACAGGAGGACAGATTTAGAAAAAAGGCACCAAACAGCACCTCATGCAAAGATGTAGAAGAGGTGCAATGAGGTAGCTGTATGACTAAGCCAAGCTACACTAACACTTGGCCCATCTAGGAATGGCACTGCAGTGGCAGACAGGAGGGCAGATATGAAAAAAAAGGCCCCAAACAGCACCTCATGCAAAGATGTAGAAGAGGTTCAATGAGGTAGCTGTATGACTAAGCCAAGCGACACAAACAATTGGCCCATCTAGCAGTGGCACTGCAGTGGCAGAAAGGATGGCACTTTTCAAAAACTAGGCACCAAACAGCACCTCATGCAAAGATGTCAAAGAGGTGCAATGAGGTAGCTGTATGACTAAGCCAAGCGACACAAACAATTCCCACTGGAATTATACGTCCACATCACTGGAATTATACGCCCAAATCACTGGAATTATATGTCCAAATCACTGGAATTAAATGGCAAAATCACTGGAATTATACATCCAAATCACTGGAATTATACTGCAAAATCACTGGAATTAAACGGCAAAATCCCTTGAATTATATGTCCAAATCAATGGAATTAAATGGCAAAATCACTGGAATCAGACTGCAAAATCACTGGAATTAAATGGCAATATCAATGGAATTAAATGGCAAAATTACTGGAATTATACGTCCAAATCACTGGAATTATACGGCAAAATCACTGGAATTAAATGGAAGTACCACTGGACATGTACGGAAGTGTCAGACAGGATGGCACTTAAAAAAATTAGTCCCCAAACAGCACATGATGATAAGAAGAAAAAGAGGTGCAAGATGGAATTGTCCTTGGGCCCTCCCACCCACCCTTATGTTGTATAATCAGGATATGCAAACTTTAACAAGCCAATCATTTCAGCGACAGGGACTGCCACATGACTGTGGCTGAAATGACTGGTTTGTTTGGGCCCCCACCAGAAAAGAAGCAATTAATCTCTCCTTGCACAAACTGGCTATACAGAGGCTAGATGTCGACCTCCTCCGATTCCTCACCCCTTTCAGTGTGTACATCATCCTCCTCCACTTGTATCCACCATCACAGGTCCCTGTGTACTTTCCGGAGGCAATTGCTGGTAAAGGTCTTCCCGGAGGAATTTATAATTCATTTTGATGAAGATCATCTTCTACACAGTTTGTGGAAGTAAGCTCCTACGCCGATCGCTGACAAGGTTACCGGCTGCACTAAACACTCTTTCGGAGAACACATTGGAGGGGGGCAATTTAGGTAAAATAAAGCCAGTTTGTGCAAGGGCATCCAAATTGCCTCTTTTTCCTGCCAGTATACATACGGACTGTCTGACATGCCTACTTGGATGCTGTCACTCATATAATCCTCCACCATTCTTTCAATGGTGACCGAATCATATGCAGTGACAGTATACATGTCAGTAATCATTGGCAGGTCCTTCAGTGCGGACCAGATGTCCGCTTTCGCTCCTGACTGCCCTGCATCACCGCCAGCGGGTGGGCTAGGAAATCTTATCCTTTTCCTCGCAGCCCCAGTGGTGGGAGAAATTGAAGGAGGAGCTGTTGACGGGTCACAATCCGCTTGAGTTTACAATTTACTCACCAGCAGGTCTTTGCACCTCTGCACACTTGTGTCTGCCGGAAAGAGAGATACAACGTAGGCTTTAAACCTAGGATCGAGCATGGTGGCCAAAATGTAGTGCTCTGATTTCAACAGATTGGCCACTCTTGAATCCTGGCAAAGCAAATGAAGGGCTCCATCCACAAGTCCAACATACTTTGCGGAATCGCTCCATCTTAGCTCCTCCTTCAATTTCTCCAGCTGCTTCTGTAAAAGCCTGATGAGGGAATGAACTGACTCATGCTGGCATTGTCTGAATTGACTTCACGTGTGGCAAGTTCGAAGGGTTGGAGAACCTTGCACAAGACGGAAATCATTCTCCACTGCGCTTGAGTCCGGTGCATTACCCCTCCTTTGCCTATACTGTAGGTGGATGTATAGGCTTCAATGGCCTTTTGCTGCTCCTCTATCTTCTGAAGCATATAGAGTGTTGAATTCCACCTCGTTACCACCTCTTGTTTCAGGTGATGGCAGGGCAAGTTTAGACATGTTTGATGGTGCTCCAGTCTTCAGCACGCGGTGGCTGAATGCCGAAAGTGGCCTGCAACTTTTCGGGCCATCGACAGCATCTCCTGCACGCCCCTGTCATTTTTCTAAAAATTCTGCACCACTAAATTAATTGTATGTGCAAAACATGGGACGTGCTGGAATTTTCCCAGGTGTAATGCACGCACATTAATAGGATTTTGGTTACCTACCGGTAAATCCTTTTCTCGTAGTCTGTAGAGGATGCTGGGGTCCACAGTATCAAGGGGTAAAGACGGGTCCACCAGGAGCAATTTGCACTTTAAGAGTTTGAGAGTGTGGGCTGGCTTCTCCCTCTATGCCCCTCCTACCAGACTCTGTCTAGAAACTGTGCCCAAGGAGACGGACATCTTCGAGAGAAGGATTTAACACAGATAGTGGCGAGATTCATACCAGCTCACACATACAAGGCACATCAAGCAAACTAGCTGTGAAAAACTTAGCAACTGCTGAAACATTACTTACCA
The DNA here is from genome assembly GCF_028390025.1 of Pseudophryne corroboree. Taxonomy (NCBI): domain Eukaryota; kingdom Metazoa; phylum Chordata; class Amphibia; order Anura; family Myobatrachidae; genus Pseudophryne; species Pseudophryne corroboree. The sequence continues at coordinate 223,953,382 of NC_086450.1, forward strand.
AGTAACAATGCAGTACATAACTAAACAAAGCCGTACTGAACCAGATAGCGTTTGCAGGAAAATGAAGCGCTGGGCGGGTGCCCAGCACCCTCTACGGACTACGAGAAAAGGATTTACCGGTAGGAAACCAAAATCCTATTTTCTCTTACGTCCTAGAGGATGCTGGGTTCCACATTGGTACCATGGGGATGTACCAAAGCTCCCATAATGGGAGGGAAAGCGTGGAGGCTCCTGCAGAACTGATTGACTGAACTTCAGATCATCAGAGGCCAAAGTATTGAACTTGTAAAACTTTGCAAACATGTTCGACCCAGACCAAGTTGCTGCTTAGCAAAGTTGTAACGCAGAGAAACCCTGGGCAGTCACCCAAGAAGACCTCCACGAGTAGAGTGGGCCTTAACAGTAGGACACGGCAATCTTGCCGTAGAATTTGCATGCTGGATAGTGAACCTGATCCAGCGAGAGATCGTCTGCTTAGTAGCAGGACACCCAAATTTTTCTTGGGTTCATACAGGACAAACAGAGAGTCCGATTTTCTGTAATGAGCAGTCCTCTTCACATAGATTTTCAAAGCCTTAATAACACCCAAGGACTTTGATGAAATTGAGGAGTCATTAGCAACTGGCACCACAATAGGTTGGTGGATATGAAATTCCGACACAACCCATAGCAGAAAAACTGTTGACGTGTCCGGAGCTCAGCTCTATCATCATGGAAGATTAAGTAAGGGCTTTTAAAGGACGAAACCTCCAACTCCGACACACGTCTAGCAGACTCTAAGGCCAACAACGTGACAGCCTTCCTTGTAAGAAATATGACCTCAACCTTCTGTAGAGGTTTAAACAGTCCGATTGGAGGAACTGCAACACCACGTTAAGGTCCCAAGGCGCCGCAGACTGTAGGTAGGACGGACGGTAGGAGGTTTGATGTGCAGAACTCCCTTCAAAAAGGTCTGAACCTCAGGGAGGGCATTCAATCGTTTTGAAGGAAATGGATAGGGCCGAAATCTGGACCCGTACAGATCCCCAAACTGCAGCCCATATCCACACCTGCTTGCAGGAAGAGGAGAAACCGTCCCAGTTGATTTCCACATACGATGGTAATGTTTAGACATTACACCTTTCCTAGCCTGTATCAGGGTAGGAATAACTGTGTTCAGAAGGCCTTCCAAGTTAGTATAAGGCGTTCAACCTCCACGCCGTCAAACGTAGCCGCGGTAAGTCTTGATAGGCAAATGGCCCCTGCTGCAGCAGGTCCTCCCGAAGAAGAAGAGACTTTGTCTCTTCTTGCATTAGCGTCAGAAGGTCCACGCACCAAGCCCATCTTGGCTAGTTTGAAGCAATGAGGAACATTTGCACTTTCGTTCTCCTTATGAGCTTTTAGAACCTTTGGAAGGAGTGGAAGTGTAGGATACACAGACTGGAACACCCACGGAGACACCCGGGCGTCCCCTCGCCCTGGAACAATAGCATTGAAGCTTCTTGTTCAGACGAGAGGCCATCATGTCCGTTATGCGAAAACCCAAAGGTCTGTTATTTCCCTGAACATCTCCAGATGGAAACCCCACTCCCCTGGATGGAGAACTTGTGTGCTGAGGAAGTCTGCTTCCCAGTTGACTCCCGGAAGGAAGATTGCTGACAGCACCAATGCGTGTTTTACTGCCCCGAGAATGATTCTTGTCACCTCTGACATTGCAGTTCTGCTCTTCATTCCGCCCTGTCGGTTTATGTAAGACACTGTCATTACATTGTCTGAGTATACTTGAATGTCTCGATTTCTTATAAGATGGGCCGCCAAAGAAGACCATTGTATACGGCTCATAGTTCCAGAATGCTGAGCGGTATTTCGGCTTCCAGACTAAACCACCTTCCCTGGAAGGTTTCCCCTGAGGTGACTGCACCTCAGCCTCGGAGGCTTGCATCCGTGGTCAGAAGGATCCAGTGCTGGATCCCGAACCTGTGGCCCTCCAGAAGGTGAGGTAATTGAAGCCACCAGAGGAGCGAAATCCTGGCCCTTGGCGACAGACATGTTCTCTGTTGCACGTGTAGATGAGATCCGGACCACGTGTCCAGGAAATCCAGGTGGAAGGCCCGAGTATGAAGCCTACCATACTGGAGTGCCTCGTAAGAGGCCACCATCTTTCCCAGGAGGTGAAAGCATTGATGAACCGACACCCGGGCTGGCTACAGGACATCCCAGACCATTGTTTGTATCACCAACGTAGAAGATATACCCTCTGCACGTCTGCGTCGAGGGTCAGTCCCCGAAAGGACAACCTTCTGGTTGGTTCCAAATGTGATTTTTGAGAGAATCAGAATCCCACCATGGACTCCAAGTAGGCGGACCATGAGAACAAAGGTCTGCAACATTTCCACCTTGGACGATACCCTTGACAGTAGATTGTCCAGATGCGGAATCATGTTCATACCCTGTTTGCGGAGGAGAACCAGCACCTCTGCCATCACCTTGGTGAACACCCTTGGTGTTGTGGAGAGGCCAAATGGCATAACCTGGAATAGGCAATGACTGTCCCATAGTGCAAATCGGAGATAAGCCTGATGTGGCGGCCATATTGAAATGAGGAGGTACGCATCCTTGATATCCAGGAATACCAGGAATTCCCTCTCATCCTGAGCTGATATCACCGTCCATAGAGACACCCGTTTGAACAGGAACTCCCTCAGGAAGGGGTTCAGTGATTACAGGTTCAAATGGGTCAGACCGAACCATCCGGTTGCGGTACCATGAAAAGGTTCGAATAGTAACCTTCGTTATACAAAGAAGGTGGAAAAGGTACAAGTACCTGTGACTTCACCAACTTCTTGACTGTCTCTTGCAGGACAGTCCTGCCTGCCAGCTGTTATGATTCCCGTACTCCAGACCAGAGGAGATCGTATGGCTGAGGTCAGAGTACTGGGAAGATATGCTGGTTGTGGGAGCAGGAAAGCCTAGTAACCCCTGGCGCCCTAACTCCGTTGTCTCGCCCGTGTTATCAGAAATCCCCTGCGAGACTATGGTTGCTTGAGCCCATGGCAGCCGCGTTCGAAGGGCGGATTATGTCTGCCCAACCCCGATGCCCCCTCAGGTCTTAATGGGAGACAAAGGGAAATCCGAGACAGGGTGATAACAAGGGGCCCTCTGACTAAGCAACCAGGCCAGGGGTTACAAGCTAACTAACTAAATCAAAAGGTATGTGCGGACTAGCCGCCAGGGAAAAGGACAACCAAAGATCCACTGATCCTTTACTCCTATCCAGCACCGCTGGATACCAGAGTGGATCAGGGAGAGCGGAATCCTCCGCAAAAGCTCCAGGACACAAATATACTAAATAATAAACAGTAAGCGGACAAGCCGCAACACACGGCTGCGCCGTGACTCACGAACACCACAGGATGTTAAAGGTGCTCAGTCAGACTCCAGGAAAAGATGACAAATCTCTGAGTACAGGACCACTGAGGACAGGAACAACCGGCTTGAGCAGGACTGGATACTTTCTGCAACTGACATAGGCAAACAGGAAGCTGCCGACACCGACTTTCAGAACTGGAGGACAGGCAGAATCCACTGGAACTCAGGGTAGGACACGGGATCAGACACAGGGACTGACACAGGAATCCACACAGGGACTGACAGGAACCAGCTCAAACTTAAAGCAGACTGCAAACCAAGGAATATCATCAGCATCTGCTAACTGCAGTGAGCCAGCATATATCAGAGAGGCCTAATTAATTATCTCTTGCAGCTGGCCTGCTGCACGACTAAGCTGACAAGATGCAATCAGCAGCCAGATGAAGCTGAACACATGGGAACAAGCTGCAATTGCACAGACTCACCAGCGGCAGCAGACAAGAGTAATCCAAAACAGAGCAATGGGAAATCCTGGCATGCAAGACAACTAAATAAACATAAAATAGGAATGAACCACTACCTGTGGTTCATAACAGTATCCCCTCCTTAAGGGTGAGCTCCGAGCACCCCATGACACCCACGGGGAACATAAACAGAAGTATAACATGAAATACAGAACAAAACTGCAAAACAGGAATGAGCCACAGCCGTGGCTCATAACAGTACCCCCCCCTTGAGGAGGGGTCAAAAGACCCCAAAATTCAGACTATCCAGAACAAGGGATACAAAAAAAAACCTGACACATTGGTCTAACAGACACGAAAACAGAAACAAGCTGCAACCACAGCTTGTAACAGTGCCCTCCCCTTGATGGTGGCCACTGGACACAAGACAAGGGAAAAAAAATCTTTTTTTTTTTTTTTTTTATCAAGGCAAGAGTCAAAAAATTATTTCTTTTTCTTCTTCTTCTTTTTACAAAGCTCTTTAGGTCTGACCAAGGTAATTCCCCAAACATTGTCTGAACTGATGGTACCACCCAGCAAGGCTGCGTTCAAATCAGAGACAGGTCTCTTACCCTTGGGAGCTGAACTTTCTGGTAAAGTACTATTATTAGAAGAAGTAGTCAGAAAAGCACATCCTGCAGTCACAACAACGGGCTGAGACTCCTGTGCCGAGTTTACAGTATTTTGTGGACTCTCAGCAGACAAGACGGGTGACTTAGAGGAACCTGAACCAATTTCTTTGGAACCATATCTTTTAATAATTGCATCACTGAATGCTGGGGGATCCTGAAGAATGGGATCTTCAGCTTTCATTAGGCTGGTCGCCCACTCAAAAGGCTCTCCTCTAAAAGAATAAATAAGATAGAGCACAAGGTTCTCTGGAGTGATGCCCAGAAATGGTCTAGACAACATAATAATGTAATAGTGTTTGTAAAGCGCCAGAAATTGGGCTAAGTCCCCATCAAAGATTATGGATGTTGAGATATCAGAGTCAGGATCTGTTTCCTTCTCATCTGACTGACTGGAGTGCTTTGCTAGGACCTGGTCACTATTGACCTTACTCGAGGCTGAGACTTTCTGAACCCCACCCGGGGCAGTGACTTTCTGGACCCCACCCGGGGCAGTGACTTTCTGAACCCCACCCGGGGCAGTGACTTTCTGAACCCCACCCGGGGCAGTGACTTTCTGAACCCCACCCAGGGCAGTGACTTTCTGAACCCCACCCGGGGCAGTGACTTTCTGAACCCCACCCGGGGCAGTGACTTCCGGGAACCCCGCTGGGGCAGTGGCCTCCGGGAACCCCGCTGGGGCAGTGGCCTCCGGGAACCCCGCTGGGGCAGTGGCCTCCGGGAACCCCGCTGGGGCCAGCACCTCGGATTCTTTTACTGGGACCGGGTCGTTGGCCTCCCTGACTGGGATCGGGCCATCGGCCTCCCTCTCTGAGTCGATAATAATCGAAAGTTCTCCCGGGACTATGACTTCCGGGACTTTTGCTGAAGCAATAACGTTCAGATCCTCCACTAATGCTATGCTTCTTAAGTTCTTTCCTGGGGAAGCGACTTCTAGACCCTTCTTTGGGGCTGCGTCTCTCGAGACCCCACTTGGGGATATTACTTCAAAGATCCCTTCTGGGGTTTTGCTTCTCGAGTTCCCTTCAAGAACTATGGTTTTAGATACCCTTTCTGAGGTTGCGCTCCCCAAGTCCCTACCTGGGGTAACAGCTTCTGAGACCCCTTCTGGTATGGAAACCTGAGCTACAATATTTGATGTCCCTCTATAAGCTTGGGCATCGGGTACCGCTCCAGCACTCTGGGCATCGGGTACCGCTCCAGCACTCTGGGCATCGGGTACCGCTCCAGCACTCTGGGCATCGGGTACCGCTCCAGCACTCTGGGCATCGGGTACCGCTCCAGCACTCTGGGCATCGGGTACCGCTCCAGCACTCTGGGCATCGGGTACCGCTCCAGCACTCTGGGCATCGGGTACCGCTCCAGCACTCAGGGCATCGGGTACCGCTCCAGCACTCTGGGCATCGGGTACCGCTCCAGCACTCAGGGCATCGGGTACCGCTCCAGCACTCTGGGCATCGGGTACCGCTCCAGCACTCTGGGCATCGGGTACCGCTCCAGCACCCTGGGCATCGGGTACCGCTCCAGCACCCTGGGCTACGGGCACCACTCCAGCACCCTGGGCTACGGGCACCACTCCAGGACCCTGGGCTACGGGCACCACTCCAGGACCCTGGGCTACGGGCACCACTCCAGGACCCTGGGCTACGGGCACCACTCCAGGACCCTGGGCTACGGGCACCACTCCAGGACCCTGGGCTACGGGCACCACTCCAGGGACTTGCAACTCCGCTTCCACAGGAACCTCAAGAGAGGAGAGAAACATTCTCTTTTGATTCCTGAATCTATAATGGGGCTCCCTTGCCCAAGGACCCCAATTATAGGACAGAGAGCTTTTTTGTGTGGGTTGTGTGACAAGTACCTCTGCCACAGTAGAGACAGGAGTAGGTCTTGTATCATGACTCAACTTGGCCAGAGGGCAAGACTCGTCACCACACTTTGGCTTGCGCAACTCACAGGTCTGCAGATAATGGCCTAAACCCCCACAATATAGGCATAAGTTTAAGTTTCTGCGACGCAGACGCTCCTCTTCTGAGAGCCTGGGCCACAGAAAACTTTTAAACTTTTTCTCTTCAATTAAACCAGAGGATTCTCTTGTCACCATACTGTGAACAAGAGTCTCTTTAGAGATAGATGTACTCTCAACGACTTCTGGCAAAATAAGCAAGATTTTAGTCAGAAGGTTTTGCAGTTGCTTTAGGGATTGCTGCAAAACTTCTAGTCGCTCTGGTCTCAAAGCACTGAATACAGAGTTCAGGGCTGCGAGAGATGCCTGCAGGGCTTGCATAGTAGACATAGGAGGATTTAAAACTAGACAAGACAAGACAAGGCAAGACAAGGCAAGGCAAGGCAAGGCAAGGCAAGACAAGGCAAGACAAGGCAAGACTAAATTTTGCTAAACAAAACAAGACTTTTTTTTTTTTTTTTTTTTTAAACACCGGACTGGATTCTAAACACCGGACTGGATTCTAAACACCGGACTGGATTCTAAACACCGAACTGGATTCTAAACACCGGACTGGATTCTAAACACCGGACTGGATTGGATTCTAAACACCGGACTGGATTCTAAACACCAAATTCTAGACAGGACTGGATTCTTGACACCGGATTGGATTCTGCACACTGAATTCTAGACAAGACTGGATTCTAGACTAGACACTGGACTGGGCCAAAAAAGAAAAAAAAAAGTTTTATTTCTTTTTTGTGGTATGGCTGATGATAATGTTATGATTCCCGTACTCCAGACCAGAGGAGATCGTATGGCTGAGGTCAGAGTACTGGGAAGATATGCTGGTTGTGGGAGCAGGAAAGCCTAGTAACCCCTGGCGCTCTAACTCCGTTGTCTCGCCCGTGTTATCAGAAATCCCCTGCGAGACTATGGTTGCTTGAGCCCATGGCAGCCGCGTTCGAAGGGCGGATTATGTCTGCCCAACCCCGATGCCCCCTCAGGTCTTAATGGGAGACAAAGGGAAATCCGAGACAGGGTGATAACAAGGGGCCCTCTGACTAAGCAACCAGGCCAGGGGTTACAAGCTAACTAACTAAATCAAAAGGTATGTGCGGACTAGCCGCCAGGGAAAAGGACAACCAAAGATCCACTGATCCTTTACTCCTATCCAGCACCGCTGGATACCAGAGTGGATCAGGGAGAGCGGAATCCTCCGCAAAAGCTCCAGGACACAAATATACTAAATAATAAACAGTAAGCGGACAAGCCGCAACACACGGCTGCGCCGTGACTCACGAACACCACAGGATGTTAAAGGTGCTCAGTCAGACTCCAGGAAAAGATGACAAATCTCTGAGTACAGGACCACTGAGGACAGGAACAACCGGCTTGAGCAGGACTGGATACTTTCTGCAACTGACATAGGCAAACAGGAAGCTGCCGACACCGACTTTCAGAACTGGAGGACAGGCAGAATCCACTGGAACTCAGGGTAGGACACGGGATCAGACACAGGGACTGACACAGGAATCCACACAGGGACTGACAGGAACCAGCTCAAACTTAAAGCAGACTGCAAACCAAGGAATATCATCAGCATCTGCTAACTGCAGTGAGCCAGCATATATCAGAGAGGCCTAATTAATTATCTCTTGCAGCTGGCCTGCTGCACGACTAAGCTGACAAGATGCAATCAGCAGCCAGATGAAGCTGAACACATGGGAACAAGCTGCAATTGCACAGACTCACCAGCGGCAGCAGACAAGAGTAATCCAAAACAGAGCAATGGGAAATCCTGGCATGCAAGACAACTAAATAAACATAAAATAGGAATGAACCACTACCTGTGGTTCATAACAGTATCCCCTCCTTAAGGGTGAGCTCCGAGCACCCCATGACACCCACGGGGAACATAAACAGAAGTATAACATGAAATACAGAACAAAACTGCAAAACAGGAATGAGCCACAGCCGTGGCTCATAACACCAGCAGAGCTGGCCAGCCTGATTTTGAAAAATTGGTGAGGAGGGAGATGAAATTCCAGCCTGTACCCCTGGGACATTGCACTCAGCTATCCAGTCCGGGTGACACCCAGACATGACTGAAATGTCTGAGCTGCGCTCCCACCGGCCCCACCACCGAGGTGTGCAGTCCACCGTCATGCGGAGGACCTCGGTGCACTTGAAACAGGCGCCTGGTCCTGGGAACCTATAGTAGCCAGTTTCTTCGACTTGGGCCTACCTCCCCGAAAGGAGGCGTTGGATGGCCAGGGTTCTCTGGCTTGGCAGCCTCACAGGGCTGTGATGCAGTTGAAGAAGAAAGATTTCTTCGGAGCAGGCGTAGCTGAGGGAAGAAAGGGTGACTTACCCACTGCAGACGTGGAGAACCACATATCTAGTGCTTCCCCAAACAGAGCCTGACCTGTGTAGGGTAGGGTTCCACACTTCTCCTGGATTCCATGTCGGCAGACCACTGACGTAGCCACAGTCCACGACGAGAAGGTGATGGGCGAAGTGGTTTTGGGAGGCATGGCGGGTCCCTTTCAGGATCCTCCGGTCGAAGGCTTACTGCTATCGCCGGTGGGCATAGTACCCAAAAAGGCTCCGGGCAAGTTCCGGCTGATTCAGCATCTATCTTCTCCGGAGGGTTTCTCGGTGAATGATGCCATTGAGGGTGGCCTCTGCAGCATGACTTATCAGTCATTTGAGTCTGCGTTGGCGTTAATCCGCTCTTTTGGTGCGGGTGCCCTCCTATGCAAGCTGGATGTTGAGTCGGCTTTTCGCTTGTTGCCATTACATCCGTCGGCATTTAAATATATGGGTTTTCGGTTGGACGACGGGTTTTATTTTGACAAGTGCTTGCCAATAGGTTGTGCCATATCCTGTGCGTATTTTGAACTCTTTAGTTCATTTTTGCACTGGTGTTTGGAGCAATACTCGGGGGAGAAAGGGGTCGCACATTATCTGGATGACTTCCTCCTGGTGGGTCCGGCGGGGTCCTCACGTTGCACTCAGCTCTTGGAAAAAGTGGAGAGGCTGTTCCGAGGTTTTGTGGTTCCCATAGCAGAGGACAAGACAGAGGGGCCTGCGGAAGTCATTACATACCTGGGTATTGAAATAGATACCGTGGCAGGTTTATGTAGGCTTCCTCAGGAAAAAGTGGCACGTTTGCACGACGGAGTCCTGCTGGCATTAGCCGGGGGTAAGGTTACACTTAAGCAAGCCCAATCACTCTTGGGTTTGTTTAATTTTGCGTGCCGAGTAATCCCAATGGGGCGGGTTTTTTTCAGGAAGCTTGAGAGAGCTACGGTAGGGGTGCGACGTGCTCATCATTACATTCGGTTATCCAGGGAGATTCGGAGGGATCTTCTGATCTGGGACATGTTTTTGGATAGCTTTAATGGGATTCGGATTTGGTTGTCGCCCCCTATCGCCAGCCCTGTTCTCCAGCTCTTTACCGATGCGGCCGGGTCCACCGTGTTTGGAGCAATTTTGAATGGAGCCTGGTGTGCAGCTCCTTGGCCGGTTGAATAGGTTCAGCAAGGGCTGACCATAAATATGTTGCTGCTCGAGATTTTTCCCATTATGGTGGCTCTCGAGTTATGGGCTGGTGAGCTGGAGCACAGGTAGGTGGTGTTCTGGTGCGACAACTTGGGTGTGTGCAGGCCATTAACAGGCAGCGGTCAACGTCGCTTCCTGTCATACGAGTGGTGGCGCAGATAGTATTGCGCTGCTTGCAACACACTATTGCGTTTAGCATGTCCCAGGTGTGGATAACGGGATTGCGGATGCACTGTCGCGTTTTGACTGGCCACGGTTTAGACGGCTGGCCACAAATGCCTACTTATGTGGTGACTCTTGCCCTCCTTATGTATGGCAGGTTATCCATCCGACATGGAGGGACTAGCCCACCGTTCCTTGGCCCCGGCGACTTATGCGGCTTACCTGGCCGCTTGGGAGCAGTGGGGCAATTTTTTGATCCGCAGGGGTGCTGGAGGTAAGAGTAAGATGTCATTACTTTTGACGTTCGTTTGGGAATTTTATTCGTCGGGAAGGTCCAGGGCATACGTCGTTAAGCTGCTGGCGGGAATATCCTATTTCCTCCGTTTACGGGGGGAACAGGATATTACCAAATCCTTCTTCTTGTCGCGGGTCCTAAAGGGTTGGGCGCGTACAGCGCCTACCCCTCCGGACACGCGTTTGCCTATAGATGCGCCCCTCCTTGGGCGACGGCTACGTGCTTTACCTCTGATTTGCGCTTCTCGGTTTGAAGCGGAATTATTCAGAGTGGCATTTTCGGTGGCTTTCCATGGGGCGTTTAGGGTGGGGGAGCTGGTCGCACCCTCAAAGCGGTCGGCTTCTCCTCTGACGACGTCCCATGTTGTGCTTCAAATCGATACCTTGTGGTGTCAGGTGCAGCGGTCCAAGACGGATCAGGTTGGTAGAGGACATTGGATCTCCATGGGTCGCTGCTCGGAAAGCAGGATCTGCCCTGTGGCCTTGGCAGCGGCTTATGTGGTTCTGCGTCCGTCGATTCCTGGGTCTTGGCAGATTCATGCCAACGGTAGCCCGTTGACCAGTTATCAATTCGGGTGGGTCTTGAAGCGCTGTATCTTTCACCTGGGTCTTTCGCCGGATGTCTACGGTACGCATTCCTTCCGTATCGGTGCCGCTACGGCTGCCGCCGCGGCAGGTTGGTCCGCGGACGAGATCCGGGCACTTGGCAGGTGGAGGTCTGGAGTATTTCGGAGATACGTCAGACATTGACCTGGTTGGTGCAACCTAACTTGAGGAGTAGCCACTCGTCGCCATTAGGCGGGGGTCTTGAGGAATTTTTAGTTTAACCTGCAGTTTTAGTTACGGTTTCTACCGGCTGTCGGATGTTTGCGTTTTTTGCCTCAAGTCAAGTTAGGAGACCCGTGCCCACTAAAGTCCTGTCCTGTCATCGGCTAGGGCTAGGAGTGTTGCCCCATTTTAGCATCCTCTGTTCGATTTAGTGGTTGTTCGTGCTTGGCAGTTGCTGGTTTGGTTTTTTCCGTTTTAAGTTTTGTGAAGTCCTGGTTATTAATTAAATTTTATATTCTTCTACAGGAAAGCATTTTGACGAGCAGTTTATTTGGGTGCTAGGGCACTCGTTTGTGTACTGGGCGGCTCGTTTATCATTGCTGGCGGATTGCGCCACTTACCCGGAAGTCGGTTTGATGCGCTGGCTTGGTTGGAGAGGCATGCCCTGGGAGGCTTTCCAGCAGAGGTAGGAGGAAGCGGTACAGAGTTTTGGGTTCCCGTTGTTCCTCATTGTCCATCTTGGGGGCAATGATCTGACGTCGAGGTCATCCCTGGACCTCAGATGCCATATTAGGCGTCAGTTGGTGGAGTTGGTGGCAGAATGGACATTCTGCAAGGTAATCTGGTCAGATATTGTACCGCGTTTGGTATGGCAGGGAGCCGACAGGCCGGGTGCCATAGATTTGGTACGGAGGAGAGTGAACGCGGAGGTGGGCCGCGCGGTTGTGGCTGCTGGGGGAGGCGTGATCTCGCATCCAGCCATCTCCTATAGGGAACGTACCCTGTTCCGAGGTGATGGTGTGCACCTGTCAGAGGATGGGATGGCTAGATTCCTGGAGGATATCTTTAGGGGGATAAGGTTAGGTTAGGGGTAAGTTGTAGGATAAGTGTTAGTGTATGGTGGCGGCGCAGGTTTGTTGGCAAAACTTTGTGTTGGCCGGTATCAGAACGGCTTAGGTATTGTTTTGGGCAGGCATTGGTTAATTTTCCCTGGGGAGCAGTTCAGTCACGGAGGAGTATGGGCATGGTAAGCAGGGGCGGAACGGAGGACATCATCGGACCCGGTGGGCCTCCTTTCTCCTTACGCATGGCTGAACTGCTGCCTCAAGTCGATGCTGATGTGGGCAGATGGCCTCATCAGTTTGGAGTGTTGTCCCTGCAAGGCGTGGGCAGTTGGTCCTGCCTTGGTGAGTTTAGATGGACAAGGAAAGTGTCAGTTGGCCCTTCCTTGCCTGTCGGGCAGTTGGCCCAAGTTCATATAGTTATGGTTAAGAATGTTTCGCTTATGCTAGGCCGTTCTTATCCCGCCACAATACCTTAGTTAGTTCTAAAAAATAAATAAAATAGTTAGTTTAAACTAGTGATGAGCGGGTTCGGTTCCTCGGAAACCGAACCCACCCGAACTTCACACTTTTTACACTGGTCCGAGGCATACTCGGATTCTCCCATATGGCTCGGTTAACCCGAGCGCGCCCGAACGTCATCATTCCGCTGTCGGATTCTCGCAAGATTCGGATTCTATATAAGCAGCCGCGCGTCGCTGCCATTTTCACTCATGCATTGGAAATGTTAGGGAGTGGACGTGGCTGGCGTCCTCTCCGTTTATTGTTGAACTTGATTGTGCTTTATTGCTTAATTGTGGGGAGGACTGGGGAGCAGCTGTATAATATAGGAGGAGTACAGTGCAGAGTTTTGCTGATCAGTGACCACCAGTTTTATCTGTTCTCTGCCTGAAAAAAACGCTCCTTATCTGTGCTCAGTGTGCTGCATATATCTGTGCTCACACTGCTTAATTGTGGGGACTGGGGAGCAGCTGTATTATATAGCAGGAGTACAGCGCAGAGTTTTGCTGACAGTGACCACCAGTATACGTTGTCTGCCTGAAAAACACTCCATATCTGTGCTCAGTGTGCTGCTTTATTGTGGGGACTGGGGACCACCAGTATAATATTATATAGGAGGAGTACAGTGCAGAGTTTTGGTGACCAGTGACCACCAGTATACGTTGTCTGCCTGAAAAACACTCCATATCTGTGCTGCATTGTAGACAGTATATAGTAGGAGTACAGTGCATAATTTTGCTGACCACCAGTATATAATATATAGGAGTACGGTACAGAAGGCCACTGCTGTACCTACCTCTGTGTCGTCAAGTATACTATCCATCCATACCTGTGGTGCATTTCAGTTTTGCACAGTTTGCTCACCACCAGTATATAATATATAGCATTACGGTACAGTAGGCCACTGCTGTACCTACCTCTGTGTCGTCAAGTATACTATCCATCCATACCTGTGGTGCATTTCAGTTTTGCACAGTTTGCTGACCACCAGTATATAATATATAGCATTACGGTACAGTAGGCCACTGCTGTACCTACCTCTGTGTTGTCAAGTAAACTATACATCCATACCTGTGGTGCATTTCATTTTTGCACAGTTTGCTGACCACCAGTATATAATTTATAGCCGTACGGTACAGTAGGCCACTGCTGTACCTACCTCTGTGTCGTCAAGTATACTATCCATCCATACCTGTGGTGCATTTTTTGGTTGTGCGCAGTATATATAGTAGTAGGCCATTGCTATTGATACTGGCATATAATTCCACACATTAAAAAATGGACAACAAAAATGTGGAGGTTAAAATAGGGAAAGATCAAGATCCACTTCCACCTCGTGCTGAAGCTGCAGCCACTAGTTATAGCCGAGACGATGAAATGACATCAACGTCGTCTGCCAAGGCCGATGCCCAACGTCATAGTAGAGAGCATGTAAAATCCAAAAAACAAACGTTCAGTAAAATGACCCAAAAATCTAAATTAAAAGCGTCTGAGGAGAAGCGTAAACTTGCCAATATGCCATTTACGACACGGAGTGGCAAGGAACGGCTGAGGCCCTGGCCTATGTTCATGGCTAGTGGTTCAGATTCACATGAGGATGGAAGCACTCATCGTCTCGCTAGAAAAATGAAAAGACTTAAGCTGGCAAAAGCACAGCAAAAAACTGTGCGTTCTTCTAAATCACAAATCCCCAAGGAGAGTCCAATTGTGTCGGTTGCGATGCCTGACCTTCCCAACACTGCACGGGAAGCGCTTGCGCCTTCCACCATTTGCACGCCCCCTGCAAGTGCTGGAAGGAGCACCCGCAGTCCAGTTCCTGATAGTCAAATTGAAGATGTCACTGTTGAAGTACACCAGGATGAGGATATGGGTGTTGCTGGCGCTGGGGAGGAAATTGACAAGGAGGATTCTGATGGTGAGGTGGTTTGTTTAAGTCAGGCACCCGGGGAGACACCTGTTGTCCGTGGGACGAATATGGCCATTGACATGCCTGGTCAAAATACAAAAAAAATCACCTCTTCGGTGTGGAATTATTTCAACACAAATGTCGACAACAGGTGTCAAGCCGTGTGTTGCCTTTGTCAGGCTGTAATAAGTAGGGGTAAGGACGTTAGCCACCTAGGAACATCCTCCCTTATACGTCACCTGGACTGCATTCATCAGAAGTCAGTGACATATTCAAAAACTTTGGGTGACAGCGGAAGGAGTCCACTGACAACTAAATCCCTTCCTCTTGTTACCAAGCTCCTGCAAACCACACCACCAACTCCCTCAGTGTCAATTTCCTCCTTACACAGGAAAGCCAATAGTCCTGCAGGCCATGTCACTGGCAAGTCTGACGAGTCCTCTCCTGCCTGGGATTCCTCCGATGCATCCTTGAGTGTAACGCCTACTGCTGCTGGCGCTGCTGTTGTTGCTGCTGGGAGTCGATCGTCATCCCAGAGGGGAAGTCAGAAGACCACTTGTACTACTTCCAGTAAGCAATTGACTGTCCAACAGTCCTTTGCGAGGAAGATGAAATATCACCGCAGTCATCCTGCTGCAAAGCGGATTACTCAGGCCTTGGCAGCCTGGGCGGTGAGAAACGTGGTTCCGGTATCCACCGTTAATTCAGAGGCAACTAGAGACTTGATTGAGGTACTGTGTCCCCGGTACCAAATACCATCTAGGTTCCATTTCTCTATGGCGATACCGAAAATGTACACAGACCTCAGAAAAAGAGTCACCAGTGTCCTAAAAAATGCAGTTGTACCCAATGTCCACTTAACCATGGACATGTGGACAAGTGGAGCAGGGCAGACTCAGGACTATATGACTGTGACAGCCTACTGGGTAGATGTATTGCCTCCCGCAGCAAGAACAGCAGCGGCGGCACCAGTAGCAGCATCTCGCAAACGCCAACTCGTTCCTAAGCAGGCTACGCTTTGTATCACCGCTTTCCATAAGAGGCACACAGCTGACAACCTCTTACGGAAACTGAGGAACATCATCGCAGAATGGCTTACCCCAATTGGACTCTCCTGGGGATTTGTGACATCGGACAACGCCACCAATATTGTGCGTGCATTACATCTGGGCAAATTCCAGCACGTCCCATGTTTTGCACATACATTGAATTTGGTGGTGCAGAATTATTTAAAAAATGACAGGGGCGTGCAAGAGATGCTGTCGGTGGCCCGAAGAATTGCGGGCCACTTTCGGCATTCAGCCACCGCGTGCGGAAGACTGGAGCACCACCAAACATTCCTGAACCTGCCCTGCCATCATCTGAAGCAAGAGGTGGTAACGAGGTGGAATTCAACACTCTATATGCTTCAGAGGATGGAGGAGCAGCAAAAGGCCATTCAAGCCTATACATCTGCCCACGATATAGGCAAAGAAGGGGGAATGCACCTGACTCAAGCGCAGTGGAGAATGATTTCAACGTTGTGCAAGGTTCTGCAACCCTTTGAACTTGCCACACGTGAAGTCAGTTCAGACACTGCCAGCCTGAGTCAGGTCATTTCCCTCATCAGGCTTTTGCAGAAGAAGCTGGAGACATTGAAGGAGGAGCTAAAACAGAGCGATTCCGCTAGGCATGTGGGACTTGTGGATGGAGCCCTTAATTCGCTTAACCAGGATTCACGGGTGGTCAATCTGTTGAAATCAGAGCACTACATTTTGGCCACCGTGCTCGATCCTAGATTTAAAACCTACGTTGTATCTCTCTTTCCGGCAGACACAAGTCTGCAGAGGTTCAAAGACCTGCTGGTGAGAAAATTGTCAAGTCAAGCGGAACGTGACCCGTCAACATCTCCTCCTTCACATTCTTCCGCAACTGGGGGTGCGAGGAAAAGGCTAAGAATTCCGAGCCCATCCGCTGGCGGTGATGCAGGGCAGTCTGGAGCGAGTGCAGACATCTGGTCCGGACTGAAGGACCTGCCAATGATTACTGACATGTCGTCTACTGTCACTGCATATGATTCTCTCACCATTGAAAGAATGGTGGAGGATTATATGATTGACCGCATCCAAGTAGGCACGTCAGACAGTCCGCACGTATACTGGCAGGAAAAAGAGGCAATTTGGAGGCCCTTGCACAAACTGGCTTTATTCTACCTAAGTTGCCCTCCTTCCAGTGTGTACTCCGAAAGAGTGTTTAGTGCAGCCGCTCACCTTGTCAGCAATCGGCGTACGAGGTTACTTCCAGAAAATGTGGAGAAGATGATGTTCATCAAAATGAATTATAATCAATTCCTCCGTGGAGACATTCACCAGCAGCAATTGCCTCCAGAAAGTACACAGGGACCTGAGATGGTGGATTCCAGTGGGGACGAATTAATAATCTGTGAGGAGGGGGATGTACACAGTGAAAGGGGTGAGGAATCGGAGGATGATGATGAGGTGGACATCTAGCCTCTTTAGAGCCAGTTTGTGCAAGGAGAGATTGATTGCTTCTTTTTTTAGTGGGGGCCCAAACCAACCAGTCATTTCAGTCACAGTCGTGTGGCAGACCCTGTCGCTAAAATGATGGGTTCGTTAAAGTGTGCATGTCCTCTTTATACAACATAAGGGTGGGTGGGAGGGCCCAAGGACAATTCCATCTTGCACCTCTTTTTTTTCTTTCATTTATCTTTGCATCATGTGCTGTTTGGGGACTATTTTTTTTGAAGTGCCATCCTGTCTGACACTGCAGTGCCACTCCTAGATGGGCCAGGTGTTTGTGTAGGCCACTTGTGTCGCTTAGCTTAGTCACACAGCGACCTTGGTGCGCCTCTTTTTTTCTTTGCATCATGTGCTGTTTGGGGACTATTTTTTTAAAGTGCCATCCTGCCTGACACTGCAGTGCCATTTCTAGATGGGCCAGGTGTTTGTGTCGGCCACTTGTGTCGCTTAGCTTAGCCATCCAGCGACCTCGGTGCAAATTTTAGGACTAAAAATAATATTGTGAGGTGTGATGTGTTCTGAATAAACTGAAAATGAGTGTAAATTATGGTTATTGAGGTTAATAATACTATGGGATCAAAATGACCCCCAAATTCTATGATTTAAGCTGTTTTTGAGGGTTTTTTGTAAAAAAAAAAAACGAATCCAAAACACACCCGAATCCGACAAAAAATTTTCAGGGAGGTTTTGCCAAAACGCGTCCGAATCCAAAACACGGCTGCGGAACCGAATCCAAAACCAAAACACAAAACCCGAAAAATGTCCGGTGCACATCACTAGTTTAAACCCTCTCAATAAATAAGCTGACCCATTTCACCGCAATTACAGTAGTCCGTGTATTTATTTATAGATAAGTTGGTGTGCATGGAGTGTGGGAATGCATGAGCCATGGAGAGTTTAACAACACGGAGGACATTGCTATATGCCGGCAGTGTCATAAACCTCCTGGCTCTGCAGTCTTGGGCTCCTATCAGGCACACAAAGGGTTAGTGAATTTATTGGGAGGGGTTAAAGGGAATAGTCATCGGAATGTGATTGGAAGTGGCTGTAGAGGAGGAGTTAGGATATAAATAGGTAGGGAAGTTTCTAGAAGGTTCAGCCTCTTTTTGGACGTTACCCTCCTGTCCCTCCCTTGTTGTGGAGCTGTGCTTATGTGTCGGCTGTTTAGTGAGTGGGTTTTCTGAGGTGGCCGGTATCAGAACGGCTTAGGTATTGTTTTGGGTAGGCATTGGTTAATTTTCCCTGGGGAGCAGTTCAGTCACGGAGGAGTATGGGCATGGTAAGCAGGGGCGGAACGGAGGACATCATCGGACCCGGTGGGCCTCCTTTCTCCTTACGCATGGCTGAACTGCTGCCTCAAGTCGATGCTGATGTGGGCAGATGGCCTCATCAGTTTGGAGTGTTGTCCCTGCAAGGCGTGGGCAGTTGGTCCTGCCTTGGCGAGTTTAGATGGACAAGGAAAGTGTCAGTTGGCCCTTCCTTGCCTGTCGGGCAGTTGGCCCAAGTTCATATAGTTATGGTTAAGAATGTTTCGCTTATGCTAGGCCGTTCTTATCCCACCACCATACCTTAGTTAGTTCTAAAAAATAAATAAAATAGTTAGTTTAAACCCTCTCAATAAATAAGCTGACCCATTTCACCGCAATTACAGTTGTCCGTGTATTTATTTATTTATAGATAAGTTGGTGTGCATGGAGTGTGGGAATGCATGAGCCATGGAGAGTTTATGACTGATGGCTGATGCATAGGACACTACCACTGGACTGATGCAGCACAATACACCACCACTGAACTGATGCAGCACAACACAGCAGCAATGGACATATTGCAGAAAGAGGACACAACCACTGTGACTGGACAAATACAGCACAAGACACGGACACTGAGAGAACGGAGACACGTCCTCTCTCTACACTCTTCAATGCCGGATTGAAAATGGTGGGAACGCGCAGCTCCTTATATGGAATCCAAACCCCTCGAGAATCTGACAGCGGGATGATGAAGTTTTGCCTTGTTCTGGTTTCCGAGTCAGGCGGGAAAACCCGAGCCTGACTCGGATCCGGACTCGAATGGTGAAGTTTGGTACGGTTCGGTTCTCTGAGAACTGAACCCGTTCATCTCTAATTCAGACATGATTGCTGTTGTGCGAAATCGCACAGCGGCCGATTATCGAATAACTCACAAGCATACTGATTGCAATGCACACGCGCAACACCAAACTTTATATCACTAGGCGTCCGAAAGTTGATTAACAGGAAGTGGACATTTGGGGATGGTAACTGCCCATTTTCTGGGAGTGTCAGGAAAAATAAAGGCGTTTTTAAGGGAGGGTGTGTGACGTCAGCTCCGGCACCGATCAGCCTGTTTGTATCGCACTGTAGGAGTAGGTCCTGGGCTACGCACAGACTGCACAGACTGGAAAAATTATTTGATGGTGAGTGAGTTAGTTGCGAATGGATTTTCAGATGTCCGCTGTCAGGTAAAGTTTTTGCACGGCGTACACATGCATTTGCACACTTGCATGGGGTGGGTTTTCACTCTCTATGGGCGGCAGGTATCTGATAGCAGCCCTCTGCAAAATCGCAGAGGAGCGATCAGGTCTGAATTAGGCCCTTTGTTTTATACTACAATGATAGTCATTGTGATCATAGGATTTATACATTTTTTGTTGCATTATATAGAATAACACCTATTTTTCACAATTCACTGGATGTTGAAAGAAAAGAAAGATCTACTCGAACAACATGACACAAAAAACAAGATCATGTAAGCATGGAAATTATTGAAATATTTCTGGTGTATGCTATACAGATATTGGACTCTATAATCTGGTCCATCCGACTCAGGACCTCATTCAGTAAGTATTGTAAATTCTGCTAAACAGCAGAATTTACAATTATTATTTTTTGGTATGCTTGAGGCCGCCCACCACAGTGCAAGGCCACCCAGCATGCAGCCCACCCACTGCGATTATGCTGTAATTGTAATCGTACCGCATTCACAGTGTGATCGCAGAAATTATGGAAACCTCCTGCTGGTGCAGTTTGGCTGCGACGGCAGAAGACACACTGACATTTTTTAATTCAGAGCAGCTGCGCATGATGACACGCAGCTGCCCTGAAAATGCCACCAACACGCACCTGTTCGCATCGCCATGCCCATGCAACGCTCCATCTCCTTCTTGGAAACAGAGCGCTGTCACCCCGGAACATCTCTGCCTGCCAATCAGGCAGAGGCGTTCACATTTAATGTGGGCCACCCCCTAAGCCAGAAGTATATTCTTTCCCAAACAGTAAAAAAAGAGAGAGTGTAAATGAGCACTGATCCAGCATCAGGAAACTGAACTACATGGAAATTCACTTAGAAGGATAACAGCATACAAGGAAGGTGTAATCCTCATGCTGGCAGGTACCTGGCTGGTTTTGTGTGACTTCAAAGCTTTAATTTCTTCCAGGCATATAGCCAGGGGCTAACAGTTTATTTTACTGAGCGCAGATGCATCAGTCTGGCATAAATATGTTTATGTCAGACGTTCTACTCTGCCATTGCCTAAAGAAAACATATCCTGCAACTAAACACAGATAATGAAAACATTTATTGCAAAGTTCCATGTAAGATGAATGTGATCAATGAAGGTTTTATAATTACTCTGGGCTATAACTACCAGTGTTGCAGCTGCTAGAGCTAAAGGGATCCCTTATGGTAGCATCTAGTTTTCCTTCGTGGAGAGGACCTTTCCCATAAGCCCCTGGGTCCATGTCACAAACTATTTGGAATAGTAACCTGTGGCGTGCGAAGCGGAGTGGAGCGAGACACCGAGCCTGAAGCGTGGCGAGCATCCAATAGTGCATAGAAAAAAATAAATAACCTCAAACGAACGGAAAAAACAATTAAGTGCTGTAAGTGCGGCAGTTCTCTCCTGCCCTCTCGGTATGTCACTTCCAGGTCCTGATCACAAAGGGAGCATAGACACAACCGATCCCTTATGTCCCTTTTCCTGCTGGTTGCCTTGTCGATGCATGCATTGTTTTTCCAGGAACTGTTTTCCTAGTGAACTTTCTCAGTGTGACCGGAGCTGCCAAGACATTAGGCGGGCCCAGGTACTGGAGAGATTTAGCAATTGGAGTTGTCACGATCCTAGGCACGGCGATTCCCCAGATACACCAATCTGCGAATCCCTGCCAAGTGACACCATTACTGGATTCCAGAGAATATGTGTTAAGTTAAACACGGTCACCAGCCAAAGTACAAACGTTTAGGGTATGACCCAAGGCAAACTTATGGCTTTTGCCTGGACCCAGAATTATTAATATTTTGGTAACGCCTCTTTCAGAGAGTTGGGTTGGACACACAACAGAAAACCAGAGCTAAAATTAGATTTTAATTTAAGTAAAACACTTCAAAGCTTATGTTACAGAAAATAAAATTACAAGATATAATGATAAAAAGTAAAAGTCACGTGAGTAAAAACCGTTTCAAGAAAAATAAAAATAGGGAGATAAAACCCACCGATCCTAGCACATGCAGAGTGGAACGATGGGATGAAGTGAAGCCTTTTCAGATATTCAGGACATTACAGAGCCAGGATGCTTCTCCTGACTCGCTTCTTTGATAAAGCACCACTTGTAGTCTATGAGTGGTGTATTTAGGAACTCAAACTGCCCTCTCTCGCAGCACCCACCTCGGGGTTTCTTAACCCTTTCCAGATCAGAGTTAATTGTGTAAACTCAACTGTAACGTGGGGTCTCTTGGTCATATACGCAGAGGCTGGCTAATTACTTTCCCCATTCCTTTTGAAGCTGGGCTATCAGATTTATCAATCATACTAAGACACTGTTTTTATCACCTTCCCTAGCCAGCCTGTCTTCCTGGTCTTTCTGGTGACCCCCTGGTGTCAGGAAACAACTTGTTGGAGATACACAAGCCAGTTGAGAAAACACATTTCAGGCCTTACCTGCGTTTACTTTAAGATCTCAGTTCTGATTCTGGGGTAATTAAACTAGCTCTGGTCAGGGGTAATTTCACACCTGCGTAGCCAGTGTGTCTCTGAGTTCTGTGGCTATAATGAAATGCCAGCAGATCAATCAAGCTTCAACCATTTGACATGCTAAGACAGTTATCACACACTGGTACATTGATACATCGATCAGAATATTGATATCACATAAATTGATTTTAACAGGCTTATTTCTACTTGAAATAGCCTGGATCATGACACCTCGCCCTTTAAGATCAGCATGGGAGCAGTGGTACGTCAGGCCAGTACTATTCTTCCATTTGTCCTGAGAAGACATTTACAACACAATGGATCACATACAGTACTTAATATAGCTTTTATGGATACAGAGAGGAAGGGGATACAATATGCTTCCCTGAAGCCTTCTCCACTTGAGTTATAACCGAGCTTGGCTACCTTGACACATAGCAGAGTTCCTGCTGTGAAGGGGCTGTTGGAATTACCTTTACACACAGGATTTATACATAACCACACAACGGGCATTTACAGAGATTGATCAATACAATATTATCTGCAGTTATGCCCATTCTGGCATCAGAATGGCGTCCAATGATGACAGGAGTGGTGTGGTGATGCCCCTCTGTTGCATACATTACTATGTTGTATGTATGACTGTGGCATCAGGCACGCCATGATTACTATACCACCTAACTTTTGTAAAGTTTAAATCTGGACTTTAAGGCACAGCCCTGAAAACGGTGTGCGGCCTTGCTACATGGCCCGCGGCCTTGTAAGAATGTATTTTCATGAGCAGTGGCATGCTACACCCCCAGTCCCACTCTCCTGTGAGAACATGCGCATGTCATCTATTCAGCAGGGCTAAGCAGAGCAGGTGGGTGAGAGAGGGCCTCCCAACTTTTCCTCCCATCACCGCGAGACACTGGTCCACGAATGGGATGGTGGGACAGTGCCTGTAAAGCGGGATGATGCCACCAAACTTAGAACTGCTAGAAGGTATGAATTACTCACAGACCCCTACAGAGCATCAAGCCCAAGTAATCTCTAGCTGCTTACCCTCCTGCCGACACATCTGAGTGTGAGCGCAGATTCTGCAAGGGATTATGGGACGAGGTATCAAACTTCTAAAAAAAACTAGTAGAGGTGTTGCACATAGCAATCAACCAAAGTCTATAATTCTGTAGAATGTACTAGTCACTTGTTAAAATCTGAGTGGTTGCTGTACTTTTCTCAGGCATGTGTAATTGATACCTTGTAATGTGTTTTCAAGTCTTTCTAGAACATCTACGCAACAGATATTACCTGGTAATAAGTGAAGAAAACTTTTTTTTTAAATATTTTATTTCAGATTTTAGGGCTGATAGAGAACAGCCTACAAAGTTACAGATGCTGATTGGTTGGTAGTTTATCTCTCTTCACTTTATCACTATCAAAGGCTTGATACATTTGCTCCTTAATTACAAAATTAGTGTAATTTATGATAGAAAAAGTTTCATGTAAAAATAGTATATATTTCAACCCATATACAAAGACTGAGACAACTTCCGCTTGCCAGCAGTAACATACAGTATTTTCCAGATTTACACCAGGTAAACATTACAGACACTTAAACACATGCACTATTTGGCATCAATAAAATGGCTAAATACTCTCTATAAGTATAATTGAAAAATGTCCCCATTTTGTGTACAAAACAAAAATGTTTTGATAAATTGCGCAAGGAAAATCATAGTATGTCAGAGCACTAATCAGTGACAGGACACATCCTTAGAATACATGGACAAAGTTAGAAAGCCCCGTTCCTACATTGTCCCTCCTATCCAACTTGCAATGACATTAGCCATTGTAGCCTATGGGCAGTATTCAATTAGAGTCAGATCTTCACCGACGGAGAGGATCCGACCCTTCAGTATTCAATTTGTGGACATTTCCAACAGGTTTTTGTCAGTTTTTGACAATGCCGATCAAACTTTTTTTTAGGTGGAATCGGCATTGTCGAAAACGGGCCAAAAACCTGTCAAAAATTCCAGCAAATCTGAAAAAATACGTGAATACTCGTCTAATCCACCAATCAACGCATTTTCCGACAAGTCGGAAAAACAGCAATGGACTTCAATAGGTCAAATCCAGAATCGACCTAAAAAAGTCGGAAAATTATGTTTTTCCGACTTGGGTTACAATTTTCTTATTTTTTGCAATAGCGTAGTCTTCTGGTACACTGTTCTGGCAAGTGCAAGGCAAGATGGCTATGCATGTGCATGCGGCTAAAATTTCTCACTGGCAGCATTCAGCTACTGGAGAGGAAGCAAAGCTACCACTTAGGAACTGGGTTTCAGGTAGGGCATATAGAGGTACCCATGGACTGATAAATAGGAAAGATAAAAACAAGCAAAAATGCTGCAGTATGTGGAGATATGAAAAATGTATCCTCTGAGGTGTAACATTAATCTTCATATATAGACCCCTTAAGGAGAGAGCCATTCTGTAATCAAATCATAATAAGACTACTGTCTGCCGCACTTTGCTTCTGGCTACTCAGTATAATTACTAAGGTGGTGAAACTTCTCAAATGTAGCCACCTAAATAGGACTGTGATACTATTGCTCAAGTTAAGACTCTCTGGTAAATTTACTAAACTCCCGTTTTTCTGCCAAGTTTGTCCATTTTAAAGTGTAATTTTTTGAAGTCATAATCAGTAATCTGTAATCTCTCTCTGTCTACTGGTATCTTTCCTTCTCTGTACAAGCATGCAGTGATTACTCTCTTTCTGAAAAAATGGGATTTATGGTAAGACTTACCATTGTTAAATCTCTTTCTGCGAGGTACACTGGATTCCACAGGGAATAACATCAGGGTATAGAGTTGGATCTTTATCCGAGGCACCAACAGGCTAAAGCTTTGACTGTTCCCAGGATGCACTGCACTGCCTCCTCTATAGCACCGCCTCCAGGCACTGCAGCTGAGTTTTTGTTAACCAGTCCAATGCAGTAGCAGGTAAAAGAGACGGCAGATATTAGTCACATAGAAACACATTCTCACAACAGGAGAAGGGACTAGCGGCTAATGCCATACAAACCCAAAGAAGCTAAGTGCGTCAGGGTGGGCGCCCTGTGGAATCCAGTGTACCTCGCAGAAAGAGATTTAACAATGGTAAGTCTTACCATAAATTTCCTTTTCTGCAGCGGGGTACACTGGTATTCCACAGGGAATAACATCGGGGATGTCCTAAAGCAGTTCCTCAAGGGAGGGGATGCACTGTAGTGGGCACAAGAACCCGGCGTCCAATGGAAGCATCCTGGGAGGCAGAAGTATCAAAAGCATAGAACCTGATGAACATGTTCACTGAGGACCATCTAGCCGCCTTGCACAATTGTTCAGCGGATGCACCATGGCGGGCTGCACAAGAAGGTCCAACAGACCGAGTAGAATGGGCCTTGATAGCAGCAGGAGCTGGGAGTCCAGCCTGCGCATAGGCTTGTGCAATCACCATTCTAATCCATCTGGCCAAGGGAATCTGACCACCTGATAGAGGCAGTGCTTTCCACATAGATATGGAGAGCCCGTACCACATCCAAAGATCTTTCTTTCTTTGGCGGACAAACCAGAAGAGAAGGCCGGAACCACAAACTCCTGATTAAGGTAAAAAGATGATACCACCTTAGGCAAATAACCTGGGCGAGTTATAAGAACTGCCCGGTCACAGTGAAAAATCAGAAAGGGTGTACGACAGGACAAAGCACCAAAGTCCGACAACCTCCTAGCAGAGGCAATAGCCAACAGAAAGGTGACCTTAAGCATAAGGCATTTAAGGTCCACAGACTCAAGAGAGTCAAACAGAGACTCTTTAAGGGCATTCAGAACAACAGACACATCCCATGGAGCCACAGGAGGGACATAGGGAGGCTGAATCCGTAAACCACCCTGAGTGAAAGTGTGAACATCTGGAAGAGATGTAATTTTCCTCTGAAACCATACCGACAAGGCAGAAATGTGAACCTTGAGGGACGACAAACAATCGCCCAAGTCCAGGCCTTGTTGTAGAAAAGCCAAAAGTCTGGAAGTCCTGAAATTATATGCATCATAGTTCTTACTGGCATACCAGGTGAAGTAAGAATTCCAGAACCTGTAATAAATCAGAACCGAAGCCGGTTTACAGGCTTTCAACATAGTTTGAATGACCGCCTCAGAGAAACCTTTGGCTCTCAGGAGTGATGCTTCAAGAGTTACGCCGTCAAAGCCAGTCTGGCCTTGTCTGGGTAGACACAAGGTTCCTGAACGAGGAGGTCTGGATATTGAGGAAGTAGAAGATGACGCTCTATCGTGAGACCCTGCAGGTCTGAGAACCAATGCTGTCTGGGCCATGCTGGAGCGACTAGAAGTAGTATTCCACCTTCTTACTTGAACTTCCATATTACACTGAGCAGGAGTGACACTGAAGAGAACACGTAAGGCTGGCGAAAGGTCCACAAAATTGCCAGTGCGTCCATCGAACATTGCTTGGAGATCCCTTGTCCTTGATCCGAAGACCGGGACCTTGTGATTGTGTCTATATCTGGTAGGCCCCACTTGTCCACTAGGAGTTGAAAGACTTCCGGATGAAGACTTCACTCTCCGGTGTGCACGTCCTGATGACTGAGGATGTCCGCTTCCCAGTTGAGGACCCCTGGAATGAACACTGCTGACATTGCTGGCAGATGGAGTTCCACCCATTGAAGGATTTTTGACATTTCCATCATTGCCATGAGGCTTCGAGTGCCACCTTGATGATTTACGTATGCCACGTGGTGGCGTTGTCGGACTGTACTTGAACAGGCCTGTACTGTACCAGAGGCAGGGCAAGCGTCAACGCATTGAACACCGCCTGCAATTCCAGAATGTTTATCGGGAGGAGAGATTCTTCCCTGGTCCACCGACCCTGGAGAGAGTGTTGCTCCAACACTGCACCCCAACCCCTCAGACTGGCATCTGTTGTTAGGAGAACCCAGTTGGAGATCCAGAAGGGATGGCCCCTGCTCAACTGCTGGTCCTGTAGCCACCAGCTCAGTGACAGACGAACCTCTGGAGTCAAGAGGATCATTTGAGACCTGATCCAGTGAGGCAGGCCGTCCCACTTGGAAAGGATTAACCACTGCAGAGGGCGGTAATGAAATTGAGCATACTCTACCATGTCGAATGCCGACACCATGAGGCCTAGTACTTGCATTTCCGAGTGTACTGACACTCTCTGGCGAGAGAGGAAATATCTGATCCTGTCCTGAAGTTTCTGGACTTTCTCTGGAGACAAGAACAATCATTGATTGTGCGTGTCCAGCAATATCACCAAGTGCACCATGCTCTGAACAGGGACCAGCGAGGACTTCTTCCAGTTGATGAGCCACCCGTGGGCTTGTAGAAATTGAACCGTCAGTTCCAGATGAATGAGAAGAACCTCAGGATCAGCAAGTCATGCAGAGACAGCGTGATCCTGACACCCTGACTGTGATGTTAGTGTATTAGAATGCTTAATATTTGTAGACACTCCCTTACTAATCTGTGTAAGCCTGAATCTTCAGTGATGGTCCCTGGGACCAGGGGGATGCTGGGAAGTGGGTGGTCCAGTGTGCAGTGTGCCGGGAGTTGGTGATGGAATAAACAGCACAGCAGTGAACTCACATGTCTCTGTGTCCTTATGACTGGATTTACAAACATATGAACAAAACATGGGCCCTCATTCCGAGTTGATCGGTCGCAAGGCGAATTTAGCAGAGTTACACACGCTAAGCCGCCGCCTACTGGGAGTGAATCTTAGCTTCTTAAAATTGCGACCGATGTATTCGCAATATTGCGATTACTAACTACTTAGCAGTTTCAGAGTAGCTTCAGACTTACTCTGCCTGTGCGATCAGTTCAGTGCTTGTCGTTCCTGGTTGACGTCACAAACACACCCAGCGTTCGCCCAGGCACTCCCACCGTTTCTCCGGCCACTCCTGCGTTTTTTCCGGAAACGGTAGCGTTTTCAGCCACACGCCCCTGAAACGCCGTGTTTCCGCCCAGTAACACCCATTTCCTGTCAATCACATTACGATCGCCGGAGCGATGAAAAAGCCGTGAGTAAAATTACTTTCTACATAGCAAAGTTACTTGGCGCAGTCGCAGTGCGAACATTGCGCATGCGTACTAAGCGGATTTTCATTGCGATGCGATGAAAAATACCGAGCGAACAACTCGGAATGAGGGCCAAAACATGGTGTCAGAAGAATTTTAACTTGGACTGCTAGTGCTCTCAGAGTGTGAAAGAATCCTGCAGAAGTCTGTAAGGCTGTGATGGTCAGTGTCTGCAAATCCTGCCGTGTGCTCCTCTCTTCAAACAGTGAGTAACCATGGATAAGCTAGCTCCTCCAACCGGCATGCTGATGTCTGGTAACTTGTCTGAAAACTGGAAAAGATTTAAGCAAATGTTTAATATATATCTTGCTGCATGTGGAGCTGATACAGAGGCTGACAAAACAAAGGCATCCATTTTCCTCCATCTGATAGGAGAGGATGTGCTGGACATTTTATAATAGTTTTCAGTTTGATGAGGGGCAGAATATGGTGCTATCTGCTATAATGCAAAAGTTTGAAGATTACTTTGTGCCAAGGAAAAATGTGACATATGAAAGATATAAGTTTTTCACATGTGATCAGAAGTCTGGAGATGGATTTGATCAGTATGTTACAGAGCTGTAATCACTCAGTAAAACCTGTGAGTTTGGTGATTTAAAGGATTCACTGATTACAGATTGTATTGTCTGTGGAATACCTGATAATGGACTCAGAGAGAGATTGCTGAGAGAGCAAGACCTAACACTAGAAAAGGCAGTGACTATGTGTAGATCTGCAGAAATAACTAGAGTTCAAGCCAAAAAGTTACACAAGGAAGTTGATGCTGCTGTCCATGTAGTGCAGAACACAGAGCAAAGCAAACCTCCATTCTCAAGAATGAAGCAGTCTAAGCCACAGTCTAATAAGGAAATGTGTAGTAGATGTGGAAATGCTCACAATCCTAAAATGTGCCCTGCTTAAGGTAAAACCTGCCTGAAATGTGGTAGACTTAATTATTTTGCCAAATGCTGTAAAATGAAAAGGGAAACAAGCAATGTGCATGCTGTTAAACAAACAGAGGAATTATTTGTGGATTGCATTGTACTTTGCAGTGCAGATAAGAAAGAATGGATTGTCCCTTTAACTGTGAATGAGATTGTCATTCCCTTTAAGCTTGAAACTAGCGCGCAGGTGAATTTAATATCGTTTCAAGACTATAAGACTTTTAGAGTAAAACCTAAAATTCATCAAGCCAAAGTGAAAGTTACAGGGTACACTGGGGAGGAAATTCCTGTGAAAGGTACATGCTTAGTGACACTGAAATATAAGGGACAACAGTTTAAAACATCTCTACTGATTGTGGATAAAAATGTGCAACCGATTCTAGGATTAAGTTCCTGTGAGAAACTAAGCTTGCTAAAGAAAGTTTTTATGGTGACATCACAAGTAGAAGATGACTGCAAATCGATGTTTACAGAATACAGAGACTTGTTTGAAGGTCTAGGTTGTTTGCCTGGAGAGCATAAAATAAATATAGACACGCAAGTTTCTTTAGTGATACACCCCTGTAGAAAAGTGCCGTTTGCGCTGAGAGAAAAACTGAAACAAAAATGAAATCGCATGGAAGCCTTGGGTGTGATACAGAAAGTTGATGAGCCTACTGAATGGGTAAGCTCCTTAGTAATTGTTGAAAAGAAAAATGGACAACTCAGAATATGTCTAGACCCCAGAGATTTAAACAAAGCTACTAAACGAGAACATTTCAAACTACCAACCAGACATAAAATCATGTCGCAATTTGCGGGAGCAAAATGGTTCAGTAAATTGGACGCATCTTCAGGATTCTGACAAATGAAGCTAGATGAGGCCAGCTCAAAGCTTTGTACATTTAATACACCAGAAGGTCGATACAGATTTCTACAACTACCATATGGAATATTGTCTGCTCCAGAAGTATATCACAAAAAGATACACATGATTTTTTAACATATTCCAGGTGTTGAAACAATGATGGATGACATTATTGTCTGGGGATCTACAAAGGAAGAACATGATTCTAGATTGAGACAAGTAATGGAACTTGTCAAGAAAGTGAATCTAAAGCTAAACAAGGACAAATGTGAATTTGGCGTGAATACCCTTACCTTTATGGGCGACGTGGTCTCGGATCAAGGTGTAAAACCAGACCCAAGGAAAATATCAGCCATAGTGAACATGGAACGTCCTAACAACAAAGACGACGTCAGAAGATTCCTAGGAATGATTACTTACTTAGGAAAGTTTATTTCTCAACTTTCTGAATGAACAGCCTCTCTTAGATGGTTGTTGGACAAAGATAACGAGTGGATGTGGTCACATGAACAAGAAGAAAGTTGGCAAAACTTGAAACAGATCATTACAGAGCAACCAGTGCTAAAATTCTTTGATCCTGCGAAAAGAATAAAAATTTCAGCAGATGCTTCGCAATTTGGCCTATGCTCAGTGCTGTTACAAGAACATGTGGATACATGGCAACCAGTAATCTATGCATCAAGAGCACTGACAAGTGCTGAAACAAGGTATGCTCAGATAGAAAAAGAACTTCTAGCGATCACATATGCATGTAAGCGATTTCATCAGTTTGTGTATGGTCAAACATTTACAGTGGAAACTGACCACAAGCCATTGGTAGCTATCATGACTAAATCATTACATGACTGTCAGACTACAGAAATACGATGTACACTTGCTGTACTGTCCCGGCAAATACATGTACATTGCTGATACACTTTCTCGTGCTGTGGACAAAAGTGAAGGTTCCAAAAGTCTGATGGATGAAGAGATAGAAGCCTATGTTAATTTGATCGCAGCTTCTCTACCAGTGTCTCTTGCAAGACAAGAACAGATTAGGAAAGAAACTGAGACAGATGACACAATGAAAGTGTTGAAAGATATCATTCTGAAAGGTTGGCCA
Source organism: Pseudophryne corroboree (assembly GCF_028390025.1). Taxonomy (NCBI): domain Eukaryota; kingdom Metazoa; phylum Chordata; class Amphibia; order Anura; family Myobatrachidae; genus Pseudophryne; species Pseudophryne corroboree. The sequence goes on from NC_086450.1 coordinate 223,984,357, forward strand.
GCAGAAAAACATGCGTGCCCGCTATCTATCCATGATTATTGGATGTACCGCAGTGACCTTACAGTTGTTGATGGTATTATTTACAAAGGCAATAGGTTTGTCATACCTGCACGACTAAGAAAAACTATGCTGTGCAAGATACATGAAGGTCACTTAGGAGAAGAAAAATGTAAGCGGAGAGCGCATGAAGTTATGTATTGACCAAGAATGAACCAAGACATAGCACAGACTACAGCTACATGCGAATTATGTCTTACGTATAGACCGAAACAACAAGTCGAGCCACTGAGTCCTCACGCAGTGCCAGAGAGACCGTACCAGAAAGTTGGCGCAGATTTGTTTGATTGTAATGGGAAAACGTACATTGTCGTGACTGATTATTACTCTAACTACCCTGAGGTGAAGACACTACATACAACTACTAGTATAGCCGTAATCAATTGCATGAAGTCAATCTTTGCAAGGCATGGTGTTCCTATGGAAGTGTTCACTGACAATGGTCCTCAGTTTTCCAGTGCTGAGTTTAGACAATTTGCTGATGAGTGGGAATTTGTCCATACTACGTCAAGTCCCCAATATCCACGCTCAAATGGGTTGGTGGAAAGTTCAGTAAAAACTGTAAAGAGTCTCATGAAAAAAGCTCAAGAAGGTAAAGAAGATTTCTACAAAAGTCTTTTAATCTACCGCAGTTCACCTTTACAGAATGGACTTTCTCCTGCACAAATGCTGATGGGAAGGAGGATTAGAGCAAATCTCCCGATACATGATGAACTGCTTAATACACATAACTCAGCGTTGGTCAGACTGAGTAAGGAACGTCAACAGGCGAAACAGAAACTGTTCCATGACAAGCGAGCAAAAAGCTTATCTGATCTAAAATCGGGTGACCAAGTTCGTCTAAGAGATCACGAGAAAGGTATTTGGGGGCAGAAAGGTATTGTGCAAGCACAAGTAGCACCAAGATCTTATACTATACGTACAGAGCATGGAACGGAAGTAAGAAGAAATCGGGTGGATTTAAGATCTCAACCTAACCATAATGAAGACAACATGACTGAAGAATACCCTTCATCTGACATGTATGATGATCCTCATAATGGTTAACAAACCACAATTCTAGAAAGGTCCAACATGGTAGTTGAAACACAGACCGTGTATGAAAGACCCAAAAGGGAAATACGCAGACCTGAGAGACTCATTGAAACGTGTTAGATGATGTTCTTAATATGATGTTGTTAATTGTTGCATTGAAGCTTACAGGGCTTATATTTAAAGAAAAGAGGATGTGATGTTAGTGTATTGGAATGCTTAATATTTGTAGACACTCCCTTACTAATCTGTGTAAGCCTGAATCTTCAGTGATGGTCCCTGGGACCAGGGGGATGCTGGGAAGTGGGTGGTCCAGTGTGCAGTGTGCCGGGAGTTGGTGATGGAATAAACAGCACAGCAGTGAACTCACATGTCTCTGTGTCCTTATGACTGGATTTACAAACATATGAATAAAACACTGACGGCAGAGAAGAGCTGTCATGACTGCCATGACCTTGGTGAAGATCCAAGGAAACATGGTCAGTCAGAAAGGCAAGGCCTGGAATTGATAATGTAGGTTGCCAATAGCAAACTACAGATATTGCTGATGCAACATGGCAATAGGTATGTGCAGGTAAGCATCCTGTATGTCCAGGAATACCATATAGTCCTTGGGTTCCATGGCCAGTACAATAGAGCGCAGAGTTTCCATATGGATTTTGGATACCCTCACAAATTTGTTCAAAGATTTGAGGTTGATTATAGGCCGGGAGGACACATTTGGTTTCGGGACTAGAAACAGGGTCGAATAGTAGACCCTGCCTCTTTGAGACAGAGGTACCAGCACAATCACTCCAGTATCTAGGAGAGATTGTACAACTAAGTGTAAAGTCTGTGCTTTCAGCGGATCCGAAGGGATAATTGTCGAGCAGAACTGGTGAGGGGGATGTCTCTTGAAAGAGATCGCATACCCATAAGAGACAACTTCCCACACCCAGGAGTCTGAAGTGGTCTTTAACCAGGCCTGGGCGAACTGCAGAAGTTGACCTCCCAGCCTGAGGTCCCCCAGGGGGAGGCCCGCCCCGTCATGCCGCAGGCTTGTCCTGTTTGGAAGCAGGTTGACGGGCGGCCCAAGATTGCTTAGACTTGGGCTTGGGCTTGGTGATTTTGGAAGTATGAGCTTGTCTCGTGTATGCCTGACCCTTCGCTTTACCTGGAGGTCGAAAGTAACGAAAAGTGGTACTCTTAGCCCTCGGAGCAGAAGGATTAGTACTTGGGAGAAAGCAGTCTTAGCTGTTGCCAAGTCAGTCACGATCTTGTTCAGATCCTCCCCAAAATAGTATGTCTCCCTTAAAAGGGAGCACCTCCAAGGTCTTTTTGGAGTCTAGGTACACTTTCCAGGACCTTAACCACAAAATCCGGTGAGCCAGGATAGACGTAGTAGACGCCTTGGCCGCCATTATGCCTGCATCAGAGGCCGCCTCCTGAATATAGTGAGAGGCTGTTGTAATATACGACAGATATTGTCTGGCAGTGTCAGAAATTTTTAGAGGTAGCTCATCCTCAATTGCCTGAACCCATGCTTCAATAGCTTTTGCAGCCCAAGAGGCTGCCATAGTGGGTCTATGCACAGCACCTGTAAGTGTGTCAATAGACTTCAGGCATCCCTCCAAACGCTCATCCGTCGGTTCCTTCAGTGTGGTGACAGTGGTGACGGGCGACATGAGAGTCCACCGGCGGTGGAGTTTCCCACTTGTTACTCAACTCCGCAGGAATAGGGTAACGAGCTAGCATCTTTTTGGACAGGGAAAATTTCTTTCCTGGAGATAACCAGGATTCCTGACGTATGTCATTTAAAAGGTCAGAATGTAGTAAAACTACTTTAGCAACCTTCTGACATTTGAACTTATGAGGTTTCTTAGACATAACAGGAGGATCAATCTCATCATTAATCTGGAGAATCAGTTTGATAGTTTCCACTATGTCAGGAACATCAACTTGAGTTGTAGATTCCTCATCAGAAACAACTGACAGTGTCTAACAGATCAGTCTAATCCCCATCCTCATCAGAAGAATCATCCGAAATATTAGTGGATTGTGAGGAAGAAATTGCCAGCTTAGATGACCCCTTGGTCCCAGTAGGGCGAGGGTTAGGTTTTTGTCTAACCAAAGACTGATTTAATTGATGTAACTGGGTAGACCGAGTATCCGCCCAAGGCGGGTTAAGTACAGGGACAATATGTGGCTGCAATGGCACAGGAGGTCCCACAGGGGGCGTAAGCTGTGTTACAAGCATAGTCAGCATATTTGAAAATGCAGCCCAAGGTGAGTCCTGATTTGCCACAGGTGCTGCAGACTGACTGGAAGGTGCAGGGCACCCAGTACCTGAACCCTCAGCTGAAACTTTTTCCTCAGTCAAATCCATGGTGCCAGCACTGCAGGATGCAGGAGTGTCTGCGGATTTCCCGCCCTATGTAGTAGACATCATTAGGAATGAAGCCTTAGGGAGCAACAGTACAATATAGGCAGACAAGCACAATACCTGCAAAAAAAAACCTGTGCTAAGTAGTGATGAGCGGGTTCGGTTTCCGAGAAACCGAACCCACCCGAGCTTTGCCTTTTTTTACACTGGTCCGAGCAGACTAGGATCCTCCCGCCTTGCTCGGCTAACCCGAGCGCGCCCGAACGTCATCATCCCGCTGTCGGATTCTCGCGAGATTCGGATTCTATAAGCAGCCGCGCGTCACCGCCATTTTCACACGTGCATTGAGATTGATAGGGAGAGGACGTGGCTGGCGTCCTCTCCGTTTATACGAGACACTACAGTTGATCTGATTGCTTTGCTTTGCTTGTTTATTTTACTATTGTGGGGAGGATTGGGGAGCAGCTGTTAGGAGGAGTACAGTGCAGAGTTTTGCTGATAGTGACCACCAGTTTTTTTTTATCCGTAAAAACGCTCCATACCATATCTGTGCTCAGTGTGCTGCATGATATATCTGTGCTGAGTGCTCACACTGCTTAATTGTGGGGACTGGGGAGCAGCTATAGCAGGAGTACAGTGCAGAGTTTTGCTGACAGTGACCACCAGTGTACGTTTGTCTGCCTGAAAAACACTCCTGTAGCTTTTTTTTTTATACTAGTAGTTTAGCAGTTTGCTGACAGTGTCCACCAGGTCCATTATACTGTATATAGCAGTACGGTAGGCCACTGCTGTACCTACCACTGTGTCGTCACTCGTCATCCATAAAGTATACTATCCATCCATCTACATTGTATACCTGTGGTGGCTTTTTTTTTATACTAGTAGTTTAGCAGTCTGCTGACACTGTGTCCACCAGGTCCATTATACTGTATATAGCAGTCTGCTGACAGTGTCCACCAGGTCCATTATACTGTATTTAGCAGTACGGTAGGCCACTGCTGTACCTACCTCTGTGTCGTCACTCGTCATCCATAAAGTATACTATCCATCCATCTACATTGTATACCTGTGGTGGCTTTTTTTTTATACTAGTAGTTTAGTAGTCTGCTGACACAGTGTCCAAAAAGGTCCATTATACTGTATATAGCAGTACGGTAGGCCACTGCTGTACCTACCTCTGTGTCGTCACTCGTCATCCATAAAGTAATAGTATACTATCCATCCATCTACATTGTATACCTGTGGTGGCTTTTTTTTTTATACTAGTAGTTTAGCAGTCTGCTGACAGTGTCCACCAGGTCCATTATACTGTATATAGCAGTACGGTAGGCCACTGCTGTACCTACCTCTGTGTCGTCACTCGTCATCCATAAAGTATACTATCCATCCATCTACATTGTATACCTGTGGTGGCTTTTTTTTATACTAGTAGTTTAGCAGTCTGCTGACACTGTGTCCACCAGGTCCATTATACTGTATATAGCAATATGGTAGGCCACTGCTGTACCTACCTCTGTGTCGTCACTCGTCATCCATAAAGTATACTATCCATCCATCTACATTGTATACCTGTGGTGGCTTTTTTTTTATACTAGCAGTTTAGCAGTCTGCTGACACTGTGTCCACCAGGTCCATTATACTGTATATAGCAGTATGGTAGGCCACTGCTGTACCTACCTCTGTGTCATCACTCGTTATCCATAAAGTAATAGTATACTATCCATCCATCTACATTGTAAACCTGTGGTGGCTTTTTTTTTTATACTAGTAGTTTAGCAGTCTGCTGACCGTGTCCACCAGGTCCATTATACTGTATATAGCAGTACGGTAGGCCACTGCTGTACCTACCTCTGTGTCGTCACTCGTCATCCATAAAGTATACTATCCATCCATCTACATTGTATACCTGTGGTGGCTTTTAGTTGTGCGCATTAAAATATGGAAAACAAAAATGTGGAGGTTAAAAAAATAGGGAAAGATCAAGATCCACTTCCACCTCGTGCTGAAGCTGCTGCCACTAGTCATGGCCGAGACGATGAAATGCCATCAACGTCGTCTGCCAAGGCCGATGCCCAATGTCATAGTACAGAGCATGTAAAATCCAAAACACAAAAGATCAGTAAAATGCCTCAAAAATCAAAATTAAAAGCGTCTGAGGAGAAGCGTAAACTTGCCAATATGCCATTTACGACACGGAGTGGCAAGCAACGGCTGAGGCCCTGGCCTATGTTCATGGCTAGTGGTTCAGCTTCACATGAGGATGGAAGCACTCATCCTCTCGCTAGAAAAAAGAAAGGACTTAAGCTGGCAAAAGCACGGCAAAGAACTGTGTGTTCTTCAAAATCACAAATCCCCAAGGAGAGTCCAATTGTGTCGGTTGCGATGCCTGACCTTCCCGACACTGGACGGGAAGAGCTTGCGCCTACCACCATTTGCACGCCCCCTGCAAGTGCTGGAAGGAGCACCCGCAGTCCAGTTCCTGATAGTCAAATTGACGATGTCACTGTTGAAGTACACCAGGATGAGGATATGAGTGTTGCTGGCGCTGGGGAGGAAATTGACAAGGAGGATTCTAATGGTGAGGTGGTTTGTGTAAGTCAGGCACCCGGGGAGACACCTGTTGTCCGTGGGACGAATATGGCCATTGACATGCCTGGTCAAAATACAAAAAAAAATCACCTCTTCGGTGTGGAATTATTTCAACACAAATGCGGACAACAGGTGTCAAGCCATGTGTTGCCTTTGTCAAGATGTAAAAAGTAGGGGTAAGGACGTTAACCACAAAGGAACATCCTCCCTTATACGTCACCTGGTCCACATTCATCAGAAGTCAGTGACAAGTTCAAAAACTTTGGATGACAGCGGAAGCAGTCCACTGACCACTAAATCCCTTCTTCCTCTTGTAACCAAGCTCCTGCAAACCACATCACCAACTCCCTCAGTGTCAATTTCCACCTTACACAGGAAAGCCAATAGTCCTGCAGGCCATGTCATTGGCAAGTCTGACGAGTCCTCTCCTGCCTGGGATTCCTCCGATGCATCCTTGAGTGTAACGCCTACTGCTGCTGGCTCTGCTGTTGTTGCTGCTGGGAGTCAATCGTCATCCCAGATGGGAAGTCGGAATACAACTTGTACTACTTCCAGTAAGCAATTGACTGTCCAACAGTCCTTTGCGAGGAAGATGAAATATCACAGCAGTCATCCTGCTGCAAAGCGGATAACTCAGGTCTTGTCAGCCTGGGTGGTGAGAAACGTGGTTCCGGTATCCACCGTTAATTCAGAGGCAACTAGAGACTTGATTGAGGTACTGTGTCCCCAGTACCAAATACCATCTAGGTTCCATTTCTCTAGGCAGGCGATACCGAAAATGTACACAGACCTCAGAAAAAGAGTCACCAGTGTCCTAAAAAATGCAGTTGTACCCAATGTCCACTTAACCACGGACATGTGGATGTTACGCACACCAGTGCTAACAGGAGTATACCGGTGTATGAACAGAGAGGGAAGCGAAGCAAACAAACTCACAGACAGTATAACATAACATACACAGGAGGTGATGGAATCACTAATAAACACAAAGTGAACGGAGAAGCCCAAAGGCTCAGGAATTGGGTGTCTCCCTAGTGTCAGGAATGCTCAGATGGAATAGAGCGGACAATGAAGCGAGGTGTAGTGATTTAACATGTGGAGCACCTGAAATGATGTTGCTAAGAGCAACAGAAAAAACCCCAAAGGGTTACCAACGGGTGTGGGAATAAACTCCTTGGTCAGAGATAGAAATATAGACACAAGGAGAGTATCCACAATCCTAACCCCCACTTGCAGGGCACAGGTTCAGCTTACTGCTACTAAACTGACACCTGGAAGCCCTGCACAGTGAGGGAGGATTAAGCAAGCAGGTCTGAGAGTACAGCCGCAAACCTGCTGGGTTCACAGAATAGCAAAAGAACCCCAGCAGGTCAAACAACTGACTCCAGTCTTACTGCTAGGTCCGGATTGGCAGAATGAAGTACCGAATCCCAAGGCCTATTCACAGTAAGCAACAAGTAAATACAAAGTCACACAGTACTAGCTAACTCTCTGGAACTGACTAACAAACAAAGATTCAGCAGCATTTGCCTAGCCTGAGAGGATGGTTTATATAGCAGGTGCTGTCCACGCCCCACTCAGACCTCACAGGCTGTGAGCACAAAACCAGCGCCGGATTCCCTGCCGTGCACAGAGCCTGTAACCACTACACAGTAAAAACCCGGACCGGAGTATCAGCTGCGCTCAGGTTACTTCGCTAACACTTGCCTCCCGGTTGCCATGGCGACGTGGCAGCACAGAGCAGGAGATCCTAACAGTACCCCCCCTCTGACGAGGGGTCAAAGAACCCCTACCACCGGGTTTATCGGGGAACTGCGAGAAGAAAGAGCGTATCAGTCTGGGGGCATGAAGATCACAACTGCGCACCCACGACCGCTCCTCCGGGCCATACCCCTTCCAGTGCACCAAAAATGACAGCCGACCCCGAACCATCTTGGAGTCAAGAACCCTTTCAACCACAAACTCCCTCTGACCCCATATCAGAAGAGGAGAAGGTCTTCCACTGGAAGAAGGATTACTAACCGCCAGTTTTAAAAGGGAACAATGAAATGTTTTATTGATACCCAATGAACGGGGCAGATCTAACTGAAATGCCACCGGATTGATAACCCTGGTGATCTTATAAGGGCCGATGAACCGGGGGCCTAACTTATGAGATGGCTGTCTCAACTTCAAATTCTTGGTGGACAACCAGACGAAGTCTCCTAATTTGAAGCTGCAGGGTCTTCTCCGCTTATCAAAAACCCTTTTGGTCACTAATGACACAGACACAAGGGCTTTCATCACTTTCCTCCAAATACCCCTAAGGACCGAAACAACAGAGGAACCACCAGGCGTGGAATCCAGGGGGTCAAAAGAATTGGCCTTAGGATGATGCCCATACACACAAAGGAAGGGAGAGATCCCTGTAGCAGAGTGAGCCACGTTGTTATAGGCAAACTCCGCCATGGACAGATGAGCAACCCAGTCAGTATGACATTTGGAGACATAACACCTGAGGAACTGCTCCAAGGACTGGTTCACCCTCTCAATCTGCCCATTAGACTGAGGTTGGTAGCCTGACGACAAGCTCACAGAAACCTGGAGATCAGAACAAAATGCCCTCCAGAATTTGTCCACAAACTGGGATCCACGGTCAGAGACCACATCAAGTGGCAACCCGTGGAGGCGCACAACATGCTGCATAAATAACTCAAACAGGCGTCTGGCCGATGGCAACCCAACCAGTGGAACGAAATGCGCCATCTTCGAAAACCTGTCAACGACAACCCAAATGGCTGTCATCCCCGAGGATTTGGGCAAGTCCACCACAAAATCCATGGAAATGTGGGTCCATGGCTTAGACGGAATAGAGAGTGGATGTAATGGGCCGACAGGAACCCCTCTAGGAGTTTTATTTCGGGCATAAACGTCACATGCCCGAACCCACTGATCCACATCTCTAGCTACCGAGGGCCACCACACCGCCCTAGACAGCAACTCCTGAGTTCTGGCAATACCCAGATGCCCTGCCGACCTCTTGACATGGAATTCCAGGAACACTCGCTGTCTTAACCTAGGAGGTACAAACAAGAGACCTACCGGAAGGTCTGGAGGAGCCTGCTCCTGTGCTCTAAGGACTAATGACAAGAGGTCCTGGGTAATGCCCACTTTAATACATGATGGGGACACAATGGGCAATGGCTCCTCGGTGGTCTCTTGAACTGGAGCAAAACTCCTCGAGAGCGCATCAGCCTTGATGTTTTTTGACCCAGGGCGATATGTTATCAAAAAATTAAAGCGAGCAAAAAACAAAGCCCATCGTGCCTGCCTGGCATTGAGCCGCTTCGCTGACTCTAAATATGCCAGATTCTTATGGTCGGTGAGAATTGAGACCACAAACTTAGCCCCCTCAAGCCAGTGTCTCCACTCCCCGAGTGCATCCTTTATAGCCAACAATTCCCGGTTACCCACATCATAATTCATCTCGGCAGACGAAAATTTACGGGAAAAGTAAGCACAGGGATGAAGGCGATTATCAGACACCCCCATCTGAGAGAGCACTGCCCCAATACCTATCTCAGAGGCATCCACTTCTACCACAAAAGGACGCTCTGGATCTGGATGTCGCAGCACCTTGGCCGAGACAAATGCCCTTTTGAGACGGGCAAAGGCCGCTTTGGCCTCACTAGACCAGTGAGCAACATCCGCCCCTTTCTTAGTGAGTGCCACCAAGGGGGCCACTATAGACGAAAATCCAGCGATAAACCGTCTATAAAAATTTGCAAAGCCCAGAAAACGCTGAAGCGCCTTCAAACTAGTGGGCTGCACCCAATCCAGGACTGCCTGTACCTTAGAACCCTCCATTTGGAAACCTTCTGAGGAGATAATATACCCTAGAAATGCGATTTGCTGGACTTCAAACTCGCACTTCTCCAGCTTCGCCCCAAGCTGGTGGTCTCTGAGTTTCTGGAGGACTAAGCGTACATGCTTCCGATGTACCTCCAGGGAATGAGAGAAGATTAGGATGTTATCTAGATAAACAACTAAGAATCTATCCAAATATTCCCTGAGCACATCGTTCATGAATTCCTGGAAGACTGCCGGGGCATTAGAGAGCCCAAAAGGCATCACCAAATATTCATAATGCCCTGAGTGGGTATTAAAGGCAGTCTTCCATTCATCCCCCTCTCTTATTCGGATTAGATTGTAAGCACTGCGTAGGTCAATCTTAGAAAAAATGGTGGCAGTACGAAGCTGGTCAAACAAAACCAAAATGAGAGGCAGTGGGTACGAGTTTTTAATCGTGATACGGTTCAATTCCCTGAAGTCGATGCAGGGTCGCAACGAACCGTCCTTTTTACCCACGAAGAAGAACCCCGACCCAACTGGGGACTGTGAGGGTCTGATAAATCCCTTAGCCAAGTTCTCCTGAATGTACTCTGCCATAGCCTGAGTCTCAGGACGTGACAGGGAGTACAACCTGCTCTTGGGAAGCTTAGCATCCGGCAACAAATCAATGGCACAGTCATAGGGGCGATGGGGAGGTAGTACCTCCGCAACTTTTTTGGAGAACACATCCGCAAAATCTGCATAACATCCTGGCAATCCTGGCAAACTTAGCTGCGAGAGCCTGACTGGAAGGCTCAAGCAACTCCTGAAACAATCACTACCCCAACTAAGAATCTCCCCAGAGACACAGTCAAATTGAGGGTTATGGGCCCTTAACCAGGGTAACCCCAAAACCAATGGGGCAAAAGAACAGACAGTCACATAAAAAGACAATTTTTCAGAGTGTGTGGCTCCAATAAACAAAGGAATTTGGCTGGTGCAGGAGGTAATTTTACCCTGGGTCAATGGTTCCCCGTTTAACCCACAGATCTCAATCTCTGATGCCAAAGGTACTGAGGGAACAGAGTGTTCCAGGGCGAATTGACGGTCCATGAAAACCCCATCGGCCCCACTGTCAACAAAGGCCTCAGTCTGGACAGTTTGACCGAGGATCTCCAAAGTCACTGGAATGAGAAAAGTCTTTTTGGGAAATTCTGACTTCTGGCCTGACAGGATATTTCCCATCACCCTCAGGCCCTGAAGTTTTCCGGTTTTTCTGGGCAGGATACTACAACATGACCTTTATTCCCACAGTACAAACACAAACCCTGCTGTCTCCTCCGCGTCTTCTCACGCGAGGAGAGGCGGGTAGCCCCAATCTGCATAGGCTCCTCGGAATATTCCTCAGAGTCTGAGGTTCCCTTGGGAAAAAAGGAAACTGCGGTCTCCCTTTCAAGCCTACGCTCTCTCAGCCATCTATCCACCCGGATGGATAACTGCATGAGCTGATCTAAGCTATCAGGCGAGGGATATTGTACCAGTTGGTCCTTTATCTGGTCAGAAAGGCCCCTTCGGTACTGGTTTCTCAGGGCTGGGTCATTCCACTGGGTATCATGAGCCAACCTCCGAAACTCCGTACTATAAACCTCAGCTGGCCGTCGCCCTTGCTTAAGAACCGTAATCTGAGCCTCGGCTGAAGCCATCTTGTCAGGGTCATCATACAAAATGCCCAGTGCCGTAAAAAAAGCATCAACACTTTTAAGCGACGGACAGTCAGGCTGTAACCCATATGCCCAGACCTGTGGGTCTCCTTGTAGCAAGGAAATCACCATGCCCACCCGCTGAATCTCCGACCCAGAAGACTGGGGCCTAAGCCTGAAATATAGCTTACAGCTCTCCTTGAAACAAAAGAACTGCGAGCGATCTCCAGAAAAACGATCCGGGAGATTTACTTTCGGCTCCTTAACCCCTGAACTTGCCGCTGCTGCTGCGGGAGCTCCGCTAGCGGCCTGCGGGGTGTTCATTTTAATGGACATTTCATTAAATTGTCGAGTCAGGACCTGCACCTGATCGACCACTTGTTGCAAAGTATTTTGAGGGGTATGCTCCATATTCCCACAAAATTTCAACAGGAGTAGGCTGCTGAATATGTTATGCACACCAGTGCTAACAGGAGTATACCGGTGTATGAACAGAGAGGGAAGCGAAGCAAACAAACTCACAGACAGTATAACATAACATACACAGGAGGTGATGGAATAACTAATAAACACAAAGTGAACGGAGAAGCCCAAAGGCTCAGGAATTGGGTGTCTCCCTAGTGTCAGGAATGCTCAGATGGAATAGAGCGGACAATGAAGCGAGGTGTAGTGATTTAACATGTGGAGCACCTGAAATGATGTTGCTAAGAGCAACAGAAAAAAACCCAAAGGGTTACCAACGGGTGTGGGAATAAACTCCTTGGTCAGAGATAGAAATATAGACACAAGGAGAGTATCCACAATCCTAACCCCCACTTGCAGGGCACAGGTTCAGCTTACTGCCACTAAACTGACACCTGGACGCCGTGCACAGTGAGGGAGGATTAAGCAAGCAGGTCTGAGAGTACAGCCGCAAACCTGCTGGGTTCACAGAATAGCAAAAGAACTCCAGCAGGTCAAACAACTGACTCCAGTCTTACTGCTAGGTCCGGATTGGCAGAATGAAGTACCGAATCCCAAGGCCTATTCGCAGTAAGCAACAAGTAAATACAAAGTCACACAGTACTAGCTAACTCTCTGGAACTGACTAACAAACAAAGATTCAGCAGCATTTGCCTAGCCTGAGAGGATGGTTTATATAGCAGGTGCTGTCCACGCCCCACTCAGACCTCACAGACTGTGAGCACAAAACCAGCGCCGGATTCCCTGCCGTGCACAGAGCCTGTAACCACTACACAGTAAAAACCCGGACCGGAGAATCAGCTGCGCTCAGGTTACTTCGCTAACACTTGCCTCCCGGTTGCCATGGCGACGTGGCAGCACAGAGCAGGAGATCCTAACAGTGGACAAGTGGAGCAGGGCAGACTCAGGACTATATGACTGTGACAGCCCACTGGGTAGATGTATTGCCTCCCGCAGCAAGAACAGCAGCGGCGGCACCAGTAGCAGCATCTCGCAAACGCCAACTCGTTCCTAGGCAGGCTATGCTTTGTATCACCGCTTTCCAGAAGAGGCACACAGCTGACAACCTCTTACGGAAACTGAGGAACATCATCGCAGAATGGCTTACCCCAAATGGACTCTCCTGGGGATTTGTGACATCGGACAACGCCAGCAATATTGTGCGTGCATTACATCTGGGCAAATTCCAGCACGTCCCACGTTTTGCACATACATTGAATTTGGTGGTGCAGAATTATTTAAAAAGCGACAGGGGCGTGCAAGAGATGCTGTCGGTGGCCCGAAGAATTGCGGGCCACTTTCGGCATTCAGCCACCGCGTGCCGAAGACTGGAGCACCACCAAACACTCCTGAACCTGCCCTGCCATCATCTGAAGCAAGAGGTGGTAACGAGGTGGAATTCAACCCTCTATATGCTTCAGAGGATGGAGGAGCAGCAAAAGGCCATTCAAGCCTATACATCTGCCCACGATATAGGCAAAAGAGGGGGAATGCACCTGGCTCAAGCGCAGTGGAGAATGATTTCAACGTTGTGCAAGGTTCTGCAACCCTTTGAACTTGCCACACGTGAAGTCAGTTCAGACACTGCCAGCCTGAGTCAGGTCATTCCCCTCATCAGGCTTTTGCAGAAGAAGCTGGAGACATTGAAGGAGGAGCTAAAACAGAGCGATTCCGCTAGGTATGTGGGACTTGTGGATGGAGCCCTTCATTCGCTTAACCAGGATTCACGGGTGGTCAATCTGTTGAAATCAGAGCACTACATTTTGGCCACCGTGCTCGATCCTAGATTTAAAACCTACGTTGTATCTCTCTTTCCAGCATACACAAGTCTGCAGAGGTTCAAAGACCTGCTGGTGAGAATATTGTCAAGTCAAGCGGAACGTGACCCGTCAACAGCTCCTCCTTCACATTCTCCCGCAACTGGGTGTGCGAGGAAAAGGCTAAGAATTCCGAGCCCACCCGCTGGCGGTGATGCAGAGCAGTCTGGAGCGAGTGCTGACATCTGGTCCGGACTGAAGGACATGCCAATGATTACTGACATGTCGTCTACTGTCACTGCATATGATTCTCTCACCATTGAAAGAATGGTGGAGGATTATATGAGTGACCGCATCCAAGTAGGCACGTCAGACAGTCCGTACGTATACTGGCAGGAAAAAGAGGCAATTTGGAGGCCCTTGCACAAACTGGCTGTATTTTACCTAAGTTGCCCACCCTCCAGTGTGTACTCCGAAAGAGTGTTTAGTGCAGCCGCTCACCTTGTCAGCAATCGGCGTACGAGGTTACTTCCAGAAAATGTGGAGAAGATGATGTTCATCAAAATGAATTATAATCAATTCCTCCGTGGAGACATTCACCAGCAATTGCCTCCAGAAAGTACACAGGGACCTGAGATGGTGGATTCCAGTGGGGACGAATTAATAATCTGTGAGGAGGGGGATGTACACAGTGAAAGGGGTGAGGAATCGGAGGATGATGATGAGGTGGACATCTTGCCTCTGTAGAGCCAGTTTGTGCAAGGAGAGATTGATTGCTTCTTTTTTGGTGGGGGCCCAAACCAACCAGTCATTTCAGTCACAGTCGTGTGGCAGACCCTGTCGCTGAAATGATGGGTTCGTTAAAGTGTGCATGTCCTGTTTATACAACATAAGGGTGGGTGGGAGGGCCCAAGGACAATTCCATCTTGCACCTCTTTTATCTTTCATTTTTCTTTGCATCATGTGCTGTTTGGGGACAATTTTTTTGAAGTGCCATCCTGCCTGACACTGCAGTGCCACTCCTAGATGGGCCAGGTGTTTGTGTCGGCCACTTGTGTCGCTTAGCTTAGTCACACAGCGACCTTGGTGCGCCTCTTTTTTTCTTTGCATCATGCACTGTTTGGGCACAATTTTTTGGAAGTGCCATCCTGTCTGACACTGCAGTGCCACTCCTAGATGGGCCAGGTGTTTGTGTCGGCCACTTGTGTCGCTTAGCTTAGTCACACAGCGACCTTGGTGTGCCTCTTTTTTTCTTTGCATCATGTGCTGTTAGGGGACTATTTTTTGGAAGTGCCATCCTGTCTGACACTGCAGTGCCACTCCTAGATGGGCCAGGTGTTTGTGTCGGCCACTTGTGTCGCTTAGCTTAGCCATCCAGCGACCTCGGTGCAAATTTTAGGACTAAAAATAATATTGTAAGGTGTGAGGTGTTCAGAATATACTGAAAATGAGTGGAAATTATGGTTATTGAGGTTAATAATACTATGGGATCAAAATAACCCCCAAATTCTATGATTTAAGCTGTTTTTGAGGGTTTTTTGTAAAAAAAAAACCCACCCGAATCCAAAACACACCCGAATCCGACAAAAAATTTTCAGGGAAGTTTTGCCAAAACGCGTCCGAATTCAGAACACGACCGCGGAACCGAATCCAAAACCAAAAAACAAAACCCGAAAAATTTCCGGTGCACATCACTAGTGTAGACTGCCACCTTCACTGGTTGTTTGGTTTCTTTTATTTTTTCACAGGCTTCTTTCTCACTCTCTCCTGCTTGGTTCTGAAGTTCAATCAGCGTAGCAAAAGCAGGAATTTTGGTCTGGCACTGGAATTGTTCCTGTATATGCTTGCCTTTCCTGCTGGGGGCATCTTAATGCCCTCTTGGTTTCAGCATCTTGCCAGATTGTTGCCTCTTGTTTCAAGAGTGTCATTTCTTGCATGTGCCTGGATCTTCATTACTGCAACCTTTTCTGTGGCCCTTGCAGAGCTCTGAACTGGTATCTGATCAGTGAAGCATGTTGTATGTCTTGTATGCCACTTGCCTTCTTGAAGCCTCTGCTTTTTCATATCCGGACCACACTCTTGTACGGGGATGGTAAGAATCCTGAATCCACAACTTCATGTTCAGTGGTTACTACATATCCTGTATAAGGAATCCCCATAGTACCTTGATTCCTCCACATATAGCTCATGCTGAGCATACGGTAGTTCTTGTTCCAGTAAAGCCACACAATCATAGTAAAAAGAAACATTTTTGATTAGTAGAACTATCATCGTCCATGATGATCTGTCTGTATCCTCCTCTTCTGGACCACATTCCTGGTCCTCATCATCATCTTCTTTCTTGCTGATCCATCAATAGGGACGATAATCTGTTTCTCCCTCCTTTTGAATCTTGAGATTCAACACCTTTATTGGTTAATGCTGTAAAAAGGGTTGCTGGATTGAGGGTAGTACATCTTCTGATGGTTATGTTGTTGGACTTAGCAGTGCTACTTCATACTTGGTAAGTCTTGCTGCTGACAGGTGTTTGGTTCTTGCTTGTTGAAGCTTTTCTTGAGCTCATGATTCAGCACTATGCCTGTGCTTTTGTCCTCTTCTAGGACTACTGTTGCTGCTCTGATGCTGGTAGGTGCTCTTTGAATGATGTTGTCAAGCTTGCTTGAGTGGTAGGCCACTGGTTCATCACCTTAGTCCAATACTCAGGTAGTTCTAGGGCTTGAGGTGAGGCAACTGCTGCTTTCAATTGTTCAATTGCTTTATTCATCTGTTGCTGTGTAGGATGTGGATTCTCCCTCCCTTTCAGTGTTGTCATACAATGCTTGCATGTAGACTGATGCTAGAGGTATCCATTCTCTACAGTATCCTACTAGGCCCAGGAATGATCTCTGACTTGCTTGACACTAGTGGGTATCTTAGCTTGCATTATGATTTTCTTTCTTTGTTCTGTTAGAAGTCTGGTACCTGGAGTGTCCTATGAAGATTACCTTTTGCTAGCTGCAATTTCTCCTTTTGAGGCTCTGCAGTCTTGTTCTTCCAGAAACTTTAATAAGGAAACTGTTTCTTCTGGGTACTTCTTTCAGTGTTGGTGGCAATCAGCAGGTCATTTACATACTGTATTTGCTGTGTGTCCTCTGGTTAAATCACTTGGTGGTATAGCCCCTCCCTGGGGTACTCTGTTCTAGCAGTATTACTTACTTTCTTACACAACTGGTACTATGGGAACAAGCCAATACTGAAATTCTGTTACAACTTGCTTCTAAATGGTTCTGTATCTCTTTTGATAGGTTGCTGTAAAACTCAACTTCTGCTGGGGTGTACTGTATTCTTGCTTTGATTAGCTTCAGTACATTGTATTTCAGCAAAGTCACTGGACATGTACTTGAGGTCAAATACTGGACTGGTATTGGTGACTGTAGTTCTTGCATCTCCTGACCCTTTAAGTGTTTCTGATATCATCAGTTCTTGTGGTACCTCCCTCTGCTGTCTTCTGCGTCTGCTGGTTCCAGTATTTATTAGACACAAATGTCCTTCACCAGTGGGCAAGGTGACTGTAATCATACCATCTATTGTTTCTTCTGGAGATATTATGTTTTCTGGGAGGTACCTGAAGAAGCTTGTACTTCATATTGGCAGAAGAAACATCATTCATTTGTCTTCTGGGACTTCTTCTGTCCTGTTCCTTATTATTTGCTTTAACTTTGGAGCTGCTGGTGCATCAAATCTTCTGATCATGGCATCACCTCTGTGTTTCTTTAGTCTTCAAACTTTCATGTGACCTGCAAATTGCTTCTTAACTTTTCTTTTTCCAATCACCGTGTCACAACTGAGGGCCTGAGCTGACGGGAGGCAGCCTCAGTTGTAGGGGCTGAGATGTACCGGAACCTGGGAGGTTGTATCAGACCCCTGGACATGTAAGTAACATGAAGAAGAACCGCCCGAAGGCGTGACCACGACAACTTGAATAAAAGTCAATGATGTTTATTTATGACAAACTCCATGCATCACAGTAGCAGTAAAAGAAACATAAAAGTCAGCAAAGAATAAATACAGTTCCTTGGATCTACAGGGTGGCAGGAGTCACAGGGCACTGGTAGTGTGAGATAGTTCTTATAATCTTCTAGATGGAAAGTCCTTACCAGGCCCGACTGTAGCAATGGAGATAACCCAGGATTGTACCAGCTGGTGTTCCAGGAAAAGCTGGGCTGCTGAAGATAAAACGGCTGCTGTGGATACTGGCTGGAACCAGACTGTTGTTAGCACGGAGTGGATACTGGCTGGAACCAGTTAAATAATAAATGAACTTGGGAGCGATGAAATATGAGCTGAAGTTAGGAGTTTGAGAGCGGTGAAATTATAATACCGGTGGAGAGTGGTAAAGTGTAGAAAGGACACCGGCCCTTTAAGAGAAGCTGTACTCTGCTGGAAGCTGGGCTGGAAGCAGGTAATGTTGTAGCTTGAAACAGATGAATCCACAATGGATCGGAGAGTCAGGCTACACCGCAGGTGGAATGCTGGTGCGGGTCTCTATGGTGGAAGTCTTGAGACAGGAGCTGGAACCTGGAAGACAATCACAGGAGAGAGACAAACAGGAACTAGGTTTGACAACCAAAGCACTGACGCCTTCCTTGCTCAGGCACAGTGTATTTATACCTGCAGCAAGGAAGGGATTGGCTAGGCAATTATGCAGATTATCAATACTGAGAACAGATTGGTGGAAATGATCAGCTGACAGAATCCAAGATGGCTGCGCCCATGCAGACACTTGGAGGGAAGTTTGGTTTGTAATCCATGTGGTAATGAAAACAGTAATGGCGGCGCCGGCCACCGGAGACAGGAGGCGCCAAGCTGACAGGTGCACATCCAACCACGCAGACACAACGGAGGCCGCGGCTGACGTAATCGCCACTCAGACACTCTGCATGCAGAAGCTCAGGAACGGCGGCGGAGGCCGCGGGAGACGCCATGCCAGGTGTAATATGGCGTTTACTGTGACAGCGTCTCAGAGTGACAGGAGAGGATACAGGAATGTAAACATCAGGATAACAGATGGGATCCGGTCCTGGAGCGCTGAGCCAGCCTTAGGAGGCATCTGATGGGTAAGAAATGGCGTCCAGATACCCGGATCGTGACACACCGCTCTTTATGATCCATCCACTATCCTACATACTTTGTCCTTTCTTCACTTGCATATTTTTTCCTTCTGCTGCTGACATGTAGCCTACTTAGTCTAAGTCCACCCATGCTGGTGATCAACATAATGATGTCCATGGTGGGAGTTGTTGTTCCTCTTTATCTGACTTTTCCTGTGAGAGGTAGACTTGTACAGCAGCTTTTATTTCAGGTTACATCTTTGCTGGAATATTGTTGGTACATTTTGCTTTCTTGCAGGGGTAGGGCTTGACCTCCCAATCCTGTTGCTTCGATGGCCTGATCTGTAAGTAAATGTGGAGGAATCTGGTTGTGCATAAAAACAGTTCTTGAAGCCCCTGTTCTTGAAGTCTATCAGTTCTTGAAGTCTATTAAATAATCAAGGTCTTGTCCTGTGGGTAAAGTCACTGTAATGGTACCTTTTGTTGAAATGTCAGTGGTAGCTGGGTACACTGTTGCTGACACATGGGTTGCACACCCTCATACTCAGTCATCTTGTGTGTTCTGCTCCACACATGGCTGGTCAGAAGCCTGTTGCCGTGCTTTTAAAACATGTTATAAATCTACTTAACAGAGTATATATATATATATATATATATATATATATATATAAAATCTATCATACACTTGTATTTTCTTAAAGAATGCAGCAGGATTAATTTTCCTTATATCTGGTAACTCATTTACAATATCTTACATATTAGACTGAAACCATGGTATGTAATGTTCTCAATCAATTTGTTTGGGGTTGTAATGTCTAACTCATTTTGCCCTGCATCAAAACTGCATTACCAGAACGTTTAATATTTTAAATAATAGTAAAGTACTGTAATAATGAGCACTATGCTACTATCTCCAGCTACCTGACAGCTGAGAATTCTTTTTCCTAAACCAAAACTAAAATACACATTGCATATAAGAAAAATGACTTTACTGAAATATAGAAATCTGCATAATTATGCGTAATCACCCATTAATATCATTTGCAGAAGCATGTTCTATGTAGTTAAACTTACTGCTTTCTTAATTATCTTTAAAACCTTATAAGGCATTCATGAATAAAATGACAACTATTTTTCTAATGCAATTTTTGTTTACTGTTATATTATCCATATTCTGTAGTCCTAAACATTTTACATCCATATGTAATTAGTCACATAGAACTTACATGTGAATTGTTACCTTACTTGTCATCCCCAGCCTGTATATTTACAGAGCACACAGAATAACAGATTATAATTGATGTTACCATTACGATAAACTTTGGAATATCAATTATCTATTTTTCCCGATTTTGCAATATTTTGGATTTACATACTGGTACCGTGGCCATATAGAATCAGCTTTTGTGGCTTCCCTGAGGGATTTACAACATAAAAGGGCTGTAGCTGTGGTTCTGTATGATTACTTTGCCTGTCGGTTCCTTTCTCTTTGCTATCACATTCACATTTCCAGGAACCTTGCTTATAGGGAGTGACCCTTAACTTTATGTGTCACAACTGAGGGCTGGTGCTGACTACGGGAAGCCTCAGTTGTAGGGGCTGAGGTATACTTAAAGCTGCGAGGACTCCTGGACATGCGTGTGGACTTCAGTACCAGTGCCCGAAGGCGTGACAACGACAGAGAATATGTTCAAGGGTTTTATTAAGAACACAGCTCACAGGTATATTGGCAGTTGCAGTATGGAATTCAACAGACAAGTCACAGTTCATTAAAGTGCAGTAGGAAGTCTCTAGGTGTGGTACAATTAGGAAACAGTCTTATAGGACCTGGAGGTGGTATGTCCTTACCAACACCAATGCACTGAGTGGGTGACTTGGGAACAGAAGCTGGTGACTGTGTAAACTGCCGGGGTTTACCAGATGGGACTGGTCCAATGGATGAGCTGTATTAGTAGTGCTGGAGTGCACTAATGTTGCTAGGGAGAGAAGGTATATACAGGTGATGCTTGGGAGCATATACTGGTGATGCTTGGGAGAATATGCAGGTGATGTTTGGGAGCATATACTGGTGATGCTTGGGAGCATATACTGGTGATGCTTGGGAGCATATACAGGTGATGCTTGAGAGCGCAGATTACCAGAGAACAGAGACAGGGCACCGCTGGAAGCTGGAAATGCTGGAAGCCAGTGTTGAGTAATCTGCCAAATGCAAGGTGCAATGATGAGACACTGCGGAGTCAGGCTGCACCATGAGGAATAGAACTGGTGCGAGTCTCTAGTGGAGTTTTGCAGACAGGAACAACCACAATGAGGAGAGACTGGTATCACTGGGATGACAACTGAAGCACTGACAATCTTCCAGCACAGAAACAGGATATTTATACCTGCTGGGATGCAGGCATTTGCTAAGCAATTAAGCAGAGTTCTGTGGTGCAGTGGATTGGAGGAAACAACAACATGTGACCAAAAGCAACATGGCTGCGCCCATGTTACTACTTGGAGGGAAAGTCAGCTTGGGGAAAAACACGTGGAGAACAACAGCAAAGGCGGTGGAGGCCGTGGCAGGCAGGAGACACCACACTGATCCACCTGCACAACCAGACGACAGGGACAGCGGCAGAGACTGCAGTGGGCAGAAGACATCATACCCAGCTCTCTGCACACTTAGGGCAGAGGACCGGCGGCAACGGAGATCATGGCAGGCAGGAGATGCCACACCTGTTCACCCGCGCAGCAAGGCCACAGGGACAGTGACCGAGACCACAGTGAGCATGAGACGTCATACCCAGCTCTCTGCACACTGAAAGCACAGGCACGGCTGCAGCGGTCGTGGCGGGATGAGAACGCCATTCTGAGACCTGACAGGTATACTGCGAAGGACACTGTACCAGTGCTATGGGCCAACAGTGAAGCAATGCAGAATACATACATCAGCAACACAGCTGGGACCCGACCCTGAAACGCAGAGCCAACCTCAGAAGACACCTGACTGGTAAGAAATGATGACCAGTTACCCGAACCGTGACAGCACCCACCCCCCCCTTTAGGAGTGGCCCCAGGACACTTCTTAGGCTTCTGAGGAAATCTGGTATGGAAATTTCAGACCAATTTTGGAGCATGGACATCGGCTGCATTCATCCAGGAATGTTCTTCAGGACCATATCCTTTCCAATCGATCAGGTATTGAAGATGACCATACCGGAGGCGTGAATCCAGGATCTTGGCGACCTCATACTCAACACCACGTTGAGTCTGGACCTTGGGAGCAGAGGGAAGCGCTGAATGAAAGTGATTCAGAATCACAGGTTTCAGGAGTGAAACATGGAATGTCCTGGGAATCTTCAGGACAGGAGGTAGCTGAAGTTTGTAAGCAAGGTAAAATTCATCCTAAATTTAGTGGTAGGCGACATCTTGATTATTCACTTCTCCTCTGCATAGAATATATTATAATCTATGGTGTTGTCTATATAAATGGTAGTTTAAAACATATTTAAATGAAGCTATATAAATATAAATATTTAAATGTTTATACTTTGTATATTTGTGGTTTTTATATGAATAGATATAAGTAATGTGAGGCTGTCTATATCGGTATTAACCTACTGGGAATATATCCCTTGAGGAGATTATCCTAAGAGTTAAAATAGGAGGGGATAAATCTCAATTGCGAACAGGTGTATGGAATCTTGAATGCTTTAAAAATACACCTCTATACAGACAACCTCATTATGTTCTGAGGAAGCTGCCGATCGGATCTAAAGGCAGAGAAACGCGTAAACCCTTTTATCTTTTACCACAAG
Organism: Pseudophryne corroboree; assembly: GCF_028390025.1. NCBI lineage: Eukaryota > Metazoa > Chordata > Amphibia > Anura > Myobatrachidae > Pseudophryne > Pseudophryne corroboree. The sequence goes on from NC_086450.1 coordinate 224,007,016, forward strand.
CCGGCATGTCCATCTATTTCATCATATGACTAGATGAATATGGTTTACACGTCCTGAAAATAAACCGTTATCTGAGGAGAGAGCGGCACTGGGATAGCATCTGCTGTGTGGCTCATGTGCGTTGCAGAGCCCGACACTATACCATAGAGGGAACAGCTACCAGACGGCTGCAGGAGAGACGAGCGCTTGAGGCAGCGCTGGCAGCGTAGTCCGGGAACGAGCTGCACGAGGAACGGCTTTACGTGCAGTGTGGAGCTTGACAATATAGAGGAAGCACACGACGAGACGGCTGCAGGAGAAACGAGCGCCTGAAGCGGCGCCGGCAGCTGAGTCCGGGAGCGGTGCATAGTCGAACATAAGGTAACGAGGTGAGCACTATACTATATACCTCGTCTCTATGGAATCATTGCCAATGAGCTCCTTTACCATCAAGTAAATAACTTCATTCCTAAGGATAAATACAACTTTGCTCCCTCCATGCTACAGTGATTAAGAAACTTTCACACAGTGAATTTCACGGGATAAGCCTATATATAATCTGGTTATAAAGCAGTTTTAACTAAATATACTCACCTGATATCCTGATATGTCCACATAAAAAGGAACTGCTACCAGTGGACGGGAAGAGTGATTACGTTTACAAAATCGGGCACACGTACTAATATAACAAATCTTCAATACCTAGATACGTTTGTATTCTAAAGGACATTCTGTACTATAGCTTTGCTATAGATTTTTAGATACAGTAATCGATCTGTTTTTAAATTGATTACTTTCAGGATTGTATAAATAATGGAATATCTTTGATTATATTTACCGGCCGGTATTAATACAAATAACAATTTTTTATTGTTTATATAAATCAAAAATCAAAAATTGTATATATTGCTATATTGTATATTTATTTATAATATTTTTATATCAGTGCCTCTATTTTTCTCCATTCGTGGAGAAAAATCTTTTTCGTTTTTGCTATACTGTGGGAGGAGCATACCCACTATAGAGGCTGCAGATATTTTAATATTATCAGCTGGCGCTGGGTGCTTCTCTTTGAAGTTTGTAAGCCACTGGGTTGATGACTTGTTCAGTCGATATAGCGGGGGGGGGGGGAAATTTCATGCTTGGGACCCTCAATCTTAAATTCTTTGTAGATCGCCAAACACGATCACCAACTTTAAGAACAGGAATTGCTCTACGCTTCTTATCTGCAAATCTCTTGTACCTGGAGGATGCTTTTAATAGAGCTGCTCGTACCTGTAACGGACCCAGTCCCAGCTGGCTCATGAGGAGTACTTTTTGCCAGCCTGTTTCTGGATTCAGTGCGTTAGTGTAAAGAGACAGGACAGAACTGTGTTATCACCTATACAGCATGCTGCCTGGATTCCCAATAGAACTGTATAATTGGACATCACATATTATTGTGAAACATAATCCCTCTGTTATATGTGTTTGTGCTTATCAGGGAATAATATCTCTAGCCTGATGTTTTGTACAGAATGCATATGACAATGTATGTATATGAATGTATTGGTTACTGTGTTATAGTTTGTAAAATAATGTTCCCCCATGTGACTGCTCAGATAACCTGTTTGTTTGCTGTTGGAGATACAGCCAGTCTCAGATGTCAGTCCATACACCCCCCCCTCATTCTTTCCCACACAATGGATTCCAGGCCACACAATCAGATTAATTAAGTAAGGCTAATTTAGTTAACATCTATTGTGGCCTAGGGGAGATGCCTGGACATGTGAAAGTAGGTCTATCTGAAAGTGTTCTGTAGTCAGCCCCTTTAATGTAATCCACCCAATACAGAGCCAGGGGGTGTCGTCTTATGGTAAGACAGACAAAGGTTTGAGGATAACAAATAGGGGCTATTGAGAGAGTGCACAGAAGTTCCTGGCCTGAGAGGAGTGATGTGTTTGACTTCTGAAAGCTACTGGTAAGATAGTGCTTCCAGTGTGCTGAGGCCTAGAAGTATTGTTGGGATCCGCTGGTTTCAAAAGGCTGCTGGACGTGTACTAAGAGAGAGATCTGCACCGAAGGGCAGAAAGTGGATGTACCTCTGGAGGGCAGACACTGACTAGGCATTGCGGTGCCGTCAGTGGCGAGAATCCATGGCGCAGGACGCTGTGTGAGCTGGTATCCTAGACCAGGGGACACAGAATCACGGCCAGTGTGCAACAGCAGGAGATCGCAGGCATCTGTAATTCTAAACTACTGTGTGGATTTAGTAAGATACCATCCTGGCTTGCAATTGTTAATGTTATTGTGTACTGTGTGTGTATATTTACAATAAAGGGCATTTGCCACTTTACTAAACTGTTTACCTGAGTGATCGGAGAATCCGTATCTTCACAGTACCTTCTTCCAGTTATTTGAAAACTGACGAAGAGTGATGTTAGCTGCAGGCACCGATGTTGCTGGAAGCGGTTGAAATTCTGGAACTTTTGGGTGGAACCCATAGTTGGTGAAGAATGGCGTGGAGGAAGATGAAGAATGGTACTGATTGTTGTGGCAAAATTCAGCCCATGGGAGGAGCTGAACCCAATCATCTTGGGAAGATAACACATAGAGACGGAGGAAGGCCTCCAAGTCCTGATTCACCCTCTCAGTTTGCCCATTGGTTTGAGGGTGATAAGCTGTAGAAAAGTTCAACTTGACTTGGAGAGCCTGACAAAGACTTCGCCAGAACTTGGCTACAAACTGAACACCTCTGTCAGAAATGATCTCCTCAGGGAGACCGTGTAATCTGAAGATCTCTTGGATGAAGACTTGAGCCAACTTGGAAGCTGATGGAAGACCAGTGAGAGGGATGAAATGAGCCATCTTGGTGAACCGGTCAACTACCACCCACATGGTGTTGAATTTAATACACACAGGGAGATCCGTGATGAAATCCATAGATAGACAAGTCCACGGATGATGAGGAACAGATTAAGGAACCAGTTGCCCAGTGGGGTACTTTGTGTTGGGCACATTTTGGGCAGGAGGCCATAAACTCAGCAATGTCCTTCTTTAGGGTCAGCCCCTAGTATGATCTTAAAATGAATTCTAAGGTCTTGTGTATGCCCGCGTGTCCGGCGAAGCGAGAGGAATGTGCCCAATGCAAGACCTTCCTTCCTAGAGCCGGTTTAACAAAACTTTTCCCTGGCGGGGGCATAGAGTCCATCCTCACTGTGGAGAACGCCACTGGATCAATAATATAATGCTTGTCAGTAGACTCAGACTCATTTTCTTGCTCCCAGGAGAGGGAAAGGGCATCAGCCTTGCGATTCTGTGACCCTGGACAAAACTGTAGCTTGAAGTCAAATCTGGAAAAGAAAAGTGCCCACCTGGCTTGGTGAGGGTTAAAACAATGAGCGCCTTTTTGATACAGGAGATTCTTGTGATCTGTCATAATGGTGATGGTATGAGAAGCTCCTTCTAACAAATATCTCCACTCTTCCAAAACGAGTGTGATCACCAAAAGTTCTTGATCGCCAATCGCGTAGTTACACTTGGCAGGAGAGAACTTTTGTGAGAAGCCACAGGGATGTAGATGAACGTTGTTAGCTCTTTGAGACAGAACTGCGCCCACTCCAACGGAAGAGGCATCCACCTCAAGGATGAAGGGTGAACTGGTATCTGGCTGTTTCAAAACCAGAGCAGAGATGAATCTTTGTTTCAACAGATGAAAGGCTTTGGTAGCTTCTTCTGACCATTTGGAGGGATTAGCACCCTTTTTGGTAAGAGCAGGAACAGGCGCTACAATAGTGGAAAAGTCTCGAATAAATTTCCTGTAATAATTGGTGAATCCTAGGAATCTCTGGATACCCTTGAGTGTTCCAGGAATCGGCCAATCTCGGATAGCTTGAAGTTTTTCAGGGTCCATCTCCAGACCGGAACTGGATACAATGTATCCCAGGAACGGGATGGATTTAACTTCAAAGACACATTTCTCCAACTTGCAGTAAAGGCGGTTGGTACGAAGACGGGACAGGACCTCCTTTACCCAGAATCGATGTTCCTCCAGGTCATTTGCAAAGATGAGAATGTCATCGAGATAGACCACCACATAACAATAGAGAATATCCCTGAAGATCTCGTTCACGAACTGCTGGAATATAGCTGGAGCGTTGCTGAGTCCGAAAGGCATGATGAGGTACTCCTAATGTCTGTCACAAGTGTTAAATGCGGTCTTCCACTCGTCACCCTTCCGGATTCGAATGAGGTTGTATGCACCCCTTAAATCTAACTTCGTGAATATGGTGGCTCCACTGACGTGGTCAAATAACTCGTGATAAGCGGCAGAGGGTACCGGTTTTTCACCGTGATGTCATTCAGGCCCCGATAATCAATACAAGGCGCAGGCCTCCATCCTTCTTTTTCACGAAGAAGAAGCCTGCGCCAGCCGAAGAGGAAGAAGGCCGGATAAATCCCTTTGCTAGATTTTCCTTAATGTATTCTTCCATGGAATGAGTCTCAGGCAATGACAAGGGATACGTGCGTCCCCGGGGTGGAGCCTTCCCCGGGATGAGATCGATAGGACAATCCCATTCTCTATGAGGGGTAAGAACGTCTGCAGAGGACTTACTGAAAACATCTGTAAAGTCTTGGTAAGGAGGATTCGGAACATCAGAAGACTTGGAGGAGGATGTGCAAACTGGAAGCACTTTAGACAGACAAGTCTCAGAGCAGGAGGGACCCCATGCCAGGATATGGGTAGTCCTTCAGTCAATTTGAGGATTGTGAAGACAGAGCCATGGGAGGCCCAGAACCATGGGATGAGTGGTCTTTGGAATTACTAGGAAAGAAATAAATCAGTTCTGAATGCAAGGCTCCCACCTTCAGATGGATAGGTAAAGTCTTGGACATAACAACTGCATCGAAAATCCTACTACCATCCACGGCAGTCAAGGATATGGGAGATGACAGTCTCTCAGTGGGTAGGTACCACTGCTTTACATATCTTTCAGTCATAAAGTTTCCGGCCGCCCCGGAATCCAACAAGGCTATAAGATTCCTGGTACGCTGAGCCACTTGAAGTGAGACTGAGAGATTGCAATCACTTGAAGATGGAGAGGAGGACATTACTCCTAGCAGAACCTCTCCTTGGCGGGCTAGGACTTGGAGTTTCCCAGACGCTCCGGACAAGCGTTGATGACATGGGAAGGTGCAGAACAACACAGGCAGAGATGTTTACAGAGGCGTCTTCTTCAGTCTGCTGGGAATAAACGAGAATGACCTATCTGCATAGGTCCATCCTTGGGCAGAGATAGGTGACGAGGAGGAGTAGAAGTCTTAGAAGATGTTGACCTGCCTCGCTCATTAGCCCTTTCACGGAACCGTTGGTCAACTTTAGTAAAGAGTGATATAAGCTCGTTCAACTTGGAAAGTAAGTTTCTGGTAGCAAGCTCATCCTTAATACGTTCAGATAAGCCTTGCCAAAAGGTTGCATAAAGAGCGTCATCGTTCCAGGAAATTTCGAAAGCCAAAGTCTGAAATTGAACTAAATACTGGCCGACAGTTCATGTCCACTGACGTAGCCTGAGGATTTCAGAAGAGGCGGATGTCACATGACCTGGCTCGTCGAAGATGACCCTAAAAGTTGCCACGAGGTCAGAATAGGAGGACAACAGAGGATCTGATCTCTCCCATAGAGGTGATGCCCAGTCGAGGGAGGAGCCACTGAGGAGGGAGATAATGTAGGCAACTTTGGTGCGATCTGTAGGAAAACTGCCAGGTTGCAACTCAAAGTGAATCTCACACTGGTTTAGGAATCCCCTGCAGGCTTTTGGAGACCCGTCAAATTTAGTGGGTGTCGGCAAGTGGAGACGTGGAGCAGAAATGGGCATGGTGGGTGGGGACACCACTGTAGGTACTGCAGTCGGCACACTGGACGCCCCTGACCCACGGAGGGTCGCTTGAATTTCATCCAGCCAGGAGGAGAGGTCCTGGAGACAGCGGACTACATGGCCTTGGGCAGCCTCCTGATGTTCAAGGCAGACTGCCAGTTCTTGTATTGCCTCATCGCTTGGACTTGATCTCCCACCGGATCCATTAGGTCAGGGCTTACTGTCACAACTGAGGGCTGGTGCTGACTACTGGAAACCTCAGTTGTAGGGGCTGAGGTATACTTAAACCTGGGAGGTAAGATAGGACTCCTAGACATGCGTGTGGACTTGCAGTACCAGTGCCCGAAGGCGTGACCACGACAGGGAATATGTTCAAGGGTTTTATTAAGAACACAGCTCACAGGTATATTGGCAGTTGCAGTATGGAATTCAACAGACAACAAGTCACAGTTCATTAAAGTGCAGTAGGAAGCCTCTAGGTGTGGTACAATTAGGAAACAGTCGTATAGGACCTGGAGGTGGTATGTCCTTACCAACACCAATGCACTGAGTGAGTGACTTCGGAACAGAAGCTGGTGACTGTGTAAACTGCCGGGGTTTACAAGATGGGACTGGTCCAACGGATGAGCTGTATTAGTAGTGCTGGAGTGCACTAATGTCGCAAAGGAGCAAAGGTATATACTGGTGATGCTTGGGAGCATATACTGGTGATGCTTGTGAGAATATACAGGTGATGCTTGGGAGCATATACTGGTGAGGCTTGGGAGCATATACAGGTGATGCTTGAAAGCGCAGATGACCAGAGAACAGACAGGGCACCGCTGGAAGCTGGAAATCCTGGAAGCCAATGATGAGACACTGCAGAGTCAGGCTGCACCATGAGGAATAGAACTGGTGCGAGTCTCTAGTGGAGTTTTGCAGACAGGAACAACCACAATGAGGAGAGACTGGTATCACTGGGATGACAACTGAAGCACTGACAATCTTCCAGCACAGAAACAGGATATTTATACCTGCTGGGATGTAGGCATTGGCTAAGCAATTAAGCAGAGTTCTGTGGTGCAGTGGATTGGAGGAAACAACAGCATGTGACCAAAAGCAACATGGCTGCACCCATGTTACTACTTGGAGGGAAAGTCAGCTTGGGGAAAAACACGTGGAGAACAACAGCAATGGCGGTTGAGGCTGCGGCAGGCAGGAGATGCCACACTGATCCACCTGCACAACCAGACCACAGGGACAGCGGCAGAGACCACAGTGGGCAGAAGACGTCATACCCAGCTCTCTGCACACTTAGGGCACAGGACCGGCGGCAATGGAGATCGCGGTGGGCAGGAGATGCCACACCTGTTCACCCGCGCAGCAAGGCCACAGGGACAGTGACAGAGACAGCAGTGAGCATGAGATGTCATACCCAGCTCTCTGTACACTGAAAGCACATGCACATCTGCAGCGGTCGCGGTGGGATGAGAACACCATTCTGGGACCTGACAGGTATACTGGGAAGGACACTGCACCAGTGCTACGGGCCAACAATGAAGCGATGCAGAATACATACATCAGCAACACAGCTTGGACCCGACCCTGGAACACAGAGCCAACCTCAGAAGACACCTGACTGGTAAGAAATGATGACCAGTTACCCGAACCATGACACTACGTGCTGTGGCACTACCCCAGACTTATTAGGTCTGCAATTTTCAGACCTAGGAACATTACAATTTTGACAATCTCTATTTGTACACTTCCATCCTGATTCTTTTGTATAAACCAGGGAACAATTAGGACCAACTGTTCTTGTGGATGACATAATAAAATTATTATGGAGGTTGGGTACAACTAAACCATTAAGTATTTTTAACACTCAAGTATATTAACTTGAGGTAACATTAAAACTTAGGCACTTTTCCAAGTATCAATATCCAGGATCTAAAGGATCGTGGGATATCCAGCTGTGAGCTTGATTTCCTGAAATAGCAAGGAAACTCAACCACTCTTTGCCGATCTCACTTGGTTTTGGAATAAAGTGACACCCCATCAATATATAAACACTTTCCACTGAGTCCGTAGTGTTTCTCCATACCGCTGGCTCAGCACAAAATGAAATAGCTCTCAAGATACTGTAAAAGGGCCCTGCCATTTCTTTTCTATAAATGCCACATGCAAACACTCTGAGCATACATCTTCTGTCGACACGTGTATACGCTTTTAAATTCTTATTCATACAGGTGATGTATTAAACCTTAAAGTCCTGAGACAGTTTTCCAAATTCTTAACAGTGTCAGTAAAACCTTGTTTATCAATCCAGTGTTTGTTGTCTGCTTCAAATCTCCTTCATTGGTCAACACTCCCCTTCCTCTGAGAAGTTTGTCCCTTACACAAATTGCACCAATAAGTGCCTATTTCCCTTCCCTAGCACTGACTATTTCCAGGGGCTCACTGTGCTGTCCCTTTGCGTGATTGATCAATTCACTTTGCGAAATCCTTCGGAGCTGCACCTTTACTTGTACTGCGCAGTATCCAAAACAAAAGTCAGTGTATATCTCAGCTTGAAAGACTTACTCTTTCAAGCATCACACTTATAGTATTAAGTGTTTTCTAGGGAACTCTCAGTTTAAAAGACCTAGTCTCCCAAACAACACACTTGTATTACTTAATTTTTTCTGTATTCATCAACAAAGGGCGAAATAAAGCAAACTACTTGGATCTTAATTCTCTGATACAACAAACCAAAATTCTGTTTTTACTGACTTGACTCTACCTAGTTCACAAAGACCTCTGAAATCACTGAGTCATAAATTTTTCATATATGAATAAATTACCTTTGTCAATAATAGCTTTAACGTCTTCTAGCAATGTTAATCTCTTTGAATCAGTCAGGAATAAGTTTAAAGTGACAAAAAGACTTAGTATGCTTTTCTGTGAAAAAACTGATACCGCTATTTCCAAACCTTGTATGTTAAATCTCGACTGAAGTTTCCTGGCTGTACTGTATTTAAAAAGGCTGAGTGTGTGAGTGTTCAATGTCTTAACCTAATTCTATGCCATCTGGTTAAACGTTGCTTATAATCAGTAGAATTTCCTTCACTAACTATAACTCTGGGACCAAGGGGTAAGGATGAAAAAGACTTAGAACAAACCACCTTATAGGTTCCTGGTATATAATTAACAGGTCATTTATCAAGACAATATGGATATTTATCACCAATACATTTTTCTATCACCACTTTATCAACATGACACTCCACAACTGTTGCAAAACCTGTCTTAAGGTTCCCTACAAAACTGAAATCACTGTTTTGCAATATACCTTTAAATTCACAATATTTAGCCTCAATAGCAGGATTATACCACAAACGTATTGAGCATTTGCAATTCTGACATGTCATTTACAGTAAAAAAAAAAATTCCTTGGAAAAGTGAAACTGAAACTTATAACTTTATCAGCGCACACAGAAAAATAATGAATGCTTTCAAACAGACAAGTGGGTCCAAATGATCGTGTATGGCTTTCCTGGGCAGATAAACAGACCAAAGGACTATATACGAGTGCTGATAGAGTAATCAAGTTGAAAATCAATCTTCAGATCACTCACCCGGGTATGTCAGCAGTTGCACATGTCCAGCAGTCATGTCATCATCTGATGTCGGCAGCTGTCAGCGATCCCGGATGACCCCCCATGTAACTGTCAGAGATAATTCTCCTTCTATCAATTCCCTTCCTTTTGTTTACCAATGCATTGGGAATCCCAGGAAGCAGACAACACACACGGTTATGTCGGCAAGATGAGACTGAAGCTCATTTATTCCACAAGGCGTTATATAGCAGAAAGTTACTTGACTGAAAACTTGATACACATCACATAGTAAAACAAAATGCATCTTCTCTCAGAAATCACTCCTAGCTTACCCCCTCCTTTGTGTCCTTCCCAAGAAGTCGAAACACATGAGAAACTGTCTAATAATATATTTCCAAGACTATAGCTATGACCTTGCTTCTCACAGAATGTACTAACTACGAAATGTCAGCATTTTTATGAATTCTTAACAAAGCATCTTCCTTATTCACTGCATGGCTGCTACTTATACAAAATGGCTGATAGCAGCTTAAGCTTAATACATCTCTTTCATGTATGATTGCCATCATCTGTGGTGAGCTAGTTAATTGATAAGAAAGGTGTTTCACCACAGGTGATGGCAATCATACATTACCAGGAAAGTCCAGGAACAGAGCATTTTCTCCCTCATGGAGATGGTCAGGTAGGCAAGTATGTCGTAGATGTTTTTTCTATGATCAGTCACACAGACATGTGGGGGGACACCCAGCACAGGGCTAGTCCACCCTGCATGTCAGGCTTAACCCCCCGCTCCAGTACAAAAGCATCACACAGCGGCGATGCTTTTGTGCTTGAAGAGTAGCTTCCTACTGGGCAGAGGTGATCGCAGGGCTGAGATGGCCGTCAGCTGTCTGGCATGCGCCAGCACACTGCAGCGCTGGTGCATTCGCAGTTCAGACCTTAAAAGCTGCTGTGTGAAAATGCACAGCAGCAATCAGGTCTAACTTAGGCCCATTATCTTCACTGCTGATTTGGCGCTAGGACCTTATATTTAGAATACTAATCATGCATGTTTTTTGTGGCTATGTTTTTTTTTACAATATTTCATGGTGGAAATGTATTGTGTGTTGTTGATTCATATTATTTTTGCTTAGCCGATAACTAACTGGAGATTTGTTTCATTGGAATTATGTGTTTATATTGTGTTAGCTGAGCCCGAAGAAGGCCCACCACCATGTTTCTGATCTTTGCTGCTGCATGTGACATCACTTAGCCACCAGATCCCACCAACACCACTCCCCCCCCCCCCATTTCAGCGCCGCCGTCCCTGTTTGGACCCTGCAACTCTGTGCCTCCGCCTAGGATTGACAGGCAGAGGCAATCACAATTTCTGCACCCTCATCCTTTTACCAATTATTGTGATTGGATCGCTTACAGAGATCCAATCTTAATTAGGCCCATTGTGTGTAAGTTTTTATCTTTGTGCTGTTAGTGTTGTTGTGGTTTGTGTTGTTGATGTGGTGTTTGTGAGATTATTTGTTGTGCTACTGTAGTATTTGTGTGTAGGGTCTTTGGTATTTGCAATGTTTGTTGATTGTGTAATAACAGGATATGTCTGTAGTGAAGTCGGTACTGATGTCGGCAGTACCTGTTTTCCTGATGATGTTGGCTTTCTCCAGATCTAACCTACCGGCTTCAGGCAGAAGGATCAGGACACCCAAGAAACCCCAAAAAAATCACCACACATTTGGACTGTGACCTCATGTTTATTTTGCAGGAAAGAACTGGTCACCGCTGTGGGTTTAACTATGTTAAATGGTGGGGTGTAACACACAGAAAAGAATATAACAATGCAAGATGCAACATACAGTGGCATATATACAGTATAACAGCAGAAGATACATGGTAATAGAGGACAGTAAAGAACACAGTACTGGTAAAGTGGCAGATCATGCAAATCACATCAATGCAAATAGAACGTACTCCCCTTAATTATTAAAATACTATAATTCCATATATTGTCCACTGGGTGGCGTTTGACATTTCTATTACCAAGTCCTTATACCTGTGGCCCTGTTATATCCCAGTTAATGTTCTGTCCATTACTGGCTCTTATAAGGCACAATAAATTAGGATTTTAATTACCTGCCGGTAAATCCTTTTCTCATAATCCATAGAGGATGCTGGGGTCCATATTAGTACCATGGGGTATAGACGGGTCCACCAGGAGCTATTGGCACTTTAAGAGTTTAAGAGTGTGGGCTGGCTCCTTCCTCTATGCCCCTCCTCTAGAAACTGTCTAGAAACTGTGCCCGAGGAGATGACATACTTCGAGAGAAGGAATTACACAGATAGTGGCGAGATTCATACCAGCTCACACAAACATGTGAATCTGGCCAACATGCCGGAACAACTCAGCAACAGCTGAAACATAAATAACGCAGAACTTACCTAGGAACCAGGTAACACTGAACCATAAACCCAAGGCAGGAAAACGAAGCGCTGGGCGGGCACCCAGCATCCTCTACGGACTACGAGAAAAGGATTTACCGGCAGGTAATTAAAATCCTATTTTCTCTTACGTCCTACAGGATGCTGGGGTCCATATTAGTACAATGGGGATGTACCAAAGCTCCCAGTACAGGAGGGAGAGCACGTAGGCTCCTACAATACTGCTTGACCAAACTTGAGGTCATCAGAGGCCAGAGTATCGAACTTGTAAAACGTGTTCGAACCAGACCAAATAGCAGCTTGGGAGAGCTGTAAGGCCGAGACACCCCGGGCAGCCGCCCAGGAAGAACCCACTTTACGAGTAGAGTGGGCCTTAACCGATTTCGGACACGGCAATCCTGCTGTAGAATACGCATGCTGGATAGTGAACCTGATCCAGCGCGAAATCGACTGCTTAGAAGCAGGACACCCAATTTTCTTGGGATCGTAGAGGACAAATAGAGAGTCAGATTTCCTATGACGAGAAGTCCTCTTCACATAGATCTTCAAAGCCCGTACAACATCCAAGGCCTTTGAAGCAATTGAAGAGTCAGTAGCCACTGGCACCACAATAGGTTGGTTGATATGGAAAGCCGATACAACCTTAGGCAGGAACTGTGAATGAGTCCTAAGCTCCGCCCTGTCTTCATGGAAGATCAGATAAGGACTTTTGCAAGATAAAGCCCCCAATTACGACACGCGTCGAGCAGAAGCCAACAGAGTGACCACCTTCCAATTACGACACGCGTCGAGCAGAAGCCAACAGAGTGACCGCCTTCCATGTGAGAAACTTGATGTCAGCCTCCAGTAGAGGCTCAAACCATGCTGATTGTAGGAACTGCAACACCACATCTAGATCCCAGTGAGGCTGGATGTGTAGAACCCCTTTCAAAAAGGTCTGAACCTCAGGGAGAACAGCCAATTGTTTTTGAAAGAAGATGGACAAAGCAGAGATTTGGACCTTGATGGATCCCAATCTCAGGCCCATATCCACACCTGCCTGCAGGAAAAGGACAAAACGTCCAACTTGAAACTCCACCGCAGGAAACTTCCTGGCTTCACACCAAGAAACATATTTCTTCCAAATACAGTGGTAATGTTTAGATGTCACCCCCTTCCTAGCCTGAATCAGGGTAGGAATGACCTCACACGGAATACCTTTCCGAGCTAAGATCTGGCGCTCAACCGCCATGCCGTCAAACGTAGCCGTGGTAAGTCTTGATAGGCGAACATCCCCTGCAGCAGCAGATCCTCCTGAAGAGGTAAGGGCCTTGGATCTTCCAGCAGAATATCCAATAGATCCGCGTACCAAGCCCTCCTTGGCCAGTCCGGAGCAATGAGGATTGCCAGAACCTTTGTTCTTCTTACCAGCTAAAGGACCTTTGAAATCAGAGGAAGTGGAGGGAACACATATACTGACGGGAACACCCACGGTGTTACCAGTGCATCCACCGCCACTGCTTGCGGGTCCCTCTACTTGGAACAGTACCTCCCCAGCTTCTTGTTGAGGTTGGAAGCCATCATGTCTATGTGAGGAGCCCCCCACCAACCGGTTACCTCCTCGAACACCTCCAACATGGCAGCCCTGCTCTTCGTTCCGCCTTGTCGGTTTATGTAGGCCACTCTGGTCACGTTGTCCAACTGCACCTTAACAGCCCGATCCTGTAGAAGGTGTGCTGCTTGCAGAAGGGCATTGTACACGGCCCTTAGCTCCAGGATGTTTATTGGGAGAAGGTAATCTTGATTCAACCACCTTCCTTGGAAGGTTTCCCCTAGAGCGACTGCTCCCCAACCTCTTAGACTTGCATCCGTGGTTAAAAGGATCCAGTCCTGAATACCGAACCTTCGGCCTTCCAGAAGGTGCGGAAGTTGCAGCCACCAGAGGAGTGAAATCCTGGCTTTCGGAGACAGGTGTATCCTCTTGTGCATGTGTAAGTGAGAGCCCGACCACTGGTCCAAAAGGTCCAGCTGAAAATAACAAGCATGAAACCTGCCGTACTGCAGAGCCTCATAGGCGGCAACTATCTTCCCCAGAAGGCGTATGCATTGATGAAACAATAACCGGGTAGGCCTTAGGACATCCCGGACCATTGCTTGAATCACCACTCTCCATTGGGAGAAATACCCTCTGCACTTCCGTGTCGAGGATCATTCCCAGGAAAGACATCCACCTTGTTGGTTCCAGATGAGACTTTGGAAGGTTTAGGATCCAACCGTGCCTCCTGAGCAGTTGTGTCATGAGCGCGATGGACCGCAACAACCTCTCCCTGGATAACGCCTTGATCATTAGATCATCCAGATATGGAATTATGTTCACCCCCTGTTTGCGGAGAACCATTATCTCTGCCATCACCTTTGTGAAGATCCTCGCTGCTGTGGAGAGGCCAAACGGCAGCGCCTGGAACTGATAGTTATCGTCCATCAGAGCAAACCAGAGATATGCTTGAAGCGGCGCCCAAATGGGAATGTGGAGGTAAGCATCCTTGATGTCCAGAGACACAAGGAACTCCCCCTCCGTCAGTCCTGAAATGACAGCTCTCAGAGATTCCATCTTGAATTTGAACTCCCTGAGATAAGAGTTCAAAGACTTTAAGTTTAGAATAGGCCGTACCGAACCATCCGGTTTTGGTACCACAAAAAGGTTAGAAGAATAACCCTTGTTCCACTGCTGAAGTGGGACCGGAACAATGACCTCTGACACTACCAATTTTCTGATGGCCTCCAGAAGAATTGTCCTGTCTGCCAGCAGGGCTGGCAAGCCTGACTTGAAGAAGCGGTGAGGCGGTGGATCTTGAAACTCCAGTCTGGACACTATATCCAGTACCCAGGGGTCCAGACCCGACGACACCCAGACATGGCTGAACTGCCGGAGTCTTGCCCCCACCTGACCTTCCTCCAGGCCGAGCTATCCACCGTCATGCGGAGGACTTAATGGTATCAGAAGCGGGCTTCTGGGTCTGGGAACCTGTGGGAGCAGGTTTCTTTCCTTTGGCGCGACCACCTCTGAAGAAGGTGTTCGAAGGCTTATTTTTTCTAGGCCTTGCGGGCCGAAAGGACTGTGACGTGGTAGAGGAAAAAGGCTTCTTCGTAGCCGGTGCAGCGGAGGGGAGAATAGGAGACTTACCCGCAGTAACCGTGGCAATCCACGCATCCAGCGCCTCACCAAAGAGAGCCTGACCTTTGTATGGTAGGCCCTCCACACACTTCCTGGATTCCGCGTCCACAGATCAGTTGCGCAGCCAGAGACCTCTGCGAGCCGAGATGGACATGGAGGAGATCCCCACACCCATGGAACCCAGGTCCTTCATGGAATCCACCAGGAACCCTGTAGAATCCTGAATATTTCGTAAAAATAAATCAACGTCACCTTTGTCCAGGGTAGTCGATTCCTCCTGCAGAGTGATTGACCACCTGGCAATAGCTTTAGCAATCCAAGCACAGGCTATAGTATGCCGCAATATAGCCCCTGGAGCCGTGTAAATGGATTTCAGTGTAGCATCCACCTTGCGATCTGCCGGGTCCTTTAATGCGGTAGATCCCGGGACCAGTAATACCACCTGTTTGGACAGCCTGGAGACAGAGGCGTCGACTATCGGCGGGGACTCCCATCTCTTCCTATCTTCCTCAGGGAAGGGAAAAGCCACCAAGACCCTCTTGGGAATCTGGAATTTCTTTTCCAGAGTTTCCCATGCCTTTTCAAAGATAGCATTCAATTCTTTGGATGCCGGGAAAGTGAGGGGGGGCTTCTTATTATCTGTTAAGAAGGCCTCCTCCACCTGTTCCGGAGCTGTGTCCGAAATGTGTAAAACATCCCCAACAGCCTCAATCCTCAATTGCACCCCCTTGGCAAATGATGACGTCCCCCTCAACACATCCCCGTCACCGTCTGCAGTGTCAGAGTCGGTGTCCGTGTCATCCTGCATAATTGCAAGTGCACATTTTTGAGAATGTACCGCAGGGGACTCGAGGAGGCAGGATCAGACCATACCACCATAGGAGACTGGAGGACCTGAGTGGCATGCTCAGTCTTAGCAACTCTACTCAGAGAGACTTACCATTCTGACTCTCTAGCTGGGATCTGCGCTAAAACAGTGCAATCCTGATTACATGGATGGAGTCTTCCTGGGAAGATAAATCCTCTGCAGCATATGAAAGTGTCCCTAGACATGTTGTCAGTGCCGGTTCAAGGGCGCAGAGCGCCCCGGGCAGGAAAGGGGCGTGGCCTAATACAGGGGGCGTGGTGAGTCACGCCCCCTGTACATTGAAAGCGCCGCTTGAATGCTGAGCGGTGCGCGATGACGTCATCGCGCACCGCACAGCAAAATGTCCTCTCCACGAAGAGAAACTAGACGCTATGCGTCTAGTTCCCTTCTTGGAGAGGACCTTTGCTGTGCGGTGCGCGATGACGTCATCGCGCACCGCTCAGCAGTTACTCTCCACGAAGGGAAACTAGACGCATAGCGTCTAGTTCCCTTCACAGGAGGCGCCGAGGACGGGGACGGCAGCGGGCAGCGGAGGCGGACGGAGGACACAGCGGGCAGCAGTGGCGGATCTTGCCACGGTGCGGCGCCCTCCGGATGGCGCCAGCGCCCTCCGGAAGGCGGCGCCCCGGGCAAAAGTCCTGCTTGCCCGTGGCAAGAACCGCCACTGCATGTTGTCACACACACTCAAACACCCCACAAACACACAGGGTATTATGCACAAAATGGCAAGCTGCTCAATCAGATTGTGATGTCACTCAGGTGCTAAAAGGGAGGGGTATTTCTGTGAAAGAAAAAACAATTTGTGTTCCCTAAGGCACACTGAGTGAGAAATAATACTACATAATAGTCAGATAATATGGAGATCTTAGTTGCGTATATCTGCAGATATAGGTTTAAGATAAGATCTCCGTATTATCTGACTATTATGTAGTATTATTTCTCACTCAGTGTGCGTTAGTGAACACAAATTGTTGTTTTTTACACAGGGTATTATGTAGACAGAGTCCCCCCCCCCCCCCCCAAGAATGGCAGACACAGAGATTGGAGCCAACCCACACACAGCACTATTAAAGGTATAGGGAGTCCCTAACCAGCGCTGACTGTGTCCCTTAATAGGTGACACAGCCTATTTACAGCCTCCCCCTCTTCTACAACCCCTTTGGTACCATACAGATAGCTGGAGATTGCTCTGAAGGGACCTGGATCCACTTGGTAGTGAGTGCAGGCAGGAAAAATGGCGCTGAACACTGCTGGGTCTGCTCTGAGGAGAAGCTCCTCCCCCTCAATGGCGCTGTCTTCCCGTTCACTGAAAGATTATACTGGCCGGAGGAGTTGTGCTGGACTGGATCCGCAGACCCCGACAGACTTGCAGTGGACAGTGTAGGGTCCGGCGCTGGCCCAGGGCGCCCCTCCCAGCGCCGCAGTACCGCTGAGCCATCCAGGAGCGTTGTTAAGACCGCGCTCCTTACCCTCTGGCCGCCTTCTTCACACTGTCCCCCCGCTTGCAAGGTCCCTGAGGGAGTGGCAGCCGGCTGCTGGGGCAAGTGTTCCCCTGCGGCGGGGGGCGCGATCAGACCCCTCTGGAGCTTAACGTCCAGTCAGCGGGAGCAGTGGCTCAAGACCCTGCAGGACGGACACTGCTCCCCCTCGCTGCAGGGAGGCTGTCGCCAGCAGCCTCCCTGTAAAATAAAAAAACTCTGAAAAGAAAGAAAAAAAACTTTTTTTCCTAAGAGAACTCTGTAGAGCTCCCCTAGCTGTGACCGGCTCCTCCGGGCACATTTTCTAAACTGAGTCTGGTAGGAGGGGCATAGAGGGAGGAGCCAGCCCACACTCTTAAACTCTTAAAGTGCCAATGGCTCCTGGTGGACCTGTCTATACCCCATGGTACTAATATGGACCCCAGCATCCTCTAGGACATAAGAGAAAAAGTGTAAATACGGTTAAAGTTCCTCACAAATAGAATCCGCTGCCTACTAACAGTCTGTTGAAGTGATAAAGTAAGCAGAGGCAGAGCAGTAGTAACAGTTGCAGGTTTTAGCTTATCATGCAGGCAACTTATGAAAGTCAGTCAGAAAGCATTTTTACAGCAATAGCTCATGCAGTTCCTTTCTCTTCCTCACAGTTATACAAGCAGAAAGTTACACAGTTCACAGTCCAGTTAGGTAGCAGCAGGTGAGGAAGAAGCGGTGATTACACAGCTCAGTTTAGTGAAATTAAGCAAGCATGCAGAAACAGTTACAGCAGGGTATAATGACAGCTCAGTTCACGCTGTCAGTTTCTCACTGGTTATCATTGAGCTGCAGAATGCCCACACTTTGTGATCTGCAATAGTCTCTCCTCTTGCACTAAGGCTGACTCTTGGCTAATAAACAGTTGCCCTCTCCCTCTATGCCATTGCATACCTCCCAATATGACCCTCTCCAGGAGGGACACAATGCTCTGCTTCTGGACTTTTCTCTTAATGTATGATTGCCAGCACCTGTGTTGAACAGGTTAATGGATAAGAAAGTTGTTTCAGCACAGGTGATGGCAATCATACATTAAGAGAAAAGTCCAGGAGCAGAGCATTCTGTCCCTCCTGGAGAGGGTCAAGTTGGGAGGTATGCCATTGCATGTCGCTTTGTTCACACAGCAGTAGATAATTACTAATTCTCTCCGGTTAGTAAATGTGGAGGGAAGTGCTCTGGTTGCCCCTTTCTGTAGGTAACTCTAAAATGGCTGCAAGATAAGGAGTGAAGTAACTACTATTGAGCCACCCCAAGAACTAGGAAGCGGATTTGCTGGTATGTGGGCTAGCAGCCAGTATTTGGGCTGACCGATCACTCCAGACACGGCTAGGACTGTTACTGGATGGTACTGATATTGATACTTTGGGTGGAATTCTAATGTTTGAAAAGTCAGTTGGGTGTCTGTTTTTCCCAGTCTATTAGATAGGAAAAAACAGACTCCCAACTGACTTTTCAAACATTTGAATCTCCCCCTTTATGTATAACTGGCTGATGGGAGGAGGACTGGGGAAGTACCTGGTAATGGTGGGCGCTGCCACTGGTCACTCACAATCTCTGGTCACCGTCTCAATCCCGATCGCTCTATGGGGGTGTGTGCGTTACGCACACTGTTCTGACCGAGGCACTGACCCTAACGCGTGGCACCATTACTTTATGTGGCTGGACTCTATGCAGCTCAGTCTACTCTTTCTGTGTTCCGGACAGCTCACACTGCTGTTCCCCTAGCGTGCCCACCACGACCTCCACAGCGTAGCCCTCTCCTGTCAGGTTCACTCTGCAGCACTCTTTCTCTGCTCCTCACAGAGATCACCTCCTGGCTCTCCTCACAATCACCTCAGGAAGAGACTCTGCCTCTTTTCAGTCGCTGCTCTCCAGGCCACACCCCCCGGTTCAGGTGTCAACCACTGCCGCACAGCTGTCCTCCTGCTCTCCGGACACTGCTGTACCACTTTCTCGGGTCCTAGTGCCCGTGGTATTTATGCTGCTGCTGACATAACATTGAGGGAGGTTTGTTAACCCTTGCAGTGCCACAAAGCAGTGAAGATATGCCAAACAAGGGATGTGGCAACCCTGTGGAAGTTCTGCATGGGTTTCTGCAGCAGGATATCACAATTGCTTCGCCATCAGGGCTACAATCACATTGGTATGGATGCTGGTACAGGTCCATACCCCTACATTCAAATAAGACCATCATAATGTGTACATTGTTGTTTGCCCACCAAATGGGCAAATACTAAATACCTCCACTACTAAATACCTGACCTCCTCTACTTCTTACAAGGGGGCCTTAAACATTTTATGGACCATGACCATGAGCCCCTTACTCTGGGCCTGCTCACAAGACTTATATGTATGTTCACAATGGAAGCTTGATAGGATTGAGATTGGAATAATGGCCATCGGGATGTCGGCGGTCAGAATACCAACCATGGCATCCCAATGTTGAGAATCCCAACGGGGGAAGGTAATTCTGAATGGGATTGGGATTCCGCCATCGGTATTTTGACCACTGGGATCCCAACCGACAGGATCCCGACCAGATCCAGTTTGAAGCATATCTCATTTAGTAATTATAGTGTGCTTTACCTGTTTCCTCATACCCATTAAGTTAAAGTGTATGTACTGTAAATGATTTATATGTTGTACAACAGTTTCTCAAAAGCAGCAATTTTATAAAGCTGAATTTTGGCATAAAAAAATATACATAGCAGCCGCAGGCAGTATATTTGTATTTATTTTTTTATTGTGTCAAATTGTCTTTCAAGTACACCACCCATGAGTTATGCAACCAGGACTGTACAATAATACTAAATAAACATCTGCAAAGGTATTATTCAATACAAGCAAAAGATTTTAAGAACAGTGCTTTTTTCAGTGTTTACAAATGTATAAATTATAAATACATACAAACAATGATGCTTTATATAGAATAGTGCATGTTTATTGGTACAAAACAAAATGTTTCTCACCCATTTACAGTGCTCAAAAGATTACCATCACCTCTGCCCCGTCTTTACTCCTGCTGAAGTTGAGGGTGACGAAGTATGTAATAAGTTCATTCTCAAAGAGTGTTTGAATTATGAAAAATACTGACACAGGAATAAATGTCTACACCTCAAAAACTCATCTCTGAGGTATCAGCCAGGTCACCGATGGAGCTCTTGGAGACTCCTCCAAAGATGGTTCCACATTCTCCACATCTACCTGGCGAGGAACATTTCAAAAAAGTATTTAGGTTAAATAATATCACACACCGACATAAAAGAAAGAGAGCTGGAGCTAAATTTATTGAACTGGCTTATTTCCAAAGTGGTTATGTTAATATAAAACAACAAACAGATATCACATTGTGTGGTAGAAAGTATTTTTAAAAACATATTGGGTGGTATGAGACACCTAGCCACTTACAAAAACCAACATTATACCTTTTGACAAACATACCAACCTGTGTAACTGGGTTCGCAAGGCACAACACATTTAGTGATGCTTAAAGATGTACAGTATGTCATGTATTGGGTTTAGCATAGAGATGATCAGGTTCAGTTCCCTGAGAACCGAACCCGGATCAGAGCCCGGCTCGGGTTTTCCCGCCTGCCTCGGAGACCAGAACGAGACAAAACGTCATCATCCCGCAGTCGGATTCTCGCGGGGTTTGGATTCCATATAAAGAGCCGCGCGTCGCCACCATTTTCACTAAGGCATTGGAGAGTGTAGAGAGAGGATGTGTCTCCGTCCTCAGTGTCCTGCATCAGTTCAGTGGTAGTGTCTTGTGCTGCATCAGTCCAGTCACAGTGGATGTGTCCTCTGCTGCCATATGTCCAGTGCTGCTGTATAAGTCCAGTTCAGTGGTGCTGTGTTATGCTGCATCAGTTCAGTGGTGATGTATTGTGCTGCATCAGTCCAGTCAAAATGGTGGTGTCATCTGCTGCATTATGTCCAGTGCTGCTGTATAAGTACAGTCCATTGCAGTGGTGCTGTGTTGTCCTGCATCAATACAGTGGTAGTGTCTTGTGCTGCATCAGTCCAAGTCACAGTGGTGTTGTCCTCTGCTGCGATATGTCCAGTGTTGCTATATAAATCCAGACCATTGCAGTGGTGCTATGTTATCCTGCATCAGTCCAGTGGTGGTGTCCCTGTGATTCTGTATATGTCCAGTGGTACTGCCGTATATGTCCAGTGACACTGCCATATATGTCCAGCGGTACTGCCATATAAATCCAGTGATACTGCTGTATAATTCCAGTGGTACTGGCGTATAATTCCAGTGGTACTGGCGTATAAATCCAGTCCAGTGATACTGCCATATATGTCCAGTGATACTGCTGTATATGTCCAGCGGTACTGCCGTACAAATCCAGTGATACTGCTGTATAATTCCAGCGGTAATGGTGTATAAATCTAGTTCAGTGATATATGTCCAGTGGTACTGCTGTATAAGTCCAGTGGTACTGCTGTATAATTACAGTGACACTGCCGTATAATTCCAGTAATACTGACGTATAATACCAGTGGTACTGGTGTATAATTCTAGCGGTACAGGCTTATAAATCCAGTTCAGTGATACTGCCGTATATGTCCAGTGGTACTGCCGTATAAATCCAGTGGTACCGCTGTATAATTCCAGTGATTCTGCCATATAATTCAAGTGATCCTGCCGTATAATTCCAGTGGTTCTGGCGTATAAGTCCAGTGATAATGCCGTATAATTCCAGTGGTACTGGCATATAATTCCAGCAGTACTGACGTATAAATCCAGTGCAGTGATTCTGCCGTATATGTCCAGTGATACTGCCGTATAAATTCAGTGGTACTGCCGTATAATTCCAGTGATACTGCCGTATAATTCCAGTGGTACTGGCGTATAAATCCAGTGATACTGCCGTATTATTCCAGTGGTACTGGCGTATAATTCTAGCGGTACTGCCGTATAATTCCAGCGGTCATGGCGTATAAATCCAGTCAGATGATACTGCCGTATATGTCCATTGGTACTGCCATATAAATCCAGTGGTACTGTCGTATAATTCCAGTGATACTGCCCTATAATTCCAGTGATCCTGCCGTATATTTACAGTGGTACTGGCGTATAAATCCAGTGATAATGCCGTATAATTCCAGTGGTACTGGCATATAATTCCAGCAGTACTGACGTATAAATCCAGTGCAGTGATTCTGCCGTATATGTCCAGTGATACTGCCGTATAAATTCAGTGGTACTGCCGTATAATTCCAGTGATACTGCCGTATAATTCCAGTGGTACTGGCGTATTAATCCAGTGATACTGCCGTATTATTCCAGTGGTACTGGCGTATAATTCTAGCGGTACTGCCGTATAATTCCAGTGGTACTGCCATATAATTCCAGTGATCCTGCCGTATATTTACAGTGGTACTGGCGTATAAGTCCAGTGGTACTGCCGTATAATTCCAGTGATACTGCCCTTTAATTCCAGTGATCCTGCCGTATAATGCCAGTGGTACTGGCGTATAAGTCCAGTGATACTGCCGTATAACTCCAGTGGTACTGCCATATAATTCCAGTGATTCTGCCGTATAATTCCAGTGGTACTGGCATATAAATCCAGTGATACTGCCATATAATTCCAGTGGTACTGCCGTATAAATCCAGTCCACTGATACTGCCGTATATATCCAGTGGTTAAGCCGTATAACTCCAGTGGTACTGCCGTATAATTCCAGTTATTCTGCCATATAATTCTAGTGGTACTGACGTATAAGTCCAGTGATACTGCCATATAATTCGAGTGGTAACCGCTGTATAAGTCCAGTCCAGTGGTGCTGCCATATAAGTTCAGTGGGACTGTCCTATGCTGTACATCATTTACTCCAAATAAAGGGGTTATTAATATTTAATCCAAATAATTTTCACAGGGTTCGCCCTGTGTGGTGTAGAGGTATGCTCTCCTGTACTGCATATTGTTATATAACTCCAGAAAAATAATGGAGAACAAAAATTTGGAGGCTAAAATAGGGAAAGATCAAGATTCTCTTCCTCCTAGTGCTGATGCTGCTGCCACTAGTCATGGCATAGATGATTAAATGCCATCAACATCATCTGCAAGGCCGATGCCCAATGTCTAAGCAGAGGGCACGTTAAATCCAAAAAGCCAAAGTTCAGTAAAAAGACCCATAAAAAAGAAATTTAAATGGTCTGAGGAGAAATGTAAACTTGCCTATATGCCATTTATGCCATTTTTCAACCCTCTGAGGAAATGACCAGTGTTTGTCGGTCGAGAAACGCATCAGGGCTCAAAGGATCCAAGCACTCGTCAGCCCCACGATTTCATCTACTTGCACCCCCAATCTCTGCCGGAATCTATTCACTCGATTTAAAGCCACCGGCATTGGTCCCGCTTGCCATACGGGGACCGTGGCCATCGGTCGATCTATCTGGAATCCACGGCGCTTAACTATCAATAGCACCACCGGGATCCATTTGGAGGCAGCAGAGAATAAGCTATCCTGCCAAGTTGGTCTGGCAGGAGAACGGGAGGTCAAGCCGCTAGAACGAGCGGCGCCCGGTTCGTGGTCAGTGCCGCTGGGACATTCGTGGAAGTGGTAAGCAGATTTAGCTCCGGCACACTGTCACAGTGAGAGAGCGACAGACGGAGCGTATGCACTCTATTCCAATATAATTCCAGCACGATACCTTCGTAGAGACGGTTCTTTTATCAGCAAGAGTACTGTTGTTATACAGATTAAGGGAAATCATTCACTTTGGAAACTGCTACTAAAGTGTCACATGAAAATCCCTATTAAATCATCAGCCGTTAACATTTTATAAAAGAACTGAAGGATTACTGGTTCTACTAAAGATCATCTACCGGTTACTGTGTCATCTACTAGTGCACTAGTATTGTGGGACTATTATAAATTTATTCATAGTGTGGATTCTTTGTTGATTTTTATCCATTGAATATCATTAGTAACAATTAATTCAACATTTTAACTTGATTGTAACTTAGCATATTTTATGATTAAATTTGTTGTACTACCAGTCCAGTCTGCTTGCGCTCTCTCTCTTCTTTTTTCATTTACGACACGGAGTGGCAAGAAACAGCTAAGGCCCTGGCCTATATTCATGACTAGTGGTTCAGCTTCACATGACGATGGAAGCCCTCATACGCTCGCTAGAAAAATGATAACAGTTAAGCTGGCAAAAGCACAGCAAAGAACTGTGTGTTCTAAGACGGTATCACAAATCCACAAGGAGAGTCCAAGTGTGTCAGTGGTTGAAATGCCTGACCTTTCTAACACTGGACGGGAAGGGGTGGCTCCTTCCACCATCTGCAAGTGCTGGAGGGAGCACCCACAGTTCAGTTTCTGATATTTAAATTGAAGATGTCACTGTTGAAGTACACCAGGATGAGATATGGGTGTTGCTGGCGCTGAGGAGGAAGTTGATGAGGAGGATTCTGATGGTGATGTGGTTTGTTTAAATCAGGCACCGGGGGAGACACCTGTTGTCCGTGGGATGAAGAAGCCCATTGTGATGCCTGGGCAAAACACCAAAAAAACTACCTCTTCAGTGTGGAATTATTTCTCCACAAATCGGGACACCAGGTGTCAAGCCGTGTGTTGCCTCTGTCAATCTGTAATAAGTAGGGGTAAGGACGTTAATCACCTAGGAACATCCTCCCTTATACTTTACCTGCAGCACATTCATCAGACGTCAGTGTCAAGTTGTGAAACTTTGGGTAAGAGAGTAAGCAGTCCTAAACACCTGACACCTAAATCCCTTCTTCCTCTTGTACCCAAGCTCCTGCAAGCGACACCACCAACTCCCTCCTCAGTCAGGAACGTCAGTAGTCCTGCAGGCCATTTCACTGGCAAGACTGAGGAGTCCTCTCCTAACCGGGATTCCTCCGAAGGATCCTTGAGTGGTACGCCTACTGCTGCTGTTGCTGCTGGGAGTCGATCGTCATCCCAGAGGGGAAGTTGGAAGACCACTTGTACTACTTCAACTAAGCAATTGACTGTCCAATAGTCCTTTGTGAGGAAGATGAAATATGACAGCAGCCATCCTGTTGCAATGCGGATAACTGAGGCCTTGACAGCTATATTGGTGTTAGATGTGCGTTCGGTATCCGCCATCAGTTCAGTGGGACTTAGAGAATTGTTTGAGGTAGTGTGTCCCCGGTACCAATTCCCATCAAGGTTTCACTCACTAGGCAGGTGATACCGATAATGTACAGAGACATCAGAGAAAGTGTCTTCGGTGTCCTAAAAAATTCATTTGTACCCACTGTAAACTTAACCACGGACATGTGGACAAGTGGAACAGGGCAGACTAAGGACTATATGACTGTGACAACCCACTGGGTAGATGTATTGCCTCCCACAGCAGCAACAACAACAGCAGCGGCACCAGTAGCAGCATCTCGCAAACACCAACTCGTTCCTAGGCTGGCAATGCTATGTATCACCGCTTTCCATAGGAGGCACACCACTGATAACCTCTTATGGAAACTGAGGGACATCATCGCACAATGGCTTACCCCAATTAGACTCTCCTGGGGATTTGTGATATTGGACAATGCCACCAATATTGTACGTGCATTACATCTGGGAAAATTCCAGCACGTCCCATGTTTTGCACATACTGTACAATCAATTTGGTGGTGCAGAATTTTTTTAAAAATGACAGGGGCGTGCAGGAGATGCTGGCCACTTTCGACATTCAGCCACCACATGCCGAAGACTGGTGCGCCAGCAAACACTCCTGAACCTGCCTTGCCATCACCTGAAGCAAGAGGTGGTAACGTGGTAGAATTCAACACTCTATATGCTTCAGAGGATGGAGGAGCAGCAAAAGGCCATTCAACCCTAATCTGTTGAAATCAGAGCACTACATTTTGGCCACCATGCTCGATCCTAGGTTTAAAGCCTACGTTGTATCTCTCTTTCCGGCAGACGCAAGTCTGCAGAGGTTCAAAGACCTGCTGGTGAGTAAATTGTTAACTAAAGCGCAACGTGACCCGTCAACAGCTCCTCCTTCACTTTCTTCCGCAACTGGGGCTGCGAGGAAAGGATAAGATTTCCTACCCACTGGCGGTGATGCAGGGCAGTCAGGAGTGAGTGCTGACTTCTGGTCCGGACTGAAGGACCTGCCAGCGATTACTGACATGTCTACTGTCACTGCATATGATTCTGTCACCATTGAAAGAATGGTGGAGGATTATATGAGTGACGGCATCCAGGTAGGCATGTCAGACAGTCCGTACGTATAATGGAAGGAAAAATTGGCAATTTTTATGTCCTTGCACAAACTGGCTTTATTTTACCTAAGTTGCCCCCCCTCCAGTATGTACTCCGAAAGTGTGTTTAGTGCAGCCGGTAACCTTGTCAGCGATCGGGATAGGCGGTTACTTCCAGAAAATGTGTGTTTAAGATGATGTTCATCAAAATGAATCATAAATTCCTCCGGGAAGACCTTTACCAGCAATTGCCTTCAGAAAGTACTCAGGGACCTGTGATGGTGGATTCCATTTGGGATGAATTAGTACTCTGTGAGGAGGAGTAAGTACACACTGAAAGGGGTGAGGAATCGGAGGATGAGGTCGACATCTGGGTGTAGTATTGTATGCCGGCAGCAGGGCTCCCGGCGACCAGCATAGCGGCGCAGGAATCCCGACCGCCGGCATACCAACAGCGTGGCGAGTGCAAATGAGCCCCTTGCGGGCATTGTGGTGCGCTAACCGCACCACGCTATTAATTCTCCCTCCAGGGGGGTCATGGACCCCCAAGAGGGAGATAAAATGTCGGTATGCCTGCTGTCGGGATTACAGCGCCGGTATAATGTGCGCTGGGATCCCGACAGCCGGAAAACTGAAGACCACCCTGACATCTTGCCTCCGTAGGGCCAGTTTGTGGAAGGAGAGATTGATTGCTTCTTTTTTGGTGGGGGCCCAACCTAACCAGTCATTTCGGCCACAGTCATGAGGCAGACCCCGTCGCCGAAATGATTGGTTTGTTAAAGTGTGCATGTCTTGTTTATACAACATAAGGGTTGGTGGGAGGGCCCAAGGACAATTCCATCTCGCACCTCTTTTCTTTTTTCCATCATGTGCTGTTAGGGGACTATTTTTTTAAAGTGCCATCCTGTCTGACATTGCCGTACAACTTCAGGGGTACTGCCGTATAAATCCAGGGGCACTGCCGTCTAAGTCCAGTCCAGTGGTGCTGTCTTGTGCTGCATCAGTCCAGTGGTGGTGTATTGTGCTTTTGTAAGTGCAGTGGTGGTGTCCTGTGCTGTATATTTACTCAAATTAAAAGGCTTATATACATTACTTATATTATTACCCAAATCATTTTTATAGGACTTTCCCTGTGTGGTGTAGTAGTACACTCTCCTTTGCTGCATATAATTATATCTTCAAATAAAAGGGTTTTTATTATCCAAATTAATTTTACAGGCTTTGCCGTGTGTGTGTGTGTGTGTGTGTGTGTGTGTGTGTGTGTGTGTGTGTGTGTGTGTGTGTGTGTGTGGTTTAGGAGTATGCTCTGTGCCACCAATCTTGTGCGTGTATTACATCTGGGCAAATTCCAGCACGTCCCATGTTGTTTGTGCTGCACACTTGTGTCGCTTAGCTTAGTCATACAGCTACCTCATTGCACCTCTATTTCTTCTTTGCTTTATGTGCTGTTTGGGGCCTAGTTTTTTAAGTGCCATCCTCCTGTCTGCAACTTAAGTGCCACTCCTAGATGGGCCAGGTTTTTGTGTTCCGCACACTTATGTCGCTGAGCTTAGTCATACAGCTACCTTATTGCACCACTTTTACTTCTTTGCATGATGTGCTGTTTTTGGACTATATTTTTTTTAAGTGCCATCCTGTCTGCCACTGCAGTGCCATTCCTAGATGGGCCAAGGTGTTTGTGCCGCACACTTGTGTCTCTTAGCTTAGTCATACAGCTACCTCATTGCACCTCTTTTACTTCTTTCCATGATGTGCTGTTTGGGACCTAGTTTTCTTAAGTTCCATCCTGTCTGCCACTGCAGTGCCACTCCTAGATGGTCCAGGTGTTTGTGCTGCACACTTGTGTCGCTTAGCTTAGTCATACAGCTACCATATTGCACCTCTTTTACTTATTTGCATGATGTGCTGTTTTGGGCATATTTTTTAAATCTGCTATCCTGTCTGCCACAGCAGTGCCACTCCTAGATGGGCCAGGTGTTTGTGCCGCACACTTGTGTCGCTTAGCTTAGTCATACAGCTACCTCGGTGCAACCTTTGGCCGAAAAACATTATTGTGAGGTGTTCAGAATAGACTGGAAAGTAGTGGAAATTGATGTTATTGAGGTTAATAATACCATAGGATAACCCCCAAATTCTGTGGATTTTAGCTGTTTTTATGTTTTTTACAAAAATCATCCAGATCCAAAACTAAAACCAAAACACGAAAGGGTAGTTTTGGCAAAACCAATCCAGATCCAAAACACGAGGATGGAACCAGAACCAAAACCAAAACACAAAACACGAAAAGTGCCCGCCGTATATCTCTAGTTTAACACTTATCCAGGTTACACTTACTTATGTTGGACTGTATATCCCTAGGCCTTCTCTCTCTAACTCATTAAAAATCATCATTAATACTACATTTACTAAAAGCTGAACAAAGGTAAAATTGAGGGTGGAACACAGCACCCAACCATTTTTGGATGAACATTTCATAATACACAAAAGCAAACCCACTGAGTAAATGTGTTTGTTAACTGAGACCAACACCACTATTTCATATTTATAGATGATTTAATAAATGTACCGATGAACCCACACTCATTGTGGCTGCATCCTGCCATGATCACGCACCACATCTTAGATACACATGCGCCCCATTCACATGAACGGGAGCGGCAAATGCCGCAGCTCAGCGTGGCTAGGTGCGGGTGTGCCTAGCCATGTCAAGAGTGCTCATTTTGCGCAGACATAATCACGATGCGTGTGGCTACATCTGTAGTTAAGTTTAAAAAAAAAGATCAAGTTAATAACATTACAAAATTGGACATACACAACTGGACTTTCATTTCAGAGGAGAACATTCCTGATGACAATAAGCCAGCTCAAAATGTGGTATGTGAAAGGGAGGACACATTTGTTCTCAATCTTATTCCATTAACTACCCCTGTGATAACTCCTCCCAATCAGAGGACAGCTTAAACCCACATGAGTCCTGCCTCTCCACAACCACAGTCCCAGGAATAGGTAGACCAACCAGCAGGCAAATTGTTTAGATTGCTTGCAGAGGCAGACACAATACATGGGGAGTCAGGCACATCACATAACCAGATTATGCAGCAACATCAGCAGACAAAATACCCAACTCATTAGAATGGCAAACACAATGGAATTAATGAAGGCTGACAATAACAAAATGCTGGGCTCATTTGTTAGGTTAATAGAGGAGAACCCGAGCAACACAACAGAGCATGGTACACATCATGGAGACTACCACAGCAGCCAGTAGAGATTTAAATATTACTATGACAAATATGACCCACCATCTGTTAGCACAACACACAGATCAGCCTAGCGCCAGTTCAGGCGGAACAGCACCATTAGTTTCACCTGTTACCTCACCACCGAGGTGGTACTCCAAGACATGCACAGACACAAGTGGAAAAGGGGGTACCAGCAGGGCTGTTTCTAGATAATTTGGCTTCCATTGTGAACAGTAAAAAATGTGCCCCCTGTAGACATTCTAAAATGTGCCTCCATAAAAAAAATGGATGTGGCCTCGCTAAAAAAAAAAACAGTTTTGATCCTGCACCAATAGACCTCGGCCATCACAGGAGAGAAAAAGATTCCATCATATTAATCATCACACAGTAATGCCCCTTGCACCATATTATGCCCCCTGTACCATTTTAAGCCACACACTACAATGCCCATGATAGATTATGCCCCACAGTAAGGCTTTTAAGGAGAGCGAAATGACTGCATGGGAATGGAGAGAGTTAAACATCCTGTGAGGGGTGGACTTAGCTGTGAGGAAAGTACAGCCCAGGAAAAAAGGGGGAGGGTTAATATATATAGGGAATGCTAGGCCAGCTCGGTCTTTCTTGCTGCTGAATTGCCTTCCCACCCTCCCACCCTGTTTGGTAGAGGTTCTGGCACGGAGTGCCTTGGCTGTGAATTGTTAGTCTGGTGTTATCGTTGGCTATTTGTTGGTGGAAAAGAACGGCAGGTTGTAGTTTGTCTTGTTAGCTGTAGTGATTTACAGTTTGGTGTGGTTTAGGTGCACTCTCCTCCATTGACTTATAAGGCCGCTCGACCACCCAACCGGGGGCAGCGGCATCACCCATCAGGGTGGGTAGTCACCGTGGGGGTTGAGTTGGGCACCTATTACCGATTTTAGAGTTTGTATTTAAATTAGGATAGTTTTGAATTTTAACGTTTTAAGGTTAGCGTCAGTTTAATAGAGCCGTTCTTTTTTCTGCCACCATATGCCAGCTGAATCGGCATGTTAAATACATTTTTCAATTTACAGGTTTACTAATGGTTAGGGTACAATAAATAGCTAACAATTTTCTTCCAAATTCAAGTTTCCGTGTCATTATTTCTTGGTATTAAAGGTAATGAAGGTTTTACTTTTGAATAAGGGGTCCACAAATTATCACTAGGAGGTTTATTACTTTTAAATTAGCTGCTTGTTGGCAGGGGATTCATGCTCTGGGTTCCATGCTCATTGCCAGGGGTTCCATGCTCATTGCCAGGGGTTTTTATGCTCTGGGTGTTATGCTCATTGCCAGGGGTTTTAATGCTTTGGGTGTCATGCTCATTGCCAGGGGTCTTTAATGCTCATTGCCAGGGGTTCCATGCTCGATGCCAGGGGTTTCATGCTTTGGCTCTGGGTGTTATGCTTGTTGCTCATGCTTTCTGCCAGTTTTATGTAACGCTCATTGCCAGGGGTGTATATTTGTTGGCGCCAGGCCGCCAACGCTGCTATCCTGCTCCCCCTCCTCCCACATATAGTATTGCACTTGGGGGGCAGAGTTTTGCAAAATGACATAGTTGCGTTATGACATCATGATGCAACTGCATCATTTCACCAAACTCTGCCTCCCCGAGCAGAGTATGAAAAAAAATGAAACTAAATACAATGGCACTGAATTTGAACCATATATATAAAAAGGAATGAATAATCACCTTTCAAGTTTGTCCTCGATACCAATCTGCTCTCATTTGGGGAAAATGATCCATACAATAAATGGTTTCATGTTCTTCTTTCACCTCTATTCAGAAATGAGATCTGATAAAACAAGAAAGACTGTGCCCACTTTGCGTCAAAACTTGGTTTGAGGCAAGGTGTAGTGGATACACAGAAGGCAGATAATTGTGTAATACCGTAATAAAATCAAAAATAATTTTTTATTGTTAGACCAATACACTCACAATAAAACAGTGTATATAGGCATATCACCATTCCATCACCAGGCAATTTCAGGATCCAGATAATCAGTTTGAGGATGCTTTTCCTGGTTTTCACACAAACCTGATAAAATAAGAACCTGGGCCCACTGTTCTTTTAAAACTCACATAGAGTCATATATAGTGGATGCACAGAGAGAAAATAATGGTGCAATACCCTTTATATAAAAAAAGGATTTTTAATACAACACCGCACTCACAATATAAAAAATGAAAGGAAGCATATAATA
This sequence comes from Pseudophryne corroboree, assembly GCF_028390025.1. Taxonomy (NCBI): domain Eukaryota; kingdom Metazoa; phylum Chordata; class Amphibia; order Anura; family Myobatrachidae; genus Pseudophryne; species Pseudophryne corroboree. The sequence goes on from NC_086450.1 coordinate 224,039,068, forward strand.
CATCACTCCATACTGAGTCCTCTCAGGTCTGAAGGGAGCATTTCCAGGGTTCCCACGATGGAAAGAAGGGAAATGACACAACCCGGGTAAAAGTGTCAACCACCGGAGATCTCCACAATATGACCGTCCTGGACTCCAAACTACACAGTGCTTAACGCGTTTCGGATCCCCCTTGACCCTTCGTCAGAAGCATGTCTGGTGAACTCTGTGTCCCTTTTTATACCCTAAATTCAGTCACAAATGTTCACAATCTGTAATCAAATCTTGCGCCACTGTGACCGGAACCTGAAGTCCTTGCGTTCCGGTATGCGTTCCACAGTCCTCACATATATGCTGAAGTGTCTTCATACTGCATTCCATATTGGCCATAATCGGAACCGAAAGTTCTTGCGTTCCAGTATGCGTTCCACAGTCTTCGCGCATATGTGGAAGTACCTCAATACAGAAGTAGTTCGTATTGCGTTCCATGTCGGTTTTACAAAGCCGAAAGAAGTTTTAATATTTTAATATTGTTGAACCATCAATTCCAACTATTTATACACTCCCAAAAATCCACAAGAGCCAGACCGACCCCCCAGGCAAATCTATTATTTCAGGCTGCAATAGTTTGACAAGTAACTTGTCTGCATTTATAGATTTTTATTTGCAGCCCCTTGTGAATACCACAAAGGCTTATCTTAAAGATACAGGGGATATATTAAGGAAACTAGGTAAGTACGGAAGTAGTTCGTACTGCATTCCATGTCGGTTTTACAAAGCCGGAAGGATGTTCATAAATGCGTTCCACCCCATATTTATGGGTCGCAATCTTTGTATTATTCATTGGGGATGATGAAATCCACTTTATGGAGCATATCCAGAGGCCCTCTGATTTATATCCCAATTTGTGGTAGTCCTAAAATGTTCATAAAAAAATACCCCCAAAAAGAAAAAAGAAAAGAGCAGCATCAATATTTTAAATATGTAATATAGACCATTTTAGGTATACATAAAACTGTAAACATTTTGGGTATATAAAAAACACTAAAATACCTAATAAAATTTACCTAAAACTGTAATTCATAAAAGACATTTACCTTAAAAAACAAGACAATTTGAAATCAGTGTTAAGACCATTTGGGGTAAGGGTTTTAAGAGAATGGATCCACTGCATTTCAGATTTTGAAAGGCGGGAATCCATATCTCTCATTCTCCATTTTGGTAATATTTGTTGTATTCCACAGAATCTTCTAATATGACATTCTTTTGACTCATGTATATTTTTAAAGTGCGCAGGTACCGAATGTGTTAGCAACCCCTTACGTATGTTGTAAATATGTTCAGCTAAACGTACCTTCAAGCTTCTTGTGGTCTTACCTATATAGCGTAGACCACAAGTACACTCTAACAGATAAATGATGTTTTTTGAGTGACATGCAATAAATTCCCGTATGGGATACACAACCTTATTAACTGTAAAACTTTTTAAAACCCTATCTTTTGACGGTACAGTCCTGCACATAAGGCAGGTACCGCACCTATGAAAGCCCTTGGTACGAATACTTTGTCTTGTATCAGTTTCTATTGAGCTTCTAACTAAGTGGTACTTAATGGATGGTGCTTTTCTGTATATAAAAACCTGTTTCTCTGGTAATTCCTTACCGATAACCGGATCTTGTTTCAATATTTTCCAATTATTTGAGAAAATCCTTTCTATTGCCTTGTGATCAGAACTAAACTGACTAATAAAAGCTCATTCATAATTATTGGATTCCTTCTTCATTACTTTCCCTTTCTCTCTTATTAGGTCACCTCTCCATTTGTATTACCTTGACTTTTGTTTTTGCTAAAACCTCTTTAGTATAACCTTATGGTTATACTAACCTTATGGTTATACTATAAGGCCAATATGGAATGCAGTATGAAGACACTTCAGCATATATGTGAGGACTGTGGAACTCATACCGGAAAGCAAGGACTTCCGATTCCGGTCACGGTGGCGCAATATTTGATTACAGATTGTGAACATTTGTGACTGAATTTAGGGTATAAAAAGGGACACATTAGAGTTTACCACACATGCTTCTGACGAAGGATCAAGGAGGATCCGAAACACGTTAAGACTGTGTGGTTTGGAGTCCAGGATGGTCATATTGTGGAGATCTCCGGTGGTTGACACTTTTACCCGGGTTGTGTCATTTCCCTTCTTTCCATCGTGGGAACCCTGGAAATGCTCCCTTCAGACCTGAGAGGACTCAGTATGGAGTGATGTATTATATGCTTCCTTTCATTTTTTATATTGTGAGTGCGGTGTTGTATTAAAAATCCTTTTTTTATATAAAGGGTATTGCACCATTATTTTCTCTCTGTGCATCCACTATATATGACTCTATGTGAGTTTTAAAAGAACAGTGGGCCCAGGTTCTTATTTTATCAGGTTTGTGTGAAAACCAGGAAAAGCATCTTCAAACTGATTATCTGGATCCTGAAATTGCCTGGTGATGGAATGGTGATATGCCTATATACACTGTTTTATTGTGAGTGTAATGGTCTAGCAATAAAAAATTATTTTTGATTTTATTACGGTATTACACAATTATCTGCCTTATGTGTATCCACTACACCTTGCCTCAAACCAAGTTTTGACGCAAAGTGGGCACAGTCTTTCTTGTTTTATTAGATTCTATTTCTGAATAGAGTTGAAAGAAGAACATGAAACCATTTATTGTATGGATCATTTTCCCCAAATGAGAGCAGATTGGTATCGAGGACAAACTTGAAAGGATGATTATTCTTTTTTTTATATATATATGGTTCAAATTCAGCTCCATTGTATTTAGTTTCTTTTTTTTCATAGATTGTATTTGGAGGTTACTGTTTGAGAGACCTCTGCAAACAATAATACGGGCTGCTTTATTTGTTGATTGCGCACTATTTATATGTTCACTCTGTGTTAAATTGTTGTTTCTTCCCCCGAGCAGAGTACTATGGGAGGGAGGAGGGGGAGCAGGAAAGCAGCCGGCAATGTCTCGGTGGGCATCGCATGTGATCGCATGGCTCGTTTGCTGCTAGTAATGGCACGGGTACCAGCTCTAAAGGGCACAAAGGAAAGTAGTAGTAGCACTGCACAGAAGTAGCAGTCTGGACAGAAAGAAAGATAATTTTGAAATATATTACATGTGTGTTCTTCTGTTATTCATTTTCATTATGGCCACAGTTGTAGCAATGTTGTCACTTAACTTGACATGGTATTATATTAGTTGCATCAACCCCCCCCCCCACACCACCCAAAACAAAAACCAAAATCACAAAAATAGTGAATAAAACACTCAAAACATCACAAATGTGTTTTTGATAAAACTGTATACTCAATTGTGTTAAGTTGTTTGGCTATATGCAGAGCCGGCCTTAGGCATAGGCAAACTAGGCAATTGCCTAGGGCATTTGGTATGCTTAGGGGCACCAGCAGATTCTGCTGATTAAAATGATATGCGGCATGCCTATATTCTGTGTGTGACTGCGGCTGTATCTGCATACAAAATGCTACGTTGCAGTGTAGTCCTGGAGATCACTGTAATGTAGCATTTCATATGCAGATACAGCCGCAGTCACACACAGAATATGTGGGTCTCCCTGAGGAAGACCCAAACGGGTCGATACGCGTTGGAGAAGGAACTGAGCATTGCATCACCACTCTCCATATCATCTATAGAAAACAACAGTATTTAAAATATATCTGGACGGAACAAACTAATTCGCAAGAGACACTGTGGAGGAGAAACGGAGCCGCATGGCCGAGAGGACACAGACCTGAGAGCGGAACACCGATCATCAGGCTGAGAGAAGACAAAAGAAAGGAGTGGAAGTGTGTGACGGGATCGAGCGCAGGAGAAAAGGTAATACACCCCGTAGGAGGGAAGGTTCACGGCGGACAGTCCCCTTGTGGGTCCAGAAGTCGTTGATACCTTCCCCCCAGAGGCATGACCGCGTCCCTCCGGTTTTGAACACTGGCAGACGTCTGTGTTTGCGGACGTCTCCTGCTGCACAGGACGGAGGAGGTTAGCGGGGAGTCCGGGGATATTTAATTTTACCTTCACCCTGCTCACCTCATCCCACCACTGTCCAGATTGGGGTACCCCACAGCGATACTGTGACCAACTGTGAAATTCAACATTCCTGCTAATCCAGAAATATTATTTTATACTGTGATACCGGATAATACAAAGCGACAGTAAGGTGGAAAAGAGGTGGGACGCCACACTCTGCTCACACCAGACATTTTGGGACTTAGACATATTTTTTCCAATTTTTTCATTTCCACTTCCTATTTTTCATTTTTATATTACATTTTTTTATCATTATTTTTTATTTTTATATAATTTTTTTATTTTTTATTTTTCTTTATCATCATTCTTTGCCTAACTTCATGATTATCACTATCATTTTTTTCATGTATTTGGGTAAATGAAAATTTTGACCCTATACTATTTATATACAAATAAACGTCAGTTTTTTTCATACTACATATTATTCCGTGGTTCTTTCACTTAAACTGACAATTTATTTTGCAAGCAGGCGCAGTTGTGTAAATCCTGTTTGAACACACAGAATATAGGTATGCTGCATATCATTTTAATCAGCAGAAGCTGCATGTGCATCCTAGCCACATAGTAATGCAAATAAAATGCATTTTTATAAACAAAAGGCACCCGACATTAGCAGAGCTACCAGCTGACTCATGCCAGACATCTCCTGCAGAACTAGTGGCGGTGCTAGGGGGCACCAGCCAAAATCTTGCCTAGGGCATCATATTGGTTAGGGCCGGCTCTGGCTATATGAACTGATTATCAAAAGTACATACACATACAGATGTGTCCTCTTACAACTTTGGGCCTAATTCAGACCTGATTGCAGCAGCAAAATTGTTCTCTAATGTGCAAAACCATGTGCACTGCAGGTGGGGCAAATATAACATGTGCAGAGAGAGTTAGATTTGGGTTATTTTGTTTCCAGGAAAACACTGTAACATTTCATTTCAGATGCAGATAGAGCAGCTATTACACACACAATATAGGCATGAGGCATATCATTTTAATCAGCAGAAGTTGATTGTGCATCTTATACCGTATAGTAGTGTCCACATTACAACAGAAAATAGGATTTTGGTTACCTACCGGTAAATCCTTTTCTCATAGTCCGTAGAGGATGCTGGGGTCCAAATTAGTACCATGGGGTATAGACAGGTCCACCAGGAGCCATTGGCACTTTAAGAGTTTAATAGTGTGGGCTGGCTCCTCCCTCTATGCCCCTCCTACCAGACTCAGTCTAGAAACTGTGCCCGAGGAGACAACATACTTCGAGAGAAGGAATTACACAGATAGTGGCGAGATTCACAACAGCTCACACAGCAGGAGAACCCGGCCAACATGCCGGAACAACTTCAGCAACAGATGAAACAGTAAATAACGCAGAACTTACCTAGGAACCAGGTAACACTGAACCATAAAACCAATGCAGGAAAAGGAAGAGCTGGGCGTGCGCCCAGCATCCTCTACGGACTACGAGAAAAGGATTTACCGGTAGGTAACCAAAATCCTATTTTCTCTTACATCCTAGAGGATGCTGGGGTCTATATTAGTACCATGGGGATGTAACAAAGCTCCCAGTATGGGAGGGAGAGCGCGGAGGCTCCTGCAACACTGCTTGACCAAACTTGGTCATCAGAGGCCAAAGTATCGAACTGTAAAACTTGGCAAACGTGTTCGACCCAGACCAAGTAGCAGCTCGGGAGAGTTGTACCGCCGAGACACCCCGGGCAGCCGCCCAGGAAGAGCCCACTTTCCGAGTAGAGTGGGCCTTTACAGATTTCGGACACGGCAATCCTGCCATGGAATAAGCATGCTGGATAGTGAACCTGATGCAGCGGGAAATCGACTGCTTATAAGCAGGACATCCAATTTTATTTGGATCAGAGAGGACAAACAGAGTCACTTTTCCTATGATGAGCCATCCTCTTCACGTAAATCTTCAAAGTCTTCACTACATCCAAGGCCTTTGAAGTAATTGAGGAGTCAGTAGCCACTGGCACCACAATAGGTTGGTTGATGTGGAAAGCAGACACAACCTTAGGTAGGAACTGTGGACGAGTCCTAAGTTCCACCATGTCTTCATGGAAGATCAGATAGGGGATTTTCCAAGATAAAGCCCCCAATTCTGACACGCGTCGCGCAGAAGCCAAGGCCAACAAGGTGACCGCCTTCCACGTGAGAAACATGAGGTCAGCCTCCTGTAGAGGCTCAAACCAAGCAGATTGCAGGAACTGCAACACCACATCAAGATCCCATGGAGCTGTAGGCACCACAAAGGGAGGCTGAATGTGCAGAACCCCTTTCAAAAAGGTCTAAACCTCAGGAAGAACAGCCAATAGTTTCTGGAAGAAGATGGACAAAGCAGAGATCTGGACCTTGATGGAGCCCAGTCTCAGTCCCATACCCACCCCTGCTTTCAGGAAAAGGAGAAAACGTCCAAGTTGAAAAACTACAGCCGAAACTCACACCAGGAAACATATTTCTTCCAAATGCGATGGTAATGTTTAGACGTTACCCCCTTCCTGGCCTGTATCAGGGTAGGAATTACCTCACTCGGGATACCTTTTCTGAGCTAAGATCTGGCGTTCAACCGCCATGCTGTCAAACATAGCCGCGGTAAGTCTTGATAAGCGAACGGTCCCTGCAGAGCAGATCCTCCCAAAGAGGTAAAGGCCGTGGATCTTCCAGCAGAAGATACAGCAGAAGATCCAGCAGATCCGCGTACCAAGCCCTCCTTGGCCAGTCCGGAGCAATGAGGATTGCCAGAACCTTTGTTCTTCTTACGAGCTGAAGAACCTTTGAAATCAGAGGAAGTGGAGGGAACACATACACTGATTTGAACACCCACGGTGTTACCAGTGCGTCCACCGCCACTGCCTGTGGGTCTCTTGACCTGGAACAGTACCTCCGTAGCTTCTTGTTGAGGCGTGAGGCCATCATGTCTATGTGGGGAACCCCCCACCAACCAGTTACCTCCTCGAACACCTCCAGATGGAGGCCCCACTCCCCTGGATGGAGATCGTGTCTGCTGAGGAAGTCTGCTTCCCAGTTGTCTATGCCCTGAATGAAGATTGCCGACATCACTGCCGCGTGTCTTTCTGTTCAGATGAGGATTTTTGACACCTCTGACATGGCAGCCCTATTCTTCGTTCCGCCTTGTCGGTTTATGTAGGCCACCGTGGTCACATTGTCCGACTGCACCTGAACAGCCCGATCCTGTAGAAGGTGTGCTGCTTGCAGAAGGGCCTTGTAAACGGCTCTGAGTTCCAGGATGTTTATTGGGAGAAGTGATTCTTGATCCGACCATCGTCCCTGAAAGGTTTCCCCCCGAGCGTCCGCTCCCCAACCTCTTAGACTTGCATCTGTGATTAAAAGGATCCAGTCTTGAATTCCGAACCTTCTCCCTTCCAGAAGGTTATTCGAATAATAACCCTTGTTCCGCTGCTGAAGTGGGACCGGAAAACAATGACCTCTGACTCCACCAATTTTCTGATGGCCTCCAGAAGAATTGTCCTGTCTGCCAGCAGCGCTGGCAAGCCTGACTTAAAGAAACGGTGAGGCGGGGGATCTTGAAGCTCCAGTCTGTACCCTCTGGACACTATATCCAGAACCCAGGGGTCCAGACCCGACGACACCCAGATGTGGCTGAACTGCCGCAGTCTTACCCCACCTGACCTTCCTCCAGGCCTAGCTGTCCACCGTCATGCGGAGGACTTAGGGGTATCAGAAGCGGGCTTCTGTGTCTGGGAACCTGCGGGAGCGGGTTTCTTTCCCTTTGCACCACCACTTATGAAGAAGGTGTTCAAAGGCTTATTCTTTCTAGGCCTCGCGGGCCGAAAGGACTGTGACATGGTAGATGTCATAGCCGGTGCAGTGGAGGGGAGAAAAGGAGACTTACCCGCGGTAGCCATGGCAATCCACGCATCCAGCGCCTCCCCAAAGAGAGCCTGACCTTTGTATGGTAGGCCTTCCACACACTTACTGGATTCCGCTTCCGCAGACCAGTTGCGCAGCCAGAGACCTCTGCGAGCAGAGACGGACATGGAGGAGATTCCCATAGCCATGGAACCCAGGTCCTTCATGGAATCCACCAGGAACCCTGCAGAATCCTGAATATTATGTAAAAATAAATCAACGTCACCTTTGTCCAGCGTAGTCGATTCCTCCTGCAAAGTGATTGACCACCTGGCAATAGCTTTAGCAATCCAAGCACAGGCTATAGTAGGCCGCAATATAGCCCCTGAAGCCGTGTAAATGGATTTTAGTGTAGCATCCACCTTGCGATCTGCCGGGTCCTTTAACGCGGTAGATCCCGGGACCGGTAATACCACCTGTTTAGACAGCCTGGAGACAGAGGCGTCAACTATCGGCGGGGACATCCATCTCTTCCTATCTTCCTCTGGGAAGGGAAAAGCAACCAAGAAAGACCCTCTTGGGAATCTGGAATTTCTTTTCCGGAGTTTCCCATGCCTTTTCAAAGATAGCATTCAATTCTTTGGATGCCGGGAAAGTGAGGGGGGGCTTCATATTATCTGTGAAGAAAGCCTCCTCCACCTGTTCCGGAGCTGTGTCCGAAATGTGTAAAACATCCCTAACAGCCTCAATCAACAACTGTACCCCCTTGGCAAGTGATGCTGTCCCCCTCGACACTTCCCCGTCACCGTCTGCAGCATCAGAGTCGGTGTCCGTGTCATCCTGTATAGTTTGTGAGAATGTACCGCAGGGGACCCCGAAGAGGCAGTATCAGACCATACAACCATAGAGGACTGGAGGACTTGAGTGGCATGCTCAGTCCTAGCAACTCTATCAGAAATCTGAGAAATAGTCCCCCTCAGATAGACTAAACGTTCTGGCTCTCTAGCTGGGATCTGTGCTAAAACAGTGCAATCCTGATTACATGGAATGGAGTCTTCCTGGGAAGACAAATCCTCTGCAGCATATGAAACATTGTCCCTAGACATGTTGTCACACACACTCAAACACCCCACAAACACACAGGGTATTATGAAGACAGAGTTCTCCCCCTAGAATGGCAGAGAGACTCAGAGATTGGAGCCAACCCACACACAGCGATATCAAAGGTATAGGAAGTCCCTTACCAGCGCTGGCTGCGTCCCTTAATAGGTGACACAGCCTGTACATAGCCTCCCCCTTCTACAACCCCCTTGGTACCGTACAGACAGCTGGAGATTGCTCTGGAGGGACCTGGTTCCACTTGTAGTAAGTGCAGGCAAGAGAAAATGGCGCTGAATGCTGCAGGGTCCGCTCTGAGAAGCTCCGCCCCCTCAATGGCACTGTCTTCCCGCTCACTGATAGATTATACTGGCAGGAGGAGTTGCGCTGGCCTGGATCCGCAGACTGCTACAGACTTGCAATGGACAGTGTAGGGTTCTGCGCTGGCCCAGGGCGCTCCGCCCAGCGCCGCACCGCAGTACCACTGAGCCATCACGGAGTGCGGATGAGACCGCGCTCCTTACCCTAAGGCCGCCATCTTCACACTGTCCAACCCGCTTGCAAGGGGGGACAATGACTCATTTTCCACCTCTTCAGCTCCCAAAGGGGTGTCGGCCGGCTGCCGGGGCGAGCGTTCCCCTGCGGCAGAGCGCAATCAGACCCCTCTGAAGCCAAATGTTCAGTCAGCGGGATCAGTGGCTCAAGACCCCGCAGGGCGGACACTGCCCCCCCCCCCCCTCAGTCCCACGCTGCCGGGAGGCTGTCACCAGCAGCCTCCCTATAAAACTAAAAACTCTGAAAATAAAAAATTAAACTTTTTCTAAAGAAGCTCAGTAGAGCTCCCCTAGCTGTGACCGGCTCCTCCGGGCACATTTTCTAAACTGAGTCTGGTAGGAGGGGCATAGAGGGAGGAGCCAGCCCACACTATTAAACTTTTAAAGTGCCAATGGCTCCTGGTGGACCCATCTATACCCCATGGTACTAATATGGACCCCAGCATCCTCTAGGACATAAGAGAAATATATAGTAATGTCCCAATAATAATTGAGATATAAATTAGTGTCCACATTATATAAAAAAATTAATTACCCCACACAGTGAAGCCAGAGACATGCCCAGCAGCCCAACCTGTGAAGAACAAAAGCCACTCAGTGCCGATGTGTCACTCGAGCCGAGTGAAGGGAAACAGCTGGACACTGCGGGAAAAGGCACCCAGCCCAGTCCCCAGGCTCCTCTCTTAGTGCCAGCTGCGGCCGCTAGAAGAAGCGTGATGTGTTCTCATCACCGTCGTTCTCCCTGTAGCCAGAGCCGTCTTAACAGCAGTGTAGGCCCCTGGGCACAGCAATGCACTGGGGCCCCTACCCACCCATCAGCAGTTGGGGGTGCCATCAGCGGTGGGTAGGGTGTGTTCTATCTTTCGCTCAGCATGTAGGACCTGGAGAAATAATTTCTACTAATTACTCCTTTACTGCACAAATGGGGCGGGAAGGAGAACACTAAACTGTAGAAGGGGACATTGTGCGGAATGGAAGGGCCCTGGTACATGACTTCCAGGGTGGTAGGGGGTGTTTAATACACAGGGGAGGGGTGGATAGTGGTGTGGGCTTAATATTCATCATTTTCCGGGGGTCAGGGCAGCTTGCTTTACTGCAGATATCTCCAGTTTCTGGAAATAGATTTCTTAGCTTTAACAGGATAAAAATACTAGAGAGTCCCACCTTACATGAGATACTCGGGATTTGGAGATCAGAGTTCAGGAGCCAGAGCAATCCACCAACGAATATATAAAATTGCATACCAGGTGCGTGGAGATGGAGCAGGGACCATCTGCTTGAAGGTTGATATCTCTGGTTCTGGGTATAGTAGAGACAAGCTGCCAGTGTCCACTGAAAGGGAAGAGTCCTGGCTTTTGAATTATACCATCAGAAATACTCTAAGTCAGAAAGAACCCGAGATATCTGGCTGGTAATAACAAATAACAGGCTTGGATGGGGACCACTGCTTTGAAGTTGGATATCTCCGGTTCCCCAGGGCCGATTTTCATAAATCTGGTACCCCTGGAAAGAGGGGACCCTCAGCTATCAGCCTAGGGCCCTTACACTCCTGGGGCCCTTGGGCAAGAGCCCATTGAGCCCATACGAAAAGACGGCCCTGCCTGTAGCCCAGACATAGTGGGAGGCGCCGTCATGCTGCCGAACACCATGGTCTTGTTGCTCTGCAGCACATTATAATTGCGGTAGTGACAGTCACAGGTGCAAAGTGTGCAGTGATTGCTATAGCGTACCTACTGCCAAATTCCTAATGGTACTCTGTACCCGAGCCTACAGTACCTGCATACTTGCACCACTGGGTTTATCCCTTTGTGTAGCTTAAACGGTGAGTGCTTCATTCAAACTGTTCATGCTTTACAAGTAAGGCCATTAGTAACATATGCACTAGGGATGAGCGGGTTCGGTTCCTCGGAATCCGAACCCGCCCGAACTTCATGTTTTTTTACACGGGTCCGAGCGACTCGGATCTTCCCGCCTTGCTCGGTTAACCCGAGCGCGCCCGAACGTCATCATCCCGCTGTCGGATTCTCGCGAGGCTCGGATTCTATCGCGAGACTCGGATTCTATATAAGGAGCCGCGCGTCGCCGCCATTTTCACACGTGCATTGAGATTCATAGGGAGAGGACGTGGCTGGCGTCCTCTCCGTTTATAGAGAAGAGAGTGAGACAGTAGAGAGAGACACAGTAGTAATTTTGGGGAGCATTAGGAGGAGTACTAGTTACTTGCTGAAGTGATAGATAGTGTGACTGTATATTATCTGACTTGTGGGGGAGACACTGACAGTGGGGAGCAGTTAGAGTCTGAGAGCAGGACTCAGGAGTACATATAACGTACAGTGCACACTTTTGCTGCCAGAGTGCCACACTGCCATTGTGACCACACTGACCACCAGTTTAATTTATATTGTGATTGTCTGCTTAGGAGTACTACTTGCAAGTTGCTGATAGTGTGACCAGTGACCTGACTACCAGTCACCACCAGTTTAATATATATATATATATATATATATATATATATATATAATTGTATACAATATATATATAATATTGTATACCACCTACCAGTGGTTTTTTTTTTTTCTTTCTTCTTTATACATACTACTATAGTAGCTTACTGTAGCAGTCTGCGGTGCTGCTGAGCTGACTGTGTCCAGCAGGTCCGTCATCAGTCATTACATAATAAATATATATACCTGTCCGGCTGCAGTACTAGTGATATTATATATATATATATATTGATTTCATCTCATTATCATCCAGTCTATATTAGCAGCAGACACAGTACGGTAGTCCACGGCTGTAGCTACCTCTGTGTCGGCAGTCGCTCGTCCATCCATAATTGTATACCACCTACCCGTGGTTTTTTTTTTTCTTTCTTCTTTATACATACTACTATAGTAGCTTACTGTAGCAGTCTGCGGTGCTGCTGAGCTGACAGTGTCCAGCAGGTCCGTCATCAGTCATTACATAATAAATATATATACCTGTCCGGCTGCAGTACTAGTGATATTATATATATATATATATATATTGATTTCATCTCATTATCATCCAGTCTATATTAGCAGCAGACACAGTACGGTAGTCCACGGCTGTAGCTACCTCTGTGTCGGCAGTCGCTCGTCCATCCATAATTGTATACCACCTACCCGTGGTTTTTTTTTTTCTTTCTTCTTTATACATACTACTATAGTAGCTTACTGTAGCAGTCTGCGGTGCTGCTGAGCTGACTGTGTCCAGCAGGTCCGTCATCAGTCATTACATAATAAATATATATACCTGTCCGGCTGCAGTACTAGTGATATTATATATATATATATTGATTTCATCTCATTATCATCCAGTCTATATTAGCAGCAGACACAGTACGGTAGTCCACGGCTGTAGCTACCTCTGTGTCGGCAGTCGCTCGTCCATCCATAATTGTATACCACCTACCCGTGGTTTTTTTTTTTTTCTTCTTTATACATACTACTATAGTAGCTTACTGTAGCAGTCTGCGGTGCTGCTGAGCTGACAGTGTCCAGCAGGTCCGTCATCAGTCATTACATAATAAATATATATACCTGTCCGGCTGCAGTACTAGTGATATTATATATATATATATTGATTTCATCTCATTATCATCCAGTCTATATTAGCAGCAGACACAGTACGGTAGTCCACGGCTGTAGCTACCTCTGTGTCGGCAGTCGCTCGTCCATCCATAATTGTATACCACCTACCCGTGGTTTTTTTTTTCTTTCTTCTTTATACATACTACTATAGTAGCTTACTGTAGCAGTCTGCGGTGCTGCTGAGCTGACAGTGTCCAGCAGGTCCGTCATCAGTCATTACATAATAAATATATATACCTGTCCGGCTGCAGTACTAGTGATATTATATATATATATATATTGATTTCATCTCATTATCATCCAGTCTATATTAGCAGCAGACACAGTACGGTAGTCCACGGCTGTAGCTACCTCTGTGTCGGCAGTAGCTCGTCCATCCATAATTGTATACCACCTACCCGTGGTTTTTTTTTTTCTTTCTTCTTTATACATACTACTATAGTAGCTTACTGTAGCAGTCTGCGGTGCTGCTGAGCTGACAGTGTCCAGCAGGTCCGTCATCAGTCATTACATAATAAATATATATACCTGTCCGGCTGCAGTACTAGTGATATTATATATATATATATTGATTTCATCTCATTATCATCCAGTCTATATTAGCAGCAGACACAGTACGGTAGTCCACGGCTGAAGCTACCTCTGTGTCGGCAGTCGCTCGTCCATCCATAATTGTATACCACCTACCCGTGTTTTTTTTTTTTTTTTCTTCTTTATACATACTACTATAGTAGCTTACTGTAGCAGTCTGCGGTGCTGCTGAGCTGACAGTGTCCAGCAGGTCCGTCATCAGTCATTACATAATAAATATATCTACCTGTCCGGCTGCAGTACTAGTGTGATATAATATATATTGATTTCATCTCATTATCATCCAGTCTATATTAGCAGCAGACACAGTACGGTAGTCCACGGCTGTAGCTACCTCTGTGTCGGCAGTCGCTCGTCCATCCATAAGTATACTAGTATCCATCCATCTCCATTGTTTACCTGAGGTGCCTTTTAGTTGTGCCTATTAAAATATGGAGAACAAAAATGTTGAGGTTCCAAAATTAGGGAAAGATCAAGATCCACTTCCACCTCGTGCTGAAGCTGCTGCCACTAGTCATGGCCGAGACGATGAAATGCCAGCAACGTCGTCTGCCAAGGCCGATGCCCAATGTCATAGTACAGAGCATGTAAAATCCAAAACACCAAATATCAGTAAAAAAAGGACTCCAAAATCTAAAATAAAATTGTCGGAGGAGAAGCGTAAACTTGCCAATATGCCATTTACCACACGGAGTGGCAAGGAACGGCTGAGGCCCTGGCCTATGTTCATGGCTAGTGGTTCAGCTTCACATGAGGATGGAAGCACTCAGCCTCTCGCTAGAAAAATGAAAAGACTCAAGCTGGCAAAAGCACCGCAAAGAACTGTGCGTTCTTCGAAATCCCAAATCCACAAGGAGAGTCCAATTGTGTCGGTTGCGATGCCTGACCTTCCCAACACTGGACGTGAAGAGCATGCGCCTTCCACCATTTGCACGCCCCCTGCAAGTGCTGGAAGGAGCACCCGCAGTCCAGTTCCTGATAGTCAGATTGAAGATGTCAGTGTTGAAGTACACCAGGATGAGGAGGATATGGGTGTTGCTGGCGCTGGGGAGGAAATTGACAAGGAGGATTCTGATGGTGAGGTGGTTTGTTTAAGTCAGGCACCCGGGGAGACACCTGTTGTCCGTGGGAGGAATATGGCCGTTGACATGCCTGGTGAAAATACCAAAAAAATCAGCTCTTCGGTGTGGAAGTATTTCAACAGAAATGCGGACAACATTTGTCAAGCCGTGTGTTGCCTTTGTCAAGCTGTAATAAGTAGGGGTAAGGACGTTAACCACCTCGGAACATCCTCCCTTATACGTCACCTGCAGCGCATTCATAATAAGTCAGTGACAAGTTCAAAAACTTTGGGCGACAGCGGAAGCAGTCCACTGACGAGTAAATCCCTTCCTCTTGTAACCAAGCTCACGCAAACCACCCCACCAACTCCCTCAGTGTCAATTTCCTCCTTCCACAGGAATGCCAATAGTCCTGCAGGCCATGTCACTGGCAATTCTGACGATTCCTCTCCTGCCTGGGATTCCTCCGATGCATCCTTGCGTGTAACGCCTACTGCTGCTGGCGCTGCTGTTGTTGCTGCTGGGAGTCGATGGTCATCCCAGAGGGGAAATCGTAAGACCACTTTTACTACTTCCACCAAGCAATTGACTGTCCAACAGTCCTTTGCGAGGAAGATGAAATATCACAGCAGTCATCCTGCTGCAAAGCATCCTGGGTGGTGAGAAACGTGGTTCCGGTATCCATCATTACTGCAGAGCCAACTAGAGACTTGTTGGAGGTACTGTGTCCCCGGTACCAAATACCATCTAGGTTCCATTTCTCTAGGCAGGCGATACCGAAAATGTACACAGACCTCAGAAAAAGAGTCACCAGTGTCCTAAAAAATGCAGCTGTACCCAATGTCCACTTAACCACGGACATGTGGACAAGTGGAGCAGGGCAGGGTCAGGACTATGTGACTGTGACAGCCCACTGGGTAGATGTATGGACTCCCGCCGCAAGAACAGCAGCGGCGGCACCAGTAGCAGCATCTCGCAAACGCCAACTCTTTCCTAGGCAGGCTACGCTTTGTATCACCGGTTTCCAGAATACGCACACAGCTGAAAACCTCTTACGGCAACTGAGGAAGATCATCGCGGAATGGCTTACCCCAATTGGACTCTCCTGTGGATTTGTGGCATCGGACAACGCCAGCAATATTGTGTGTGCATTAAATCTGGGCAAATTCCAGCACATCCCATGGTTTGCACATACCTTGAATTTGGTGGTGCAGAATTTTTTTAAAAACGACAGGGGCGTGCAAAAGATGCTGTCGGTGGCCAGAAGAATTGCGGGACACTTTCGGCGTACAGGCACCACGTACAGAAGACTGGAGCAACACCAAAAACGCCTGAACCTGCCCTGCCATCATCTGAAGCAAGAAGTGGTAACGAGGTGGAATTCAACCCTATATATGCTTCAGAGGTTGGAGGAGCAGCAAAAGGCCATTCAAGCCTATACAATTCAGCACGATATAGGAGGTGGAATGCACCTGTCTCAAGCGCAGTGGAGAATGATTTCAACGTTGTGCAAGGTTCTGCTGCCCTTTGAACTTGCCACACGTGAAGTCAGTTCAGACACTGCCAGCCTGAGTCAGGTCATTCCCCTCATCAGGCTTTTGCAGAAGAAGCTGGAGATATTGAAGGAGGAGCTAACACGGAGCGATTCCGCTAGGCATGTGGGACTTGTGGATGGAGCCCTTAATTCGCTTAACAAGGATTCACGGGTGGTCAATCTGTTGAAATCAGAGAACTACATTTTGGCCACCGTGCTCGATCCTAGATTTAAAACCTACCTTGGATCTCTCTTTCCGGCAGACACAAGTCTGCAGGGGTTCAAAGAACTGCTGGTGAGAAAATTGTCAAGTCAAGCGGAACGCGACCTGTCAACATCTCCTCCTTCACATTCTCCCGCAACTGGGGGTGTGAGGAAAAGGCTCAGAATTCCGAGCCCACCCGCTGGCGGTGATGCAGGGCAGTCTGGAGCGACTGCTGATGCTGACATCTGGTCCGGACTGAAGGACCTGTCAACGATTACGGACATGTCGTCTACTGTCACTGCATATGATTCTCTCCCCATTGAAAGAATGGTGGAGGATTATATGAGTGACCGCATCCAAGTAGGCACGTCACACAGTCTGTACTTATACTGGCAGGAAAAAGAGGCAATTTGGAGGCCCTTGCACAAACTGGCTTTATTCTACCTAAGTTGCCCTCCCACAAGTGTGTACTCCGAAAGAGTGTTTAGTGCCGCCGCTCACCTTGTCAGCAATCGGCGTACGAGGTTACTTCCAGAAAATGTGGAGAAGATGATGTTCATTAAAATGAATTATAATCAATTCCTCCGTGGAGACATTGACCAGCAGCAATTGCCTCCACAAAGTACACAGGGAGCTGAGATGGTGGATTCCAGTGGGGACGAATTGATACTCTGTGAGGAGGGGGATGTACACGGTGATATATCGGAGGATGATGATGAGGTGGACATCTTGCCTCTGTAGAGCCAGTTTGTGCAAGGAGAGATTAATTGCTTCTTTTTCGGTGGGGGTCCAAACCAACCCGTCATTTCAGTCACAGTCGTGTGGCAGACCCTGTCACTGAAATGATGGGTTGGTTAAAGTGTGCATGTCCTGTTTATACAACATAAGGGTGGGTGGGAGGGCCCAAGGACAATTCCATCTTGCACTTCTTTTTTCTTTAATTTTTCTTTGCGTCATGTGCTGTTTGGGGAGTGTTTTTTGGAAGGGCCATCCTGCGTGACACTGCAGTGCCACTCCTAGATGGGCCAGGTGTTTGTGTCGGCCACTAGGGTCGCTTATCTTACTCACACAGCTACCTCATTGCGCCTCTTTTTTCTTTGCGTCATGTGCTGTTTGGGGAGTGTTTTTTGGAAGGGCCATCCTGCGTGACACTGCAGTGCCACTCCTAGATGGGCCCGGTGTTTGTGTCGGCCACTAGGGTCGCTTATCTTACTCACACAGCTACCTCATTGCGCCTCTTTTTTTCTTTGCGTCATGTGCTGTTTGGGGAGTGTTTTTTGGAAGGGCCATCCTGCGTGACACTGCAGTGCCACTCCTAGATGGGCCCGGTGTTTGTGTCGGCCACTAGGGTCGCTTATCTTACTCACACAGCTACCTCATTGCGCCTCTTTTTTTCTTTGCGTCATGTGCTGTTTGGGGAGTGTTTTTTGGAAGGGCCATCCTGCGTGACACTGCAGTGCCACTCCTAGATGGGCCCGGTGTTTGTGTCGGCCACTAGGGTCGCTTATCTTACTCACACAGCTACCTCATTGCGCCTCTTTTTTTCTTTGCGTCATGTGCTGTTTGGGGAGTGTTTTTTGGAAGGGCCATCCTGCGTGACACTGCAGTGCCACTCCTAGATGGGCCCGGTGTTTGTGTCGGCCACTAGGGTCGCTTATCTTACTCACACAGCTACCTCATTGCGCCTCTTTTTTTCTTTGCGTCATGTGCTGTTTGGGGAGTGTATTTTGGAAGGGCCATCCTGCGTGACACTGCAGTGCCACTCCTAGATGGGCCCGGTGTTTGTGTCGGCCACTAGGGTCGCTTATCTTACTCACACAGCTACCTCGGTGCAAATTTTAGGACTAAAAATAATATTGTGAGGTGTGAGGTATTCAGAATAGACTGAAAATGAGTGGAAATTATGGTTTTTGGGGTTAATAATACTTTGGGATCAAAATGACCCCCAAATTCTATGATTTAAGCTGTTTTTTAGGGTTTTTTGAAAAAAACACCCGAATCCAAAACACACCCGAATCCGACAAAAAAAATTCGGTGAGGTTTTGCCAAAACGCGGTCGAACCCAAAACACGGCCGCGGAACCGAACCCAAAACCAAAACACAAAACCCGAAAAATTTCAAGTGCACATCTCTAATATGCACATTACCCTGAGTTTGTAGTTTAATTTACTGGAAACACTAAGGTAGAGGTTCTCTTAGTGCAAATGAACGCTAATCTGCAAAGAAACTGCAGTATCATTGGTGGTCATTCCGAGTTGTTCGCTCGCTAGCTGCTTTTAGCAGCATTGCACATGCTAAGCCGCCGCCCTCCGGGAGTGTATCTTAGTTTAGCAGAATTGCGAACGAAAGATTAGCAGAATTGCGAATAGAAATTTCTTAGCAGTTTCTGAGTAGCTCGAGACTTACTCAGCCATTGCGATCAGTTCAGTCAGTTTCGTTCCTGGTTTGACGTCACAAACACACCCAGCGTTCGCCCAGACACTCCCCCGTTTCTTCAGACACTCCCGCGTTTTTCCCAGAAACGCCAGCGTTTTTTCGCACACACCCATAAAACGGCCAGTTTCCGCCCAGAAACACCCACTTCCTGTCAATCACACTACGATCACCAGAACGATGAAAAATCCTCGTTATGCCGTGAGTAAAATACCTAACTTTTGTGTAAAATAACTAAGCACATGCGCACTGCGAACCTTGCGCATGCGCAGTAAGCGACTAATCGCAATATAGCGAAAATCGGCAACGAGCGAACAACTCGGAATGACCACCATTGCTTCTAATGCTAGTTTGCATAGCTTTTAGCGTGACTCCTCTTTTGTGTATTTTTTTTTTTTTTTATAGTTTGTAGTGAGGGCATGGGGGGTCATTCCGACCTGTTCGCACGCAGCAGTTCTTCGCTGCGGTGCGAACGGGTCAGAACTGCGCATGCGCAGCGTGCACATTGCATACACACATCGTTACCCAGCGACCTCCGTCGCCAGGCAATGATGTGAACAGCGGAAAAAGAAGACGCAGCGCCGATCGCATGAACATTGACAGCGGAGAGGCGTTCCGAGCCGGATACTCACCGTTGGATGCCGTTTTCGGGGAGCGGTCGTCCGATCGCAGGCGTGTCCAGGCAAACGGAGGGCAGATATCTGACGTCAAAGCCAGGAGGAAAGTCGCTGGATCCGTCGCACAGGGTAAGTAGCTCCAGCCTTACTCCTAGGTTGCTGAAAACTTTTGCTTAGCAGGGCTGCACAAGCGTTCGCAGCCCTGCTACGCTAAAATACACTCCCCCATAGGGGGGGATTAGTTGATTGCACCAGCAGCAAAAAGTTGCTGGCTGCGATCAACTCGGAATGACCCCCATGGTTTTTTCTTGTGAGCAGATTTGTGTTTACTTTGCAATTTATTTCAACTTTGCTTTTGCTAATACATTTGCGTTCAACCTTAAATTAGGCCCTTAGACCAAAGCTTTACATTTAAGCATTCATCAGTTTATTATTGTGAGAAATGAAATGGGGGATGCTGCCAGATCTCCAGTGTGACAAATGACAGTTGTAATGTGGGAGGGTCATTATTACTCTGTGTAGAAAATCAGGGAAACCTTTTAACTATTCATGTGGATTTATTGTCTGTTGAAGTTGTGTGATATTTCTTTTTTGTTTGTATTCTCAATTAGTCACAGCTCCATCCATATTCCTGAGATAAATATGTCTGTTTGATCATAAAGAAACAGCCTTGAGAAATTATCGCTTTTATTCTTTACTGAAGCTGTTGTCTCCTTAATTTGTTGCAACCGATTATGACTCATTATTATCTGACTGAAGTTTGTCATATGGAAAAAAAACTTTCTTCAGAAACTTCTACAAACCAGTAAATACTATAACAGAGTGGGGCATAGCAGATAGTGAGTAATATGCATTTAGATTGTACAAATGCTAATTTACATAGGTAGATACATACAAAAAAAGTAAATACCCACATGTATAAGGGTCTGAGACTTACTGTACTTGATAATATTAAAGTGAAGTTCCCATCTGCGCAGGGTTGTCTTAACAGCATTGTAGGCCCTGGGCAAAGCAATGTACTGGGGCACCTATCCACCCATTCATGGGAATAAGCGAGGAAAAAAAAGACCCATCCTGTGGTCCTGCACTGTCTCTCCACATGCTTCCATACTGTGAATGACTGTCAGTACTATAAATGGCTCCGGCCATCCACCAATCAGAATGCTGAAAGTCATTCATTGGCTGTAGGCTCGGAGGCAGGTACATAATGCTACCTGGCTGTTCTGATTGTGTATAATTAATTCTCTACCTGCCTCCCAAGACTGCCCCTGCTTGTAGGCCCCTATAATCGTGGGACCCTGGCCAGCTGGCCATTGTGCCTATACATTAAGATGACCCTGCATCTATGCCAATTTAGGGCATTATCACAGTGACCCAGATAGCATTAGTTTGGAATAGATAATTGGGTGCTGTCTTTTGTATATGTCTATTATTATAGGGCATTACTATATGATTCTATTGTAATGTGGACACTACTATATACAGTATGTTTATTATTATGGAGCATTGCTATATAATTCTGTTGTAATGTGTACATTATTATATATTTCTGTTATTATGGAGGCATAACTATATATTTCAATTGTAATATGGACACTACTATATATGTCTATTATTATGGGGGCATTAGTTTGTATTTCTATTTTAATGTGGGACACTACTATATATGTCTATTATTTATGGGGCATTACTATATATATGGTAATGTGAGACACTACTATATATTTCTATTATACCGGCGGGCTCTACTACAGTATATTCCTGTTATAATGGGGGCATTACTATGTATTTTTATTAAATTGGGGGCATTACAATATATTTCTATTGTACTGGGGCATTACTATATATTTTTAATATACTGGAGGCAGTACTATATATTTCTAGCCTTACCTCCAGAGTGCAAAGAAAAGGGACTGTGCTGTGTGGCCACACCCCTAGTGTTATGTTGCCACTCCCCCTAGTGTCATGTGGTCATGCCCCCTCATGACACGTGACCACGCCCATTTTTTTTTAGCACACTCAGTGCCACTAAGAAAATATTTCTACTTGCACCACTGCATGGGGGAGAAGCGGTATCACTGCACATAACGTGTGCTGATACCACTTCTCCCCATAACAAAAGATAATACATTTACCCCACAGTTACAAACAGCTGTTTGCTAAATACATGATGTGGTTTACTGTTTGTGCATTTCAGCTTGCTACCCACCAGGGTCCAATTTTGAAAAGAGGCATGGTCTATGAAAAGGGGGCATGGCTCGTGATCGTGGCACTCCTGTGAAGCCACGTTTTCATCACAGAGGGGGCATGCCCAGCTCTCTGTAAGCTGCTGGCATGCCCTCTCTCCCTCTGTCTCCATTGAATAGATGCTGTGCGCATGAGTGACAGGAGCCTCCCAACTGCCACCCCCCTACCTGCAGCCCACAGGTGGAACAGCGGGAAAGCCCCCCAAAAAAGGGGACTGTCCCGCACAAACCGGGACAGTTGGGAGGTATGGAATAGGTGAGTGCAGTGGATAGTGCTTAGAAGAACTGATGCTGTTTTGAAGCCAAAAGGGTGGTCACAAAAATATTGGTTTGAATTAGATGTCTCTTCTGTTCATTCACTGTCACCACAACCATGAACACGTCTATTTTTGAAAGCATTCTTTCTTTGCAGCATTTTTTCCACATCTGCCTAAAACATTTGCACAGTATTGTATGTGTGTGTATGTATGGATATATATATATATATATATATATATATGGGTGGCACTTGATATGCCGGCTGTCAGAATTCCCAACAGCCAGCATACCGACAACTATTTTCCCTCTTGGGGTGTTCATGCAGCCCGCAGCATGGCGAGTACAGTGATCCCGCAAGGGGCTCTTTTGCACTTGCCCCGCTGCCAGTATCCCAGCGCCAGTATGCTGGGCACTGGGATCCTGTGCGCTGGCATACCATAGTACACCCTATATATATTTATATATATGTGACACCCACAGAGGTAGGGGAGGTACTAATGTGGTATGCCAGAACACTTTTGTTACACCCAATTTCGAACCATTTACCGGGACAATCAATTTCACAGAAGAAGATAATAAACTTTTTATTGCGCTGGAACGAACATACCCCACAAGAGTGACCCCAATTAACTTTGCGGTTAACCGCAGACGGCAAAGTTCCCATTATTGGTTACAATGGAGCGCCGCTATGTTACATTTGTAACCAGTGCGCTCCTCTGACTGACAGTGCAGGAGCGCACAGCCAATCAGGAGAGTGCCATAACGTGGTGCTCCCTGATTGGCTGGCGGGTCCTTCACTGACAGAAGTCACAGGGTGTCCCGCCAGTTGGGGAAAGGGGTTCCATGTGTAAACATGGGACCCCTTTCAGTTCGTGGTTCGGGTTGTTCGTTTTTTTATTTTAACAAGTACGTGGATTACAAACTTAAGAGGACCGATCTACACAGGATTGTTTGTAAGTATATTTTTTATTTACAGGTACCCCGTGGATTCTACTGGAGAAGAGGACCGAGGGGCTTCGTGTCAACATAGGTAAGTATGTATGTGTGTAAGTGTGCATGTATGTAAATTAAAGTTATACTGTCACGGTGTGTGTCTTGTGTTTTTTTGTGTGTAGAACTACAGGTACCAGCGGGCCCGTTATTCTCCCGCATGCTGGTACTTGTGGTTCTCCAAGTACCAGCTTGTGGGGGAGACTTGCTGGGACTTATAGTTCTTCTACAAAAAACAATATTCTTTATTTTTACACTATGGCTATCAGCCTCCCATCTACCGCCCACAGATGGGGGTGGACAGCCTCGGGCTTCACCCCTGGCCCTTGGGTGGCTGGAGGGGGGGACCCCTTGATTTAAGGGGTCCCCACTCTTCCAGGGTACCCCGGCCAGTGGTGACTAGTTGGAGATGTAATGCCAGGGTCGCCGGGACCAGTATAAAAGTGTCCCCCAGCTGTGGCATTATGTCCCTGGCTAATGGAGCCCGGTGCTGGTGTTAAAAATACGGGGGACCCCTATGTTTTTTGTCCTTCGTATTTTTTGCACCAGGACCAGATGCAGAGCCCGGTGCTGGTTGATGAAATATGGGGGGGCCCTATTCATTTTTTCCCCTGTATTTTTTCAACCAGGACCGGCTCAAAGAGCCCGAGGCTGGTTATGCTTAGGAGGGGGGACCCCACGCAATTTTTTTCTGAGATTTTTAAGCCTTTCACACACCTTCCCACAGATAAACATGCACGGATCTCAATGATCCGTGCATGCCTATCAGAATACGGGGGGGGGGAAAGCAGGTATATTTGAAAACTTCTTTTTTTTACAATTTGTACTTTTTCCCAGCAGTGTTTGGCTTTTGACAGCAGTGATTGAGAATACGAATTCTTAGTAAATTACCGAGTTGTATAAAATAACACAGGTGTGTTTGACTGATGGTGTATTCATTCGTATTTTTTTTCTCTGCCCTCAAAAAAAATATGAATGCCTCATCACTGCCGAGTTTTGTGTTTAGTTAATTGCCGAGATGACACTTTGAACAAAAAACACATAATCGACCAAAATCGGGAGCTTAGTAAATATACCCCTTGGTATATGACTCATTAGGTCAGGTCAATAACCATTTCATAACTCTGCAGGTTACTAAACATTCAGTACAATGTTAGTCACTGTTACCGTGTACAACCCCAATCAGTTCTGCCCTTGAAGTTCCGCTGAATAGCATAAAGTTGGTGCACGTTGGGTACCTTTTTCCTTCTATTTCTAATTGGACTTTAAGTAATAGAGTAATGGTTACTAATGAACCTCTGCTGTTCTATGGCTACTTCTTGGTTATTGAGAAGTACTCCACAGGTTTATCAATAAATACAAGAATCCTGACTAAACTGTGCTGCTTCCTGTATAGTTCCCTGAGTAGGACAGGATTTACAATACTCCAGCGTCTGTCAAGCTGTAGCGGAAACTGTCTATATCCCCTAAGGGAAAGGAACAATGCAGGAGATCCTCAAGAACTTCTCCTCTATTAATAACTCAAGGACTATGCTTAAACTCTCTTTCCCTCACTAACATGCGGTGCTGGCAAAATCCTATGCAGTATCGTTAATTTACAGTCTGTGCTGCATTGACTACCCATAGTTAGTGTCACTAGAAACTGGCTGCAAATGCTGTCTCTGTATACTGACTGACAAGTGAATAGCCCAGGATACTGCAAGCTTAAAGCACTGGACTGCTAAATTCCCTGCTGTACAAGTGGAGTTTAGTAAATGGGGCTCTGACAGTGTAGTGCTTAGGTGGTTTACAATGGTACCTCTCTGCTCGCAGCTGTCAGTGCTATTCTCTTGTCCCTGTCAGTGCTATTCTCTTGTCCCTGGCTGAGGTAGTTGTATGACTAAGCCAAGCGACACACACAATTGGCCCATCTAGGTGTGGCACTGCAGTGGAAGACAGGAGGGCAGATATCAAAAAAAGGCCCCTAACAGCACATGATGCAAAGAAGAAAAAAAGGTGCACCGAGGTTGCTGTATGACTCAACCACCTGGCCCATCTAGTAGTGTCACGCAGTGGCTAAATGTCGAGCGTGGGCCGCAATTGTTCGGTCCACTGACAGCATCTCCACAACGCTCCAGTCACTTTAAAAAAAATCTGATATTGGTGGACTTATACGGCAGTACTCCAGGACTAATAAAGAAGTACCCCTGGACTCATACGGCAGTGTCACACAGGATGGCACATTTAAAAAACTAGGCCCCAAACAGCACCTCATGCAAAGATGTCGAAGAGGTGCAATGAGGTAGCTATATGACTAAGCCAATCGACACAAACAATTCCAATTGGAATTATACGTCCAAATCACTGGAATTAATTGGCAAGATCACTGTAATTATACATCCAAATCACTGGAATTAATTGGCACAATCACTGTAATTATACGTCCAAATCACTGGAATTAATTTGCAAAATCTCGGCATTGCCTGCCTAGTGAAGTTGATTCTAGATGGGATTTGTTACCGGGGACACAATATCTCCATCAATTGTCTAAATCCCACTGCACTAATGGTGGATACCGGACGCACGTCTAACACCAACATAAGTGTTAAGGCCTCATTTATGAGGGCTTCCATCGTCATGTGAAGCTGAGCCACTAGTCATGAACATATGCTAGGGCACAGGAATTATACGCCAGTATTCCGAGAATTATACGGCAATGTCACAGTAATTATACGCCAGTATTCCGAGAATTATATGGCAATGTCACAGGAATTATACGCCAGTATCACAGGAATTATTTGCAATATCACGGGAATTATACGCCAGTATCACAGGAATTATACGGCAGTAACACTGGATATATGGCAGCAGAGGACACCACCACTGTGACTGGTCACTGGACTGATGCACAAGAGACTTCCCCTGGTCTAATGCAGGACAACACAGCACCACTGAAAGGGATTTATACAGCTACACTGGATATATGGCATCAGAGGACACCACCACTGTGACTGGTCACTGGACTGATGCTGCACAAGAGAGACACTACCCCTGGTCTGATGCAAGACAACACAGCAAAACTGCAAGGGACTTATACAGCAGCCAGCAGCACTGGGGACATATAGCAGCAGAGGACACCAACACTGTGACTAGCTGGACTGATGCAGCACAATACAATGACTACACTGGACTGAGCGGTACAACACAGTACAAGACTCACCACCCCACTTTCCCACCTTCACACAGACCCTGAGGACGGAGACACGTCCTCTCACTACACTCTCCAAGACTGGAGTGAAAACTGCCACGACGCGCGGCTCCTTATATGGAATCCAAATCCCGCGAGAATCCGACAGTGGGATAATGATGTTTTGCCTCGTTCGGGTTTCCAAGTCAGGCGGGAAAACCCGAGCCGGGTTCGGAACTGGGCTCAGAGCGTGAGGCTCGCTACGGTTCGGTTCTCTGAGAACCGAACCCGCTCATCTCTACTATTCACTTATCCTCTTTTAACCCCTCGTGGCACATTGACCCATTCCTTAATAACACCACATGGGGCACTAACTCTCTGACGTGCGGTGGGGTGGGGCAGGTGAGGCAGAGCCTTTCCTGTCATACTAACATTTGTGCTAGAGGTTTGACTGTATAAAGTATATGAAAAATAAAAATAATTTGTTTGAAATATCTTTGCTTTATTCTAATAATTTTTATAGCCAAAACTGGAGTAAAAGTCTATGGCAGGCGAGGCAGTGCCTCACATGGCTATCTTTTCCACACATCTCTGATCAAAACTCACCAAATTTCCAGGAGTTCATACTGCTGCACCTGTGTGTAATGGCCAGATGTACGCTGTGGCTCATATAATGCATTTAAATCTGATTCTGGCGCTAGCCAGTGCCTCCTGAGCCATTTGACTCACCGCACGTCTATATATATATATATATATATATGTATATGCGTATGTGTATATATATATATATATAGTGTGTGTGTGTGTGTGTGTGTGTGTGTGTGTGTGTGTGTGTGTGTATTAGAAATGTGCAGCTGGCATTTTTCGGGTTATGTGTTTTGGTTTTGTATCTGGATCCCCGTTCGTGTTTTGGATCTGGATTGGTTTTGCCAAAACCACCCTTTCAGGTTTTGGTTTAGGTTTTGGATCTGGATGAGTTTTCAAAAAAACATGAAAACAGCTAAAATCACAAAATTTGGGGGTAATTTTGATCCTACGGTATTAGTAACCTCAATAACATTAATTTCCACTGATTTCCAGTCTATTCTGAACACCTCACAATATTGTTTTTAGGCCAAAAGGTTGCACCGAGGTCGCTGGATGACTAAGCTAAGTGACCCAAGTGGTCGGCACAAACACCTGGCCCATCTAGGAGCAGCACTGCGGTGGCTGAATGTCGAAAGTGGCCTGCAATTTTTTCGCCCACTGACAGCATCTCTTGCACACCCCTGTAATTTAAAAAAAAATTCTGTACCACCAAATTAATTGTATGTGCAAAACATGGGACGTGCTGGAATTTGCCCAGATGTAATGCACGCACAATATTGGTGGCATTGTCAGATATCACAACTCCCCAGAAGAGTCTTAGTGGGGTAAGCCATTTGTGCGATGATGTCCCTCAGTTTCCATAAGAGGTTGTCAGCGGTGTGCCTCTTACGGAAACCGGTGATACACAGCGTAGCCTGCCTAGGAACGAGCTGGCTTTTGTGAGATGCTGCTACTGTTGCCGCTGCTGTTGTTGCTGCAGCAGGCAATACATCTACCCAGTGGGCTGTCACAGTCATGTAGTCCTTAGTTTGCCCTGCTCCACTTTTCCACAGTAGAGCGTACCGCTACACCATACAGGCCAAACCCTGTAAAAATTATTTGGATTAAATTTTAATAACCCTTTTATTTGGAGTAAATAATATACAGCACAGGACACCACCACTGGACGTATACGGCAGTACCCCTGGATTTATACGGCAGCACCACTGGACTTATACGGCAGCACCACCACTCGTCCGGGGTGAGGCCAATGCAATGGCCATCTTAGCCATATTCATGCCAGTAGTGGAAAACTCGGAAGTGGACTTCCTCAGCAGACACGACCTCCATCCGGGGGGAATGCGGCCTACATCCCCAGGTGGTTCAACTGTTAATTCACCGGTGTGGCTGTCCGCAGATAGATCTGATGGCTTCTCAACAAGAAGCTATGCCATTACTGTTCCTGAACAAGGGATCCACAGGCTGTAGCAGTGGACACGCTGATGACACCATAGACTTACCAGTTTGTGTACCTGTTCCCTCCTCTACTGTTAATCCCAAGAGTTCTAAAAAGACTAAGAAGGAAAACCATTCAAGCAATTCTAATTGCCCCGGATTGCCCTCGAGGGGTGTGGTAGTCGGACCTCCTAAGCATGGCTGTGGGGGATCACCGGCCTCTGCCACTTCAAAAGGATCTTCTTCAACAAGGTCCATTCGTCTATCCAGACTTACAGCGGCTACGTTTGACAGCTTGGAAGTTGAGAGGGAGATTCAAGCTAAAAAAGGTCTTCCGTCCCGGGTTATTTCCACCATTGTCCAGGCCAGTAAGATGGTTACGTCTAAACATTATCATCGTGTCTGGAAAAAGTATGTTTCCTGGTGTGAAAAGTAGGATGGTTTCTCCCGTGGAATTTAGAATGGATCGTTTTCTACTTTTCTTGCAAGCAGGAATGGATATGGGCCTATGTTTAGGCTCCATCAAAGTCCAGATTTCGTCGCTTTCTACTTTCTTCCAGAAACAGCTTGCCATATTGCCGGAAGTACAAACTTTCCTAAAAGGTGTTCTTCATATGCAACTGACCTTCGTACCTCCCTCAGCTCCCTGGGATCTCAATGTGGTTCTGTCCTTTCTTCAACCGGACTGGTTTGAACCCTTACATAGGGTGGAGTTGAAATTTCTCACCTGAAAGACGGGGCTGTTATTAGCGTTGGCGTCTGCCAGATGTGTCTCTGAATTGTGGGCCTTATCCTGTAAGAGCCCTTGTTTGATTTTTCATGAAGACAAGGTGGAACACAGGACCCGACCTCAGTTTTTGCCGAAAGTGGTGTCAGCTTTTCATGTGAATCAACCCATTGTGGTTCCAGTGTTGTCTGATGCCTCCGTTGGTCCAGAGTCCTTGGAGGGGCATAGAGGGGAGGAACCAGCACACACATACACACACTAAAGGTTTTAAAGTGCCAGGCTCCAGTGGACCCGATCTATACACTATGGTACTAAAGTACAGATCCCCAGTATCCACTACGGACTAGGAGAAAAGGAGTTATTGGTAGGTATAAAATTACTATTTTTTTTTCTGGTAAGTTTTTTGCCTGCCTCAGATTGGTGAAAAAAAAAATCCCAGATAAGTGTCGTCATTGGGCTGACTTCAGGGCTAATTGGATAGCTCTGGGGGATCGATTACCGCAGGTAATTGAAATCCCTCCTTAGTTAAATGTAAGTGCTACAGAAAATTATGTAAGTTGTAAAGGTCAACATTTTGCACAAGTTAAGGTGAAATTGGGTTTTGTTGACTAAAGCTGTATTGCATAATTAAATATCTTTAAAATTTAGAACAGCTGACATCTGTGTTTGCTATTCTGCAGAAAGCTTCAGCCTTTGGGGTGCTTCAGCCCATAGACCATATCTCCCAACCTTCCTGATTTTGGTGGGACAGTACCGCTTTTTAGGTACTGTCCTGCCATTCCACCTGAGGGCCACAGTGTCCTGTGGTGGAGGAAAGTTTGGGAGACCTCCTCTCACCCACTGCTTAGCAGAGCGAGTGGTGAATGAATGCATGCACATGTGTACAGCGTCTATTCAAGGTAAAGAGGGACTTGGGGTAGCTCAGCTGCTCCTAGAGCATAGGCATGCCCCAAACATGTCAAAAATAGGGGCGTGGCTCATGGGCATGTGGCTTCCCAAGAGGCCACACTTTATTGTTGCAAGGCCACATATCCTAATTTTGGGTGTGCATCTCTTGCAGAAAAAGTTGGGAGGTATACCCAGGGGCGCTTTAAGAGAGGAGGCCCGTGTTCAGCCTCATCTGTTCGGGCACCATCCTCTCTGCCGGCAGCGTTGAGAGTCTGAGCACTAGAGGGCTCAGACTCTAATGCGCATGTGCAGATCTCATAGCCTACAACATTTTACACATAAAAATCGGTATAAATCCAAAAAGGGGTCGTGGTCATGGGTAAAGGGGGAGTGGCCACACCATTTTCCTATACTTTCATTAGAAGTTTGGAGAGCCAAAAATCGGTACAGACCATAAAAAAGGTACTGTACCTGCCAAAAAGGTACAGTTGGAGGGTATGAGATCTCCTGGAAAATCATGCGGCCACCATTTTCCCTGAGATTTCTCTACTGCGCATGCACAGAACTCCATAAAAATGGCCGCTGAGACATTTTCACTGTGTTTTAACAGCACTGTGGATGCCGGTGCTGGACACCGGAGGGGTGAGTATTTTATAAATGTGTGCGGTGGGGGTCCCCTCTGGACTTAGGGGCCCATGTGCACTGCACACACTGCACCCATTATAGAAACGCCAGTGGGTATACCCTAGACATCCTACTAGCACCCTCAGTTTTGAAATCCTGCCTACATTCTCTTTCCCTGCTCAAGTTGTCCCCTCCTATGCTGCTACCCTGCTGTTAAACACATGACACAAGCAGTTTCCTACACATTAGTTGCTTTTTTTTATTACTATTGTATCTAAATGATCATAAAGAATTTATTTATTTTTTAAGCCAGAGGATAATAAATTAATGGAACTTAGTATCTACCAGTCCCATCTTTCAAGTTGTATTGTGAAAGTTCCAGCCACTCTAAATATTAATTTGCTGTCGAGGTCACTTTGTTTATGAGGACGGTGAATTTGTTTTCTGTGTCATTGTAACTCCCAGCCGCTGCACACATTGTAAACATCAGGGTACATTACTTACCATAAAGAATACATCTCCCTGCTATTCTGCTGAAATTACTATACTTATAACTGAGACATCATGATTCTCTCAGAAGGCTACTTATTGTATGTAAACCTGACATTTGTTCCATCTTCTGGAAACGTTAAAGTCTGGAGCATATTTAGAGCCTCCATTTAAGCGGTTTAGATGTTTTTAGTGATTCTAATAAATAGTTAGTTTCAGCTTCAGCAACGTAATGGTTTCAATTCCCTGTCAGTGGAGATGGCATTTATGCTCCGTATTATAGCTGGGTTTCTCCTGTGCATTAAGCAGAACCTATCAACCCCATTACTGTCTAATCTGAGTCATGCCCTGGAAGTGTTCTGCACGGCCACTAATTACCCAGTTTTGCATTTGCAGAGTTCTGAGAGCTGTCATGGCAGTTTATATACACAGGGATTAGGAGAGTTTATTAAGCATTAGAGATGCACAATTTCTCGACGGTGATGTCGGTCACAGGGAGTATTGAACACAGCACAATTTGCTAGAAACAAGATGTTTTTAAACAATTGCTAAACTTTATCATAAAATAAATTGAAATAAAAAAGGTAAAAGTGTATCTCAAAAAGAAATAAGATATGTCACATCACATTTATACCTGTAGTACAATTGAGTGAATTGTCAGCCATTGTGTGCACTTAAAGCAATTGTAAAAATGTTCTTTGGTCTGTTTCTGCTGATGTGTTTTAACCCCGCCTTTTTACACACTTACATTGGTCGGCGGGGACGTGATCATATGATCATTCCATTATGGTCCCTGCACTCACTACCTATTCCATGCCACGCTCCCTGTCTGCCTTGCTAAGCCAACCTGTCTGCCCTCACTGAAATATTCCAGAAGAGAAGATGCAACTGATCACTCTTGGGGCAGGCTAGGGCTCTTACAGGGGGTAAAATGACAAGATTCACATAACTAAGTAAACCCCCTATGGACCTGCGATTTCTTGTATTATCTCCCTATTTTGCCCATTTCACTAGGAAGTTTAGCAGTGTAACTCATAAAATTGGGCATCATAAAGTGAGGGCAGGGCTTAATGGCACAATTCTCATCAAGCCTCCAAACTTCCTATATCAGTGGGGAAAGAGGTGGGATTCGATAGGTTGTTCTAATGTTAGGGAACTCCAGCACTGTGTGTGTGAGACCCCTAGAGCCAGTGAGAGGGTGTTCTGCCAATAACAGCTG
This sequence comes from Pseudophryne corroboree, assembly GCF_028390025.1. Taxonomy (NCBI): domain Eukaryota; kingdom Metazoa; phylum Chordata; class Amphibia; order Anura; family Myobatrachidae; genus Pseudophryne; species Pseudophryne corroboree. The sequence goes on from NC_086450.1 coordinate 224,071,326, forward strand.
TTCCTATTTCCTTTGAGCTGTATGCACTCATTGGTACCTGAAATGCCATCTGGAGTTAAACCTCTAGCAGTAGGGGCTCACACAATAGGCTGGAGACCACAAGGTAATAAACATGGAGTGTAGCAGCTGGCAAGGCAAGAGTTAATTGCAGGCAGACTGGAAACAGGAACAGTAACTGCAGAAAGGCTTGACAAGATATGGTGACTGAAGACTGCAGGACTGGATATGTACTGGTAATTGAACAATGATAACTGAAGTAACAAAGTGTTTGTTGCAGCCAGGCAATGGGTAACTGCTCGGAAACAAACAGGTGCTGGGTGTGTACTGTGATTGAAGGCAGAGTGCTGACAGTATGAACGTAGTTGCAAAGAAACTTGCTGAAAGACCTTTGTAACTTGGCTGCAGATTGTAATAACACACAGTAGCTAAGTTTTTACTACAATGTAGGTTCAAGTGTACCGGAAATGCTCCAGACTTGCACTTACTGGCACGGCTGGAGTGAATGTACTTTGCTGTTGAAACTACGGAAATACAGGCTGGATATACACATAAACAGAGCTGGCAGGATATATATTCACAGAAACCTGACAGGAGCCTGACATGGATCAGTACCAGACATGAGAGTAACTGGAGGGACATGGCAAAACAAGGACAAGGAGACGGAATGGACACTGGATAGTAGGTACAGGGCAGAAACCAACAAGGCACAGGTGCAGGACTGTCAGGGACAGCACACCGAGGACTAAGGCAGGATACAAAGAGATATCAGGCTGAGCTCAGGTAACAAGGCATTCCAAACAAGTGAGTTGCTGCATGTAGCAGCCAGCATCTTCATTGCTAGGAGACTAAGAGAGTAGGCAAGCGTGATTTGAAATCATTTCTGATCTGGTCAATAATTGCACATATATTATTTGCCATTAGATAGTGAATATCCCACCTACAGTAAGATTGATCAGAAGGGCTATGGGAGAAGATGGATGTTATGGAAAAGAATGGTGCCTCTTCTAAATGGCACAATCCCTAAAATCATCATAGAACTAGGTTAAGTCCTAGATTATTAATCGATTTAATTATTGAACCTTTAACATGTTTTTAACAAATACAATATAACACAAAAAGAAAACTGTTACACTTAGAACTTTAGTCAGTTGTATTTTGTTTATTATTGAGTCTATTAGGGTAGGATGGCCCAGAACTGTCTAAGTACACTTGCTGAATTTTGTTGTGCTTGAACTTCATCCCTGCACTGTCCAACCCAGGGTCTTCTTATCATGAAAGGGGATAACTCGATGCTATGCAGGCTAGTTCTAAAAAATATTATTGTAGCACTGTTGGTCCTTATTTTGTATAATGATGTTAACCACATTGGTCAATATTAATGTTGGGAAAAATAATTGCTAATACACCACCTGATAGAAGCAATTATATGAGCATATAATATTATTTTCCACTGTGGCTCACTCTGAACATTATACCCTCATTTTTAGTGGACAAACTCCAACACTGGTAGACACTAGAGATGTGCACCGGAAATTTTTCGGGTTTTGGTTTTGGGTTCGGTTCCGTGGCCGTGTTTTGGGTTCGAACGCGTTTTGGCAAAACCTCACCGAATTTTTTTTGTCGGATTCGGGTGTGTTTTGGATTCGGGTGTTTTTTTTCAAAAAACCCTAAAAAACAGCTTAAATCATAGAATTTGGGGGTCATTTTGATCCCAAAGTATTATTAACCTCAATAACCATAATTTCCACTCATTTTCAGTCTATTCTGAACACCTCACACCTCACAATATTATTTTTAGTCCTAAAATTTGCACCGAGGTCGCTGGATGACTAAGCTCAGCGACCCAAGTGGCCGACACAAACACCTGGCCCATCTAGGAGTGGCACTGCAGTGTCACGCAGGATGGCCCTTCCAAAAAACACTCCCCAAACAGCACATGACGCAAAGAAAAAAAGAGGCGCAATGAGGTAGCTGTGTGAGTAAGCTAAGCGACCCTAGTGGCCGACACAAACACCTGGCCCATCTAGGAGTGGCACTGCAGTGTCAGGCCGGATGGCCCTTCCAAAAAAATACTCCCCAAACAGCACATGACGCAAAGAAGAAAAAAAAAAAGAGGCGCAATGAGGTAGCTGTGTGACTAAGATAAGTGACCCTAGTGGCCGACACAAACACCTGGCCCATCCAGGAGTGGCACTGCAGTGTCACGCAGGATGGCCCTTCCAAAAAATACTCCCCAAACAGCACATGACGCAAAGAAGAAAAAAAAGAGGCGCAATGAGGTAGCTGTGTGACTAAGATAAGCGACCCTAGTGGCCGACACAAACACCTGGCCCATCTAGGAGTGGCACTGCAGTGTCACGCAGGATGGCCCTTCCAAAAAACACTCCCCAAACAGCACATGACGCAAAGAAAAATGAAAGAAAAAAGAGGTGCAAGATGGAATTGTCCTTGGGCCCTCCCACCCACCCTTATGTTGTATAAAAAGGACATGCACACTTTAACCAACCCATCATTTCAGTGACAGGGTCTGCCACAAGACTGTGACTGAAATGACGGGTTGGTTTGGACCCCCACCAAAAAAGAAGCAATTAATCTCTCCTTGCACAAACTGGCTCTACAGAGGCAAGATGTCCACCTCATCATCATCCTCCGATTCATCACCGTGTACATCCCCCTCCTCACAGATTATCAATTCGTCCCCACTGGAATCCACCATCACAGCTCCCTGTGTACTTTGTGGAGGCAATTGCTGCTGGTGAATGTCTCCATGGAGGAATTGATTATAATTCATTTTAATGAACATCATCTTCTCCACATTTTCTGGAAGTAACCTCGTACGCCGATTGCTGACAAGGTGAGCGGCGGCACTAAACACTCTTTCGGAGTACACACTTGTGGGAGGGCAACTTAGGTAGAATAAAGCCAGTTTGTGCAAGGGCCTCCAAATTGCCTCTTTTTCCTGCCAGTATACGTACGGACTGTCTGACGTGCCTACTTGGATGCGGTCACTCATATAATCCTCCACCATTCTTTCAATGGTGAGAGAATCATATGCAGTGACAGTAGACGACATGTCCGTAATCGTTGGCAGGTCCTTCAGTCCGGACCAGATGTCAGCATCAGCAGTTGCTCCAGACTGCCCTGCATCACCGCCAGCGGGTGGGCACGGAATTCTGAGCCTTTTCCTCGCACCCCCAGTTGCGGGAGAATGTGAAGGAGGACATGTTGACAGGTCGCGTTCCGCTTGACTTGACAATTTTCTCACCAGCAGTTATTTGAACCCCTGCAGACTTGTGTCTGCCGGAAAGAGAGATACAACGTAGCTTTTAAATCTAGGATCGAGCACGGTGGCCAAAATGTAGTGCTCTGATTTCAACAGATTGACCACCCGTGAATCCTTGTTAAGCGAATTAAGGGCTCCATCCACAAGTCCCACATGCCTAGCGGAATCGCTCAGTGTTAGCTCCTCCTTCAATGTCTCCAGCTTCTTCTGCAATAGCCTGATGAGGGGAATGACCTGATTCAGGCTGGCAGTGTCTGAACTGACTTCACGTGTGGCAAGTTCAAAAGGTTGCAGAACCTTGCACAACGTTGAAATCATTCTCCACTGCGCTTGAGACAGGTGCATTCCACCTCCTATATCGTGGTCAGTTGTATAGGCTTGAATGGCCTTTTGCTGCTCCTCCAACCTCTGAAGCATATAGAGGGTTGAATTCCACCTCGTTACCACTTCTTGCTTCAGATGATGGCAGAGCAGGTTCAGGCGTTTTTGGTGTTGCTCCAGTCTTCTGTACGTGGTGCCTGTACGCCGAAAGTGTCCCGCAATTCTTCTGGCCACCGACAGCATCTCTTGCACGCCCCTGTCGTTTTTTAAATAATTCTGCACCACCAAATTCAAGGTATGTGCAAAACATGGGACGTGCTGGAATTTGCCCAGATTTAATGCATACACAATATTGCTGGCGTTGTCCGATGCCACAAATCCACAGGAGAGTCCAATTGGGGTAAGCCATTCTGCGATGATCTTCCTCAGTTGCCGTAAGAGGTTTTCAGCTGTGTGCGTATTCTGGAAAGCGGTGATACAAAGCGTAGCCTGCCTAGGAAAGAGTTGGTGTTTGCGAGATGCTGCTACTGGTGCCGCCGCTGCTGTTCTTGCGGCGGGAGTCCATACATCTACCCAGTGGGCTGTCACAGTCATATAGTCCTGTTTCTGAGGTCTGTGTACATTTTCGGTATCGCCTGCCTAGAGAAATGGAACCTAGATGGTATTTGGTACCGGGGACACAGTACCTCAAACAAGTCTATAGTTGGCTCTGCAGTAATGATGGATACCGGAACCACGTTTCTCACCGCCCAGGATGCCAAGGCCTCAGTTATCCGCTTTGCAGCAGGATGACTGCTGTGATATTTCATCTTCCTCGCAAAGGACTGTTGGACAGTCAATTGCTTGGTGGAAGTAGTAAAAGTGGTCTTACAACTTCCCCTCTGGGATGACCATCGACTCCCAGCAGCAACAACAGCAGCGCCAGCAGCAGTAGGCGTTACACTCAAGGATGCATCGGAGGAATCCCAGGCAGGAGAGGACTCGTCAGAATTGCCAGTGACATGGCCTGCAGGACTATTGGCATTCCTGGGGAAGGAGGAAATTGACACTGAGGGAGTTGGTGGGGTGGTTTGCGTGAGCTTGGTTACAAGAGGAAGGGATTTACTGGTCAGTGGACTGCTTCCGCTGTCGCCCAAAGTTTTTGAACTTGTCACTGACTTATGATGAATGCGCTGCAGGTGACGTATAAGGGAGGATGTTCCGAGGTGGTTAACGTCCTTACCCCTACTTATTACAGCTTGACAAAGGCGTGACACCTGTTGTCCGCATTTCTGTTGAAATACTTCCACACCGAAGAGCTGATTTTTTTGGTATTTTCACCAGGCATGTCAATGGCCATATTCCTCCCACGGACAACAGGTGTCTCCCCGGGTGCCTGACTTAAACAAGCCACCTCACCATCAGAATCCTCCTTGTCAATTTCCTCCCCAGCGCCAGCAACACCCATATCCTCCTCATCCTGGTGTACTTCAACACTAACATCTTCAATCTGACTATCAGGAACTGGACTGCGGGTGCTCCTTCCAGCACTTGCAGGGGGCGTGCAAATGGTGGAAGGCGCATGCTCTTCACGGCCAGTGTTGGGAAGGTTAGGCATCGCAACCGACACAATTGGACTCTCCTTGTGGATTTGTGATTTCGAAGAACGCACAGTTCTTTGCTGTGCTTTTGCCAGCTTAAGTCTTTTCATTTTTCTAGCGAGAGGCTGAGTGCTTCCATCCTCATGTGAAGCTGAACCACTAGCCATGAACATAGGCCAGGGCCTCAGCCGTTCCTTGCCACTCCGTGTGGTAAATGGCATATTGGCAAGTTTACGCTTCTCCTCCGACGATTTTATTTTAGATTTTTGAGTCCTTTTTTTTTACTGATATTTTGTGTTTTGGATTTTACATGCTCTGTACTATGACATTGGGCATCGGCCTTGGCAGACGACGTTGATGGAATTTCATCGTCTCGGCCATGACTAGTGGCAGCAGCTTCAGCACGAGGTGGAAGTGGATCTTGATCTTTCCCTATTTTTGGAACCTCAACATTTTTGTTCTCCATATTTTAATAGGCACAACTAAAAGGCACCTCAGGTAAACAATGGAGATGGATGGATACTAGTATACTTATGGATGACGAGTGACTGACGACACAGAGGTAGCTACAGCCGTGGACTACCGTACTGCGTCTGCTAGTATATAAAAAATATATATATATCACTACTGCAGGTATATATAACATAATGACGGACTTGCTGGACACTGTCAGCAGACTCCTAAACTACTAGTATGAAGAAGATAGAAAAAAAAACCCCACCACAGGTAGGTATACAATTATGGACGAGCACTGACGACACAGAGGTAGCTACAGCCGTGGACTACCGTACTGCGTCTGCTAGTATAGAGATGATAATGATATAAAAAATATATATATATCACTTCTGCAGGTATATATAATATAATGACGGACCTGCTGGACACTGTCAGCAGACTCCTAAACTACTAGTATGAAGAAGATAGAAAAAAAAACCCCACCACAGGTAGGTATACAATTATGGACGAGCACTGACGACACAGAGGTAGCTACAGCCGTGGACTACCGTACTGCGTCTGCTAGTATAGAGATGATAATGATATAAAAAATATATATATATCACTACTGCAGGTATATATAATATAATGACGGACCTGCTGGACACTGTCAGACGACTCATAAACTACTAGTATGAAGAAGATAGAAAAAAAAACCCCACCACAGGTAGGTATACAATTATGGACGAGCACTGACGACACAGAGGTAGCCACAGCCGTGGACTACCGTACTGCGTCTGCTAATATAGAGATGATAAAGATGATAGAGATGAACAAAAAAAATATAACACTACTGCAGGTAAATATTTATATAATATAATGAATGACGGACCTGCTGGACACTGTCAGCAGAATGCGTTTATAGAATAAAAAAAAAAAAACACCACAGGAGTGTTTAACTTTTTCAGGCAGACAATATACTGGTGGTCACTGGTCAGTCACACTGGCAGCAAAAGTGTGCACTGTACTCCTGCTATAACTGCACCCCAGTCTCCCCCACAATTCAGCTGTGTGAGCAGTGAGCACTCAGCACAGTCAGATATACATAGATGATTTTATCATGCAGCACACTGAGGCTGAGCAGAGATATTGTATGTGACTGTGTATCGTTTTTTTTCAGGCAGAGAACGGATTATATTAAATAATAAATAAAACTGGTGGTGGTCACTAGTAACTATCAGCAAAACTCTGCACTCTGAGTACTCCTAATGCTCCCCAAAATTACTAAGTTAGTAGTAAATCAACTCAAGTGTCTCTATCTATTCTAACGGAGAGGACGCCAGCCACGTCCTCTCCCTATCAATCTCAATGCACATGTGAAAATGGCGGCGACGCGCGGCTCCTAATATAGAATCCGAGTCTCGCGATAGAATACGAGCCTCGTGAGAATCCGACAGCGGGATGATGACGTTCGGGGCGCGCTCGGGTTAACCGAGCAAGGCGGGAAGATCCGAGTCTGCCTCAGACCCGTGTAAAAAGGCTGAAGTTCGGGGGGGTTCGGATTCCGAGGAACCGAACCCGCTCATCTCTAGTAGACACATCGCGCATGAGGGGACTTACAGGGAGTGGGTCCTAAAAGGGGTGTATCTAGGGGCCCAAGTGCCCCTGGCAAAGTAAGGGATGGCGCACCCCACCCAAGATGGGTGGAGCAGTGGAAAATGTGGGTGGAGCTACAGCGGCTCGGTAAAATTATAACTGACAGTAGGGACTTTACCTTTTTATTACACGCAGCTCTACTGATATATATATATATATTAGTGATGAGCGGGTTCGGTTCCTCGGAAACCGAACCCCCCCGAACTTCACCCATTTTACACGGATCCGAGGCATACTCAGATTCTCCCGTATGGCTCGGTTAACCCGAGCGCGCCCGAACGTCATCATCCCGCTGTCGGATTCTCGCGAGATTCGGATTCTATATAAGCAGCCGCGCGTCGCCGCCATTTTCACTCGTGCATTGGAAATGTTAGGGAAAGGACGTGGCTGGCATCCTCTCCGTTTTTATTCATTGTTGATGCAAATATTTGTGCTTGCTTTGTATTATTAATATAGGAGGAGTACAGTGCAGAGTTTTGCTGATCAGTGACCACCAGTTTTATCCGTTCTCTGCCTGAAAAAAACGCTCCTTATCCGTTATCTGTGCTCAGTGTGCTGCATATATCTGTGCTCACACTGCTTAATTGTGGGGACTGGGGAGCAGCAGTATTATATAGGAGGAGTACAGTGCAGAGTTTTGCTGACAGTGACCACCAGTATACGTTGTCTGCCTGAAAAACACTCCATATCTGTGCTCAGTGTGCTGCATATATCTGTGCTCACACTGCTTAATTGTGGGGACTGGGGAGCAGCAGTATTATATAGGAGGAGTACAGTGCAGAGTTTTGCTGACAATGACCACCAGTATACGTTGTCTGCCTGAAAAACACTCCATATCTGTGCTGCATTGTAGTATATAGTAGGAGTACAGTGCATAATTTTGCTGACCACCAGTATATAATATATAGGAGTACGGTACAGAAGGCCACTGCTGTACCTACCTCTGTGTCGTCAAGTATACTATCCATCCATACCTGTGGTGCATTTCAGTTTTGCACAGTTTGCTGACCACCAGTATATAATATATAGCATTACGGTACAGTAGGCCACTGCTGTACCTACCTCTGTGTCGTCAAGTATACTATCCATCCATACCTGTGGTGCATTTCAGTTTTGCACAGTTTGCTGACCACCAGTATACAATATATAGCATTACGGTACAGTAGGCCACTGCTGTACCTACCTCTGTGTCATCAAGTATACTATCCATCCATACCTGTGGTGCATTTCAGTTTTGCACAGTTTGCTGACCACCAGTATATAATATATAGCATTACGGTACAGTAGGCCACTGCTGTACCTACCTCTGTGTCGTCAAGTATACTATCCATCCATACCTGTGGTGCATTTCAGTTTTGCACAGTTTGCTGACCACCAGTATATAATATATAGCATTACGGTACAGTAGGCCACTGCTGTACCTACCTCTGTGTCGTCAAGTATACTATCCATCCATACCTGTGGTGCATTTCAGTTTTGCACAGTTTGCTGACCACCAGTATATAATATATAGCATTACGGTACAGTAGGCCACTGCTGTACCTACCTCTGTGTCGTCAAGTATACTATCCATCCATATGTGTGGTGCATTTCAGTTTTGCACAGTTTGCTGACCACCAGTATATAATATATAGCATTACGGTACAGTAGGCCACTGCTGTACCTACCTCTGTGTCGTCAAGTATACTATCCATCCAAACCTGTGGTGCATTTCAGTTGTGCGCAGTATATATAGTAGTAGGTCATTGCTATTGATATTGGCATATAATTCCACACATTAAAAAATGGAGAACAAAAATGTGGAGGTTAAAATAGGGAAAGATCAAGATCCACTTCCACCTCGTGCTGAAGCTGCTGCCACTAGTCATGGCCGAGACGATGAAATGCCATCAACGTCGTCTGCCATGGCCGATGCCCAATGTCATAGTAGAGAGCATGTAAAATCCAAAAAACAAAAGCTCAGTAAAATGACCCAAAAATCTAAATTGAAAGCGTCTGAGGAGAACCGTAAACTTGCCAATATGCCATTTACGACACGGAGTGGCAAGGAACGGCTGAGGCCCTGGCCTATGTTCATGGCTAGTGGCTCAGCTTCACATGAGGATGGAAGCACTCATCCTCTCGCTAGAAAAATGAAAAGACTTAAGCTGGCAATGTGATGACGTCATCCAGCTGCGCCAGAATCTCGGGCCGGGACTCCCGCGCCCGGATATGCAGCCAATCTTTGTTTGTCTGGGTGATATGTGAAGGGATATAAGGTAAGAAACACTGTTTGTTTGTATATTTCCTGAAGACAATCTTATTACAGATTGAAACGTTGAAAGCATCCTTTGTGTGACTTCGTTCTTTGCCAACCGGTTGTGAGTGCCGCATCAGCATCCAGTTCTATTTGAATTTTTTATGAGGGCACCAAACCAAGCCAAGGTATTTATGTGGAGTGCCAGGACATTTGAATTGTAAATGCAGTTCAGTATTTCTGTACCGAACCAGGGCACCTACTGATATTTCTTCCTGGAAACATTATCAAACAGACTTGTGACTGAACACATGATTTACCCTGTGGGATAGGTGTGTCGGTTTTGTGGATTTGATTTTAAATGTCACTTGCGCTTTAGTGGACTGTTTGCATTTGCACTTTTGAAGGTTGGTGCAATATTCTTCTGGCAGCTGGTATCCGTTATTACTGTGATAAGATGGCTGAGTATGCTGAAAACATTGATGAGCACTTTAACCCTTTATTATTGCCGTTGCATGAAACTCACAGCTATTCTGAATCTGAGACAGAAGCTATTATACATAGTGAACACATGACTGATGAAATTGAAAGTTTACCTAATGATATGATCTATCGGGATCTCTTGTCTTTGAAAAAGAAAGGGATTGATTTTCATTTACATGCAGTCTCTCTCAGCGACTATTTTAGATCAAAACAAATCCCAAGAGGCTTTAGAGTTCGCAATTGCACGACAATCGGGCGTTTTGATCCGGCATTTTTTTAAAAATGGATTAGTTTCCTAAATAAATGCTCGTTTGATCTGATGCTCTTGGTGATCGATCAGTCCAAAAAAGAACTGGTGGCTGTTAATACTAAGATCGCTGAATTTGAAGCTGTACATTTTTCATGCTTACAAACAGGTGCTGAAACAGATTGGCTGAATAAATTAAGTAATCAATTGACTGTATATAAAAAAGATCTCCTGAAATTTAAACGGGAAAAATTACAGAAAGTCAGAATGGATTATGAGCAGCACCAAGTTTACAGGTGGCTCACAGGTAATAGACCTAATAAAGGACAGGAGCGCAGAAAACCATTCTTCAGAAGAAGACAATATCCTAGACACAATCTTGATACAGATTCGTCACAAGAGGGCAGTAGTGCAACCAGTGATATTGAAAAACCGACTACATCACGCAGAAACAAGACAGTCATCCCTTTAGCAGCAGAAACCAGGAACCGCAACAGACAAGATCGAGACGATATAACCGACGCGGTGGCCAGAACCGGAGACATAAACATGGCCAAAAAACCTCCGACTCAACCAAAGAAGAAATAATATTCAATTTGTCTTCCCACGAATTGAGTGGTAGTGAAAAGAGTCTACTTGCGAAAGGTCTATCATTCATTCCTAGTTCCCATTTCAACGATTTTCAATGGCAAATTGAGAAGCATTGTCTTCACCGTCAGCTGAAGATTAAAGAATTTTTCACTAAAAAGGGACCAGTGGATAATAAAAACATGGAAATTCCTATTCCTTTACAGCTGAAAAAGTTACAGAGAAAATCTCAGTTTGATCCACCATCTACCAATGCCTCTATTAAAACGTTCATCCGTATGCTCGACTCAGAGGTTATGGGTATGAGTAAATCGAGGGTTCAGAAACATCCAAACCTGACGAATCTTGAAAGAGATGCTATTAAATCATTGTCCCAAAATCAACAGTTGGTGATCCGCCCTGCGGACAAGGGTGGAGGTATTGTCCTCCAAGACTTATGTGATTATAGAGATGAAATTGTACACCAGCTTAGTGACACCACGGTTTATCAACAACTCAAGGGTGATCCTACCCTTCAGTTTACCAAGAGATTATGTGAAGTACTCCAAGTTGCCTTAGATGCTAAGATTATTGATGATAATATCTATTCTATTTTAATACCAAAATGTCCGATCATGCCTGTTTTATATACATTGCCTAAAATACATAAGGGCCTCACTCCGCCACCTGGCCGCCCTATTGTTTCTGCACGTGGCTCTTTACTACAGCCTACATCTATCTTTTTAGACTCAATTTTACAGCCATTGGTGCAGAAACACAAGAATTTCTTACTAGATACCACAGCTTGATTGAACAAGCTATCAGCATTAGGCCCTGTACCACATGAGGCGTGGCTTATTACAGCGGACGTTTCAAGTCTTTATACAGTAATCCCACTTGGTGAAGGCATGTTAGCAGTCAAAGTGTCACGATCCGGGTATCTGGACGCCATTTCTTACCCATCAGATGCCTCCTAAGGCTGGCTCAGCGCTCCAGGACCGGATCCCATCTGTTATCCTAATGTTCACATTCCTGCATCCTCTCCTGTCTCTCTGAGACGCTGTCACAGTAACGCCTTATTACATCTGGCATGGCGTCTCCCGCGGCCTCCGCCGCCGTCCCTGAGCTTCTGCATGCAGAGTGTCAGAGTGGCGATTACGTCAGTCGCGGCCTCCGCTGTGTCCGCGTGGTTGGATGTGCACTTGTCAGCCTGGCGTCTCCTGTCTCCAGTGGCCGGCGCCGCCATTACTGTTTTCATTACCACATGGATTACAAACCAAACTTCCCTCCAAGTGTCTGCATGGGCGCAGCCATCTTGGATTCTGTCAGCTGATCATTTCCTCCAATCTGTTGTCAGTATTGTTAATCTGCATAATTGCCTAGCCAATCCCTTCCTTGCTGCAGGTATAAATACACTGTGCCTGAGCAAGGAAGGCGTCAGTGCTTTGGTTGTCAAACCTAGTTCCTGTTTGTCTCTCTCCTGTGATTGTCTTCCAGGTTCCAGCTCCTGTCTCAAGACTTCCACCATAGAGACCCGCACCAGCATTCCACCTGCGGTGTAGCCTGACTCTCCAATCCATTGTGGATTCATCTGTTTCCAGCTACAACATTACCTGCTTCCAGCCCAGCTTCCAGCAGAGTACAGCTTCTCTTAAAGGGCCGGTGTCCTTTCTACACTTTACCACTCTCCACCGGTATTATTATTTCTCCGCTCTCAAGTTCTACATTTCAGCTCATATTTCATCGCTCCCAAGTTCATTTATTATTTAACTGGTTCCAGCCAGTATCCACTCCGTGCTAACAACAGTCTGGTTCCAGCCAGTATCCACAGCAGCCGTTTTATCTTCAGCAACCCAGCTTTTCCTGGAACACCAGCTGGTACAATCCTGGGTTATCTCCATTGCTACAGTCGGGCCTGGTAAGGACTTTCCATCTAGAAGATTATAAGAACTATCTCACACTACCAGTGCCCTGTGGCTCCTGCCATCCTGTAGTACCCAGGAACTGTATTTATTCTTTGCTGACTTTTACGTTTTCTTTTACTGCTGCTGTGTTGCGGAGTTGTCATAATAAACATCATTGACTTTTATCCAAGTTGTCGTGGTCACGCCTTCGGGCAGTTATTATTCATGTTACTTACATGTCCAGGGGTCTGATACAACCTCCCAGGTTCCGGTACATCTCAGCCCCTACAACTGAGGCTGCCTCCCGTCAGCTCAGGCCCTCAGTTGTGACAGTAAGCACTGACCAAATGAATCCAGCCGGAGACCAGGATCAAGCGGCCAGGCCGATGCAAGAACTGGCAGCCCGACTAGAACATCAGGAGGCTGCACAGGGCCACATCATCCGCTGTCTCCAGGATTTCTCTACTCAGCTGGATGGGATTCAGACAACTCTCCGTGGATCAGGCGCGTCTGGTGCGTCAACCACAGTGACTCCAGCTATAACCCCACCCACCTTACCCATTTCTGCTCCACGTCTTCATCTTCCAACGCCAGCAAAATTTGACGGATCTCCAAGATTCTGCAGGGGATTTCTCAATCAGTGTGAGATTCAGTTTGAGCTACAACCTGGCAATTTTCCCAGTGACCGTACAAAAATTGCCTACATTATTTCTCTTCTCAGTGGCTCCGCCCTTGATTGGGCATCACCGTTATGGGAGAGGTCCGACACCCTGCTATCTTCCTACACTGCCTTCGTGTCAACATTCAGGCGCATCTTCGACGAGCCAGGCCGGGTAACCTCAGCTTCATCCGAGATTCTCCGTTTACGCCAGGGGTCACGTACTGTAGGACAATATCTGATACAGTTCCAGATCCTGGCATCCGAACTGGCATGGAACGATGAGGCCCTGTATGCTGCATTCTGGCATGGCTTATCTGAGCGTATTAAAGATGAGTTAGCTACCAGAGACTTACCCTCTAAGTTAGATGAGCTAATCTCACTCTGCACGAAAGTTGATTTACGTTTCAGAGAGAGAGCAACTGAGCGTGGAAGATCATCTGCTCCAAAATCTTCTGCTCCTCCTCCTCGCCAACTGTCACCAACTAAAGATGAGCCCATGCAAATTGGCCGTTCCCGTTTAACTCCTGCTGAGCGCCGAAGACGTCTCTCTGAGTCTCTCTGTCTTTATTGTGCAGCTCCGTCTCACACCATTAATGCCTGTCCCAAACGTCCGGGAAACTCCAAATCCTAGCTCGCCAAGGAGAGGGCCGGCTAGGAGTAATGATCTCCTCTCCATCTCCTCAAGATTGTAATCTCCCAGTCTCGCTTCAAGTTGCTCAACGTTATCGGAACGTCATTGCCCTCCTTGATTCCGGAGCAGCTGGGAACTTTATTACCGAAGCCTATGTTAAACGGTGGTCCTTACCCACCGAGAGACTTCCTTCGTCCATTTCTTTAACTGCCGTGGATGGCAGCAACATTTTTGATGCAGTTATTTCTTTAAGGACTCTACCAGTTCGTCTGAGAGTGGGAGTTCTTCATTCCGAACGTATTTCTTTTTTAGTGATTCCAAGAGCCACACATCCTGTGGTCCTGGGCCTTCCATGGCTCCGTCTTCACAATCCTACAATTGATTGGACGACTACGCAAATCCTGGCATGGGGTTCCTCCTGTGCTGAGACATGTTTGTTTAAAGTATTGCCTGTCTGTTCTTCCTCCCCCAGGTCGTCTGATGTTCCACCTCCTCCATATCAAGATTTCACGGATGTGTTCAGTAAAGCTTCTGCTGATATCCTTCCTCCTCATAGAGAATGGGACTGCCCGATTGATCTCGTTCCAGGGAAGGTTCCACCTCGAGGCCGAACTTATCCGTTGTCTCTGCCTGAGACGCATTCTATGGAGGAATACATTAAAGAGAACCTAGCAAAGGGGTTCATTCGACCTTCTTCTTCCCCAGCCGGCGCAGGCTTCTTTTTTGTAAAAAAGAAAGATGGTGGTCTGCGGCCGTGCATCGACTACAGAGGTTTGAACGACATTACCATCAAGAACCGTTATCCTTTACCCCTGATTACTGAGCTCTTTGACAGAGTTAGCGGAGCTACCATCTTTACAAAGCTGGACTTGAGAGGTGCATACAATCTCATCCGGATCCGTGAGGGTGACGAGTGGAAGACCGCCTTTAACACCCGTGACGGACATTATGAGTACCTCGTCATGCCCTTCGGATTGAGCAATGCTCCAGCTGTCTTCCAGCATTTTGTCAATGAGATCTTCAGAGACATTCTATACCGTCATGTCGTGGTCTATCTAGACGATATCCTCATTTTTGCCAACGATTTAGAGGAACATCGTTTTTGGGTTAAAGATGTTCTGTCCCGTCTCCGTGTCAATCATCTCTATTGCAAATTAGAGAAGTGCGTCTTTGAAGTCAAGTCCATTCCGTTTCTAGGGTACATTGTGTCCGGTTCCGGACTAGAGATGGATCCTGAGAAACTACAAGCAATCCAAAATTGGCCGATACCCTTAACCCTCAAAGGGGTCCAGAGGTTCTTGGGGTTCGCCAACTATTACCGAAAGTTTATACGAGACTTTTCCACCATTGTGGCGCCTATTACTGCTTTCACTAAGAAGGGTGCTAACCCGTCCAAGTGGTCTGAAGAAGCCATGCAAGCATTTCATCTTTTAAAACAAAGGTTCATCTCTGCGCCTGTTCTGAAACAGCCTGACATCGACTCTCCTTTCATCTTAGAGGTGGATGCCTCCTCCGTTGGAGTAGGAGCAGTGTTATCTCAGAGGGCTAAAGATGTCCATTTACACCCTTGCAGTTTCTTCTCCCGGAAGTTCTCCCCAGCTGAGCGCAACTATGCCATTGGCGACCAGGAGTTGCTAGCCATCAAGCTCGCTCTAGAAGAGTGGAGATATCTGTTGGAGGGAGCTTCTCATTCAATCACCATACTTACAGACCACAAGAACCTTTTATATCTGAAAGGCGCACAATGTCTCAACCCTCGTCAGGCCAGATGGGCACTTTTCTTTTCCAGGTTCGACTTTAAACTCCAGTTCTGTCCGGGCTCTCAGAATCGCAAGGCCGATGCCCTTTCCCGCTCATGGGAGCAAGAAAATGAGTCAGAGTCTTCAGACAAGCATCCTATTATAAATCCGTTGGCATTCTCCACGGTAGGGATGGACTCTACGCCCCCATCAGGGAAAAGTTTTGTGAAACCGATGCTAAGGAAGAAGCTCATGCATTGGGCCCATGCTTCCCGTTTTGCCGGACATACAGGTATCCAAAAAACCCTGGAGTTTATCTCTAGGTCCTATTGGTGGCCAACACTGAAAAAGGACGTCTTGGAGTTTATTGCATCTTGCCCAAAGTGTGCCCAACATAAAGTATCCCGCCAGTCGCCTGCGGGGCAACTGGTTCCACTATCCGTTCCCCGTCGACCATGGACCCATTTGTCGATGGATTTCATTACAGACTTACCCATGTGCAACAAGTTCAATACCATCTGGGTGGTAGTTGACCGGTTCACCAAGATGGCACACTTCATTCCTCTCACCGGTCTTCCGTCAGCTTCCAAGTTGGCTCAAGTGTTCATACAAGAGATCTTCCGACTCCACGGTCTGCCTGAAGAAATTATCTCAGATCGAGGAGTTCAATTCACAGCCAAATTCTGGCGAAGTTTATGTCAAGTCCTCCAAGTCAAGCACGGCTTACCATCCTCAGACCAATGGTCAAACCGAGAGGGTGAATCAGGACTTGGAGGCCTTCCTCCGCATCTATGTGTCCTCCTCTCAAGATGACTGGGTTCAATTACTTCCCTGGGCCGAGTTCTGTCATAACAACCAGTATCATTCTTCATCTGCTTCAACACCATTCTTCACTAACTTTGGATTCCACCCTAAAGTCCCTGAGTTCCAACCGCTTCCAGCAACTTCTGTTCCCGCAGTGGATATCACCTTGCATCAGTTTGCCAATATCTGGAAGAGCGTACGATCAGCTCTGCTCAAGGCATCGTTCAGGTACAAGAAGTTTGCGGATAAGAAGCGTCGAGCAGTTCCTGCTCTCAAGGTGGGTGATCGGGTATGGTTATCCACGAAGAATTTGAAGTTAAGAGTTCCCAGTATGAAGTTTGCACCTCGCTATATCGGTCCTTTCAAGATTGAACAAGTCATCAATCCTGTTGCTTACAGACTTCAGTTGCCTCCCTTCTTAAAAATACCCAGGACATTCCATGTTTCCCTGTTGAAACCGCTGATCTTGAATCGGTTTCATTCCTCACTTCCTCCAACTCCGAAAGTCCAAACTCAACGAGGCGTTGAGTATGAAGTGGCCAAGATCCTGGACTCACGTCACCGTTACGGTCAACTACAGTATCTTATTGACTGGAAGGGTTACGGCCCTGAGGAACGTTCATGGACCAATGCTTCTGATGTCCATGCTCCTGCCTTGGTCCGGAGATTCCATTCCAAGTTTCCTCAAAAGCCAAAGAAGTGTCCAGGGGCCACTCCTAAAGGGGGGGGTGCTGTCACGATCCGGGTATCTGGACGCCATTTCTTACCCATCAGATGCCTCCTAAGGCTGGCTCAGCGCTCCAGGACCGGATCCCATCTGTTATCCTAATGTTCACATTCCTGCATCCTCTCCTGTCTCTCTGAGACGCTGTCACAGTAACACCTTATTACATCTGGCATGGCGTCTCCCGCGGCCTCCGCCGCCGTCCCTGAGCTTCTGCATGCAGAGTGTCAGAGTGGCGATTACGTCAGTCGCGGCCTCCGCTGTGTCCGCGTGGTTGGATGTGCACTTGTCAGCCTGGCGTCTCCTGTCTCCAGTGGCCGGCGCCGCCATTACTGTTTTCATTACCACATGGATTACAAACCAAACTTCCCTCCAAGTGTCTGCATGGGCGCAGCCATCTTGGATTCTGTCAGCTGATCATTTCCTCCAATCTGTTGTCAGTATTGTTAATCTGCATAATTGCCTAGCCAATCCCTTCCTTGCTGCAGGTATAAATACACTGTGCCTGAGCAAGGAAGGCGTCAGTGCTTTGGTTGTCAAACCTAGTTCCTGTTTGTCTCTCTCCTGTGATTGTCTTCCAGGTTCCAGCTCCTGTCTCAAGACTTCCACCATAGAGACCCGCACCAGCATTCCACCTGCGGTGTAGCCTGACTCTCCAATCCATTGTGGATTCATCTGTTTCCAGCTACAACATTACCTGCTTCCAGCCCAGCTTCCAGCAGAGTACAGCTTCTCTTAAAGGGCCGGTGTCCTTTCTACACTTTACCACTCTCCACCGGTATTATTATTTCTCCGCTCTCAAGTTCTACATTTCAGCTCATATTTCATCGCTCCCAAGTTCATTTATTATTTAACTGGTTCCAGCCAGTATCCACTCCGTGCTAACAACAGTCTGGTTCCAGTCAGTATCCACAGCAGCCGTTTTATCTTCAGCAACCCAGCTTTTCCTGGAACACCAGCTGGTACAATCCTGGGTTATCTCCATTGCTACAGTCGGGCCTGGTAAGGACTTTCCATCTAGAAGATTATAAGAACTATCTCACACTACCAGTGCCCTGTGGCTCCTGCCATCCTGTAGTACCCAGGAACTGTATTTATTTTTTGCTGACTTTTACGTTTTCTTTTACTGCTGCTGTGTTGCGGAGTTGTCATAATAAACATCATTGACTTTTATCCAAGTTGTCGTGGTCACGCCTTCGGGCAGTTATTATTCATGTTACTTACATGTCCAGGGGTCTGATACAACCTCCCAGGTTCCGGTACATCTCAGCCCCTACAACTGAGGCTGCCTCCCGTCAGCTCAGGCCCTCAGTTGTGACACAAAGATCTGTTGTTGGAACATGGTGACTATGATGCTGCTCATGTTGAGATTCTACTCAATATGCTTGAAGTAGTTTTAACGTGCAATTTCATCCTGTTTGACAACAAGATTTATCTACAATCTACTGGTTGTGCTATGGGATCCTCAGTGGCCCCTAGTTATGCAAATTCCTATATGTTTAAAGTCGAACAAGCATTGTTTTTTGATGATCAAATTGTCTCAGCTAACATATTTTTCTATACCAGGTTTACAGATGATTTATTGTTAATTTGGTTGGGAAGTCAATCAAGCTTTATTGATCTAATATCAAAGCACAATTTGTCTAATTCTCCGGTCAAGCTGACCTTTGAGATGGACCAACAGATGATTAAATTCTTGGATGTTAAAATCATTAGAAACCAGGATAGTTTTGTAACGACATTATATACTAAAGACACTGATAGGAACACACTGCTCCACTATCAAAGTTGTCATCCAACCCATATGAAAAAGAGTCTGCCTTACTCTCAAATGGTAAGGATTAGGAGAATTAACAACAATCTCGAGCTGGCATCAAACCAGATTGATGAATTAATTGACAAAGAGAATTAATTCTCTTTGGCACAAGTGACAAAGATCTCACTTGTGCCAAAGAGAAGGCAATGACCTTGAATAGATCCTCATTACTACAGAAACAAGGGTCAGAACAGAGTAAAAATAAAAATAAAAATAAATTTCATTGGGTTAATAAATTTAATACATCATCATCAATGCTACTTCAAAAAAATGATGGCTGGTCATTTCCTCAGATGTGGACATCGGTATTGTAGGA
This sequence comes from Pseudophryne corroboree, assembly GCF_028390025.1. NCBI lineage: Eukaryota > Metazoa > Chordata > Amphibia > Anura > Myobatrachidae > Pseudophryne > Pseudophryne corroboree. The sequence goes on from NC_086450.1 coordinate 224,090,729, forward strand.
CACACACATGCCATGTTATTCACGGTCAAAAAATCTCAGAGATCTGTTAGTAAAAACTGATATCTCCAATATTGACACAACAACTAAACAGCATTTCATGTCCACACTTCGTAAAGGATGTTTTAAATGTACATGCACCACATGCAATTTTTTATTAACTGGAGACACCTTCTGTCATCCACATTTAGGGACCAGATTTAAAATTAACCATCATTTGACGTGTGAGAGCACACATGTCATTTACCAACTCATCTGCCATTGCGGTCTTTCATATATAGGGAAAACGCAATGCAAATTCAAGGAACGTATGACTGTTCATCGTTCCTCAATCAGGTTAGCCCTTATAAGTGGGGTCAGTGATTAACCTGTGGCCCGGCACTTTATCTCAGCCAGACATCCTCTTAATAGCCTCAGGTATAGAATGATTGATCACGTTCCCATAAATAAGAGAGGTGGAGACCGTAATCTTTTACTATTAAGAAAGAAGACAGAATGGATCCACAGACTTGACGTTGTCAGTCCTCGGGGTCTCAATGACCACAACTCATTTGCTAGCTTTCTTTAATTATGGAAGAATCATTTGGTGGTGTATAGAATCTCCTGTTTAATATTTTTGGGTGTTTGATGCAGTGTCCTTTATGGACATAGAACCACATGATACAATACTCACTATCCATCTGGTATGTGCTAGATACATTGTTTTTGTTTGAGGGTCTAGTGAAGTGACGTTCATGTTTAACGCTTAAGATACTTTGCTTCTTTTAAGTTCCATTGGAATGTTTTATTCATGAGCGGATGTACCATGTTGTTTAACAATATATCTCTGTGACCGATTATTGCTTTATCATCAAGATGTTCTGATCATGTGCTAGTCTGTTAAGCTAATTATCAGACATTGTATCTGTTACTCTTGTCTTTCATGTATCGGCATTCGTTTGCGGTTGCCTAGTTACTTGTAAATAACACTGACGTGCATCGCGGGAGTGCGTGATGACATCATCCAGCTGCGCCAGAATCTCGGGCCGGGACTCCCGCGCCCGGGAATGCAGCCAATCTTTGTTTGTCTGGGTGATATGTGAAGGGATATAAGGTAAGAAACACTGTTTGTTTGTATTCTTCCTGAAGACAATCTTATTACAGATTGAAACGTTGAAAGCATCCTTTGTGTGACTTCGTTCTTTGCCAACCGTTTGTGAGTGCCGCATCAGCATCCAGTTTTATATATATATATATATATATATATATATATGATTGCAAAAGAATGCCGCGCCACTTGTGATACTACAATTCCCAAATAGTTCAATGAACACTCCCAGTTATTTGGGCGTCAGCTGTCCCCTAAAGAAACGGCAATGGTAGGTTGCCACAAGTGAGAGATAGGGATACCAGATAGGGGTTCTAAGCGGAAAAAAAAAAAAAAAATTTAAAGTAAAGTGCAAATAGTCTGTGCAAAATAAGAGAAAAGTTTTTTTAAGAGTCTTAACTGATGTAGCAGGAGGTCTCTGGGTAAAGGCCTTTACCCAGAGACCTCCTGCTACATCAGTTAAGACTCTTTTTTTTTTTTTTCTCATATCCATTTCCCTTTTTTTTTAAAAACAGTCATCTCTTAGAGAAACTGTACTTTTATTGTATTATACTTACATAGTAACATAGTAACATAGTAACATAGTATCTGAGGTTGAAAAAAGACAATTGTCCATCGAGTTCAACCTATTTGTGGTGTCCTATGCAAGATGGTTTGACTAAAATTTCTGACTGATGCTGCTGTCAGCCATTGCATTTTATCCCTATTTATAGTAACTGTAATGCATGACTATGCACCATACCCCTGGATATCCTTATCCAATAGGAATTTATCTAACCCATTTTTAAAGGTGTTGACAGATTCCGCCATTACAACTCCCTCGGGCAGGGAATTCCAAACACGTATTGTCCTTACCGTGAAAAAGCCTTTACGCCGTATTGTGCGGAATCTCCTCTCCTCTAACCTGAGCGAGTGTCCACGAGTCCTCTGTGTTGATCTAACCAAAAACAGGTCCCGCGCAAGCTCTGTGTATTGTCCCCTTATATATTTGTAGATGTTGATCATATCCCCTCTTAGTCTCCGCTTTTCCAATGTAAACATGCCTAGTCTTTCAAGCCTTTCCTTGTATTCCATCGTCTCCATGCCCTTAATTAGTTTGGTCGCCCTCCTCTGTACCTTTTCAAGCTCCAGGATATCCTTTTTGTAGTACGGTGCCCAGAACTGTACACAGTATTCAAGGTGTGGCCTCACTAGTGATTTATATAACGGGAGTATAATACTCTCGTCCCTAGCATCAATACCCCGTTTTATGCATGCTAATATCTTATTAGCCTTCTTTGCTGCAGTCCTACTTTGGGTACTACTGCTTAGCTTGCTATCTATGAGGACACCTAAGTCCTTTTCCAGTACAGAATCCCCTAATTTTACCCCATTTAATAGGTAGGTGTAATTTTTGTTCTTGTTACCACAGTGCATTACCTTACACTTGTCTGTGTTGAAGCGCATTCTCCATTTGGCTGCCCATGCTTCTAATTTAACTAAGTCGTTCTGAAGAGACTCGGCATCCTCCTCTGTATTTATAGCCTTACACAATTTGGTATCATCTGCAAAAATTGACACCATGCTCTCTAGACCTTCTGTTAGGTCGTTAATGAAAATATTGAACAATAGCGGTCCTAATACTGAGCCTTGCGGCACACCACTTAGCACTTCAGTCCAAGTTGAAAAAGATCCATTAACCACAACGCGCTGCTTCCTATTATCTAACCAGTTTTTGACCCAAGTGCATATTGTGCTTCCTAGCCCTGATTCTTGTAGCTTGTATATAAGTCTCATGTGTGGTACAGTATCGAACGCTTTGGCAAAGTCTAAAAAGATTACATCCACGTCTTTACCCTGATCTAGGTTTGCGCTTACTGTTTCATAAAAGCCAAGTAAGTTGGTTTGACAGGATCTGTCCTTCATAAACCCATGTTGATTCCTTTTAATGACCTTATTGGTTTCAAGGAACTTCTGAATACTATCTCTTAGAATACCTTCCAATACTTTCCCCACTATAGATGTAAGACTAGCTGGTCTATAATTACCTGGCTCAGCTTTACTTCCCTTTTTGAATATAGGCACTACTTCCGCTATACGCCAGTCTTTGGGAACCATACCTGATATAACTGAATCCTCAAAGATCAAAGATAGCGGTTTTGCCAGTTCAGAGTGAAGCTCCATTAGAACCCTTGGATGAATACCATCGGGCCCTGGTGATTTATTAATCTTTAAATGTTTTAATCGGTCACAGACTACTTCCTTGCTTAAATAAGTACCTATCAGTGTGATATTCTCATTATTGAGATTGTGTGCCAGTCCCTGAATTGGGTCCTCTCTAGTGAATACTGTTGAAAAAAACTCATTTAGTGTGTCCGCTATGTCATTATCATTTTTGCTTAAGACTCCCAACTTGTCTTTCAAAGGGCCTATACTCTCCTTTTTTAATCTCTTGCTATTAATGTATTTAAATAATTTTTTGGGATTCGCTTTGCTTTCCTTTGCTACTAGTTTTTCAGTTTCTACTTTAGCCGCTCTTATTTCCTTTTTGCAATTTTTGTTACATTCCTTATAGTGCTGAAATGACTCTGCTTCCCCGTCAGATACTTATTGGTACTGTATTTTTTATTATACTTTATAGTGTTGTGAAACAAGAATAAAAAATATATAATTTTTATATAAACAAATTTTTATAAATATACTGACATAATTTATTTGGTCATATAGAAACACCTTAGGTCGCTTAGAACCCCTATCTGGTATCCCTATATATATATATATATATATATATATATATATATATATATATAAAAACAGGAATATGGGCATCAGCGACCAATGGTGTCTATTGTAAAGGAACTAAAAAAAATTTTTATAAAAAATTCATATTTATTTTACAAAACACAGTCTGATTTCATTAAAAAATGGCTTAAGCAAAAAAGTTCATATAAAAATGGAAAACATGAGAGTAAAAGAATAATAGTACAAAGTACATATAAAAATGAATATACAGTATAGGTATAAAGTGCTTATCTTTGATAGAGGAGGTCAGTCTGGGAAAGATCATAAGTTGGAAGTTGGAAGATTTTAACAACTTTTTTACGAATTATCTGGCACATAATGATCTGAATCTCACCTTTACTTCAAATGTGAACAAAGTACAGATAGAGTTCTTGGATCTCATCCTCGTGGGGAATGACAACAGAATCGTCACAAGAAACTATATCAAACCAGTGGACACCAACAGTTATTTGGACTACAGGAGCAATCATCAAAAGCAGTGGAAAAACAACATCCCCTACTCCCAGTTCCACAGAACTAGAAGGAATTGCAGCGAAATAGAAGAGTGTAATGAACAACTGGAGAAATACAGAAACAGATTCCTGGACAAAAAGTATCCCATTAACATTCTTGACGAGGCGGTCAATAAGACAGGAACCTTGGAGAGGAACGACCTTCTAACGTACAAGAACAGGGAAACGAAGAAGGACTCCACTGCTTTTATTACCACTTACAGTAGACATGAGAAACTCATCAGGCAATTATTGAAAACCCACTGGAACATTTTACTCATGGATCCTGTTTTAAAAGACATACTACCACTGCAACCTGAGATTGTTTTTAAGAAATCTAAAAATCTTAAGGACTTGGTGGCACCAAGCATGCTGACATCTGTGACCAACAACAAGGAATCCATTATCAGGTGTGTAGGTAGCTACAAGTGTGGACACTGCAATGTCTGTAGATATATACACCCAAACAGGAAAACCTTCTCTGCAACAGGTGATGTGAAAGAATTTAAGATCAAGGAGTACATGAACTGTAACTCAAGCTCCGTTATTTACCTTTTGGAATGTGACTGTGGTAAGAAATACATTGGAAAGACGAAGAGACAGCTTAAATTAAGAATCCAAGAACATGTTCGGAATATAAAAAACAAGGTGGAAACACATGCGGTTTCCAAGCATTTTTTACTACACCATAACTCTAATCCTGACGCCCTAACGTACAAAGCCATAGAACATGTCACACTTGGCGAAAGAAGTGGCGACCTTGCGAACCTGCTATCCAGAAGAGAAATGTTCTGGATATTCCAATTAAAGACGATGTACCCAGCTGGATTCAACGAAAGTTATGAAATCTCTCCCTTTCTCTAGATATCTTCCCCCTTTCTTTTCTTGTAAATAAACACTGTGGTGTCTGGTTTTGGTTTCTTATTTCTAGACCCTTTAGTCCAGTTATATATTCTTTAAGGGAACTTGTGCTAAGAAAGACTACAGCCATACCAAGATGGAACGCCCACTCTCGTCCGATCGTGGAAGCTAAGCATTTTATGGGCCTGACCAGTATCAAGGAGGGTGACCTCCGGAGAAGACCAGGTGCTGTAGAAACAAGACATGCACATTGAAGTTTCTAATCACTAAATTTAATATCACTTAACACTTACGGATCAAAAAATACTTTTGGTGTTCCCTCCTCTATTCCTTCCTTTAATTGGTTATTCTAGGGACTGGTATATAATTTCTTTCATTCTTCACATAAACACTTGAATAAGTATTCACACCTTTCTTTTTAAGATATTAATAATAAAAGACACAGGAGCTGTTGCATAGGCACTTTAATCATAATTTATTACAACCTAAATCTAATTTTTACTAGCTTGGGATATATACTTTAATTATTCATATATAATATACATGTTGCTTTATATATGTATGTACATACATGTTCTTGAGTTCCTGGTAATTTATAAATTTTTTATTTCCCCTTCTTTCTATGTTTTTCTGGGCAAAACCTAGAGACCGGCGTAATAAGAGACTATATACTTATACATCGATTAAATGAAGAACATGAATTCACCTATAACTGTCAAAACCTTAAAGAATAATAATCCATCATTATGGCTCACTATTGAAAGACTATCTAAAAACGTCATTTGCGGTCCAAATGCGTCTCAATGTTTAACTGATCTCGGGACTATATCTGCTCTATGGGGCTTCATTGACCGGAAGTGACGCGCGGCATGATAGACTGATTTCCCCATTCTGGAGTGCGTTCCACGGGACATATGGCTTCCTGTTCCCCACACGTGATGAGGCACGCGGGAGATGACGTGAACGTCAAGACTGGACTTCCTGTAAACACGTCGCAGCTTCCCCTTACCCGGTACCTGACGCCGTAATTGGCGCATGCACAGAAGATCCCGTACCACCACAGGAAGTGGGGCGGAAGTAACCCTTTCTAGTAAACCCCGCTATTAGTAGTACTTTACACTCACTAAACCACTCGTTTTCAAATTTAACAGTGTTGGTTAGCTTTGTTTTAAATACCCATACTACATACTGTATATTGATTTTATCTAAATATGCTACTTATTACTAATACATGCTCCCTAAACATCACTTTGGGAGGAAGTGATGTCACACATAGTTTCCCAATTAGTAAAGGTATAAATACAAGACATGTCCCAATGACACATTACCCTTGATGAAGTCCTGACGGACGAAACGCGTTGGTCTTTCCATGATCTTTCCCAGACTGACCTCCTCTATCAAAGATAAGCACTTTATACCTATATATTCATTTTTATATGTACTTTGTACTATTATTCTTTTACTCTCATGTTTTCCATTTTTATATGAACTTTTTTGCTTAAGCCATTTTTTAATGAAATCAGACTGTGTTTTGTAAAATAAATATGAATTTTTTTATAAAAAAATTTTAAGTTCCTTTACAATAGACACCATTGGTCGCTGATGCCCATATTCCTGTTTTTATATCATTTTACAGCAGCTTACCATCGCTGTTTTATTTAGGAGCCTGCTGACACCCTTTGTACCAAGGGAGTGTTACTTTGGACATTTTATTTATCATATAGTTGTGTTCCCAGGTTGAATACCACAAGTGGCGCTGTTTTTCTCTCTCTTTAACATATATATATATACACATACACACAAACTCACACATTATACTGTATATTTCACCATTGGGTAATTATAACTTGCATGAATAGGTTACCCTCAGGTACTGCAGGTACTCTTGGCAGGCATAACTGAAAAGCAATGTGGGTGGAACAGACAGAAGACCATTCAGGGGTGAATCAAATTAGATGCATTCCGTTTTCAGCGGATCAAAAGGGAAAGACATCGCAATTTTTGACCAATACTCATCCAATTAGAGGCCATTTTGATCGGCTAAAAACAGACTCGTGTGATAACAAACACATGGGATCCAGGATAAGCTACCGATCCCATTTATCATGTGTCCCATGTGTCATTGACCGCAGGCAATTAGATGCCCCCCATAAATGTTAAATATGTTAATTAAAACAACTTTTATTGATTTTGATAATAAAAAAGGGAGATATATGATGAATAAATATGTAAAAAAAAAAAAACCTCATGAAAAGTAGTGATGTGCACCGGACATTTTTCGGGTTTTCTGTTTTGGTTTTGGATTCGGTTCCACGGCCGTGTTTTGGATTTGGACGCGTTTTGGCAAATCTCCCTGAAAATTTTTTGTCGGATTCGGGTGTGTTTTGGATTCGGGTGTTTTTTTTACAAAAAACCCTCAAAAACAGCTTAAATCATAGAATTTGGGGGTCATTTTGATCCCATAGTATTATTAACCTCAATAACCATAATTTCCACTCATTTTCAGTCTATTCTGAACACCTCACACCTCACAATATTATTTTTAGTCCTAAAATTTGCACCGAGGTCGCTGGATGGCTAAGCTAAGCGACCCAAGTGGCCGACACAAACACCTGGCCCATCTAGGAGTGGTACTGCAGTGTCAGGCAGGATGGCACTTCAAAAAAATTGTCCCCAAACAGCACATGATGCAAAGAAAAAAAGAGGCGCACCAAGGTCACTGTGTGACTAAGCTTAGCAACACAAGTGGCCGACGCAAACACCTGGCCCATCTAGGAGTGGCACTGTAGTGTCAGGCAGGATGGCACTTCAAAAAAATTGTCCCCAAACAGCACATGATGCACAGAAAAATGAAAGAAAAAAGAGGTGCAAGATGGAATTGTCCTTGGGCCCTCCCACCTACCCTTATGTTGTATAAACAGGACATGCACACTTTAACGAACCCATCATTTCAGCGACAGGGTCTGCCACACGACTGTGACTGAAATGACTGGTTGGTTTGGGCCCCCACCAAAAAAAGAAGCAGTCAATCTCTCCTTGCACAAACTGGCTCTACAGAGGCAAGATGTCCACCTCATCATCATCCTCCGATTCCTCACCCCTTTCACTGTGTACATCCCCCTCCTCACAGATTATTAATTCGTCCCCACTGGAATCCACCATCTCAGGTCCCTGTGTACTTTCTGGAGGCAATTGCTGCTGGTGAATCTCTCCACGGAGGAATTGATTATAATTCATTTTGATGAACATCATCTTCTCCACATTTTCTGGAAGTAACCTTGTACGCCGATTGCTGACAAGGTGAGCGGCTGCACTAAGCACTCTTTCGGAGTACACACTGGAGGGAGGACAACTTAGGTAGAATAAAGCCAGTTTGTGCAAGGTCCTCCAAATTGCCTTTTTTTCCTGCCAGTATACGTACTTGGATGCGGTCACTCATATAATCCTCCACCATTCTTTCAATGGTGAGAGAATCATATGCAGTGACAGTAGACGACATGTCAGTAATCGTTGGCAGGTCCTTCAGTCCGGACCAGATGTCATCACTCGCTCCAGACTGCCCTGCATCACCGCCAGTGGGTGGGCTCGGAATTCTTAGCCTTTTCCTCGCACCCCCAGTTGCGGGAGAATGTGAAGGAGGAGATGTTGACGGATCACGTTCCGCTTGACTTGACAATTTTCTCACCAGCAGGTCTTTGAACCTCTGCAGACTTGTGTCTGCCGGAAAGAGAGATACAACGTAGGTTTTAAATCTAGGATCGAGCACGGTGGCCAAAATGTAGTGCTCTGATTTCAACAGATTGACCACCCGTGAATCCTGGTTAAGCGAATTAAGGGCTCCATCCACAAGTCCCACATGCCTAGCGGAATCGCTCTGTTTTAGCTCCTCCTTCAATGTCTCCAGCTTCTTCTGCAAAAGCCTGATGAGGGGAATGACCTGACTCAGGCTGGCAGTGTCTGAACTGACTTCACGTGTGGCAAGTTCAAAGGGTTGCAGAACTTTGCACAACGTTGAAATCATTCTCCACTGCGCTTGAGTCAGGTGCATTCCCCCTCCTTTGCCTATATCGTGGGCAGATGTATAGGCTTGAATGGCCTTTTGCTGCTCCTCCATCCTCTGAAGCATATAGAGGGTTGAATTCCACCTCGTTACCACCTTTTGCCTCAGATGATGGCAGGGCAGGTTCAGGAATGTTTGGTGGTGCTCCAGTCTTTGGCACGCGGTGGCTGAATGCCGAAAGTGGACCGCAATTCTTTGGGCCACCGACAGCATCTCTTGCACACCCCTGTCGTTTTTTAAATAATTCTGCACCACCAAATTCAATGTATGTGCAAAACATGGGACGTGCTGGAATTTGCCCAGATGTAATGCACGCACAATATTGGTGGCGTTGTCCGATGTCACAAATCCAAAGGAGAGTCCAATTGGGGTAAGCCATTCTGCAATGATGTTCCTCAGTTTCAGTAAGAGGTTGTCAGCTGTGTGCCTCTTCTGGAAAGCGGTGATACAAAGCGTAGCCTGCCTAGGAACGAGTTGGCGTTTGCGAGATGCTGCTACTGGTGCCGCCGCTGCTGTTCTTGCTGCGGGAGGCAATACATCTACCCAGTGGGCTGTCACAGTCATATAGTCCTGAGTCTGCCCTGCTCCACTTGTCCACATGTCCGTAGTTAAGTGGACATTGGGTACAACTGCATTTTTTTTGACACTGGTGACTCTTTCTGAGGTCTGTGTACATTTTCGGTATCGCCTGCCTAGAGAAATGGAACCTAGACGGCACTTGGTACCGGGGACACAGTACCTCAATCAAGTCTCTAGTTGCCTCTGAATTAACGGAGGATACCGGAACCACGTTTCTCACCGCCCAGGCTGCCAAGGCCTGAGTTATCTGCTTTGCAGCAGGATGACTGCTGTGATATTTCATCTTTCTCGCAAAGGACTGTTGGACAGTCAATTGCTTACTGGAAGTAGTACAAGTGGTCTTCCGACTTCCCCTCTGGGATGACGATCGACTCCCAGCAGCAACAACAGCAGCGCCAGCAGCAGTAGGCGTTACACTCAAGGATGCATCGGAGGAATCCCAGGCAGGAGAGGACTCGTCAGACTTGCCAGTGACATGGCCTGCAGGACTATTGGATTTCCTGTGTAAGGTGGAAATTGACACTGAGGGAGTTGGTGGTGTGGTTTGCAGGAGCTTGGTTACAACAAGAGGAAGGGATTTAGTGGTCAGTGGACTGCTTCCGCTGTCATCCAAAGTTTTTGAAATTGTCACTGACTTATGATGAATGCGCTGCAGGTGACGTATAAGGGAAGATGTTCCGAGGTGGTTAACGTCCTTACCCCTACTTATTACAGCTTGACAAAGGCAACACACGGCTTGACACCTGTTGTCCGCATTTGTGTTGAAATAATTCCACACCGAAGAGCTGATTTTTTTTTGTATTTTGACCAGGCATGTCATTGGCCATATTCATCCCACGGACAACAGGTGTCTCCCCGGGTGCCTGACTTAAACAAACCACCTCACCATCAGAATCCTCCTTGTCAATTTCCTCCCCAGAGCCAGCAACACCCATATCCTTATCCTGGTGTACTTCAACAGTGACATCTTCAATTTAACTACAGGTTGAGTATCCCTTATCCAAAATGCTTGGGACCAGAGGTATTTTGGATATCGGATTTTTCCGTATTTTGGAATAATTGCATACCATAATGAGATATCATGGCAATTGGACCTAAATCTGAGCACAGAATGCATTTATGTTTTATATGCACCTTATACACACAGCCTGAAGGTAATTTTAGCCAATATTTTTTATAACTTTGTGCATTAAACAAAGTGTGTCTACATTCACACAATTCATTTATGTTTCATATACACCTTATACACACAGCCTGAAGGTCATTTAATACAATATTTTTAATAACTGTGTGTATTAAACAAAGTTTGTGTACACTGAGCCATCAGAAAACAAAAGTTTCACTATCTCACTCTCGCTCAAAAAAGTCCGTATTTCGGAATATTCTGTATTTCGGATATTTGGATATGGGATACTCAACCTGTATCAGGAACTGGACTGCGGGTGCTCCTTCCAGCACTTGCAGTGGGGCGTGCAAATGGTGGAAGGCACAAGCTCTTCCCGTCCAGTGTTGGGAAGGTCAGGCATCGCAACCGACACAATTGGACTCTCTTTGGGGATTTGTGATTTAGAAGAACGCACAGTTCTTTGCTGTGCTTTTGCCAGCTTAAGTCTTTTCATTTTTTTAGCGAGAGGATGAGTGCTTCCATCCTCATGTGAATCTGAACCACTAGCCATGAACATAGGCCAGGGCCTCAGCCGTTCCTTGCCACTCCGTGTCGTAAATGGCATATTGCCAAGTTTACGCTTCTCATCAGAAGCTTTCAATTTTGATTTTTGGGTCATTTTACTGAACTTTTGTTTTTTGGATTTTACATGCTCTCTACTATGACATTGGGCATCGGCCTTGGCAAACGACGTTGATGGCATTTCATCATCTCGGCCATGACTAGTGGCAGCAGCTTCAGCATGAGGTGGAAGTGGATCTTGATCTTTCCTTATTTTAACCTCCACATTTTTGTTCTCCATTTTTTTTTGTGTGGAATTATATGCCAGTATCAATAGCAATGGCCTACTACTATATATACTGCGCACAACTGAAATGCACCACAGGTATGGATGGATAGTATACTTGACGACACAGAGGTATGTACAGCAGTGGCCTACTGTACCGTAATGCTATATATTATTTACTGGTGGTCAGCAAACTGTGCAAAACTGAAATGCACCACAGGTATGGATGGATAGTATACTTGACGACACAGAGGTAGGTACAGCAGTGGCCTACTGTACCGTAATGCTATATATTATATACTGGTGGTCAACAAACTGTGCAAAGCTGAAATGCACCACAGGTATGGATGGATAGTATACTTGACGACACAGAGGTAGGTACAGCAGTGGCCTACTGTACCGTAATGCTATATATTATATACTGGTGGTCAGCAAACTGTGCAAAACTGAAATGCACCACAGGTATGGATGGATAGTATACTTGACGACACAGAGGTAGGTACAGCAGTGGCCTACTGTACCGTAATGCATTATATTATATACTGGTGGTCAGCAAACTGTGCAAAACTGAAATGCACCACAGGTATGGATGGATAGTATACTTGACGACACAGAGGTAGGTACAGCAGTGGCCTACTGTACCGTAATGCTATATATTATATACTGGTGGTCAGCAAACTGTGCAAAACTGAAATGCACCACACATATGGATGGATAGTATACTTGACGACACAGAGGTAGGTACAGCAGTGGCCTACTGTACCGTAATGCTATATATTATATACTGGTGGTCAGCAAACTGTGCAAAACTGAAATGCACCACAGGTATGGATGGATAGTATACTTGACGACACAGAGGTAGGTACAGCAGTGGTCTACTGTACCGTAATGCTATATATTATATACTGGTGGTCAGCAAACTGTGCAAAACTGAAATGCACCACAGGTATGGATGGATAGTATACTTGACGACACAGAGGTAGGTACAGCAGTGGCCTACTGTACCGTAATGCTATATATTATATACTGGTGGTCAGCAAACTGTGCAAAACTGAAATGCACCACAGGTATGGATGGATAGTATACTTTACGACACAGAGGTAAGTACAGCTGTGGCCTTCTGTACCGTACTCCTATATATTATATACGGGTGTGGTTCATCAAATCGACAGTATCTAGATCGACAATGTTTAGGTCGACCACTATAGGTCGACAGTCACTAGGTCGACATGGATGGAAGGTCGACAGGGTTTCTAGGTCGACATGTGCTAGGTCGACAGGTCAAAAGGTCGACATGAGGATACTTTTTTTTTTTTTTGGGTCGTTTTCTTCGTGGAGTGACCGGGATCCCACATTAGTGCACCGCGTCCCCTCGCATGGCTCGCTTCGCTCGCCATGCTTCGGGCATGGTGCCTTCGCTCCGCTACCGCTTCGCTCGGCACAGATTACCGTTCCAATCGTAGTCCACGTGGATCGTTAAGTATGAAAAAATTCAAAAAAATATATTTTTTTTAAAACTCATGTCGACCTTTAGACCTGTCGACCTAGCACATGTCAACCTTGAAACCCTGTCGACCTTCCATCCATGTCGACCTAGTGACTGTCGACCTATAGTGTTCGACCTAAACATTGTCGACCTAGATACTGTCGATCTTCAGACCGGATCCCATTATATACTGGTGGTCAGCAAAATTATGCACTGTATTCCTACTATATACTACAATGCAGCACAGATATGGAGTGTTTTTCAGGCAGACAACGTATACTGGTGGTCACTGTCAGCAAAACTCTGCACTGTACTCCTCCTATATAATATACTGGTGGTCCCCAGTCCCCACAATAAAGCAGTGTGAGCACAGATATATGCAGCACACTGAGCACAGATATGGAGTGATTTTCAGGCAGACAACGTATACTGGTGGTCACTGTCAGCAAAACTCTGCACTGTACTCCTCCTATATAATATACTGGTGGTCCCCAGTCCCCACAATAAAGCAGCGTGAGCACAGATATATGCAGCACACTGAGCACAGATATGGAGTGTTTTTCAGGCAGACAACGTATACTGGTGGTCACTGTCAGCAAAACTCTGCACTGTACTCCTCCTATATAATACAGCTGCTCCCCAGTCCCCACAATTAAGCAGTGTGAGCACAGATATATGCAGCACACTGAGCACAGATAAGGAGCGTTTTTTTCAGGCAGAGAACGGATAAAACTGGTGGTCACTGATCAGCAAAACTCTGCACTGTACTCCTCCTATATTAATAATACAGCTGCTCCCCAGTCCCCACAATTAAGATATAAGCAAGCACAAATATTTGCATCAACAATGAATAAACGGAGAGGACGCCAGCCACGTCCTCTTCCTAACATTTCCAATGCACGAGTGAAAATGGCGGCGACGCGCGGCTGCTTATATAGAATCCGAATCTCGCGAGAATCCGATAGCGGGATGATGACGTTCGGGCGCGCTCGGGTTAACCGAGCCATACGGGAGAATCCGAGTATGCCTCGGACCCGTGTAAAATGGGTGAAGTTCGGGGGGGTTCGGTTTCCGAGGAACCGAACCCGCTCATCACTAATGAAAAGGAGTAATGTTCTCAAAAAAAATGTGTGTATTCACATATTGGGTATTTCATTGCTGATTTGCTGGTTTGGGTCACCAGAGGAAAACTTTTCTGCTTTGTAGGAATGTTCTAGCAGTGATCCAATATGGGGTAGAACAGTAATTATTCTCTGTCAAGAATGGAATGTTGCTTGTCAGAAAGGCACTCTGAAGAAACATCCAATAGGTTCTACAGCAGCTGCGTTACTTACTGTAGTGCTCTGTTGGACAAATAGGTGAAGGAGTGGTCATCAGCCTCACACCTGGGCACAGAACCCAGCTCCCTCCCGTAGCACTTGCCGAACGCAGCACCTCATATCCAGCTCCTCTGAGACCTGTCTTCTCATTGCTTTGCCTGCATTACTCGCATGTGTCGCCCCCAGCTCCGGAGCACGCAGGAGAGCCAGCCACAGACACACCACTTCCCCACTCTCAGCCTATTGTTCCCGTGGGTGGAGCCGCAACTACCCATTTGCTAGGCTGCATTGTTATATCCCTTTTCCACTTGCTCAAAAAACACGGGTAAATGCACAGGGGCGCGCATTTACCCGTGTTTTTTGGTAGTGGAAAAGGGTCCCTCTGCAAAAACCCGGATCAAGTGACCTGTGAATCCTACCCGGGTAGCTAGCTACATGGGTAGGACACGGGAAAGATCCGGGTAGGGTTGTAGTGTAAACGGAAGCGACACGGCTCCCGTTTACACTGTATGGAAGGGTGGCTCTGGGAGATCATGTGATCTCCCAGAGCTGCCCCTGCCGCATTACTAGCAGCGTCACCAACATGGCAATATGCCAATATGCCAATAGAAGGGGGCTCTAGCACGGGTCACAGCCGTGTCAGGCTCACGGCTGCGACAAATGCTAGCTAGTGGAAAAGGGGTATTAGGGACACAGCCAGCAGGTTTTAGCTGGAGGTCCATTCACATCGCTGCCACCCGGGCCCACCTCTCTGTCCACACAATCACGGCAGGTGGTGTGGCGCCCCCCTCTCGACTGGCGCCCCTGGCCATCCTGGCCAAAGTGTAGTTATGTCCCTGGGTCCTAGGACAAAAGGAGTAAAAAAATTTTTTTATTGAGTTACTCCTTTTTGTACCCTCTTTTCTTTTCTGTACCCTTATAGTTTGCAAAATATTTAAAAAAAACATCTGAGAGGAAAAAAATATTGAATTATTATAATTTTAAAATGACATAGCATTTTACTCGATAATGGATATTTTTATATTATAACTACCTTGCAGTAGACTTTGCTGAAAGCATTTTTCAATGCTTTGTTTCTTTCTTTAATTAATAGTTCAATATTTTTAGAGAGAAAAAGCAAAGAAAGTGAAAATACCATTGAAGTCAGAAATACGGCTGACAAGGTGCCAGCTGAGAAAAGCTAATATATAGCAATGCAGCCTCGATGAGCAGCCGTAGCCATCGGGTGTTTAAAAGCCTATCTTTTATTTCATGCATTTTGGAATTGGAGGAATCTCTTTGGGATTCTGACTCCATGTTTACCTGACAGTCAATAAACTGCCCAGAGACACAAATGCAATCATTTAGGATGAATGGCCTAGAAATCTTGTCACTTTCCTAGAACCTTTAAGCGATAGGCATGCTGTCAAAAATAAGTGTCAAATTAGTGACATCAGAAGATTTATGAATCAGATCCGCAACGCTCAGTACAAGGCAACCGTCTGAAGTTATGGGCATGAAGCAGATGACACACGTTGCAAAACATGGAAAA
Organism: Pseudophryne corroboree; assembly: GCF_028390025.1. NCBI lineage: Eukaryota > Metazoa > Chordata > Amphibia > Anura > Myobatrachidae > Pseudophryne > Pseudophryne corroboree. Next base: position 224,106,873 of record NC_086450.1, read on the forward strand.
TCTTTTACACAAACAGTAGCTGTATCCAGAGATAGATTCTACTGCTTTTTAACTCTATTACAAATAATAGTGTTCCTTTCTAAACCAGCAGGACTAAATTAATTTCACATCAATTCAAGTAAAGAGCCCAAAAAAATTCACACTAACTTTGTAAAATAAATTGAAAATACTTAGTGACCATGGACATTGAGGAGGAAGCGTTTGGGACTCTCTGTGATGTTGTCCAAGTCCCACATGAGTTTATCATGGGGAAATATAGACGAATCTGTGGTATCTCCAGTCTATCATAATTTATGTTGTGACTTTACAAATTATTCTGGCACAGCATGGAAATGCCAGCTTAACCTGTCTACTTCAGAGAGACAAAAGTCATAAACACCACCAAAATTTGGGAACTCAGAGAGTGAGGCGGGGATCTTAGGACAAAACACCGCCCCTTTATGTGGTGATAGGCCAGGGTAATAGAAAGTGGTATACTCTGCTGTTACCCACATTATTATTTGGTAGTACTGTATATGCATGTTCAGGCTTGGACTGGCTCACAGGGGTCCAGGGGAAACCACCGGTGGGCCCTATTGCCTGGGGGCCCACCGCCTGCTCTAAGGATCAGTTTCCAGACTTTGCACTTGAATTATACATCATACATATGTTACCTTATACTGGACTATGGTGTATTTTCTACAGTGTATTGCTGTTATTAATCTGGTACCTTATCATGCATGCAGCAGCTGAATTTACTGTATATATTTATGAAGGGGCCCAGATGTTGCACTCTCTAATGGTTAGTCACTGTCAAACCAATGATGTGGCAGGCCACACCCCCTCTGCAGACTGGCCACACCCCTAAACATGGGCCCCTACCACTGCATTCCCCCAGTGGGCCCTACATGCTCCAGTCTGACACTGTGCATGTTTCTGCATAAACAGGCTCCTACACTACTTGGGGTCAGACCACCCCTTGCTTGCCCCGTTCTGCCTTTTTAGTAGTAACAGAGCCGGTTCTAGACTTTGAGGCACCCAGGGCGAAAGTGTCCTTTGGTGCCCCCCCCTATTGAAAACAGGGACAGTGTGCACCAAAGGTACGCATCAAAAATATAGGGGCAGGGCTTCATGTGGAAGGGGAGGGGCCACTGAATAGTACCAATTCACATTACACCATACAGTAGTGCCCGTCAGTCACATTACACAACACAGTAGTGACACTTATACACATTATGCCATGTTAGAGCCCAATACAGTGGCGTATCTATAATGGGTGCAGTGTGTGCAGTGCACACGGGCCCCTGGGTCCAGAGGGGGCCCACACCACACACACTGCACCCATTTCTTCTATACTCACCTTTCCGATGTCCATCATGACCGTGTGCGGGCCCCCTCCTCTCCCGTAGCCGCCACTGCTAGCACAGTGAGCACCAGAGACTCTGGCACAGTGCCGGAGTCTACAGCGCATGTGCAGGACTCCGAAAAAATGGCATGGTGGCCATTTTTTTTTAGAGTCCTGCGCATGCGCTGTAGACGCTGGCACTGTGCCAGAGTTTCAGTGCACAGAGCGCTAACAGCTGCGCAGACAGCTATGGGAGAGGAGGGGCCCACACACGTAGACTACACACGGGTCCCTTCCTCTCTAAATACGCCTCTGCCTGTGTAATACCCTGAGGTATTTAATATATACATTTTTGTTTATGGTAATTCATATACTGAATGCTATATAGAAAATTGATTATTGAAGATGTTTTCACCTTGTATCCCTCACTGAGGGAAATATAATTGATAATATGCCTCTCTTTAACCTGGATCCCTCACAGAGGGAAATATGACTATTAATGTATTCCCTCTCATAGAGGGGAGTTGGAGCTGACCACCCAGCTATAACTAATTGGTTGAAAGGCTCCTGGCATGCGGCGGGCAGCTGTCCTCAGCTGCAAATAGGGGAGCTTGAGGAGAATAGTGCCCGGCAGGAAGGAGAGACTGGCGGCGCGAGCGGGGTCTGGAGGCCAGGACCGGGGTTGGAGGGACTCGCAGTGGCTGCTGGGAGTGAAAAAAGAAACTGCGCAGGGAGACCGCGTGCTGGTACCTGAGCCCTGGGCAGCGGAGGACGGAGGTGTTCTGACAAGTGCCGCGGCGGTGATCACCGGTGCTCTGGGGGTAGTGATGGGTAGTTCATGAATGATTAGTTCAAAATGAACTAATCTTCAAAGTGAACTAGTTCGTACAGTTCACAGCTTTGGCAAAGATTAGTTCATCAGGAAGGAGGAGTTAGACACAGACAGAATAGAGCCAGCAGCTGCAATAGGCTACTCACTGTCTCATTCACTTCACTGGATTTTCACTTCCTGAATCTGATGCTGTAAATGAAAGGTAAAAGTACAACACAGCCCAGCAATACAGATCTAATAAAAAAAATAGCATCTGCACTGCCTAGCCAAAGTCTATGTGTGTTTGTGAGTGAGCATGTGTGGTCATGCTGCTCACCTTTCTGTGATATAATCACTGTCCTATTAGTCCAGATGTCCAAACACTTGCTGCTACTTCTGGTACTACTGGCTCCTGTGCATACTGCTGTGCTAAATCTTCTGCTGGGTGTTGTGTAGGTGCAGCTGCAGCAGCACTGTTGTTATTCAGCTCTCACTCAACAATACTCATGAGTCAGTACATCTCTGCTGCCACAGGGGTCACTGCTGTGCTCAGACATGGAGTGGACTCACTCTGTGGAGCTGATTGAACTGCATTGTCCTGACGACTCATGAGTCATTCTCCTTGCAAGTAGTTCAGTAGTTCAGTGATTCATTACAGTTCACTGATCAGTTCACTGACTCAATGACTCATATAGCCATACGAGTCAGTGCAGTACTTCTAAGCTACCATGTGTGGCACTGCTGTGCACAGGTATATGCTATGGAGCTGATACTGAACTGCATATAGCCATCATTAATTCACCTAGCATATAAGGTGGTCACAAGGTACACTGTCACTCCCAATCAGCCAAAGACACAGTTCTGAGTGCTGCATTCTATCCTGTAGGGTCTGATTACTCTACACAAGACATAGGGGGATATGTATGTTTGTCTGATGAACCTTCAGTCTTGAAATAATTAAAAATATGATGGTACATATACTTAGGTAGTTCTATAGAGCCCATAGCAACCAATCAGTGTGTGTGTGTGTGTGTGTGTGTGTGTGTGTGTGTGTGTGTGTGTGTGTGTGTGTGTGTGTGTGTGTGTGTGTGTGTGTGTGTGTGTGAATACTGAATACTCATGAGTCAGTTTACCTCAGCTGCCACAGGGGTCACTGCTGTGCTCATGGAGTCAGTGAATTCTGTGTAGCTGAGTGAACTGCATTGTCCTGACTACTCATGAGTCACTCTCCTTGCAAGTAGTTCAGTAGTTCAGTGATTCATTACAGATCACTGATCAGTTCACTGACTCAATGACTCATACAGCCATACGAGTCAGTACAGTACCTCTAAGCTACCATGTGTGGCACTGCTGTGCACAGGCATATGCATTGTATGGAGCTGATCCTGAACTGCATATAGCCATGATTCATTCCCCCAGTATATTAGGTGACAAGCTACACTCCCAATAAGCTAAAGACACAGTGCTGAGTGCTGCATGCTATCTTGTAGGGTAGGATTACTCCACAGAAGACACAGGAGGATATGTACTATGAACCTTCAAGGTGACATAAAGTAGAGCAGTTGCCCCTAGCAACCAATCAGCTTCTGTCACTTTATATATTGTTGAAGATAAATGACAGAAGCTGATTGGTTACTTTACAACATCTCCACTTTATCTCTCTCTAAGGTCTGTTACATTGGGGCAAAGGGACTTTTTTTCTTTTAATTATTGTATTTTAAAAGCAGAAAAAAGTGACTTATGACATTACTCTGAATTTGGGTCTTTCACTTGCATATTATGAAGTAAAAAGGAGTACCAACAATGGGATTAATATTGCAGAGATACATATGTCACTATAAGGTTGCTATATAACATTGCTTTTCTTAAAAATAAAAAAAAATCTGACATTTTAAACATATCTGATCATTTGAAAAAGATTATAACTCCTACAATGAGCTAGTATTAGAAATACCTATTCTATGTGTAATAGTCTAGACTAGTTCTAAATCTAATCACTCCTTTCAGTCTCAGAGCAGTGAGTGAAATGATGAACTACATGAACTAATCTTCTGAACTAATCTTTTTGAGTGAACTAGATCATAATGAACTAATCACCAAAGTGAACTAGATTTCCCATCACTATCTGGGGGAACAGACGGAGCGGAGAACTTGCTGAGGCGCCAGTGACGTCAGCAGGAGGTGTTATTGATCCTCCCTGTAGGCTGTCACAACTGAGGGCCTGAGCTGACGGGAGGCAGCCTCAGTTGTAGGGGCTGAGATGTACCGGAACCTGGGAGGTTGTATCAGACCCCTGGACATGTAAGTAACATAAATAATAACTGCCCAAAGGCGTGACCACGACAACTTGGATAAAAGTCAATGATGTTTATTATGACAACTCCGCAACACAGCAGCAGTAAAAGAAAACGTAAAAGTCAGCAAAGAATAAATACAGTTCCTGGGTACTACAGGACGGCAGGAGCCACAGGGCACTGGTAGTGTGAGATAGTTCTTATGATCTTCTAGATGGAAAGTCCTTACCAGGCCCGACTGTAGCAATGGAGATAACCCAGGATTGTGCCAGCTGGTGTTCCAGGAAAAGCTGGGTTGCTGAAGATAAAACAGCTGCTGTGGATACTGGCTGGAACCAGACTGTTGTTAGCACGGAGTGGATACTGGCTGGAACCAGTTAAATAATAAATGAACTTGGGAGCGATGAAATATGAACTGAAATGTAGAACTTGAGAGCGGAGAAATAATAATACCGGTGGAGAGTGGTAAAGTGTAGAAAGGACACCGGCCCTTTAAGGGAAGCTGTACTCTGCTGGAAGCTGAGCTGGAAGCAGGTAATGTTGTAGCTGGAAACAGATGAATCCACAATGGATTGGAGAGTCAGGCTACACCGCAGGTGGAATGCTGGTGCGGGTCTCTATGGTGGAAGTCTTGAGACAGGAGCTGGAACCTGGAAGACAATCACAGGAGAGAGACAAACAGGAACTAGGTTTGACAACCAAAGCACTGACGCCTTCCTTGCTCAGGCACAGTGTATTTATACCTGCAGCAAGGAAGGGATTGGCTAGGCAATTATGCAGATTAACAATACTGACAACAGATTGGAGGAAATGATCAGCTGACAGAATCCAAGATGGCTGCGCCCATGCAGACACTTGGAGGGAAGTTTGGTTTGTAATCCATGTGGTAATGAAAACAGTAATGGCGGCGCCGGCCACTGGAGACAGGAGACGCCAGGCTGACAAGTGCACATCCAACCACGCGGACACAGCGGAGGCCGCGGCTGACGTAATCGCCACTCTGACACTCTGCATGCAGAAGCTCAGGGACGGCGGCGGAGGCCGCGGGAGACGCCATGCCAGATGTAATAAGGCGTTACTGTGACAGCGTCTCAGAGAGACAGGAGAGGATGCAGGAATGTGAACATTAGGATAACAGATGGGATCCGGTCCTGGAGCGCTGAGCCAGCCTTAGGAGGCATCTGATGGGTAAGAAATGGCGTCCAGATACCCGGATCGTGACAGCACCCCCCCCTTTAGGAGTGGCCCCAGGACACTTCTTTGGCTTTTGAGGAAACTTGGAATGGAATCTCCGGACCAAGGCAGGAGCATGGACATCAGAAGCATTGGTCCATGAACGTTCCTCAGGACCATAACCCTTCCAGTCAATAAGATATTGTAGTTGACCGTAACGGTGACGTGAGTCCAGGATCTTGGCCACTTCATACTCAACGCCTCGTTGAGTTTGGACTTTCGGAGTTGGAGGAAGTGAGGAATGAAACCGATTCAAGATCAGCGGTTTCAACAGGGAAACATGGAATGTCCTGGGTATTTTTAAGAAGGGAGGCAACTGGAGTCTGTAAGCAACAGGATTGATGACTTGTTCAATCTTGAAAGGACCGATATAGCGAGGTGCAAACTTCATACTGGGAACTCTTAACCTCAAATTCTTCGTGGATAACCATACCCGATCACCCACCTTGAGAGCAGGAACTGCTCGACGCTTCTTATCCGCAAACTTCTTGTACCTGAACGATGCCTTGAGCAGAGCTGATCGTACGCTCTTCCAGATATTGGCAAACTGATGCAAGGTGATATCCACTGCGGGAACAGAAGTTGCTGGAAGCGGTTGGAACTCAGGAACTTTAGGGTGGAATCCAAAGTTAGTGAAGAATGGTGTTGAAGCAGATGAAGAATGATACTGGTTGTTATGACAGAACTCGGCCAAGGGAAGTAATTGAACCCAGTCATCTTGAGAGGAGGACACATAGATGCGGAGGAAGGCCTCCAAGTCCTGATTCACCCTCTCGGTTTGACCATTGGTCTGAGGATGGTAAGCCGTGGAAAACTTTAGCTTGACTTGGAGGACTTGACATAAACTTCGCCAGAATTTGGCTGTGAATTGAACTCCTCGATCTGAGATAATTTCTTCAGGAAGACCGTGGAGTCGGAAGATCTCTTGTATGAATACTTGAGCCAACTTGGAAGCTGACGGAAGACCGGTGAGAGGAATGAAGTGTGCCATCTTGGTGAACCGGTCAACTACCACCCAGATGGTATTGAACTTGTTGCACATGGGTAAGTCTGTAATGAAATCCATCGACATGTGGGTCCATGGTCGACGGGGAATGGATAGTGGAACCAGTTGCCCCGCAGGCGACTGGCGGGATACTTTATGTTGGGCACACTTTGGGCAAGATGCAATAAACTCCAAGACGTCCTTTTTCAGAGTTGGCCACCAATAGGACCTAGAGATAAACTCCAGGGTTTTTTGGATACCTGTATGTCCGGCAAAACGGGAAGCATGGGCCCAATGCATGAGCTTCTTCCTTAGCATCGGCTTCACAAAACTTTTCCCTGATGGGGGCGTAGAGTCCATCCCTACCGTGGAGAATGCCAACGGATTTATAATAGGATGCTTGTCTGAAGACTCTGACTCATTTTCTTGCTCCCATGAGCGGGAAAGGGCATCGGCCTTGCGATTCTGAGAGCCCGAACAGAACTGGAGTTTAAAGTCGAACCTGGAAAAGAAAAGTGCCCATCTGGCCTGACGAGGGTTGAGACATTGTGCGCCCTTCAGGTATAAAAGGTTCTTGTGGTCTGTAAGTATGGTGATTAAATGAGAAGCTCCCTCCAACAGATACCTCCACTCTTCTAGAGCGAGCTTGATGGCTAGCAACTCCTGGTCGCCAATGGCATAGTTGCGCTCAGCTGGGGAGAACTTCCGGGAGAAGAAACTGCAAGGATGTAAATGGCCATCTTTAGCCCTCTGAGATAACACCGCTCCTACTCCAACGGAGGAGGCATCCACCTCTAGGAAGAAAGGAGAGTCGATGTCAGGCTGTTTCAGGACAGGCGCAGAGATGAACCTCTGTTTTAAAAGATGAAAAGCTTGCATGGCTTCTTCAGACCACTTGGACGGGTTAGCACCCTTCTTGGTGAAAGCAGTAATAGGCGCCACAATGGTGGAAAAGTCTCGTATAAACTTTCGGTAATAATTGGCGAACCCTAAGAACCTCTGGACCCCTTTGAGGGTTAAGGGTACCGGCCAATTCTGAATTGCTTGTAGTTTCTCAGGATCCATCTCTAGTCCGGAACCGGACACAATGTACCCTAGAAACGGAATGGACTTGACTTCAAAGACGCATTTTTCTAATTTGCAATAGAGATGATTGACACGGAGACGGGACAGAACCTCTTTAACCCAAAAACGATGTTCCTCTAAATCGTTGGCAAAAATGAGGATATCGTCTAGATAGACCACGACATGACGGTATAGAATGTCTCTGAAAATCTCATTGACAAAATGCTGGAAGACAGCTGGAGCATTGCTCAATCCGAAGGGCATGACGAGGTACTCATAATGTCCGTCACGGGTGTTAAAGGCGGTCTTCCACTCGTCACCCTCACGGATCCGGATGAGATTGTATGCACCTCGCAAGTCCAGCTTTGTAAAGATGGTAGCTCCGCTAACTCTGTCAAAGAGCTCAGTAATCAGGGGTAAAGGATAACAGTTCTTGATGGTAATGTCGTTCAAACCTCTGTAGTCGATGCACGGCCGCAGACCACCATCTTTCTTTTTTACAAAAAAGAAGCCTGCGCCGGCTGGGGAAGAAGAAGGTCGAATGAACCCCTTTGCTAGGTTCTCTTTAATGTATTCCTCCATAGAATGCGTCTCAGGCAGAGACAACGGATAAGTTCGGCCTCGAGGTGGAACCTTCCCTGGAACGAGATCAATCGGGCAGTCCCATTCTCTATGAGGAGGAAGGATATCAGCAGAAGCTTTACTGAACACATCCGTGAAATCTTGATATGGAGGAGGTGGAACATCAGACGACCTGGGGGAGGAAGAACAGACAGGCAATACTTTAAACAAACATGTCTCTGCACAGGAGGAACCCCATGCCAGGATTTGCGTAGTCGTCCAATCAATTGTAGGATTGTGAAGACGGAGCCATGGAAGGCCCAGGACCACAGGATGTGTGGCTCTTGGAATCACTAAAAGTGAAATAAGTTCGGAATGAAGAACTCCCACTCTCAGACGAACTGGTAGAGTCCTTAGAGCAATAACAGTATCAAAAATTTTACTGCCATCCACGGCAGTTAAGGAAAAGGAGGAAGGAAGTCTCTCGGTGGGTAGGGACCACCGTTTAACATAGGCTTCAGTAATAAAGTTCCCAGCTGCTCCGGAATCAAGGAGAGCAATGACGTTCCGATAACGTTGAGCAACTTGAAGCGAGACTGGGAGATTACAATCATGAGGAGATGGAGAGGAGATCATTACTCCTAGCCGGCCCTCTCCTGGGCGAGCTAGGGTTTGGAGTTTTCCCGGACGTTCGGGACAGGCATTGATGGTGTGAGACGGAGCTGCACAGTAAAGACAAAGAGACTCAGAGAGACGTCTTCGGCGCTCAGCAGGAGTTAAACGGGAACGGCCAATTTGCATGGGCTCATCTTTAGATGGTGACAGTTGACGAGGAGGAGGAGCAGAAGATTTTGGAGCAGATGATCTTCCACGCTCAGTTGCTCTCTCTCTGAAACGTAAATCAACTTTCGTGCAGAGTGAGATTAGCTCATCTAACTTAGAAGGTAAGTCTCTGGTAGCTAACTCATCTTTAATAAGCTCAGATAAGCCATGCCAGAATGCAGCATACAGGGCCTCGTCGTTCCATGCCAGTTCGGATGCCAGGATCTGGAACTGTATCAGATATTGTCCTACAGTACGTGACCCCTGGCGTAAACGGAGAATCTCGGATGAAGCTGAGGTTACCCGGCCTGGCTCGTCGAAGATGCGCCTGAATGTAGACACGAATGCAGTGTAAGAAGATAGCAGGGTGTCGGACCTCTCCCATAACGGTGATGCCCAGTCAAGGGCGGAGCCACTGAGAAGAGAGATGATGTAGGCAATTTTTGTACGGTCACTGGGAAAATTGCCAGGTTGTAGCTCAAACTGAATCTCACACTGGTTGAGAAATCCCCTGCAGAATCTTGGAGATCCGTCAAATTTTGCTGGCGTTGGAAGATGAAGACGTGGAGCAGAAATGGGTAAGGTGGGTGGGGTTATAGCTGGAGTCACTGTGGTTGACGCACCAGATGCGCCTGATCCACGGAGAGTTGTCTGAATCCCATCCAGCCGAGTAGAGAGATCCTGGAGACAGCGGATGATGTGGCCCTGTGCAGCCTCCTGATGTTCTAGTCGGGCTGCCAGTTCTTGCATCGGCCTGGCCGCTTGATCCTGGTCTCCGGCTGGATTCATTAGGTCAGTGCTTACTGTCACAACTGAGGGCCTGAGCTGACGGGAGGCAGCCTCAGTTGTAGGGGCTGAGATGTACCGGAACCTGGGAGGTTGTATCAGACCACTGGACATGTAAGTAACATAAATAATAACTGCCCGAAGGCGTGACCACGACAACTTGGATAAAAGTCAATGATGTTTATTATGACAACTCCGCAACACAGCAGCAGTAAAAGAAAACGTAAAAGTCAGCAAAGAATAAATACAGTTCCTGGGTACTACAGGACGGCAGGAGCCACAGGGCACTGGTAGTGTGAGATAGTTCTTATGATCTTCTAGATGGAAAGTCCTTACCAGGCCCGACTGTAGCAATGGAGATAACCCAGGATTGTGCCAGCTGGTGTTCCAGGAAAAGCTGGGTTGCTGAAGATAAAACAGCTGCTGTGGATACTGGCTGGAACCAGACTGTTGTTAGCACGGAGTGGATACTGGCTGGAACCAGTTAAATAATAAATGAACTTGGGAGCGATGAAATATGAACTGAAATGTAGAACTTGAGAGCGGAGAAATAATAATACCGGTGGAGAGTGGTAAAGTGTAGAAAGGACACCGGCCCTTTAAGGGAAGCTGTACTCTGCTGGAAGCTGAGCTGGAAGCAGGTAATGTTGTAGCTGGAAACAGATGAATCCACAATGGATTGGAGAGTCAGGCTACACCGCAGGTGGAATGCTGGTGCGGGTCTCTATGGTGGAAGTCTTGAGACAGGAGCTGGAACCTGGAAGACAATCACAGGAGAGAGACAAACAGGAACTAGGTTTGACAACCAAAGCACTGACGCCTTCCTTGCTCAGGCACAGTGTATTTATACCTGCAGCAAGGAAGGGATTGGCTAGGCAATTATGCAGATTAACAATACTGACAACAGATTGGAGGAAATGATCAGCTGACAGAATCCAAGATGGCTGCGCCCATGCAGACACTTGGAGGGAAGTTTGGTTTGTAATCCATGTGGTAATGAAAACAGTAATGGCGGCGCCGGCCACTGGAGACAGGAGACGCCAGGCTGACAAGTGCACATCCAACCACGCGGACACAGCGGAGGCCGCGGCTGACGTAATCGCCACTCTGACACTCTGCATGCAGAAGCTCAGGGACGGCGGCGGAGGCCGCGGGAGACGCCATGCCAGATGTAATAAGGCATTACTGTGACAGCGTCTCAGAGAGACAGGAGAGGATGCAGGAATGTGAACATTAGGATAACAGATGGGATCCGGTCCTGGAGCGCTGAGCCAGCCTTAGGAGGCATCTGATGGGTAAGAAATGGCGTCCAGATACCCGGATCGTGACATAGGCGAAGTGAGGTGGAGCCAGCCTACTGAGTGGCGGAACCAGAGTGGAGAGACCCTTATACACCCTGCATTGAGTGACTGGGGAGGCAGTTCGGGAGGCGGAGCTACTTGCCGCTACAGGAGGCTGGCTACAGCTTAAGCAACAGAATAGGTTATATTCAATACATAACTACACCATACCTCAGTGTAGAACTCTCACTTATCCAGCAAGGACACCTCAAAATAAAGCATTGACACAAATCCAATTGTACAGCAGCTCAGGGACAGCTAAAGCTAACAGACTGATAGAGATTATTGGGGCAGATATATTAACCTGGAGAAGGCATAAGGAAGTCATAAACTAGTGATATGTGCATGGTGATAAAGGCACCAGCCAATCAGCTCCAATATGTAAATTAACAGTTAGGATCTGATTGGCTGGTGCCTTTATCACCTTGCACATATCACTGGTTTATCACTTCCTTATGCCTTCTCCAGGTTAATACATCTGCCCCATTGCACTTTAGCTAACAGCCTTCTGCCCTGCTGTCAGGAATCCTTTCTCATTATAAATCCAACTATATCAGCGGTAACGAGGTTGGTTGACGTACTGTGTCCTAAGGTCAGGATAGTAAACATGTCCCGTCAGGATTAGAAAGGGAGTACATGTCCGCACAGTAAGGATATTACCCATACCCTTTGCAACAGAGAGACCAATATCTGAATTTGCTAAATCTGTTTTAGTCTCCCAGCATAAGAGGTCTTCATACTGACTACTGTGTTAAATACAGAGAAGGGAACTAAAGTACTGATAAGTAATAACTTAGATAAATATTATAGCAGTCTACGCAGGAAACAAACTTATCAGCAGAGTATAAATGTACAGTATTATTGCAACCTGCATTGACCACTGTGGCAAACTATTGTTCACAGGCGATGGTCTGAATAGCATCAGTTACACTGCTTGATGGACATTGGGGCACATTTAACTTTCTTGGCTCCACAGCAGAGAATATTGGGTATTGGCAGAAGGCTAGTTAGGAGCCATGAACTACAGTAGTTCAAATCCAGCCCACACCGCAGCCAAAGGTCACAAGCTAGCCTAGCGTATTTGGGTTATCGTAAAGACACACAGTCCACTGTCAGGGATTGGATGAGCTTGCCCATACACTGGTATAGGATAAGGAAGAAAAAGAAAGAAAAGGGATCTGTCTTCGGTGCACAGAAGTTTAAAATTTAACTTTTAATTAGTTGCTTAAAATATGACACGCTTTAACTTTAGCGTGTTTAGCTAATCAACCGATATGCTAAATATTACAAAACACACGAATAACGTATATGTGAAAATATAACACCACTGTGAATCACAAACAAAAAAGAGAAAAAAGAAAAAAAGAAAAAAAAAAAATCACATGAACATAAATTTGTTTAAAAACTGAGCGTCTGTTTTAAATCTGTCCTATTAAATCACTGTTTAAATATATATCAATCAATGCTGTCCTGTATTTATTTGTAATTTTTGTTACACAGTAACATAATTGTCTCGGAACTGCTACTTTAATGTTTCTCTAGATGCCTTTGGCAGAATGCCCAGACTCCTTGGGGTTTGGATACACACTATATATTGCAATATTTGATATGATGATACAGTGTTTCTCGTGTCTCACATCCCAGGGCCGGCTCCAGGCCTACTAGCACCCTGAGCGGGAAATTTTGAAGCACCCCCCCCCCCTCTCAATGCGTGCGCATTCGGCACACGCACTTCTGGGAAAGTGGGTGTGGCCACGCAACTTTATATTATGTTATCAAACTATAAATATGTATATTTTCACCACACCCTTAACACAATTAGCATCCTTACACATAACGCCCACAGTAGTGCTCCTTACACATAATGTTCCCAGTAAACTGTTAGATACACATAACGTTCCAGTATAGTGCCAGATACACATAATGACCCCAGTAGAGTGCCAGATAGGGATAATGACCCCAGTAGGGCAGTGCTAGAGACCCATAATGACCCCAGTAGTGCAGTGCCAGATACACATATGCCCCCAATGGTGACAGATACACATAATGACCCCATTAGTGCAATGCCAGATTCACAAAATGACCCCAGTAGTGGCAGATACACATATTTGAAAATACCAGAGCAAAAAGGAATCCACAGCACTGTTCCTAATTAATTCCCTTCAAACTCCAATATATTGCTTAATATCATATAGCAGATCCTTGCAAAAATTTTCTTATATGCAATCCCAGTTCTCGGACATACTCAGTGGGGACCGTTTTTCAAATCCGCACAGCAGACGATAACTGAAGTATGGTTCTATTGGTCTCCACACAGTAATGCCCCTTGCACCGTATCATGCCCCATACAGTAATGCTCCTTGCACATTAATATGCCCACACAGTAATGCCCTTTACACCTTAGTATGCCCCACAAAGTAATGCCCCTTATACACGTTACACCACAGTAGAGCAACTTATACCGTACATGTTACGCCACATCATAACCCTTAGACACTTTACACCAGAGCCACTTACACACATTATGCCATAGTAGAGCTCCTTATACACATTACACCACAGTAGAGGCACTATGAAAGTAGCTTTGAATTGTGGACAAGAGAGAAAGAGAGAGGACAAGAGAAAGAGAAGTGAAGCAAGAGAGAGGGGGAGTGAGGACAAAAGAGAGAGAGAGGGAGTGAGGACACAAAAAGAGAGAGGGGGAGTGAGGAGGAGAGGGGGAGTGAGGACAAAAGAGAGAGAGAGAGAGAGAGAGAGAGGAGTGAGGACAAAAGAGAGAGGGGGAGTGAGGACAAAAGAGAGAGAGGGGGAGTGAGGACAAAAGAGAGAGAGGGGGAGTGAGGACAAAAGAGAGAGAGGGGGTGAGGTCAAAAGAGAGAGAGGGGGGTGAGGTCAAAAGAGAGAGGGGGTAAGGTCAAAAGAGAGAGGGGGATGAGGTCAAAAGAGAGAGGGGGGTGAGGACAAAAGAGAGAGGGGGGGTGAGGACAAAAGAGAAAGGGGGGTGAGGACAAAAGAGAGAGGGGGGGTGAGGACAAAAGAGAGAGGGGGGTGAGGACAAGAGAGAGGGGGAGTGAGGACAAAGAGGGGGAGTGAGGACAGAGAGGGAGAGTGAGGACAAAAGAGAGAGGGGGAGTGAGGACAAAAGAGAGAGGGGGAGTGAGGACAAAAGAGAGAGGGGGGGGTGAGGACAAAAGAGAGAGAGGGGGGTGAGGACAAGAGAGAGAGGTGGTGAGGACAAAAGAGAGAGAGGGGGGTGAGGACAAAAGAGAGAGGGGGGTGAGGACAAAAGAGAGAGAGGGGGGTGAGGACAAAAGAGAGAGGGGGGGTGAGGACAAAGAGGGGGAGTGAGGACAAAAGAGAGAGAGAGGGAGGGAGGGGGGTGAGTACAAAAGAGAGAGGTTAGGAAAAGAGGGAGAAGAGAAGGGGTGAGGACAATAAAAAGAGAGACGAGGACAACAGAGAGAAGGGTGAACACAAGAGAGAGGTGAGGACAAGAGGGAGAAGAGAGGGGGTGAGGACAAAAAAAAAAGAGAGGGGGGGTGAGAACAGAGGGACAGAGAGAGTGGGTGAGGACAGAGAGAATCAGCCAGGGCATGTATACATCCGCACTCACCCTGGACAGGGGGGCAGCACTCTCCCTGCAGTGCTGATGCTGGCTGTGTGCTGTGCTGCTGCTAGGATCCCGGGCTGCATGGGTGGCTGTACTCCTCCTCAGTACCAGGGGCTCAGGTAGGCAGGCAGGCTGCAGACCGGGTGCTTGTGGGCGGCCAGCCGCATACAATATCACTCGACATCGCTCAACGCCGTGCTGCTGCTCCTAGGACTCCTCCCTGCTGTGCGCTATGATGAGAGAGATAGAAAGAGAGGGGTAAGGAGAAGAGAGAGAGGGATGTAAGGGCAATATTGGGGGGGTGAATACAAGAGAGAGGAGAGGTGAGGACAAGAGAGAGAGAGGGTGAGGACAAAAAAGAGATAGGATGAGGACAAAAGAGAGGGAGTGAGGATGAGAGAGAGGGCGAGAGATCAAGAGAGGGGGGTAAAGACAAAAGAAGAGAGGTGAGGAAAAGAGACAGAAGAGAGGGGGGTGAGGACAAAAGAAGAGATGTGAGGAAAAGAGACAGAAGAGAGGGGGGTGAGGACAAGAGAGAAGAGAGGGGTGAGGACGAGAGAGATAGAGATGAGGTGAGGACAAAACAAGACAGAGAGGTGAGGACAAGAGAGAAAGAGAGGTGAGGACAAGAGAGAGGTACTGTAAGGACAAGAGAGAGAGGGGGGGTAAGGACAAAAGAGAGAGGGTGGGATAAGGACGAGAGAGAGGGTGGGATAAGGATGAGAGAGAGGGTGGGATAAGGACAAAAGAGAGAGGGTGGGATAAGGACAAAAGAGAGAGGGTGGGATAAGGACAAAAGAGAGAGGGTGGGATAAGGACAAAAGAGACAGAGGGGGTGACGACAAAAGAGAGGGGTAAGGACAAAAGAGTGAGAGGGGTAACAAAGAGAGAGGGGGTAACGACAAAGAGAGGGGCGGTAACGACAAAAGAGAGGGGCGGTAACGTCAAAGAGAGGGGCGGTAACGTCAAAGAGAGGGGCGGGTAACGACAAAGAGAGGGGCGGTAACGACAAAGAGAGGGGTTAATACGAGAGAGAGAGAGGGTCTGAGTACAAAAGAGTGAAAGGCGAGAACAAAAGAGAGAGAGGGGGAGTGAATACAAAAGAAAGAGGTTAGGAAAAGAGAGAGAAGAGAGGGGGTGAGCACAATAAAAAGAGAGGTGAGGACAACAGAGAGAAGGGTGAAGACAAGAGAGAGAGATGAGGACAAGAGAGAAGGAGGGGGGTGAGGACAAGAGTCAGAGGTGAGGACAAGAGGGAGGGGGGTGAGGACAAAAGAGAGAGAGCGGGTGAGGACAAAAAAAAGAGAGGGGGGTGAAAACAGAGGGACAGAGAGAGTGGGTGAGGACAGAGAGAATCAGCCAGGGCATGTATACATCCGCACTCACCCTGGCCAGGGGGGCGGCACTCTCCCTGCAGTGCTGATGCTGGCTGTGTGCTGTGCTGCTGCTGGGATCCCGGGCTGCATGGGTGGCTGGACTCCTCCTTAGTACCAGGGGCTCAGGCAGGCAGGCTGCAGACCGGGTGCTTGTGGGCGGCCAGCCGCTTATAGTACCAAGCGACATCGCTCAACGCCGTGCTGCTGCTCCTAGGACTCCTCCCTGCTGTGCGCTATGATGAGAGATAGAGAGAGAGGGGTAAGGACAAGAGAGAGAGAGAGGCAAGGGCAAAATGTGGGGCGGGGGGAGTTGAGGACAAGAGAGAGATGAATACAAGAGAGAGGAGAGGTGAGGACAAAGGGGGGGGGGGGTGAGGACAAGAGAGAGAAAGGGTGAAGACAAAAAAAGAGATAGGATGAGGACAAAAGTGAGGGAGCGAGGATGAGAGAGAGGTAGAGAGATCAAGAGAGGGGGTAAGGACAAAAGAAGAGAGGTGAGGAAAAGAGACAGAAGAGAGGGGGTGAGGACGAGAAAGATAGAGATGAGGTGAGGACAAGACAAGAGAGAGAGGTGAGGACAAGAGAGAGAGGTGAGGACGAGAGAGAGAGAGAGGTGAGGACGAAGAGAGGGGTACTGTAAGGACAAAGAGAGGGGTACTGTAAGGACAAAGAGAGGGGTACTGTAAGGACAAAGAGAGAGGTACTGTAAGGACAAAAGAGAGAGGGGGTAAGGACAAAAGAGAGAGAGGGGGGTAAGGACAAAAGAGAGAGGGGGTAAGGACAAAAGAGAGAGGGGGTAAGGACAAAAGAGAGAGAGGGGGGTAAGGACAAAAGAGAGAGGGTGGGATAAGGACAAAAGAGAGAGGGTGGGATAAGGACAAAAGAGAGAAGGTGGGATAAGGACAAAAGAGACAGAGAGGGGTAATGACAAAAGAGACAGAGAGGGGTAACGACAAAAGAGAGAGAGGGAGGTAAAGACAAAATAGAGAGAGGGGGTAAGGACAAAAGAGTGAGAGGGGGTAACGACAAAGAGGAGGGTAACAACAAAGAGGGGGGTTAGTACAAGAGTGAGAGAGGGTCTGAGTACAAAAGAGAGAGATGCAAGGACAAAAGAGCGAGGGGGCATGAATACAAAAGAGAGAGAGAGAGGGGGGGACAAGAAAAGAGAGAGAGAGGGGGGGACAAGAAAAGAGAGAGAGAGGGGGGTGAGGACTGAGAGAGCTGACAAAGAGTGAGAGATGTACTCTATACATGTATACATCCGGACTCAACCTGGCTGGGGGGCAGCACGCTCTCTGAAGTGCTCATGCTGGCCATGTGCTGTGCTGCTGCCGGGATCCTGGACTGACAGGTTGCCTCCTCGGGGCCAGGGGCTCAGGCAGGCAGACTGCAGACCTGCTGGTGCTTGTTGGTGGATGGGTGGGCACATGCTGTACAGGACGCACCGTCGCTGGGGCTGCCGCTGCTCCTCGATCTTCCCGCTCCTCGGTCCTCTCTTCTCCCACCAACGCAGCAACGCTTCCTCTCCCAGACTGCCGAGCGCAATGACGTCGTGCGCACACCGGCTTTCAGGGGAGGAGAGGGGGATGAGGAGAGCACAGTGGCTGGAAACAGGCGGTGGGTGTGTCGAGAGGGAGGCGGGGCTGCTCGGGCTGGCCACGCGCCGCACACAAATTTACTGAGCCCGGCCTTGGCCCACCCACAACACTCCCCCATCATTGCGGCCACTGCTGAGAGCCAGGGCGGACATCTGTGATCAGGGCAGTGCCGGCTCCAGGTATGTGGACACAATATGACGGCCACAAATAGCGGCGCCTTTTGAGGGGTGGCGCCCTGCGCGGCCGCTCGAGTGGAACATGCCTGGAGCCGGCCCTGTCCTATATCAATCTGAGGATATAGAATTTCATAGTACCTTGCACAATCAGTATTAAATATGTAATAATTCGTGCAAGGTTTGGGATGATAGAATGATACAATATTATCCTTTCAAAAATATCCGAGACACAAGGGATATAGAGGACTTGAATTTCAGCTGATAATAGTATATTATTTATTAAGTCCGCTATACAGAGAAACATTAAAGTAGCAGTTCCGAGACAATTATGTTACTGTGTAACAAAAATTACAAATAAATACAGGACAGCATTGATTGATATATATTTAAACAGTGATTTAATAGGACAGATTTAAAACAGACGCTCAGTTTTTAAACAAGATTATGTTCATGTCATTTTTTTCTTTTTTCTCTTTTTTGTTTGTGATTCACAGTGGTGTTATATTTTCACATATGCAAAATATTACAAAACACACAAATAACGTATATCAGTTGATTATCTAAACACGCTAAAGTTAAAGCGTGTCATATTTTAAGCAACTAATTAAAAGTTAAATTTTAAACTTCTGTGCACCGAAGACAGATCCCTTTTCTTTCTTTTTCTTCCTTATCCTCAACCATGACATGATCTGTGGTAGCACCCCCTATAAACAATTTATGAATAATTGATATTATATTTCAATTAGGGGTATCTTCCAATTTTTCCTGTGCAACGAACAATTTCCCTTTTCCTTTTCCTTTTGAGACCATACACTGGTATATCATGACAGTGAGTGATTTTACCAGAGTCAGGAGGGATAAGGACTCCATAGAGAGTTAACCCTGCAGCTCTGTGTATACCAAGTGAAATCAGCACTTGGTTACGTTAGTTTAATCCAAGGAGTTCGGTGACCGTAACAGGAAATTAACCAGAAAATGAGCAGGGAGATTCTGTACTAACAAACCCGTGTTTGCACCATTCAAGAGCTTTAATTTTGCAGCGACCACATCTTACAGTACCTTCAGGATACAGTGTCAGTTAAGGAGCAAAGTTTAAAAGCCATAACTTCACATTTTGTTAGTGGAAATTAGAGATGAGCGGGTTCGGTTTCTCTGAATCCGAACCCGCCAGAACTTCATGTTTTTTTTCACGGGTCCGAGCGACTCGGATCTTCCCGCCTTGCTCGGTTAACCCGAGCGCGCCCGAACGTCATCATGACGCTGTCGGATTCTCGCGAGGCTCGGATTCTATCGCGAGACTCGGATTCTATATAAGGAGCCGCGCGTCGCCGCCATTTTCACACGTGCATTGAGATTGATAGGGAGAGGACGTGGCTGGCGTCCTCTCCGTTTAGACACTTGATTTACTAATTTTGGGGAGCATTAGGAGTACTCAGTAGTGTACAGTGCAGAGTTTTGCTGATAGTGACCAGTGACCACCACTTTTATTTACAATCCGTTCTCTGCCTGAAAAAAGCGATACACAGCACACAGTGACTCAGTCACATACCATATCTGTGTGCACTGCTCAGGCTCAGGCCAGTGTGATGCATCATCTATTATCTATATATAATATTATATATCTGTCTGACTGCTCAGCTCACACAGCTTATAATTGTGGGGGAGACTGGGGAGCACTACTGCAGTGCCAGTTATAGGTTATAGCAGGAGCCAGGAGTACATAATATATTATATAGTGAGTGACCACCAGACACACAGTGCAGTTTATTTAATATATCCGTTCTCTGCCTGAAAAAAGCGATACACACAGTGACTCAGTCAGTCACATACCATATCTGTGTGCACTGCTCAGGCTCAGGCCAGTGTGCTGCATCATCTATATATATTATATATCTGTCTGACTGCTCAGCTCACACAGCTTATAATTGTGGGGGAGACTGGGGAGCACTACTGCAGTGCCAGTTATAGGTTATAGCAGGAGCCAGGAGTACATAATATTATATTAAAATTAAACAGTGCACACTTTTGCTGCAGGAGTGCCACTGCCAGTGTGACTAGTGACCAGTGACCTGACCACCAGTATATATAATATTAGTAGTATACTATCTCTTTATCAACCAGTCTATATTAGCAGCAGACACAGTACAGTGCGGTAGTTCACGGCTGTGGCTACCTCTGTGTCGGCACTCGGCAGCCCGTCCATAATTGTATATACCACCTAACCGTGGTTTTTTTTTCTTTCTTTATACATACATACTAGTTACGAGTATACTATCTCTTTATCAACCAGTCTATATATTAGCAGCAGACACAGTACAGTGCGGTAGTTCACGGCTGTGGCTACCTCTGTGTCGGCACTCGGCAGCCCGTCCATAATTGTATATACCACCTAACCGTGGTTTTTTTTTCTTTCTTTATACATACATACTAGTTACGAGTATACTATCTCTTTATCAACCAGTCTATATATTAGCAGCAGACACAGTACAGTGCGGTAGTTCACGGCTGTGGCTACCTCTGTGTCGGCACTCGGCAGCCCGTCCATAATTGTATATACCACCTAACCGTGGTTTTTTTTTCTTTCTTTATACATACATACTAGTTACGAGTATACTATCTCTTTATCAACCAGTCTATATATTAGCAGCAGACACAGTACAGTGCGGTAGTTCACGGCTGTGGCTACCTCTGTGTCGGCACTCGGCAGCCCGTCCATAATTGTATATACCACCTAACCGTGGTTTTTTTTTCTTTCTTTATACATACATACTAGTTACGAGTATACTATCTCTTTATCAACCAGTCTATATATTAGCAGCAGACACAGTACAGTGCGGTAGTTCACGGCTGTGGCTACCTCTGTGTCGGCACTCGGCAGCCCGTCCATAATTGTATATACCACCTAACCGTGGTTTTTTTTTCTTTCTTTATACATACATACTAGTTACGAGTATACTATCTCTTTATCAACCAGTCTATATTAGCAGCAGACACAGTACAGTGCGGTAGTTCACGGCTGTGGCTACCTCTGTGTCGGCACTCGGCAGCCCGTCCATAATTGTATACTAGTATCCAATCCATCCATCTCCATTGTTTACCTGAGGTGCCTTTTAGTTGTGCCTATTAAAATATGGAGAACAAAAATGTTGAGGTTCCAAAATTAGGGAAAGATCAAGATCCACTTCCACCTCGTGCTGAAGCTGCTGCCACTAGTCATGGCCGAGACGATGAAATGCCAGCAACGTCGTCTGCCAAGGCCGATGCCCAATGGCATAGTACAGAGCATGTCAAAACCAAAACACCAAATATCAGTAAAAAAAGGACTCCAAAACCTAAAATAAAATTGTCGGAGGAGAAGCGTAAACTTGCCAATATGCCATTTACCACACGGAGTGGCAAGGAACGGCTGAGGCCCTGGCCTATGTTCATGGCTAGTGGTTCAGCTTCACATGAGGATGGAAGCACTCAGCCTCTCGCTAGAAAACTGAAAAGACTCAAGCTGGCAAAAGCACCGCAAAGAACTGTGCGTTCTTTGAAATCCCAAATCCACAAGGAGAGTCCAATTGTGTCGGTTGCGATGCCTGACCTTCCCAACACTGGACGTGAAGAGCATGCGCCTTCCACCATTTGCACGCCCCCTGCAAGTGCTGGAAGGAGCACCCGCAGTCCAGTTCCTGATAGTCAGATTGAAGATGTCAGTGTTGAAGTACACCAGGATGAGGAGGATATGGGTGTTGCTGGCGCTGGGGAGGAAATTGACCAGGAGGATTCTGATGGTGAGGTGGTTTGTTTATGTCAGGCACCCGGGGAGACACCTGTTGTCCGTGGGAGGAATATGGCCGTTGACATGCCAGGTGAAAATACCAAAAAAATCAGCTCTTCGGTGTGGAGGTATTTCACCAGAAATGCGGACAACAGGTGTCAAGCCGTGTGTTCCCTTTGTCAAGCTGTAATAAGTAGGGGTAAGGACGTTAACCACCTCGGAACATCCTCCCTTATACGTCACCTGCAGCGCATTCATAATAAGTCAGTGACAAGTTCAAAAACTTTGGGTGACAGCGGAAGCAGTCCACTGACCAGTAAATCCCTTCCTCTTGTAACCAAGCTCACGCAAACCACCCCACCAACTCCCTCAGTGTCAATTTCCTCCTTCCCCAGGAATGCCAATAGTCCTGCAGGCCATGTCACTGGCAAGTCTGACGAGTCCTCTCCTGCCTGGGATTCCTCCGATGCATCCTTGCGTGTAACGCCTACTGCTGCTGGCACCGCTGTTGTTGCCGCTGGGAGTCGATGGTCATCCCAGAGGGGAAGTCGTAAGCCCACTTGTACTACTTCCAGTAAGCAATTGACTGTTCAACAGTCCTTTGCGAGGAAGATGAAATATCACAGCAGTCATCCTACTGCAAAGCGGATAACTGAGTCCTTGACAACTATGTTGGTGTTAGACGTGCGTCCGGTATCCGCCGTTAGTTCACAGGGAACTAGACAATTTATTGAGGCAGTGTGCCCCCGTTACCAAATACCATCTAGGTTCCACTTCTCTAGGCAGGCGATACCGAGAATGTACACGGACGTCAGAAAAAGACTCACCAGTCTCCTAAAAAATGCAGTTGTACCCAATGTCCACTTAACCACGGACATGTGGACAAGTGGAGCAGGGCAGGGTCAGGACTATATGACTGTGACAGCCCACTGGGTAGATGTATGGACTCCCGCCGCAAGAACAGCAGCGGCGGCACCAGTAGCAGCATCTCGCAAACGCCAACTCTTTCCTAGGCAGGCTACGCTTTGTATCACCGCTTTCCAGAATACGCACACAGCTGAAAACCTCTTACGGCAACTGAGGAAGATCATCGCGGAATGGCTTACCCCAATTGGACTCTCCTGTGGATTTGTGGCATCGGACAACGCCAGCAATATTGTGTGTGCATTAAATATGGCCAAATTCCAGCACGTCCCATGTTTTGCACATACCTTGAATTTGGTGGTGCAGAATTTTTTAAAAAACGACAGGGGCGTGCAAGAGATGCTGTCGGTGGCTAGAAAAATTGCGGGACACTTTCGGCGTACAGGCACCACGTACAGAAGACTGGAGCACCACCAAAAACTACTGAACCTGCCCTGCCATCATCTGAAGCAAGAAGTGGTAACGAGGTGGAATTCAACCCTCTATATGCTTCAGAGGTTGGAGGAGCAGCAAAAGGCCATTCAAGCCTATACAATTGAGCACGATATAGGAGATGGAATGCACCTGTCTCAAGCGCAGTGGAGAATGATTTCAACGTTGTGCAAGGTTCTGATGCCCTTTGAACTTGCCACACGTGAAGTCAGTTCAGACACTGCCAGCCTGAGTCAGGTCATTCCCCTCATCAGGCTTTTGCAGAAGAAGCTGGAGGCATTGAAGAAGGAGCTAAAAGGGAGCGATTCCGCTAGGCATGTGGGACTTGTGGATGCAGCCCTTAATTCGCTTAACAAGGATTCACGGGTGGTCAATCTGTTGAAATCAGAGCACTACATTTTGGCCACCGTGCTCGATCCTAGATTTAAAGCCTACCTTGGATCTCTCTTTCCGGCAGACACAGGTCTGCTGGGGTTGAAAGACCTGCTGGTGACAACATTGTCAAGTCAAGCGGAACGCGACCTGTCAACATCTCCTCCTTCACATTCTCCCGCAACTGGGGGTGCGAGGAAAAGGCTCAGAATTCCGAGCCCACCCGCTGGCGGTGATGCAGGGCAGTCTGGAGCGACTGCTGATGCTGACATCTGGTCCGGACTGAAGGACCTGACAACGATTACGGACATGTCGTCTACTGTCACTGCATATGATTCTCTCAACATTGATAGAATGGTGGAGGATTATATGAGTGACCGCATCCAAGTAGGCACGTCACACAGTCCGTACTTATACTGGCAGGAAAAAGAGGCAATTTGGAGGCCCTTGCACAAACTGGCTTTATTCTACCTAAGTTGCCCTCCCACAAGTGTGTACTCCGAAAGAGTGTTTAGTGCCGCCGCTCACCTTGTCAGCAATCGGCGTACGAGGTTACATCCAGAAAATGTGGAGAAGATGATGTTCATTAAAATGAATTATAATCAATTCCTCCGCGGAGACATTGACCAGCAGCAATTGCCTCCACAAAGTACACAGGGAGCTGAGATGGTGGATTCCAGTGGGGACGAATTGATAATCTGTGAGGAGGGGGATGTACACGGTGATATATCGGAGGGTGAAGATGAGGTGGACATCTTGCCTCTGTAGAGCCAGTTTGTGCAAGGAGAGATTAATTGCTTCTTTTTTGGGGGGGGTCCAAACCAACCCGTCATATCAGTCACAGTCGTGTGGCAGACCCTGTCACTGAAATGATGGGTTGGTTAAAGTGTGCATGTCCTGTTTTGTTTATACAACATAAGGGTGGGTGGGAGGGCCCAAGGACAATTCCATCTTGCACCTCTTTTTTCTTTTCTTTTTCTTTGCATCATGTGCTGATTGGGGAGGGTTTTTTTGGAAGGGACATCCTGCGTGACACTGCAGTGCCACTCCTAGATGGGCCCGGTGTTTGTGTCGGCCACTAGGGTCGCTAATCTTACTCACACAGTCAGCTACCTCATTGCGCCTCTTTTTTTCTTTGCGTCATGTGCTGTTTGGGGAGGGTTTTTTGGAAGGGCCATCCTGCGTGACACTGCAGTGCCACTCCTAGATGGGCCCGGTGTTTGTGTCGGCCACTAGGGTCGCTAATCTTACTCACACAGCTACCTCATTGCGCCTCTTTTTTTCTTTGCGTCATGTGCTGTTTGGGGAGGGTTTTTTGGAAGGGCCATCCTGCGTGACACTGCAGTGCCACTCCTAGATGGGCCCGGTGTTTGTGTCGGCCACTAGGGTCGCTAATCTTACTCACACAGCTACCTCATTGCGCCTCTTTTTTTCTTTGCGTCATGTGCTGTTTGGGGAGGGTTTTTTGGAAGGGACATCCTGCGTGACACTGCAGTGCCACTCCTAGATGGGCCCGGTGTTTGTGTCGGCCACTAGGGTAGCTTATCTTACTCACACAGCGACCTCGGTGCAAATTTTAGGACTAAAAATAATATTGTGAGGTGTGAGGTATTCAGAATAGACTGAAAATGAGTGTAAATTATGGTTTTTGAGGTTAATAATACGTTGGGATCAAAATGACCCCCAAATTCTATGATTTAAGCTGTTTTTTAGTGTTTTTTGAAAAAAACACCCGAATCCAAAACACACCCGAATCCGACAAAAAAAATTCGGTGAGGTTTTGCCAAAACGCGTTCGAACCCAAAACACGGCCGCGGAACCGAACCCAAAACCAAAACACAAAACCCGAAAAATTTCAGGCGCTCATCTCTAGTGGAAATAAGACGCTATCTTGACTTCTATGGGCACCTCCGTACTGCTCAGCTGAACCAACTTACCATACCTAATCACTTCAGTGTATACTCGGTGAACTTCTATGTTTAATTAATTGTTTAACAGACGTTCAGCTTTTATTATTATAACAAGGTAGCTAGTGTAGAGTGTTACTTATACTATGTCAGGGATAGCATTGTTAGTAATATCTAATTGCTAAGGTATCTGCATGTTGGAAACTGATCGGCATTACTGCAGCAGCTGCAATCAATCTGTTCTGTGAAAGAAAGTTTAAGACTCCACGTTGCTGAATAATAAAAATTGTTTATTGTTTTATGGTTATGATTTCTTGAAAAATACTTGCCAATAAAACCAGTTACTCTTGCCCTGGTGGGTGTGGCACCAGTACACACTTTACATCACAGTAGAGCAGAGCACCTTATACACGTTACGCCAGGTAGAGTCACTTTTATGCACGTTAAACCAGGTAGAACCCTGAGCGTGTGTGTGTCATCCGCCTAGATGCCTGTGTCCCCAGCATGGTGCGCAGAGGATGGTGCACAGCGGGTGAACGTTGGGGGCTGAGCTGTGGGTGGCGGTGCAGTCAGGACAACCTCCCATTTGGCAGTGTGGGAGGGGGAGGAGGGAGTGCCTAGAGCTGGCTGCATGTTCAGATGTAAAGATGTTCCCATCCCCTGACTCACCTAGAGAGAAGCAGACAGCTGGAATGTGGTGGGAACCTGTCACGCTGCCTGCGTCTCCGGCCCGTCGCTCATCAGCTCTCTGGTCTGGCTGGTGCTATATCACGTCCATACCTCACAAGTCAGTAGCGGTGGGTTGAAGGCAGCTAGCGCTGTGCGGGCAGCCGGCGAGCGCTGACCAGGTGACTTTGGCTGCATCCTCTGGCAACAGTACTCCGGGTGGCTGCCCTGCTAGCCCACACCTAAAACTGCCACTGAGTAGTAAGCACACTTGCCATGGAATAGTAGGCAGATCTATGGCATTCTGCCAGCTTCCTAGTAAATTGGGCAGGATGGAGAGATAATGTGGTAAATCTCAGATTCATAGGGAGGGGTTGGGGACAAGGCCGGATTGGCCATTACAATTACCGGGGAGTTCCCCGGGGGGGGTGACTGGTGTGCGGGGCCACCTGTCACCTGTGGCCCCTCCCTTTGCCTGTTAGAGCTAGTACTAGCGCGGCCACTAGCGCAAGAAGAGGCCCGCACTGCCTAGCTGAAATTAGGTACGTGCGCCACATCAGTGACGTCATGCACCACGAAGGAAGAGGGGTGGTTTGTCCAGCAGCCTGCTCTCCGCTCTTTGGGCCACCATCAGCTGCAGCCTACAAGACAGTGGTGAGGAGGGGACACAGAGTAGGCAGGGCTGGATTAACAATGTGGCTGATGGAGCTGCAGCTCCATGCCCCCCCCCCTCCCTTTAAAATAGAGACAGGAAAAACATTTTTTTTTTTTTAGCTTCAAGCAGCCACTTGGGGCCCATCCATTCACACCGCAACTGATCTTCCCCTGGTGGCCAGCCAGAAGCTTTAATAATGAAATTGTTTTGTTGAGATCTGTATGTGTAACATATTAGTATGGCGGGGTTAATTATTTAGTTTAATAGTTTTGGATGTCTCGGTACTTTCATACTTTAAAGTACTGGGGGTAGGGGACTGGGCTACTAATGTATTGATATGTTGAGGGTTAATAATTTAAAATAATGCAAGTGAGAGAAGTGTTACTGATTTATTGGGATTGTGAGGGTCAATTATTTAGTGTAATGTGGTGAATGGAAAAGCTATTCATTTATTGCTGTGGTAGTGGGCAGTCATCTAATGTAATAGTGGTTGAGGGCTGGGCCTTTAATGTGTGTGTAAGTGTGCCCTGCATAGGTAGGGGGAGTCGGTGGCATAGTATGGGTAGTGCGAAGGTATGCATCCGATACCCGTAGTTGCATTTACTGTAGTTTCCTATAGCAGCATTCGCGAGTGCGTGTGTATGCATAGTAGCAGAACAAAGGGAAGGTAGTGGTGTGCGTTCCTGCGATGCGCAACACCATGCCATGCTACCTTTTCTAGCATAGATGTGAGCACAATACGGTAGTGTGGAAAGGTAGCACATAATGTGGTGTGGGAAGATATAGCAGTGATGTGGTGCGGGAAGGTAGCGTAGAACAGTGATGTGGGATGGTAATGCAGTACGGTGGTGCAGGAAGGTAGCGCAGTAATGTGGTATGGAAAGGTGGCGTAGAACGGTGGTGTGGGATGGTAATGCAGTACGGTGGTGTTGGAAGGTAGCTCAGTACGGTGGTGTGGGATGGTAATGCAGTACGGTGGTGTGGAAAGGTAGTAATGTGGTATGAGAAGGTGGTGTAGAATGGTGGTGTGGGATGGTAATACAGTACGGTGGTGCGGGAAGGTAGTAATGTGGTATGGGAAGGTGGCGTAGAATGGTGGTGTGGGATGGTAATGCAGTACGGTGGTGTTGGAAGGTAACGCAGTACGGTGGCGCGGGAAGGTAGTGTAGTATGGTGGTGTGGGATGGTAATGCAGTACGGTGGTGCGGGAAGGTAGCGCAGTAATGTGGTATGGGAAGGTGGTGTAGAATGGTGATGTGGGATGGTAATGCAGTACGGTGGTGCGGGAAGGTAGTAATGTGGTATGGGAAGGTGGCGTAGAACGGTGGTGTGGGATAGTAATGCAGTACGGTGGTGTTGGAAGGTAACACCGTACGGTGGTGCGGGAAGGTAGCATAGTACGGTGGTGTGGAATGGTAATGCAGTACGGTGGTGCGGGAAGGTAGAGCAGTAATGTGGTACGGGAAGGTGGTGTAGAACGGTGGTGTGGGATGGTAATGCAGTACGGTGGTGTTGGAAGGTAGCGCAGTAACTTCGTGTCGGAAGGTAGCGCAGTAACATGGCGCGGGAAGGTAGTGCAGTTCGATGGTGTAGGAAGGTAGCCCAGTATTGCTGTATGGGAAGGTAGCGCAGTAATGTGGTATAGGAAGGTGGAGTTGAATGGTGGTGTGGGATGGTAATGCAGTACGGTGATACTGAAAGGTAGCGCAGTTTGGTGGTGCGAGAAGCTAGCGTAGTACGGTGGTGTGGGATGTTAATGCAGTTCAGTGGTATTGGAAGGTAGTGCAGCACAGTGGTGCGGGAAGGTAGAGCAGTAATGTGGTATGGGAAGGTGGCGTAGAACGGTGGTGTGGGATGGTAATGCAGTACGGTGGTGTTGTAAGGTAGCGCAGTAACTTTGTGTCGGAAGGTAGCGCAGTAACATGGCGTGGGAAGGTAGTGCAGTTCGGTGGTGTAGGAAGGTAGCGCAGTATTGCTGTCTGGGAAGGTAGCGCAGTAATGTGGTATAGGAAGGTGGAGTTGAATGGTGGTGTGGGATGGTAATGCAGTACGGTGATATTGAAAGGTAGCGCAGTTTGGTGGTGCGGAAAGCTAGCGTAGTACGGTAACATAGTAACATAGTATTTGAGGTTGAATAGAGGCAAATTGCCCATCGTGCTCAACCTGTTTTAAGTTGTGATGATTCTACATACTTGCTAAATAATGTTTTATGACTAGTTAGTTACTATAACTCATTTTACCCCCGGATTAACCACGTCGATATTTTAAGTATTATAACCTTGGATAGCTTTTTCATTCAGAAATTTATCCATTCCTTTTTTAAATCCAATTACAGAGTCCGCCATTACCACCTTCCCTGGCAGGGAATTCCACATCCTGATTGCCCTAACAGTGAAGAACCCTTTCCTCCGTTGGGTTTGGAACTTTCTCTCCTCCAGTCGCAGCGAGTGCCCATGTGTCCTAAACTGTGTTCTTTTAATAAATAATTCCTCTGATAACTCTTTGTGATGTCCCTTTACAAATTTGAAGATATTAATAATATCTCCTCTTAGGCGCCTCTTTTCTAGTGTATACATATTCAGCCTAGTAAGTCTTTTCTTATAGTCCAGTCCTTCTAGGCCTTAAATCAATTTAGTAGCTCGTCTTTGAACACTTTCGAGTTCACTGATGTCTTTTTTATACAATGGTGCCCAAAACTGAACACAATATTCAATGTGTGGACGTACCAATGCCTTATACAGCGGCATGATTACATCCGAGTCCCTTGTCTCAATTCCCCTTTTCTCTGACGTCCTAGTGGATCCTGGGAACTCCGTAAGGACCATGGGGATTAGCGGCTCCGCAGGAGACTGGGCACAAAAGTAAAAGCTTTAGGACTACCTGGTGTGCACTGGCTCCTCCCCCTATGACCCTCCTCCAAGCCTCAGTTAGATTTTTGTGCCCGGCCGAGAAGGGTGCACACTAGGGGCTCTCCTGAGCTTCTTAGTGAAAGTTTTAGTTTTAGGTTTTTTATTTTCAGTGAGACCTGCTGGCAAAAGGCTCACTGCATCGAGGAGGTCCGGAAAAATCGGCGGCAGAAGACATCAGTCTTCAACAAGGTAGCGCACAGCACTGCAGCTGTGCGCCATTGTTACTCAGGCACACTTCACACTCCGGTCACTGAGGGTGCAGGGCGCTAGGGGGGGGCGCCCTGAGCAGCAATGTAAAACACCTTGGCTGGCATAAATACACCACATATAACCCCCAGGGCTATATGGATGTATTTTAACCCCTGCCAGAACTTACAAAAAAGCGGGAGAAAAGGCCGCCGAGAAGGGGGCGGAGCCTATCTCCTCAGCACACAGGCGCCATTTTCCATCACAGCTCCGCTGGAAGGATGTCTCCCTGACTCTCCCCTGCAGTCCTGCACTACAGAAAAGGGTGAAAAAGAGAGGGGGGGCACTAATTTGGCACAGTTTTGATACTAACAGCAGCTATAAAGGGAAAAGCACATTTTATAGTGGTATTCCTGTTTATATATAGCGCTCTGGTGTGTGCTGGCATACTCTCCCTCTGTCTCCCCAAAGGGCTAGTGGGGTCCTGTCCTCTATCAGAGCATTCCCTGTGTGTGTGCGGTGTGTCGGTACGATTGTGTCGACATGTTTGAGGAGGAAAATGAGATTGAGGCGGAGCAATTGCCTATTATACAGTTGTCACCCCCTGGGGAGTCGACACCTGAGTGGATGAGCTTATGGAAGGAATTGCGTGACAGTGTCAGCTCGTTATGACAGACAGTTGACGACATGAGACAGCAGGCTACTCAGCTTGTGCCTGTCCAAGGGTCTCAAACGCCATCAGGGGCTTTAAAACGCCCGTTACCTCAAATGGCAGACACAGACACGGATACTGACTCCAGTGTCGACGATGATGAGACAAACGTGACTTCCACTAGGGCCACACGTTACATGATTGAAGCAATTAAAAATGTATTGCATATCTCTGATAATACAAGTACCACTAAAAAGGGTATTATGTTTGGTGAGAAAAAACTGCCTGTAGTTTTTCCTGTATCCGAGGAATTAAATGAAGTGTGTGATGAGGCGTGGGTTTCCCCCGATAAAAAACTGATAATTCCTAAAAGGTTATTGGCATCGTACCCTTTCCCACCAGAGGATAGGGCACGTTGGGAAACACCCCCTAGGGTGGATAAAGCGCTCACACGTTTGTCAAAACAGGTAGCACTACCCTCTCCTGATACGGCCGCGCTAAAGGAACCTGCCGATAGAAAGCTGGAGAATATCCTAAAATGTATATACTCTCACACGGGTGTTATACTGCGACCAGCAATCGCCTCAGCCTGGATGTGCAGTGCGGGCCTGGCGTGGTCGGATTCCCTGACTGAAAATATTGATACCCTAGATAGGGACAGTATATTACTGACTATAGAGCATTTGAAGGATGCATTTCTATATATGCGTGATGCACAGAGGGATATTTGCCGACTGGCATCAAGAGTTAGCGCGCTGTCCATTTCTGCTAGAAGAGGTTTATGGACGCGGCAGTGGTCAGGTGATGCGGATTCTAAAAGGCACATGGAAGTATTGCCTTATAAGGGGGAGGAGTTATTTGGGGTAGGTCTATCAGACCTGGTAGCCACGGCAACTGCTGGAAAATCCACATTTTTACCCCAGGTAGCTTCTCAACCTAAGAAGACGCCGTATTATCAGGCGCAGTCCTTTCGGCCCCATAAGGGCAAGCGGGCAAAAGGCGCCTCATTTCTGCCCCGTGGCAGAGGGAGAGGAAAAAGGCTGCAACAAACAGCCGGTTCCCAGGAACAAAAGCCCTCTCCCGCCTCCGCAAAGTCCTCAGCATGACGCTGGGGCTTTACAAGCGGATTCAGGCATGGTGGGGGCCCGTCTCAAGAAGTTCAGTGCGCAGTGGGCCCACTCGCAAGTGGACCCCTGGATCCTTCAAGTGGTATCTCAGGGGTACAAATTGGAATTCGAGACGTCTCCCCCTCGCCATTTTCTAAAGTCTGCTTTACCGACGTCTCCCTCAGACAGGGAGGCAGTATTGGAAGCCATTCACAAGCTGTATTCCCAGCAGGTGATAATCAAGGTACCCCTCCTACAACAGGGAAAGGGGTACTATTCCACCCTATTTGTGGTACCGAAGCCGGACGGCTCGGTGAGACCAATTTTAAACCTAAAATCCTTGAACACTTACATACAAAGGTTCAAATTCAAGATGGAGTCACTCAGAGCAGTGATTGCAAACCTGGAAGACGGGGACTATATGGCGTCTCTGGACATCAAAGATGCTTACCTACATGTCCCAATTTACCCTTCTCACCAAGGGTACCTCAGGTTTGTGGTACAGAACTGTCACTATCAGTTTCAGACGCTGCCGTTTGGATTGTCCACGGCACCCCGGGTCTTTACCAAGGTAATGGCCGAAATGATGATACTCCTTCGAAGGAAGGGAGTTTTAGTTATCCCTTACTTGGACGATCTCCTGATAAGGGCAAGATCCAGGGAACAGTTGGAAGTCGGGGTAGCACTATCTCAGATAGTGCTGCGCTAGCACGGTTGGATTCTCAATATTCCAAAATCTCAGCTGATCCCGACTACCCGACTCCTATTTCTAGGGATGATCCTGGACACAGTCCAGAAAAAGGTGTTTCTCCCGGAGGAGAAAGCCAGGGAGTTATCCGAACTAGTCAGAAATCTCCTAAAACCAGGCCAAGTCTCAGTGCATCAATGCACAAGGGTCCTGGGAAAGATGGTGGCTTCTTACGAAGCAATCCCATTCGGCAGATTCCACGCAAGAACCTTCCAGTGGGATCTGCTAGACAAATGGTCCGGGTCGCATCTTCAGATGCATCAGCGGATAATCTTGTCACCAAGGACAAGGCTGTCTCTCCTGTGGTGGTTGCAGAGTGCTCATCTTCTAGAGGGCCACAGATTCGGCATTCAGGACTGGGTCCTGGTGACCACGGATGCCAGCCTGAGAGGCTGGGGAGCAGTCACGCAGGGACGAAATTTCCAGGGCTTGTGGTCAAGCCTGGAGACATCACTTTACATAAATATCCTGGAGCTAAGGGCCATCTACAATGCTCTAAGCCTAGCAAGACCTCTGCTTCAAGGTCAGCCGGTGCTGATCCAGTCAGACAACATCACGGCAGTCGCCCACGTAAACAGACAGGGCGGCACAAGAAGCAGGAGGGCTATGACAGAAGTTGCAAGGATTCTTCGCTGGGCGGAAAATCATGTGATAGCACTGTCAGCAGTGTTCATTCCGGGAGTGGACAACTGGGAAGCAGACTTCCTCAGCAGACACGACCTCCATCCGGGGGAGTGGGGACTTCACCCAGAAGTCTTCCACATGATTGTGAACTGTTGGGAAAAACCAAAGGTGGACATGATGGCGTCCCGCCTCAACAAAAAACTGGACAGGTATTGCGCCAGGTCAAGGGACCCTCAGGCAATAGCTGTGGACGCTCTGGTAACACCGTGGGTGTACCAGTCAGTGTATGTGTTCCCTCCTCTGCCTCTCATACCCAAGGTACTGAGGATCATAAGAAGGAGAGGAGTAAGGACTATACTCGTGGCTCCGGATTGGCCAAGAAGGACTTGGTACCCGGAACTTCAAGAGATGCTCACAGAGGACCCGTGGCCTCTACCTCTAAGAAAGGACCTGCTTCAGCAGGGACCCTGTCTGTTCCAAGACTTACCGCGGCTGCGTTTGACGGCATGGCGGTTGAACGCCGGATCCTGAAGAAAGGCCCCTACAGAGGAATTTCAACTGGGTCGTTTCCTACATTTCCTGCAAACAGGACTGTCTATGGGCCTAAAATTAGGGTCCATTAAGGTTCAAATTTCGGCCCTGTCGATTTTCTTCCAGAAAGAACTGGCTTCAGTTCCTGAAGTTCAGACGTTTGTCAAGGGGGTACTGCATATACAGCCTCCTTTTGTGCCTCCAGTGGCACCTTGGGATCTCAATGTAGTTTTGGGGTTCCTAAAATCACATTGGTTTGAACCACTCTCCACTGTGGACTTAAAATATCTCACTTGGAAAGTGGTAATGTTGTTAGCCCTGGCTTCAGCCAGGCGTGTCTCAGAATTGGCGGCTTTATCCTATAAAAGCCCTTACCTAATTTTTCATACGGACAGGGCAGAATTGAGGACTCGTCCTCAATTTCTCCCTAAGGTGGTTTCAGCATTTCACTTGAACCAGCCTATTGTGGTGCCTGCGGCTACTAGGGACTTGGAGGACTCCAAGTTGCTGGACGTAGTCAGGGCCCTGAAAATATATGTTTCCAGGACGGCTGGAGTCAGGAAATCTGACTCGCTGTTTATCCTGTATGCACCCAACAAGCTGGGTGCTCCTGCTTCTAAGCAGACTATTGCTCGTTGGATTTGTAGTACAATTCAGCTTGCACATTCTGTGGCAGGCCTGCCATAGCCAAAATCTGTAAAAGCCCATTCCACAAGGAAGGTGGGCTCATCTTGGGCGGCTGCCCGAGGGGTCTCGGCTTTACAACTTTGCCGAGCAGCTACTTGGTCAGGGGCAAACACGTTTGCTAAATTCTACAAATTTGATACCCTGGCTGAGGAGGACCTTGAGTTCTCTCATTCGGTGCTGCAGAGTCATCCGCACTCTCCCGCCCGTTTGGGAGCTTTGGTATAATCCCCATGGTCCTTACGGAGTTCCCAGCATCCACTAGGACGTCAGAGAAAATAAGAATTTACTTACCGATAATTCTATTTCTCATAGTCCGTAGTGGATGCTGGGCGCCCATCCCAAGTGCGGATTGTCTGCAATACTTGTACATAGTTATTGTTACAAAAATCGGGTTATTATTGTTGTGAGCCATCTTTCAGAGGCTCCTCTGTTATCATGCTGTTAACTGGGTTCAGATCACAGGTTGTACGGTGTGATTGGTGTGGCTGGTATGAGTCTTACCCGGGATTCAAAATCCTTCCTTATTGTGTACGCTCGTCCGGGCACAGTATCCTAACTGAGGCTTGGAGGAGGGTCATAGGGGGAGGAGCCAGTGCACACCAGGTAGTCCTAAAGCTTTTACTTTTGTGCCCAGTCTCCTGCGGAGCCGCTAATCCCCATGGTCCTTACGGAGTTCCCAGCATCCACTACGGACTATGAGAAATAGAATTATCGGTAAGTAAATTCTTATTTTTATGCTGCTAGCACCTTACTTGCCTTCTTTACTGCGTTTTGACACTGTGTATCGTTATTAAGCCTATTATCAATGAATACCCCCAAATCTTTTTCCAACTCTGTTTCCCCTAGGCGTTCCCCATTTAATATGTAGGATGCAAGTTTGTTTTTAGTCCCAAAATGCATAACCTTGCATTTGTCTGCATTGAACCTCATTTTCCATTTAGAAGCCCAGAGTTCAAGTTTAGATAGATCATTCTGCAAGGATTCCACATCCAATTCTGAATTAATTACCTTACACAGTTTAGTATCATCTGCAAAGATTGACACTGTGCTTTCCAGGCCTATTGTGATGCCTCACAGTAAAAGCCTTGTGCTCCAAACAGTGGGGGGTGCTGATTCCTAGCAAAATAGTCCTCGGACAGCCCAAATGACCCCAAATGTTTTATACCCCATAAGAATAGGGAGAAACAGGCTAGCGTGTGGGGCTGATCCAGCAACCCCTGCCACGCGGCCGGGCTGGACAGGCTCGTGCCCCCGGCGGGAAGGATCCGGAAACCCCAGGAGAAGAGATCAAAGGAGAAGCGGGGAGCGGTGGTTGGCAGAGCCGTTGAGGAGACGATAGCACGGAGAGGAGTGCGCAGGACGAGGGGACGTCGAGTACCTGACCTCGGCATCCGGACTGGTGATCGCGGTTTCTTTCCCCGCTCGACACTGGACATGGAGCCCGGCGGTGCGGCCAAGGAAGAAGCAGGGAAGCGGCGGCGGCTGACCGTGGGAAGGAGGAGCAGTGAGACGTCCTTCTTCGGCCCCCTTGGTGACGTACGGGAGGCGGAGATCAAGAGGCGGCCACAGGCGGAGACTAGGAGGCGGCCACAGGAGGAGACCGGGAGGTGACTTCCCACAGAGCCAACGCCTCTCCGACCTGATTGACACTCACAGCATTGGCTTAAGCGACTGCAGGGATCCGTGGACACTCTTCAGGAGAGGTATGGTCACAGCGCCCCTTTCAGTACCCAGCCT
Source organism: Pseudophryne corroboree (assembly GCF_028390025.1). Lineage (NCBI taxonomy): Eukaryota > Metazoa > Chordata > Amphibia > Anura > Myobatrachidae > Pseudophryne > Pseudophryne corroboree. The sequence goes on from NC_086450.1 coordinate 224,142,753, forward strand.
CAGCCAGCCGCATAACCCCCTCAGCTGTTAACAGAGGGAGTGTACAGCCTCAGCCAGCCGCATAACCCCCTCAGCTGTTAAGAGAGGGAGTGTACAGCCTCAGCCAGCCGCATAACCCCCTCAGCTGTTAAGAGAGGGAGTGTACAGCCTCAGCCAGCCGCATAACCCCCTCAGCTGTTAAGAGAGGGAGTGTACAGCCTCAGCCAGCCGCATAACCCCCTCAGCTGTTAAGAGAGGGAGTGTACAGCCTCAGCCAGCCGCATAACCCCCTCAGCTGTTAAGAGAGTGTACAGCCTCAGCCAGCCGCATAACACCCTCAGATGTTAAGGGAGAGTGCACAGCCTCAGCCAGTCTCATAACCCCCTCAGTTCTTCAGGGAGAGCACACAGACCCAATCTCCGCAGAATAGACAGAGAGCGAGAGAGAGAGAGAACCTGCAATGTCTGCTCTGTATGGAGGAGCCTTTGCATTAGATATTGCTGCCTAGAACCGATTTACCTCTGCCAGCACACAGTTCCACTGTATGATCCCGTTACAGTACTTATTTAACTGATCCACCCTTGTCACGCAAGCTCCAAAAAGGCGTTAGATGCACTTAGCCTTCCACTAGGAATCATAAAGAAAGATAGTCAACAGTTGTGGATGGATCCCTTGTCCAATTGGGGAACTCCTACGAGCAATAGCATAGCCTACACTTACACTAACCCCTAACATCTATTGACTTTTTTAACCCAATTCCTTTTGGACTCCATCAGCCTAAGGTACCCAACGTGCACCAACGTTACTACATTCAGCTGAACTCAGGGGGAGAGGGAAACAAAGGGCAAACTATTACTGCTCAGTATAAAGTATATTATTACCGTAGAATTGGTAAGATCGCATCTTGTCGCTATTGTAAGAAGCAGTTGATATTACCCAGCATAAAGTGTTGTTATATTTAGGATAGGTGCTCGTATAGTGAGCTGTTAAGGTAATAGAGTAGAAGTGCAAGCATAAGGTCAAGTTGTACTGTATGCAGTAATCCTTGTTCGGCAGCAATTGGATTTCCAACAACAGTTCCAGGTTAATAAAATAACTTTATTGATTGACACTCGCAAAGTTATTGACTCCAATAGTGTACTAAGCGGTAATTAAGAAAAGCCTACCGAGTCATTGACACCTCTCCCGTCTGTGGATCATCAAAGAGACCTGTGGAAAAGGTAGGGTTTCCCATCAACACCTACTTCACATCCTTGGCCATCACACTTTTGTGGCGTCACGAACAGGATCCATAGACCAGAGGGAGAGAAATGTCTAGTGGACAAGAACTGGCGGCAGACACCTCCAATAGCGACACCAGCAGTTCCCCCAGAATGGCACAGATGATTCCGATTACTCTGCTTTATTACTTTGGAGCCCCGTGGCTTCCCATGTATTCGGGAGATGTGCAAGGGTTGGATGGAAACACACTAGCTGAATTTAAACGGAGTATGAAGTCTATGTTTCATCTCTACCAACTCAGCAAACAACAGCAGGTAGAAATTTTGATGGGACAACTGAAGGGGTCCACCCTTCGTGAAGTCACATCCTGGCCAAAAGAGGAAAGACAAAACACAGAACAGATCTTGCAAAGACTAGCTACCACCTTTGGGGTGCAAACAATTTCCGAATTAAAGATGCGATTTTATGTCCGAAAACAGTTCCCTACTGAAACTCTACGGGATTACGCTCTGAGTTTGCAAGAAGCCTTGAAAGCCATTCAGGTCATCGATGATCAGGAGTTTAGGAATGTCGACGAAACTCTGGTCACGCAACTTATCGAAGGGGCCTGTGGTGAAAGCATACGGGCGCAGCTGCGTTTGCTGCGACTTCAACAGCCTGCTCAATCTTTCCTTGATTTTAAAGAAGCCGCCATTAAAGTAGTTGGATCTAGGTTGGGGCCGGATGTTAGCTTTCCAGAAATGCCTGGTTATCAGGAGACGCAACCATCGATCGGAAATGTCTCCGCCCCTTTACCGAAGCTCCTTAAGAGTCCAGATTCTGCCACTCAACACCTTCAAACTCCTGTGTCGGACCCCATTCAGACTCTCTGAGGCCAAATGGAAGAATTGGTAGTGGGAATGACGGAAGTTTGTAAGGAGGTACGGAATTAAGCCAGCCAACAGGTTGCCGTCCCCGCAGAGACCCGATGGTCGAGGGATAAAAGGAGAACCTCTAGTGACTGTAGGGCACCACCGTTGAGGAGCAGGAGACGATCCACAGATCGGTTTCACAGCCAAGGACGACCCATCTGCCGTCAGTGCCAAAGGCCTGGGCATATTGAACGACAGTGTGACCGGAGAGAGTTTTTAAACTCTAATGCCCCGAGGTTGGATACCGAGCGTCGGGGGGAATTAGCCGAATAGATCCAAATCCAGAGGAATGGTGGCCCCAGTATGTTGCCTTAACATTCCAGTCTCTATTAATGGCGTAGAGACGACTGCCATGTTGGACACTGGGTCACAAATCACCACGATTCAACTCTCCACATTTAGACAGCATTGGGGAAAAAAACTATTGATGATGCTGCCCCCCACCTTGTTGCAATTGATGGCTAGCAATGGGCTAGGCATTATCTGTGTCGGCTATTGGGAAGCGGATGTACAGATCGGGGAAACATTCCTTCCTCACCAAGGATGCCTCATTATGCATACCAATGACCCAAATGCTACGCCCATCATTCTCGGAATGAACATCTTGCAACGATGCCCCGAGGAATCCATTTCTCTACTTCAAAGGGAGTTATCCAAGATGGCGGCAACAGAGCACAGTGTTCTTCAGAAAACCATCAAAACTTTGCAAAGTCAACAGAAATTTGTCAATTGTGCAGGATCCATTGGAAAAGTGTACATCACCGATGGCAAACCGGTGAAATTGCCACCGAACTCCGAAATTTTTGTGTGGGGTAAAAGCAGATGTGGACCCCAAGGAAAAAGCTATGAAGCCCTGGTAAAACCATGTAGTTCGAATACTAGAGACGATATTATTGCAGCTCACGCATTGGTCAAGGTAGAGAGCGGAAGGGTCCCCGTGCGGATAATGAACCCACATAACCATCCTATTAAGCTGTATCGGCAACAAGCCATCGCCAAACTGACATAGACCACATTCCAAGATGTTCTTGATCCAAATTTAGGAGTGAGCCAACATAATACCCTCACCCTCAGCGATAGTGAAAAGGATTGGTGGGACGATATCCACATTGGAGATAGTAATACCCCAGCCGAACAGAGACAAGGAGCGCTTCAAGTGGTGAAGGAAAACTTTAATGCGTTCAGCCAAAACCCCACTGATTTTGGGACCGTTACCATGGTGAAACATTGCATTGTGACCAGCGTCGCTTTACCCGTTAAAGAAAGGCATAGACCGTTGGCACCGGCCTTGTACCAACCCGTCCGGAAAATGCTAGAAGACATGAAAGCTACTGGCGTGATACAAGAAAGTCATAGTCCTTGGGCGGCACCGATGGTGTTAGTTAAAAAAAAAAGGGCAATTGCGTTTCTGTGTCGACTATCGTAAATTGAATAAGATCACTCATAAAGACGCATATCCGTTACCGAGAATCGAAGAATCGCTCACCGCCCTAAAGTCTGCACAATATTCTTCCACTTTAGACTTAACGAGTGGATACTGGCAGATTATGATGGCTCCTGAGGATAGAGAGAAAACTGCATTTACGACACCAACGGGTTTACACGAATTCGGATGTCTTTTGGATTATGTAACACTCCGGCGACCTTTCAAAGGGTTATGGAACACTGTTTGGGTCACCGGAACTATGAAATGGTCTTATTATATTTAGACGATATAATTATTTTCTCCCGGTCATACTCGGAACATCTACAACACGTACAAGAAGTTTTCCAACAGCTTGTCAAGTATGGACTCACATTGAATCCTGCCAAGTGCCATCTACTAAAACCCAAGGTCCATTACTTGGGTCATCTGGTAAGTGCGGATGGAGTGGCTCCCGATCCAGAAAAGGTCAAGGCTGTCCAAGAATGGCCTGTTCCCAGGACCATCAAGGATGTCCAGAGATTTCTTGGATTTGTGGGGTACTATTGGCGATTTGTAAAAGACTTTGCCAAAGTGGCATCCCCGTTTCACGAACTTCTGCGAGATATACCCAAGAATGATCGGGGAATGATAACGTGGACCACCCGACACCAGACAGCATTCGACCACCTAAAGAAATTCCTGACGGAGGCTCCTCTGTTGGCCTACCCAGACTACCAACAACCCTTCGTTCTCTACACCGATGCGAGCAAGCAGGGGTTAGGCGCATTGCTGGCGCAGGTGCAAGATGGCAAGGAGAAAGTAATTGCTTATGCTAGTCGTGGTCTTAGAAAGATGGAATGAAATGACGCCAATTACAGCGCTTTCAAGTTGGAGTTTTTAGCGTTGGTGTGGGCTGTCACAGAAAAGTTCAGGGATTATTTGGCCGCAACCCCATTTGTAGCCTACACAGACTGTAATCCTTTAGCCCACCTTGCCACGGCCCGCCTAGGAGCGTTGGAGCAATGATGGCATTCCAGGTTAGCTAATTATCAATTCAGCATTCATTATCGACCAGGACGGAATAACAGTAATGCCGACGCCTTGTCACGAATCCAAACCCAGATAAAACCGTAAACCTTGGATCAATGGGAAACGGTTGAATTACCCCCGTTCCAACCTCCAAACAGGCAGGTTATCCAGAACATGACAAGGTCAAGTGCCGAAAGATGCGATCAGCCCTTTAAAGAAGTCCCCGCTAACGAGTGGCGAAACTGGCAGGAGGAATGTATCATCCTCCAGCAACTGAAAGTTTTGTTACAACAGGTCAGAGGGTTGAATAAGCAGGACAGGCAGGCTTGTGCACCTGAACTGGTAAAACTGTGGCGACAACGGGAACGTTTGGGACTGAGACAAGGTCTGATAGTCAGACGATGTATAGACCCAAAGACACATCAGACCGTGACACAAGTACTCATTCCCCCCTCAAGAGTGCAGACGCTGCTACAAGCCTACCATGATCGGTCCGGTCATTTCAGCACGCAAAAGACGGAGGCAAATTTGAGACAGCGGGTATATTGGGTCGCTTTGCGTCAGAACGTAGAGAACTGGTGTACAAAATTGCCCTGCCTGAAATTTGAGAAGACCACCACAGTCCACGGAAAAGGCATTGCTCCATCCCATCGTTAGTAGTCAACCACTAGAGCTGGTCACGATAGACCATGTGAAGTTGGGAAAAGTCGGGCTGGCTACGAATACGCCATCACAATAGTGGACCACTATACAAAATTCGCTGTCGCACTGCCAGTCAAAGATATGACTGCTAGAACCACTGCGGAAATCTTCTGGTGGGCCTTTGTGCGGCCGTATGGCTACCCCACAAGAATTCTGACAGACCAAGGACCTGCCTTCACGTACAAACTCTTCCATGAACTTTGCACACTTTATGGATGTAAGAAACTTCAAACCACTGCAAACCATCCCCAGGGGCATGGCTTATAGGAAAGGACTAATCAGACCCTTATTCACATGTTAAGAGCTGTTCCGGCCCAACAACAGGTGGAATGGCCACTCTTGTTAGCTGAACTTGTGCTTATTTATAATAATACCACTCACAGCTCCACCGGGTATACACCGTATTACCTGCTCTTTGGAAGACAAGGGAAGTTGCCGGTGGATATGGATTTCGACCAAGAAGTTCACCAAGAACCCTTCCTCGAGACAACCTGGATAAAGGAACACCAGCGCCGTTTGAAAGTTGCTCAGCACTCGGTGGACAAAACCATGGAAATTGTGCGGAGCCGACAAGAAGAAAACTATAACTCCTCTGCCCGAGCTGACCCATTGAGGATAGGTAATAGGGTGTTTAAAAGGAATCACCAGTGACACAGTAAACTGGACTATCAATGGGAACCACTTCCGTATACTGTGCTCGGGCAACCCAATCCTGACGTGCCAGTGTATCTCCTCGAACGGGAGGAAGGACACCAACCTAGCTTAATACATTGGAATCAACTAAGACTGTGCCCTAATGATCATTGTTACCCGGAGCGAACCAGGGAACTTCCGGAAGTCCCAAGCCCACTGATTGGCTCAACCAAAGAAACCCAAGTTCCAAATCAACAAATGGACTTTTTAATGAGTTTATATTGCCCAACTCTTTCTATTGTCCAGAATATAGTAAATCAAGGGGCTTTGGAAATGGTGGATGGGGACTTCTCAGCAGTTGCTGAGTCCGAATTGCCTCTCTTAAGACGCTCCGAGAGGAGTACAAGAGGGAAATTACCCCTTCGGTACCGGCAGTAAACTGTAACAGAAGTGGTGCCATGTTAGTCGTAAAAGATTTTTTTTGTGTATAATAGTTTAATGGATTATTGCATTAATGTATTGATTGACACTCTGTAAGTTGCATTTCATAATGTTCACTGCGATAGAGGCATCTACTACGGTGATGGATGGTTATCCCTCCGTGACTAGTTTTGTAAGAAACATGAGGACATGTATTGTTCAAGCGGGGATGGTATGTGATGCCTCACAGTAAAAGCCTTGTGCTCCGAACAGTGGGGGGTGCTGATTCCTAGCAAAATAGCCCTCGGACAGCCCAAATGACCCCCAATGTTTTATACCCCATAAGAATAGGGAGAAACAGGCTAGCGCGTGGGGCTGATCCAGCAACCCCTGCCACGCGGCCGGGCTGGACAGACTCGTGCCCCCGGCGGGAAGGATCCGGGAACCCCAGGAGAAGAGAAACAAGGAGAAGCAGGGAGCGGTGGTTGGCAGAGCCATTGAGGAGACGAGAGCACTGTGAGGAGTGCGCAGGACGAGGGGACGTCAAGTACCTGACCTCAGCATCCGGACTGGAGATCGCGGTCTCTTTCCCCGCTCAACACTGGACGTGGATCCCGGCGGTGCGGCCAATGAAGAAGCAAGGAAGCGGCAGCGGCTGACCGTGGGACGGAAGAGCAGCGAGACGTCCTTCTTCAGCCCCCTTGGTGACGTACGGGAGGCAGAGATCAAGAGGCGGACACAGGCGGAGACTAGGAGGCGGCCACAGGAGGAGACCAGGAGGTGACTTCCCACAGAGTCAACGCCTTTCCAACCTGATTGACACTCACAGCATTGGCTTAAGCGACTGCAGGGAGCCGTGGATACTCTCCAGGAGAGATATGGTCACAGCGCCGCTTTCAGTACCCAGCCTCAGCCAGCCGCATAACCCCCTCAGCTGTTAAGAGGGGGAGTGTACAGCCTCAGCCAGCCGCATAACCCCCTCAGCTGTTAAGAGAGGGAGTGTACATCCTCAGCCAGCCGCATAACCCCCTCAGCTGTTAAGAGAGGGAGTGTACAGCCTCAGCCAGCCGCATAACCCCCTCCGATGTTAAGGGAGAGTGCACAGCCTCAGCCAGCCTCATAACCCCCTCAGTTCTTCAGGGAGAGCACAGAGATCCAATCTCCGTAGAATAGACAGAGAGCGAGAGAGAGAGAACCTGCAATGTCTGCTCTGTATGGAGGAGGAGCCTTTGCATTAGATATTGCTGCCTAGAACCAATTTACTACTGCCAGCACAAAGTTCCACTGTATGATCCCGTTACAGTACTTATTTAACTGATCCACCCTTGTCACGCAAGCTCCAAAAAGGCGTTAGATGCACTTAGCCTTCCACTAGGAATCATAAAGAAAGATAGTCAACAGTTGTGGATGGATCCCTTGTCCAATTGGGGAACTCCTACGAGCAATAGCATAGCCTACACTTACACTAACCCCTAACATCTATTGACTTTATTAACCCAATTCCTTTTGGACTCCATCAGCCTAAGGTACCCAACGTGCACCAACGTTACTACATTCAGCTGAACTCAGGGGGAGAGGGATGTGCAGGGGCGGTTGCGCTAGCGAAACAAAGGGCAAACTATTACTGCTCAGTATAAAGTATATTATTACCGTAGAATTGGTAAGATCGCATCTTGTCGCTATTGTAAGAAGTAGTTGATATTACCCAGCATAAAGTGTTGTTATATTTAGGATAGGTGCTCGTATAGTGAGCTGTTAAGGTAATAGAGTAGAAGTGCAAGCATAAGGTCAAGTTGTACTGCATGCAGTAATCCTTGTTCGCAAGCAAATTGGATTTCCAACAACAGTTCCAGGTTAATAAAATAACTTTATTGATTGACACTCGCAAAGTTATTGACTCCAATAGTGTACTAAGCGGTAATTAAGAAAAGCCTACCGAGACATTCACACCTCTCCCGTCTGTGGATCACCAAAGAGACCTGTGGAAAAGGTAGGGTTTCCCATCAACACCTACTTCACATCCTTGGCCATCACACTATTTCTAGGTCATTGATAAATATGTTGAACAGTAGTGGTCCGAGTACGGACCCTTGTGGTATTCCGCTGACTACTGGGGACCAGGTTGAGGACTTCCCATTGACCACTACTCGCTGTACCCTGCTATCCAAGCAGCTGCTTATCCATGTGCAAATAGCTTTTCCTAGGCCAATCTCCTTTAATTTGATCATCAGTCTCCTGTGATCACCACACGGTGGTGTGGTATGTTAATGCAGTTCGGTGGTATTGGAAGGTAGTGCAGCACAGTGGTGCGGGAAGGTAGCGCAGTAATGTGGTATGGGAAGGTGGTGTAGAACGGTGGTGTGGGATGGTAATGCAGTACGGTGGTGTTGGAAGGTAGTGCAGTAACTTTGTTACACGGCACGGTAGCACAGTTCGGTGGTGTAGGAAGGTAGCGCGGTATTGCTGTATGGGAAGGTAGTGTAGTAATGTGGTATAGGAAGGTGGCGTTGAATGGTGGTGTGGGATGGTAATGCAGTACCGTGATATTGAAAGGTAGCGCAGTTTGGTGGTGCGGGAAAGGTAGCGTAGTACGGTGGTGTGGGATGTTAATGCAGTTTGTGGTGTTGGAAGGTAGTGCAGTACAGTGGTGTGGGAAGGTGGCGTAGAACAGTAGTGTGTGATGGAAGTGCAGCAATGTGGTGCGGGAAGGTAGCACAGTAACGTGGTGCGGGAGGTTAGCGCAGTAATGTGGTGTGGGAAGGTAGCACAGTGATGTAGTGTGGGAGTTAGCTCAGTGATGTAGTGTGGGGAGGTAGTGCAGTGATATAGTATGTCACCACACCCACTCTTCCCACCCTGAATAACTTCTCTGTGGCACTAATCACACAACCTGCAACGACATATAATAGGTCCTCCCTAAATTTCAGCTTCAGGCCCTTATGGACCTTCATCTGGCACTGGGAGTGGTGACAGAGTGGGGGATATCGGGGCAGGCCGGGAGAAACAGACACTGAGTGAATCTGATTTCACTGTCGTCGATACCTGCTGCAGTCATTCCTTTAAAAAAAGAAATGTCTTGCAGCTTGCAGGACATTTTTTTGGGAAAGACTGACAGGCTGCATTGGTTATCCCCTGGTTGGGGATAGAATGATTTCATTTTAAAACCTCCCTGCACTATAGATGGTCTATAGTATAGGCTGTATCAAACATATTTACATAATATAAATATGATAAGTGGTCAGGAAAATTTTAATAATTACACAAACAAAATAGAACCAGTACTGCACTTTCTAAGCACACATTCTCCCACCTCATGGTAAGGCATCTGTCTCTTTTTCCTGGCAGCTACTCTCTGGTCCAGTGCACTGATTGATGACTCATAACCACATACACAGCAAGCTTGGTGCAGAAGCTGCTACCACTGGGCTTGTGCAGCAGCTTTGCTCTGTCTCTTAAACTGCATGATGTGGCGGCAGCTATAGAAATCGTATTAAATACCATTGCTATTGTTGTCATAATTTGAGCAAGTTGCCAAGAGGAGGGAGGTTTCTGGGCAAGAGGACTCATCCCCCCCTGCATTTGCCTATGTCACTATATTACTGGATATACAAACCAGTAATACAGACAAATCCCCAAACTATTCCAAGTCAGGAACTCAAATCCCTGTATCACACTTCCTATAGCTACTGATTTCATCAACATATCTTCATTGTTAACGACCAGTGGACCAGTCTGTTGGCCTTATTAGGATTAGGAGGAAATCTATCTGGCAGGTGGAATTTTTCACCTTTGTAAAACCATATTGTCTAAAGCCAGTCGCAGAGTAAAGTGGCCACATCTGTAATTTTTCTCCCTGTGCATGCTCCCAAGGCTACTGTAGCACAGAAGTCAGTCGGATAAGTGGAATATATAATTGACCACATTAATTTATTTCAGCTATGCAAAATATTGCAGCCGGCTGTAGGGTTTTTGCTAGCCAAATGGCTTTGAGATTTTCATCCACAGCACTTTCTATAGGATTTAACGTGGCTTTCTTCTCGCAGCTTCAGAGCAGTTGCAAAGTCAGGGAAAAAAGCTTTTTAGGTTAAAATGTTGGGACTTGGTTCAGAACACCTGGGAGGCCCCCTATAGATTAATTAGGCAATTAATAGTTTTTAATTAGCTTAATTTGGGTAATAATTGCATGTCCTTATTGGGATGAAATTATGAAAAGCACAGAAAAATGGTTTAAAAAAGTGGGGTAAATATATGGGGGTGTTACATGGATGGGACAGATGTTTTTAACATTGCAGGTAGGCAGGGCCACCATCAGGAGGGGACTGCCAGGACTGCAGTGCCGGACCCGGCCATAGAGGGGGGCCCACATCTTCTTTTCAGTGTACAGTGATGGTGTGTGGTTCGGGGGCCAGACAGCCCCAAAGTTTTTATAACTGAGACAAGTAATGTGTAATGTCTTGACGCACGAGCCACGCTGAGGACAGCTGCAGCCATCTTTGCTACTTTGCTCAATTTGGCACAACATGCAAAACACGGCTAAGCTGTTTTTCACGAGTAGCGAGTGGAGGGATTTTACATTTTTTGTTTGCTATAAAATAGAATATGAATAAAGTAACATATTAAAGAAGCAAATTAAGAAAAATCACAAGGCATGGCTAAATCTCTGCGTCTATGGCATGCAAAACCGTGTCATACATGGCAGGATATAGCAAAGATGTATATGGACACATCTGTATGTCTGGCGATCCCCATGCAGTCAGCGGGATTGTTACAATCATCAATCCTATCACTCTCCCTGAATCGCTGCATTAGGGCTGCCCACCAGTCACAGAGTCTGCTTCAGTCTATGTCTAACACTGGTCAAAATGACATAGAACTAACAAGAGGCTCCAAGTAAGCCCTGTGGCTGTTAAGTTGGGTACACATTAGACAGTACATCATCCTATATATTGTTCCAGCACAGATCATGTGCTAGCTGGATTAACAATGATGGAACTGCAGGCGCCCCATTGAAAATATGCCCACAAAATCCCCTGCAATACAGCCAGTGGAAAAATTCCTGTCATCACCAACAGCTCAGCTCACTCACCTCCTGGATACCCAAAGTCGCATTGCCCATTCAGCCCCTCCCTGAACTGGTCATCCAAAGTCCCCACCACTCCTGGCCTGTCTTTAACCTTGCCTTGAATCTGCCTGAGGCTTTGCCCCGAACCCATCCAAAGCTCCTCCCCCCATACCACCCGAAGCTCCTCACTTGGCCCATCTGAAGTTCTTGCTTACCAATCCCGCTGCTTCCCATAACAATTTGATGCAGGGATTACGTACTTTATCCAGGCAGATGGGATGCGAGCTGTCAATATCCCGACAGTGGCATCCCACCCACCAGAATGCCAGCAGCGGGGAGAGCGCTAAGAGTCTCCTTGCAAGCTTGATACGCTTGCCACGCTACGGGATCGGTGGTGAGTGTAGGATCTATTTCCACTCTATGGGTGTTGTGGACACCCACAAGTGGGAATAGAGTTGGTGAGTCGAGGTTCCGGCTGTCGGCATTGATTTCAGCGTCTGTACCCAGAACACCAGGATCCTGACAGCCGGCATTTTAACTGTATCCCAATGCAGACATGGGGATGAAAGAGGTGAAGGGCATGGAGCAGGAGGCTGCTGTCTCTGAGGAAGCCGGGTCCATGGATGATGTGGACATGAGAGCAGAGCTGGTGTGCGACACCTGGAGTAATGCAGCACACACCAGGCCGGGGGTCTCCTCTTTCCCTATTTTAGTAAGTGGTGTCAGTAAGTTTATCTGTGTTGTGTGTGTGGGTGGGTGTGTGTGTGTGTGTGTGTGTGTGTGTGTGTGTGTGTCAGTAGTTCATTTCTGTCAGTTGTGTCTGTGTCAGTAAGTTTATCTGTGTTGTGTGTGTCAGTAATTCATGTCTGTTAGTAAGTGGTGTCTGTGTTGTATGTGAGTCAGTAAGAACTAAGAAGTGTCAGTATGTGATGTCTGTGGCAGTAAGTAGTGTCTAAGTCAGTAAGTGGTGTCTGTGTCGGTGTGTGTGTGTGTGTGTGTGTGTGTGTGTGTGTGTGTGTGTGTGTCAGTAAGGGGTATCTGCGTCAGGAATTTGTATCTGTGTTGAAAGGGGTGTATGTCAGTAAGTGGTGTGTATGTCAATAAGTGTGTGTCAGCAAGTGGAATCTACATGTATGTCAGTAAATGGTATCTGTAAATAAGCAGTGTCTGTGTAAGAAGTGTGTGTGTGTGTGTGTGTATGTGTGTGTGTGTGTGTGTGTGTAAGTAAATGTGTCTATGTCAGTAAGTGGTGTCTGTCAGTCACTGTGTGTCAGTAAGTGTTTGTGTCAGTATCTATGTGTAGATAAGCAGTGTCTGTATCAGTAAGGGGTGTCTATGTGTCAATAAAAGGTGTCTGTCAGTAAGTGTGTCTGTTTCAGTATGTGGTGTCAGTAAGAGGTGTCTGTAGGTAAGATGAGTCTGTGTCAGTAAGTGGTATCTGTCAGTAACGGTGTTTGTGTCAGTGAGTTGTATCAATGTCAGTAACGGTTGTCTGTCATTAAGCATGTATGTGCCAATAAATGGTATCTGTGTCAATAAGTGTGTCTGCAAGTGTGTAAGTAAGTTGTGTCAATAAGTGTGTGCGTCAATGTGTTTGAGTCAGTAAGTAGAATCTAAGGGGTGTCAGTAAGCGTTGTCTGTGTAGGTAAATGTGCCTGTATAAGTAAGTGGTGTCTGTGTCAATAAGTGTGTGTCAGTAAGTGTGATGTATCTGTGTGCTTGTGTCAGTAAGCATGTCTGTGTCAGTAAGGGGTGTCCATGTCAGTAAGTGTGTCTGTGTCGGTAAGGGGTGTCTGTGTCAGTAAGAGGTGTCTGTGTCAGTATCTGTGTCAGGAAGTGGCGTCTGTGTCAGAAAGTGTGTCCCAGGAGCCCTCAGTTCCCTGTCTGCTCTGTTTTGCCCACGTCTCTGCTTCCCTTTCCTGTATGCTCTGTTATGCCTCCATATTTTCTGTACTTTCCCTGTCTGCTATGTTTTGTCCCCATCTCTGCTACCCTTTCCCCACCTGCTCTGTATTGCCCCCAGGTTTTCTAATTTTTCCACATCTGCTCTGTTTAGGCCTATCATTGCTCCCTTTTTTACATTTTTTGCATTGTGATATAGCTCTCTGTATCATATGGCTGTCACTTTGATGCTATCTGTATCATAATGTTGCTCTGTATTAAATAGTAGTCACAAACTTTTTATTGTTATAGCTCCACTATTAAGTTGTTAAAGGTAGGCACTACCTATGGCCTCAATGGAGATAGTTGCACCCCCTATGTAGACCACACCCATACATTGGTCACACAATCACATCACTAGTCACACCACTGCAGCGCTTGGCACACCTCCTGTCGAAGAACACAATAGGTCCGTCATAAATTTCAGCCCCAGGCCCATGTGGACTTCAATCTGGCACTGATTGTGTATAGAGCCAGTCGCACGCTCCTGCTGGTCGTTCACTGTGTCATCCTCTCAGGTGTGCTGCCTGCCCCATGGGGCAACCCTGGCAATGACGGCATGCATTAAAAATACATGCATGAACAATGTATTGCACAATATATCATTCTGTGTATATGGACAACCGATACATCATTATATCATTCATGAGGTCGGCTGTGGTACCCATCATTACAAACCATTGGGTGCCATCCATTACAGCATGTCATCTAGCCATCAAATAATCATAATTCTGCAGAACAGATCTAGGAAATTGCAAACAGTTGAAAATCTCCCCTAGAAAATAATATAAAGTTAAAGACAGAGCATTAACCCTTTCTGCCAAGGGGAGCAGAAATATAATAAATTAATTGTCTGAAAGAGCATGGTGAGCAATACATCATGTTTTATGCTGCCGTAAATGAAATGCTTAACACTAGCTTTGGATGAGTGTTTTCCCTGGCTCGATTGCTATTTGCAGGATGTACTGCACTCTTGGGGGCTCCTTTCAAGCTGTAGAGCGGAGGAGTCATAATTCTAATGGTTCATTGTCAGAACCACTCATTCTGCTTCCAGACAAATCCATTCTCCCAGGTAAAGGGGTTATAAAGGGTCACTGGAAAGCCAGTGAGACAGATGTGGACACAAGCAACATATGAATAGTTAAGCTAATCTATTAAAGCCATATATTAAACATCCCATTATTTGAAAATCATTTGTCTAAAGATGAAAAAATATAGGGATTTACTCTGAAAATGATTTACTATCAAGAAAAGCTCTCCTCCATATTAGGAACTATACCCACTTCTAAAGGTGTATTTAGAAATCGCTGCTGCCTGCTGCCAAATCTGCCATTTTAAAACAAAAATAAGTATGTGTGGTACCCCAGAAAGTGGTGCACATGCCCCTTTAAGGATTACTTAAGGTCTACACCAGCAAAAGGGGATAGCGCTGGCACAGAAAGAGTTAAGCAGTGACCCTGGTCCGATTACATGGTCTGGATGCGGACTGCTGATTGGGTAGGGCAGCCTGGAAAAAGTAAAGTCTTGTGGGAAGAAGATCGGGGAGCGGTGTGTGGAGACAGGAGGTGCTAGACGCAGAACAGAGCGGGAGATGAGGACAAGTTTCAGTGGCAGGACACTGGGTGGTGAGAGCAGTGCTGCAGAAGTGTAAGCAGCGGTGTGCGGCCGTAGAGCAAAGTGCCGGAGGAGCAGGTGTTGAGACGGAAGACTTCCAGTCCTGAGGAGAAGCGCAGACATCGCAGCCATCTTGTGAAAGTGAGGAACCATTAAAGACTGGTCCATTAAGTGAAAGTCTCCGCTCAAAAGGGTCTGAGTCAGAGACGTGCAGTCAGGGATGGAAGGGGAGGCAGTGCCTCCCTGTCATTGATTAAAATAATACAAAGAAAATACTTATGACACAGGTAGTGTGTCATAAGTATATGCTACAGCCTTTATATCATTTTAATTATTTTTACTGTGAAAAAAAAGTTTTAAGTGTGTTTCGGAGGCACCTCTCTTGGTGCCTCCTGCTGTCATTGTGAAAGGGCCGGAAGAGGGAGTGGGCCAAGCATCAGGCAGTAATAGCCCATTAGAAAAGGCCCGGTAAGCGGCACCTTTAGTAGTGCCACTTTGACAGGGGCGTGCTTTCAAACCATATGAAAGCACGCCCCTGTCAATAGAGCAGATGTAATTGGGCAGTAGACAAGGCCAGACTGGCTGTTCTGCAGATGGCCCCTCCCTCCTGCCTTCTCCTCCTCCGTTGCTGCTACTCTCTGTGTGTCTGATGCCCACTACGCCGTGCCATCACCTGCCTGCTTGGAACACCCGTGTCACTCATCCGCTCTGTCACTACTGCTGCCCTGGGGGGAGGAGTAGGAGGGGGCCCGGCAGCAACGCAAGACTTCGCCGGGGCATGCCCCCCTTCCTGTGGATGCCCAACCCAGGGGGAAGGGGGGAGGACACAGGAGATAGTTGGAGAAAGGGGGATAGAGATAGTCCGGTCCAGCTGAGAAGCAAACATGCTGTGCTCGGCAGCAGGGTGGATTGGCTTGGCTTAAGAACGCCATTGGCGGGGCGCGGTCCAGACAACGCAGGCATGTCTGAACCATTGCGGGGGCGGGCCACTGTGACTCGGGACACAGCTGGAAGCCGCCTGCCAGCATGTGCTCGCAGGGAGCTACCTGCCGGGGATGAAAGCATCCCTGCTGTGTGATGCTTTTGTACCATTGCTGGGGGGTCGGGCCTGACATGCAGTGCGGAAAAGCCCTGTGATGGGCATCCCCCGCATGTCTGTGTGACTGATCGTAGATGTGCTAAATTTAGCACTTCTACGATCAGATCTGAATTAGGCCCATTGGCCAGCCCCAGCGATGAGGGGGGCACTGCTGCAGCCAGGCATTTAGGCATTGAAGCTGTATTGGTGGTGCGGCGCCACCCACCTCCCCAACCTGATCGTAGGCTGCGTCCACCCCTGTGTCCAAGATCTCCTGGACCACGCAGAGAAGAGACGGGTGTGAGCTACCAGAGGAGCATAACCCATCACCTCAACTCACGCTGTCCGAGTGTCCATCCGTCCTGTGTGAGCCTGCTGTCAGCATTGAGGAAGAAATGGCGGCTGGGACCCAGGATCCTTGTCTAACTTATGCTCACCGTGTCCAATCCTGTCCCCGACTTTACGCTACTACTTCCATCCTGCTCCCCCTGCTCCCTACCACTACTACTCTTAGTCTGGCCCCTGCTCCCTACTACTACTTCCAGCCTGCCCCCTGTGCCCCACCAGTACTCCACCCCCACTGATCCTCACTACTACTACTCTCAGCCTGCCCCCTGATCTGCACTTCTATTGCTGCCATCCTGTTCTCTGCTTCAAACTATTACTCCCACCCTGACTCCTGATGTGGCAGAGTGTGTAAAGCTTGTGCTCCATGCATCACAGTACAGTACCCATCCTAACGAACACCCCTGCCTCTGAACATACCCGTAATATGCTCTACCCCCTGACCTCCTTAACATACAGTACCCCCCAGGCCAGTGGGTACATACACTACCCACCTTATTACCTCTTCCCCCCGGCCCCAGGAACACACATTCCCCACCCTGCACACTGGCAATTAGTAGTGGCAGTAGCGGGGATTCGCTTGGCGGTTGTAGGAGTCTTCAATGGACATTAAGGCTGCGGTGCCTCACCAGCCATTGACCTCACCGCATGCCACTGGTCTGAGTGGGTACATGAGTAACTATGTGACCTAAGCCCCAGGCAAGTTGATACTCAGTTTAAGGAGCCATTGTCACCCGCTGTGCAGGTTAAGGGCGTGGACAGCATAGTGCCACATTCCCTAAGCTAAACAACGCAGCGTCACATTCCCTAATCTAAATACCACAAAGAGGTTATCAAGGTAACCCTTTTCCTCACATTGAGACTGTGAAGATATCTAAGGCTGAGTTGTGAGTGAGTTGAATTTGTCAAGAGACACTATAATCCCTTCGCTAGCTGCATCCTCTTTGGATAAAACTGAACATTTGCTTCTGTCATAACCCCGGATTTTTCCTTATATCTGTGTCCCAATTTCTCCCATTGACATACAGTACTGTGGCACTGCAAAATTCTACCAGAGCTCCAACGTTTATTGCCTGTGAAGATTGTCATACCTTGGCTAGGGAAAGCTTGAATGTTTGTGTGTGTTATTGTTAAATGTGTTTTCCCTTACTC